>NC_133395.1:94539417-95253617 GCF_047511655.1 Castor canadensis
ACTAGACCTTGCAGTGTCCTGCACATTGTTTCCCACATAGTTGAGTTAGTTTGTGAAAGGAATACATCTTGCAGCGTGTGTTTTCCTAGGTCGGGATAGGCTATGGGTGCTTCCCATCGGCCTGTTTAGCTAAGGTGAGGAAGCACATGTATCTCTCAGAAGGAAATCTTCAGTGTTAGAAGCAGGAGCTTCAATCACATTTTGTCCCTGTAATAATTGAGTAAGTTTTGGAAAGGAATAATTCCCTAAAATCATAATTTTCAACACTTAGAAAGGCTCATTTTGTTCCAAATTGGCCTATTCAGTTGAGTTGAAGAAACACAAGTATCTCTCCAAAGACACCCATGTTTGTAGAACAGAATGATGTAGAACATTGTTCTCTGTGAGAATAGAATTAGTTTTGCAAGGTATACTGCCTGCAACTTAGGTGGTTCAAGTTGGAGATAGGCTCTGTTTGCTCAAACTGGGCCAAGTGAGTTTCGATGTAGAAACACATGTATCGCTCCAAAAAATCATCTTTCTTAGAATCAGGAGGCTCGAGAACACTGTTTCCCTGTGAGAATTAAGTTAGTTTAGGAAGGAATACTGCCTGAAAACCATACTTTTCGTGGTGGAGAAACGGTCACGTTGTTGCAAATAGGCCTGTTGAACTGAGTTGGAGAAACACATGTATATCTCCACAGACACCCATCTGTCCTTGAAGCAGGATGATGTGGGCTACTGATTTATTTGAGAATTGTGTTAGGTTTTCAAGGAATCCTTCCTGCAAATTAGGAGTTTCAAGGCGGAGATACACTGTGCATGCTCCAATTAGGCCTCTTCAGTGAATTTCAAGACACACATGTATCTCTCGGAGGACAACCTTCTGTGTATGAATCAGAAGCAGATAGCACATTGTGGCATAGTGAGAATTGAGCTAATTTTGAAAAAAAACACTTCGTGAGAATCTATGTTTTCAACGGATATGTAGGTTCTGTTCATTCCAAATAGGCCATGTCAGCTAAGGTAAGGAAACCAATGTATCTCTCCAAAGGAAAACATGGGTGTTGGAAGCACGAGCTTCAAGCACATTGTTTCCCGGGTATAATTCATTGAGTTTTTGAAAGCACAGCTGCCTGAAAATCATCATTTACAAGATGGAGAAAGGCTCATTTTGTTCCAAATAGCAGTATTCAGCTGATTTGGAGAAACACATGTGTCTCACCAGAGAAGACCTTGTCTGTAAAAAGCAGTAGGATGAAGAACGTTGTTTTGAAGGGATAACTGTCTTAGTTATTTAAGGAATACATCCTGCAAATCATAGTTTTCAAGGTGGATATGAGCTAAGTTTGCTCTAATTGGCCTACTCAGCACACCTGAAGAAACACATATATCACTCCAAAGAAAACCATCAGTCTTAGAAGCTGCAACATCGAGCGCATTGCTTTCTCTTGTGAAACGGTTAAGTATTTGAAAAGAATACCTCCTGTAACAAAGGGCTTTCAAGGTGGAGATAGGCTCTGTTTGCTCCAACCAGACCTATTCATGTGAGTGGAAAAATCTCATGAATCTCTCCAAAGTAAACCATGTGTGTTACATGCTGTAGCATCTATCATCCTGTTTCCCTGTGAAAATCAATTGAGGTTTTGAAAGGAATACTGCCTGCTACTCAAGTGTTTGAAGGTAAAGATAGGTTCTGTTTCCTCCAAACAGTCCTATTCAGACACCCTGAAGAAACACATACATCTATGCATATAATCCATTTCTGTTTTAAGCAGAAGCATCTAGCACACTGTTTCCCTGTGAGAATTCAGTCAGTTGTGAAAGGAATACTTTCTGCAACGTAGATGTTTCAAGGTGAAGATATGTTCTCTTTCTTCCAATTAAGCCTATTCAGCTGACTTGAAGAAACACATATATCTCTCCAAATAAACCTACCACATCAGAAGCTGTAGCAGTTACCATATTGTTTCTGTGTGAGAATCGAATTCTGTTTTTCTTGGAATGTTCCTACAACTTACATGTTTCAAGGTGAACATAGGCTCAGTTAGCTCCAAATAGGCCTGTCTATCTCAGCTGAAGAAAACCATGTATCTCTCAAAGTAAAACCATTGGTGTTAGAGGAATGACAGTCTAGCGTATTGTTCTTTGTGAGAATTGAGTTAGTTTTTCAGAGGAATACTTCCTGCAAATCACACTTTTCATGGCAGAGAAAGGCTCATTTCTTTAACAAATGGCCGACTTAGCTCAGTTGTAGAAATGCTACCTACCTCTCCAAAGGAAACCATGGATGTTAGTGGCTGCAGCATCCTGCACATTGTTTCCCCGTGAGAGTTTAGATAATTTTGGAAAGGAGCACTTCGTGCATTGTGGGTTTTTCAAGGTGTTGATAGACTGTCTTTCTTGTAAATGTGCCTATTCAGCCGAATTGAAGTAACTCATGGATCTCTCCCAAGACAACCATCTGTTTTAGAAGCAGAATCATGTAGAACATCGTTTCCCTTTGTGAACTGAGTTACTTTTAATTAATACTTGCTGTAACTTAGATGTTTCAAGGTGGGGATAGGATCTGTTCGCTGCAGGTAGCCATGTTCTGCTAAGTTGAAGAAACACATGTATCTATGGACAGAAAACCATGTGTGTTAGAAGTGGGAGCGTGATGCTCATTGTTGTCCAGTTAAAATTGTGTTAGTTTTGGAAGGGAATACTTAATGAAAATCTTAGTTTTCTAGAGGGAGAAAGGCTCATTTCATTCCAAAATGCCCAATTGAGCTTAGTGAAGTTAACACAAGTATCTCTCCAAAAAGAACAATGTGTGTTGGAGGCTGCAGCATCTTGCCACGGGTTTCCCTGTGTGAGTTCACTTAGTTTTTAATGGAATTCTTTCTGGAATATGGGTTTCTCAAGGTTGTGATAGGCTCTCTAAATTGCAAAGAGGCTTCTGCAGCTGAGTTGAGGAAACACATGTATCTGTCTAAAGACAACCATTGATGTTAAAAGCAGTAGCATGTAGAACATTGTTTCCCTGTGAGAACCGAGTTAATTGTTGAAAGGAATACTTCAAGACAATCATAGTTTCCAAGCTGGAGAAAGGCTCATTTAGTTCCAAATAGGCCTATTCACCTGAGTTGAAGGAAAACACGGACCTCTGCAAAGACAACCATTTCTGTTAGAAGCATTGGCATGAAGAACATTGTTTCCAAGCAAGAATGGAGTCGTTTTTGACAGGATTACTTCCTGCAACATAGGTGTTTCAGGGTGGGGATAGGATCTGTTAGCTCCATTATAGGCCTATTCAGCTAAGTTGAAGGAAAACATATATCACTTCAAAAAAACCATCTTAGTTAGAAAGTGAAACATTTTGCATATTGTATCCTGTGACTGTCGATTTAGCTTTTGAAAGGGATCCTTCCTGCAACATAGGATTTTTCAAAGAGGAGATAGGCTACGTTTGCTTAAATAGGCCTATACAACTAAGAGGAAGAAACACATATATCAGGCAGAGGAAAACCATCTGTGTTCGAAGCATAAGCATCTAATTCATTGCTACCCTGTTAGAATTCTGTTAGTTTTTGACAGCAATACATCCTCTAAATCATTGTTTTGAAGCAGGAGAAAGGCTCTGTGTGATCCAGATAGGCCTTTTCAGCTATTTTGAAAGAACACATCTATCCTTCAGTAGAAATTCATCATTGTAAGAAGCACGAGTATTAGAACCTTGTTGCCCAGTGAGAATTGAGTTCATTTCTCACAGGAATACTTCCAGAATATCACAGTTTTCATGATGGGGAAAGGCTCACTTTGTTCACAATAGACCTATTCAGCTGAGCTGAAGAAACACATGTACCTGTCCAAAGACCACCAACAGTAGTAGAAGGATTGGCATGTAGAACGTGGTTTGCAAGTGAGAACTTAGTTAATTTTTGAAAGGAATACTTCCTGGATATCATAGTTTTAAAGGAGGAGAAAGGCTTATTTTACTCCACATGGCTGATTCAACTGAGTTGAAGAAACACATGAATCTCGCTAAAGGAAACTTTCTGTCTTAGAGGTTGCAGCGTCATGCACATTCTTTCCCAGAGACTTGAGTTGTACTTGAAGGGAATACATCTTGCAGCGTGGTTTTTCCCAGGTCGGGATAGGCTCTATTTGCTTCAAATCCGACTGTTTAGCTAAGGTGAGGACACAATGTATCTCTCGGTAGGAAACCTTCAGTGTTAGAAGCAGGAGTTTCAAGCACATTTTTTCCCTGTAAGTAATACATCAATAAAATCATAATTGTCTAGGTTTACAAAGCCTCTTTTAGAACCAAATAGTCCTGTTCAATTGAGTTGAAGAAACACATGTATCTCTCCAA
Source organism: Castor canadensis (assembly GCF_047511655.1). Classification (NCBI taxonomy): domain Eukaryota; kingdom Metazoa; phylum Chordata; class Mammalia; order Rodentia; family Castoridae; genus Castor; species Castor canadensis. Next base: position 94,543,754 of record NC_133395.1, read on the forward strand.
AGGAAACCATCTATACTAGACCTTGCAGTGTCCTGCACATTGTTTCCCACATAGTTGAGTTAGTTTGTGAAAGGAATACATCTTGCAGCGTGTGTTTTCCTAGGTCGGGATAGGCTATGGGTGCTTCCCATCGGCCTGTTTAGCTAAGGTGAGGAAGCACATGTATCTCTCAGAAGGAAATCTTCAGTGTTAGAAGCAGGAGCTTCAATCACATTTTGTCCCTGTAATAATTGAGTAAGTTTTGGAAAGGAATAATTCCCTAAAATCATAATTTTCAACACTTAGAAAGGCTCATTTTGTTCCAAATTGGCCTATTCAGTTGAGTTGAAGAAACACAAGTATCTCTCCAAAGACACCCATGTTTGTAGAACAGAATGATGTAGAACATTGTTCTCTGTGAGAATAGAATTAGTTTTGCAAGGTATACTGCCTGCAACTTAGGTGGTTCAAGTTGGAGATAGGCTCTGTTTGCTCAAACTGGGCCAAGTGAGTTTCGATGTAGAAACACATTTATCGCTCCAAAAAATCATCTTTCTTAGAATCAGGAGGCTCGAGAACACTGTTTCCCTGTGAGAATTAAGTTAGTTTAGGAAGGAATACTGCCTGAAAACCATACTTTTCATGGTGGAGAAACGGTCACGTTGTTGCAAATAGGCCTGTTGAACTGAGTTGGAGAAACACATGTATATCTCCACAGACACCCATCTGTCCTTGAAGCAGGATGATGGGGGCTACTGATTTATTTGAGAATTGTGTTAGGTTTTCAAGGAATCCTTCCTGCAAATTAGGAGTTTCAAGGCGGAGATACACTGTGCATGCTCCAATTAGGCCTCTTCAGTGAATTTCAAGACACACATGTATCTCTCGGAGGACAACCTTCTGTGTATGAATCAGAAGCAGATAGCACATTGTGGCATAGTGAGAATTGAGCTAATTTTGAAAAAAAACACTTCGTGAGAATCTATGTTTTCAACGGATATGTAGGTTCTGTTCATTCCAAATAGGCCATGTCAGCTAAGGTAAGGAAACCAATGTATCTCTCCAAAGGAAAACATGGGTGTTTGAAGCACGAGCTTAAAGCACATTGTTTCCCGGGTATAATTCATTGAGTTTTTGAAAGCACAGCTGCCTGAAAATCATCATTTACAAGATGGAGAAAGGCTCATTTTGTTCCAAATAGCAGTATTCAGCTGATTTGGAGAAACACATGTGTCTCACCAGAGAAGACCTTGTCTGTAAAAAGCAGTAGGATGAAGAACGTTGTTTTGAAGGGATAACTGTCTTAGTTATTTAAGGAATACATCCTGCAAATCATAGTTTTCAAGGTGGATATGAGCTAAGTTTGCTCTAATTGGCCTACTCAGCACACCTGAAGAAACACATATATCACTCCAAAGAAAACCATCAGTCTTAGAAGCTGCGACATCGAGCGCATTGCTTTCTCTTGTGAAACGGTTAAGTATTTGAAAAGAATACCTCCTGTAACAAAGGGCTTTCAAGGTGGAGATAGGCTCTGTTTGCTCCAACTAGACCTATTCATGTGAGTGGAAAAATCTCATGAATCTCTCCAAAGTAAACCATGTGTGTTACATGCTGTAGCATCTATCATCCTGTTTCCCTGTGAAAATCAATTGAGGTTTTGAAAGGAATACTGCCTGCTACTCAAGTGTTTGAAGGTAAAGATAGGTTCTGTTTCCTCCAAACAGTCCTATTCAGACACCCTGAAGAAACACATACATCTATGCATATAATCCATTTCTGTTTTAAGCAGAAGCATCTAGCACACTGTTTCCCTGTGAGAATTCAGTCAGTTGTGAAAGGAATACTTTCTGCAACGTAGATGTTTCAAGGTGAAGATATGTTCTCTTTCTTCCAATTAAGCCTATTCAGCTGACTTGAAGAAACACATATATCTCTCCAAATAAACCTACCACATCAGAAGCTGTAGCAGTTACCATATTGTTTCTGTGTGAGAATCGAATTCTGTTTTTCTCGGAATGTTCCTACAACTTACATGTTTCAAGGTGAACATAGGCTCAGTTAGCTCCAAATAGGCCTGTCTATCTCAGCTGAAGAAAACCATGAATCTCTCAAAGTAAAACCATTGGTGTTAGAGGAACGACAGTCTAGCGTATTGTTCTTTGTGAGAATTGAGTTAGTTTTTCAGAGGAATACTTCCTGCAAATCACACTTTTCATGGCAGAGAAAGGCTCATTTCTTTAACAAATGGCCGACTTAGCTCAGTTGTAGAAATGCTACCTACCTCTCCAAAGGAAACCATGGATGTTAGTGGCTGCAGCATCCTGCACATTGTTTCCCCGTGAGAGTTTAGATAATTTTGGAAAGGAGCACTTCGTGCATTGTGGGTTTTTCAAGGTGTTGATAGACTGTCTTTCTTGTAAATGTGCCTATTCAGCCGAATTGAAGTAACTCATGGATCTCTCCCAAGACAACCATCTGTTTTAGAAGCAGAATCATGTAGAACATCGTTTCCCTTTGTGAACTGAGTTACTTTTAATTAATACTTGCTGTAACTTAGATGTTTCAAGGTGGGGATAGGATCTGTTTGCTGCAGGTAGCCATGTTCTGCTAAGTTGAAGAAACACATGTATCTATGGACAGAAAACCATGTGTGTTAGAAGTGGGAGCGTGATGCTCATTGTTGTCCAGTTAAAATTGTGTTAGTTTTGGAAAGGAATACTTAATGAAAATCTTAGTTTTCTAGAGGGAGAAAGGCTCATTTCATTCCAAAATGCCCAATTGAGCTTAGTGAAGTTAACACAAGTATCTATCCAAAAAGAACAATGTGTGTTGGAGGCTGCAGCATCTTGCCACGGGTTTCCCTGTGTGAGTTCACTTAGTTTTTAATGGAATTCTTTCTGGAATATGGGTTTCTCAAGGTTGTGATAGGCTCTCCAAATTGCAAAGAGGCTTCTGCAGCTGAGTTGAGGAAACACATGTATCTGTCTAAAGACAACCATTGATGTTAAAAGCAGTAGCATGTAGAACATTGTTTCCCTGTGAGAACCGAGTTAATTGTTGAAAGGAATACTTCAAGACAATCATAGTTTCCAAGCTGGAGAAAGGCTCATTTAGTTCCAAATAGGCCTATTCACCTGAGTTGAAGGAAAACACGTACCTCTGCAAAGACAACCATTTCTGTTAGAAGCATTGGCATGAAGAACATTGTTTCCAAGCAAGAATGGAGTCGTTTTTGACAGGATTACTTCCTGCAACATAGGTGTTTCAGGGTGGGGATAGGATCTGTTAGCTCCATTATAGGCCTATTCAGCTAAGTTGAAGGAAAACATATATCACTTCAAAAAAACCATCTTAGTTAGAAAGTGAAACATTTTGCATATTGTATCCTGTGACTGTCGATTTAGCTTTTGAAAGGGATCCTTCCTGCAACATAGGATTTTCAAAGAGGAGATAGGTACGTTTGCTTAAATAGGCCTATACAACTAAGAGGAAGAAACACATATATCAGGCAGAGGAAAACCATCTGTGTTCGAAGCATAAGCATCTAATTCATTGCTACCCTGTTAGAATTCTGTTAGTTTTTGACAGCAATACATCCTCTAAATCATTGTTTTGAAGCAGGAGAAAGGCTCTGTGTGATCCAGATAGGCCTTTTCAGCTATTTTGAAAGAACACATCTATCCTTCAGTAGAAATTCATCATTGTAAGAAGCACGAGTATTAGAACCTTGTTGCCCAGTGAGAATTGAGTTCATTTCTCACAGGAATACTTCCAGAATATCACAGTTTTCATGATGGGGAAAGGCTCACTTTGTTCACAAAAGACCTATTCAGCTGAGCTGAAGAAACACATGTACCTGTCCAAAGACCACCAACAGTAGTAGAAGGATTGGCATGTAGAACGTGGTTTGCAAGTGAGAACTTAGTTAATTTTTGAAAGGAATACTTCCTGGATATCATAGTTTTAAAGGAGGAGAAAGGCTTATTTTACTCCACATGGCTGATTCAACTGAGTTGAAGAAACACATGAATCTCGCTAAAGGAAACTTTCTGTCTTAGAGGTTGCAGCGTCATGCACATTCTTTCCCAGAGACTTGAGTTGTACTTGAAGGGAATACATCTTGCAGCGTGGTTTTTCCCAGGTCGGGATAGGCTCTATTTGCTTCAAATCCGACTGTTTAGCTAAGGTGAGGACACAATGTATCTCTCGGTAGGAAATCTTCAGTGTTAGAAGCAGGAGTTTCAAGCACATTTTTTCCCTGTAAGTAATACATCAATAAAATCATAATTGTCTAGGTTTACAAAGCCTCTTTTAGAACCAAATAGTCCTGTTCAATTGAGTTGAAGAAACACATGTATCTCTCCAAAGGAAACCATCTATACTAGACCTTGCAGTGTCCTGCACATTGTTTCCCACATAGTTGAGTTAGTTTGTGAAAGGAATACATCTTGCAGCGTGTGTTTTCCTAGGTCGGGATAGGCTATGGGTGCTTCCCATCGGCCTGTTTAGCTAAGGTGAGGAAGCACATGTATCTCTCAGAAGGAAATCTTCAGTGTTAGAAGCAGGAGCTTCAATCACATTTTGTCCCTGTAATAATTGAGTAAGTTTTGGAAAGGAATAATTCCCTAAAATCATAATTTTCAACACTTAGAAAGGCTCATTTTGTTCCAAATTGGCCTATTCAGTTGAGTTGAAGAAACACAAGTATCTCTCCAAAGACACCCATGTTTGTAGAACAGAATGATGTAGAACATTGTTCTCTGTGAGAATAGAATTAGTTTTGCAAGGTATACTGCCTGCAACTTAGGTGGTTCAAGTTGGAGATAGGCTCTGTTTGCTCAAACTGGGCCAAGTGAGTTTCGATGTAGAAACACATGCATCGCTCCAAAAAATCATCTTTCTTAGAATCAGGAGGCTCGAGAACACTGTTTCCCTGTGAGAATTAAGTTAGTTTAGGAAGGAATACTGCCTGAAAACCATACTTTTCATGGTGGAGAAACGGTCACGTTGTTGCAAATAGGCCTGTTGAACTGAGTTGGAGAAACACATGTATATCTCCACAGACACCCATCTGTCCTTGAAGCAGGATGATGTGGGCTACTGATTTATTTGAGAATTGTGTTAGGTTTTCAAGGAATCCTTCCTGCAAATTAGGAGTTTCAAGGTGGAGATACACTGTGCATGCTCCAATTAGGCCTCTTCAGTGAATTTCAAGACACACATATATCTCTCGGAGGACAACCTTCTGTGTATGAATCAGAAGCAGATAGCACATTGTGGCATAGTGAGAATTGAGCTAATTTTGAAAAAAAACACTTCGTGAGAATCTATGTTTTCAACGGATATGTAGGTTCTGTTCATTCCAAATAGGCCATGTCAGCTAAGGTAAGGAAACCAATGTATCTCTCCAAAGGAAAACATGGGTGTTTGAAGCACGAGCTTCAAGCACATTGTTTCCCGGGTATAATTCATTGAGTTTTTGAAAGCACAGCTGCCTGAAAATCATCATTTACAAGATGGAGAAAGGCTCATTTTGTTCCAAATAGCAGTATTCAGCTGATTTGGAGAAACACATGTGTCTCACCAGAGAAGACCTTGTCTGTAAAAAGCAGTAGGATGAAGAATGTTGTTTTGAAGGGATAACTGTCTTAGTTATTTAAGGAATACATCCTGCAAATCATAGTTTTCAAGGTGGATATGAGCTAAGTTTGCTCTAATTGGCCTACTCAGCACACCTGAAGAAACACATATATCACTCCAAAGAAAACCATCAGTCTTAGAAACTGCAACATCGAGCGCAATGCTTTCTCTTGTGAAACGGTTAAGTATTTGAAAAGAATACCTCCTGTAACAAAGGGCTTTCAAGGTGGAGATAGGCTCTGTTTGCTCCAACTAGACCTATTCATGTGAGTGGAAAAATCTCATGAATCTCTCCAAAGTAAACCATGTGTGTTACATGCTGTAGCATCTATCATCCTGTTTCCCTGTGAAAATCAATTGAGGTTTTGAAAGGAATACTGCCTGCTACTCAAGTGTTTGAAGGTAAAGATAGGTTCTGTTTCCTCCAAACAGTCCTATTCAGACACCCTGAAGAAACACATACATCTATGCATATAATCCATTTCTGTTTTAAGCAGAAGCATCTAGCACACTGTTTCCCTGTGAGAATTCAGTCAGTTGTGAAAGGAATACTTTCTGCAACGTAGATGTTTCAAGGTGAAGATATGTTCTCTTTCTTCCAATTAAGCCTATTCAGCTGACTTGAAGAAACACATATATCTCTCCAAATAAACCTACCACATCAGAAGCTGTAGCAGTTACCATATTGTTTCTGTGTGAGAATCGAATTCTGTTTTTCTCGGAATGTTCCTACAACTTACATGTTTCAAGGTGAACATAGGCTCAGTTAGCTCCAAATAGGCCTGTCTATCTCAGCTGAAGAAAACCATGAATCTCTCAAAGTAAAACCATTGGTGTTAGAGGAACGACAGTCTAGCGTATTGTTCTTTGTGAGAATTGAGTTAGTTTTTCAGAGGAATACTTCCTGCAAATCACACTTTTCATGGCAGAGAAAGGCTCATTTCTTTAACAAATGGCCGACTTAGCTCAGTTGTAGAAATGCTACCTACCTCTCCAAAGGAAACCATGGATGTTAGTGGCTGCAGCATCCTGCACATTGTTTCCCCGTGAGAGTTTAGATAATTTTGGAAAGGAGCACTTCGTGCATTGTGGGTTTTTCAAGGTGTTGATAGACTGTCTTTCTTGTAAATGTGCCTATTCAGCCGAATTGAAGTAACTCATGGATCTCTCCCAAGACAACCATCTGTTTTAGAAGCAGAATCATGTAGAACATCGTTTCCCTTTGTGAACTGAGTTACTTTTAATTAATACTTGCTGTAACTTAGATGTTTCAAGGTGGGGATAGGATCTGTTTGCTGCAGGTAGCCATGTTCTGCTAAGTTGAAGAAACACATGTATCTATGGACAGAAAACCATGTGTGTTAGAAGTGGGAGCGTGATGCTCATTGTTGTCCAGTTAAAATTGTGTTAGTTTTGGAAAGGAATACTTAATGAAAATCTTAGTTTTCTAGAGGGAGAAAGGCTCATTTCATTCCAAAATGCCCAATTGAGCTTAGTGAAGTTAACACAAGTATCTATCCAAAAAGAACAATGTGTGTTGGAGGCTGCAGCATCTTGCCACGGGTTTCCCTGTGTGAGTTCACTTAGTTTTTAATGGAATTCTTTCTGGAATATGGGTTTCTCAAGGTTGTGATAGGCTCTCCAAATTGCAAAGAGGCTTCTGCAGCTGAGTTGAGGAAACACATGTATCTGTCTAAAGACAACCATTGATGTTAAAAGCAGTAGCATGTAGAACATTGTTTCCCTGTGAGAACCGAGTTAATTGTTGAAAGGAATACTTCAAGACAATCATAGTTTCCAAGCTGGAGAAAGGCTCATTTAGTTCCAAATAGGCCTATTCACCTGAGTTGAAGGAAAACACGTACCTCTGCAAAGACAACCATTTCTGTTAGAAGCATTGGCATGAAGAACATTGTTTCCAAGCAAGAATGGAGTCGTTTTTGACAGGATTACTTCCTGCAACATAGGTGTTTCAGGGTGGGGATAGGATCTGTTAGCTCCATTATAGGCCTATTCAGCTAAGTTGAAGGAAAACATATATCACTTCAAAAAAACCATCTTAGTTAGAAAGTGAAACATTTTGCATATTGTATCCTGTGACTGTCGATTTAGCTTTTGAAAGGGATCCTTCCTGCAACATAGGATTTTCAAAGAGGAGATAGGTACGTTTGCTTAAATAGGCCTATACAACTAAGAGGAAGAAACACATATATCAGGCAGAGGAAAACCATCTGTGTTCGAAGCATAAGCATCTAATTCATTGCTACCCTGTTAGAATTCTGTTAGTTTTTGACAGCAATACATCCTCTAAATCATTGTTTTGAAGCAGGAGAAAGGCTCTGTGTGATCCAGATAGGCCTTTTCAGCTATTTTGAAAGAACACATCTATCCTTCAGTAGAAATTCATCATTGTAAGAAGCACGAGTATTAGAACCTTGTTGCCCAGTGAGAATTGAGTTCATTTCTCACAGGAATACTTCCAGAATATCACAGTTTTCATGATGGGGAAAGGCTCACTTTGTTCACAAAAGACCTATTCAGCTGAGCTGAAGAAACACATGTACCTGTCCAAAGACCACCAACAGTAGTAGAAGGATTGGCATGTAGAACGTGGTTTGCAAGTGAGAACTTAGTTAATTTTTGAAAGGAATACTTCCTGGATATCATAGTTTTAAAGGAGGAGAAAGGCTTATTTTACTCCACATGGCTGATTCAACTGAGTTGAAGAAACACATGAATCTCGCTAAAGGAAACTTTCTGTCTTAGAGGTTGCAGCGTCATGCACATTCTTTCCCAGAGACTTGAGTTGTACTTGAAGGGAATACATCTTGCAGCGTGGTTTTTCCCAGGTCGGGATAGGCTCTATTTGCTTCAAATCCGACTGTTTAGCTAAGGTGAGGACACAATGTATCTCTCGGTAGGAAATCTTCAGTGTTAGAAGCAGGAGTTTCAAGCACATTTTTTCCCTGTAAGTAATACATCAATAAAATCATAATTGTCTAGGTTTACAAAGCCTCTTTTAGAACCAAATAGTCCTGTTCAATTGAGTTGAAGAAACACATGTATCTCTCCAAAGGAAACCATCTATACTAGACCTTGCAGTGTCCTGCACATTGTTTCCCACATAGTTGAGTTAGTTTGTGAAAGGAATACATCTTGCAGCGTGTGTTTTCCTAGGTCGGGATAGGCTATGGGTGCTTCCCATCGGCCTGTTTAGCTAAGGTGAGGAAGCACATGTATCTCTCAGAAGGAAATCTTCAGTGTTAGAAGCAGGAGCTTCAATCACATTTTGTCCCTGTAATAATTGAGTAAGTTTTGGAAAGGAATAATTCCCTAAAATCATAATTTTCAACACTTAGAAAGGCTCATTTTGTTCCAAATTGGCCTATTCAGTTGAGTTGAAGAAACACAAGTATCTCTCCAAAGACACCCATGTTTGTAGAACAGAATGATGTAGAACATTGTTCTCTGTGAGAATAGAATTAGTTTTGCAAGGTATACTGCCTGCAACTTAGGTGGTTCAAGTTGGAGATAGGCTCTGTTTGCTCAAACTGGGCCAAGTGAGTTTCGATGTAGAAACACATGCATCGCTCCAAAAAATCATCTTTCTTAGAATCAGGAGGCTCGAGAACACTGTTTCCCTGTGAGAATTAAGTTAGTTTAGGAAGGAATACTGCCTGAAAACCATACTTTTCATGGTGGAGAAACGGTCACGTTGTTGCAAATAGGCCTGTTGAACTGAGTTGGAGAAACACATGTATATCTCCACAGACACCCATCTGTCCTTGAAGCAGGATGATGTGGGCTACTGATTTATTTGAGAATTGTGTTAGGTTTTCAAGGAATCCTTCCTGCAAATTAGGAGTTTCAAGGTGGAGATACACTGTGCATGCTCCAATTAGGCCTCTTCAGTGAATTTCAAGACACACATATATCTCTCGGAGGACAACCTTCTGTGTATGAATCAGAAGCAGATAGCACATTGTGGCATAGTGAGAATTGAGCTAATTTTGAAAAAAAACACTTCGTGAGAATCTATGTTTTCAACGGATATGTAGGTTCTGTTCATTCCAAATAGGCCATGTCAGCTAAGGTAAGGAAACCAATGTATCTCTCCAAAGGAAAACATGGGTGTTTGAAGCACGAGCTTCAAGCACATTGTTTCCCGGGTATAATTCATTGAGTTTTTGAAAGCACAGCTGCCTGAAAATCATCATTTACAAGATGGAGAAAGGCTCATTTTGTTCCAAATAGCAGTATTCAGCTGATTTGGAGAAACACATGTGTCTCACCAGAGAAGACCTTGTCTGTAAAAAGCAGTAGGATGAAGAATGTTGTTTTGAAGGGATAACTGTCTTAGTTATTTAAGGAATACATCCTGCAAATCATAGTTTTCAAGGTGGATATGAGCTAAGTTTGCTCTAATTGGCCTACTCAGCACACCTGAAGAAACACATATATCACTCCAAAGAAAACCATCAGTCTTAGAAGCTGCAACATCGAGCGCAATGCTTTCTCTTGTGAAACGGTTAAGTATTTGAAAAGAATACCTCCTGTAACAAAGGGCTTTCAAGGTGGAGATAGGCTCTGTTTGCTCCAACTAGACCTATTCATGTGAGTGGAAAAATCTCATGAATCTCTCCAAAGTAAACCATGTGTGTTACATGCTGTAGCATCTATCATCCTGTTTCCCTGTGAAAATCAATTGAGGTTTTGAAAGGAATACTGCCTGCTACTCAAGTGTTTGAAGGTAAAGATAGGTTCTGTTTCCTCCAAACAGTCCTATTCAGACACCCTGAAGAAACACATACATCTATGCATATAATCCATTTCTGTTTTAAGCAGAAGCATCTAGCACACTGTTTCCCTGTGAGAATTCAGTCAGTTGTGAAAGGAATACTTTCTGCAACGTAGATGTTTCAAGGTGAAGATATGTTCTCTTTCTTCCAATTAAGCCTATTCAGCTGACTTGAAGAAACACATATATCTCTCTAAATAAACCTACTACATCAGAAGCTGTAGCAGTTACCATATTGTTTCTGTGTGAGAATCGAATTCTGTTTTTCTTGGAATGTTCCTACAACTTACATGTTTCAAGGTGAACATAGGCTCAGTTAGCTCCAAATAGGCCTGTCTATCTCAGCTGAAGAAAACCATGAATCTCTCAAAGTAAAACCATTGGTGTTAGAGGAATGACAGTCTAGCGTATTGTTCTTTGTGAGAATTGAGTTAGTTTTTCAGAGGAATACTTCCTGCAAATCACACTTTTCATGGCAGAGAAAGGCTCATTTCTTTAACAAATGGCCGACTTAGCTCAGTTGTAGAAATGCTACCTACCTCTCCAAAGGAAACCATGGATGTTAGTGGCTGCAGCATCCTGCACATTGTTTCCCCGTGAGAGTTTAGATAATTTTGGAAAGGAGCACTTCGTGCATTGTGGGTTTTTCAAGGTGTTGATAGACTGTCTTTCTTGTAAATGTGCCTATTCAGCCGAATTGAAGTAACTCATGGATCTCTCCCAAGACAACCATCTGTTTTAGAAGCAGAATCATGTAGAACATCGTTTCCCTTTGTGAACTGAGTTACTTTTAATTAATACTTGCTGTAACTTAGATGTTTCAAGGTGGGGATAGGATCTGTTTGCTGCAGGTAGCCATGTTCTGCTAAGTTGAAGAAACACATGTATCTATGGACAGAAAACCATGTGTGTTAGAAGTGGGAGCGTGATGCTCATTGTTGTCCAGTTAAAATTGTGTTAGTTTTGGAAAGGAATACTTAATGAAAATCTTAGTTTTCTAGAGGGAGAAAGGCTCATTTCATTCCAAAATGCCCAATTGAGCTTAGTGAAGTTAACACAAGTATCTCTCCAAAAAGAACAATGTGTGTTGGAGGCTGCAGCATCTTGCCACGGGTTTCCCTGTGTGAGTTCACTTAGTTTTTAATGGAATTCTTTCTGGAATATGGGTTTCTCAAGGTTGTGATAGGCTCTCTAAATTGCAAAGAGGCTTCTGCAGCTGAGTTGAGGAAACACATGTATCTGTCTAAAGACAACCATTGATGTTAAAAGCAGTAGCATGTAGAACATTGTTTCCCTGTGAGAACCGAGTTAATTGTTGAAAGGAATACTTCAAGACAATCATAGTTTCCAAGCTGGAGAAAGGCTCATTTAGTTCCAAATAGGCCTATTCACCTGAGTTGAAGGAAAACACGTACCTCTGCAAAGACAACCATTTCTGTTAGAAGCATTGGCATGAAGAACATTGTTTCCAAGCAAGAATGGAGTCGTTTTTGACAGGATTACTTCCTGCAACATAGGTGTTTCAGGGTGGGGATAGGATCTGTTAGCTCCATTATAGGCCTATTCAGCTAAGTTGAAGGAAAACATATATCACTTCAAAAAAACCATCTTAGTTAGAAAGTGAAACATTTTGCATATTGTATCCTGTGACTGTCGATTTAGCTTTTGAAAGGGATCCTTCCTGCAACATAGGATTTTTCAAAGAGGAGATAGGCTACGTTTGCTTAAATAGGCCTATACAACTAAGAGGAAGAAACACATATATCAGGCAGAGGAAAACCATCTGTGTTCGAAGCATAAGCATCTAATTCATTGCTACCCTGTTAGAATTCTGTTAGTTTTTGACAGCAATACATCCTCTAAATCATTGTTTTGAAGCAGGAGAAAGGCTCTGTGTGATCCAGATAGGCCTTTTCAGCTATTTTGAAAGAACACATCTATCCTTCAGTAGAAATTCATCATTGTAAGAAGCACGAGTATTAGAACCTTGTTGCCCAGTGAGAATTGAGTTCATTTCTCACAGGAATACTTCCAGAATATCACAGTTTTCATGATGGGGAAAGGCTCACTTTGTTCACAATAGACCTATTCAGCTGAGCTGAAGAAACACATGTACCTGTCCAAAGACCACCAACAGTAGTAGAAGGATTGGCATGTAGAACGTGGTTTGCAAGTGAGAACTTAGTTAATTTTTGAAAGGAATACTTCCTGGATATCATAGTTTTAAAGGAGGAGAAAGGCTTATTTTACTCCACATGGCTGATTCAACTGAGTTGAAGAAACACATGAATCTCGCTAAAGGAAACTTTCTGTCTTAGAGGTTGCAGCGTCATGCACATTCTTTCCCAGAGACTTGAGTTGTACTTGAAGGGAATACATCTTGCAGCGTGGTTTTTCCCAGGTCGGGATAGGCTCTATTTGCTTCAAATCCGACTGTTTAGCTAAGGTGAGGACACAATGTATCTCTCGGTAGGAAATCTTCAGTGTTAGAAGCAGGAGTTTCAAGCACATTTTTTCCCTGTAAGTAATACATCAATAAAATCATAATTGTCTAGGTTTACAAAGCCTCTTTTAGAACCAAATAGTCCTGTTCAATTGAGTTGAAGAAACACATGTATCTCTCCAAAGGAAACCATCTATACTAGACCTTGCAGTGTCCTGCACATTGTTTCCCACATAGTTGAGTTAGTTTGTGAAAGGAATACATCTTGCAGCGTGTGTTTTCCTAGGTCGGGATAGGCTATGGGTGCTTCCCATCGGCCTGTTTAGCTAAGGTGAGGAAGCACATGTATCTCTCAGAAGGAAATCTTCAGTGTTAGAAGCAGGAGCTTCAATCACATTTTGTCCCTGTAATAATTGAGTAAGTTTTGGAAAGGAATAATTCCCTAAAATCATAATTTTCAACACTTAGAAAGGCTCATTTTGTTCCAAATTGGCCTATTCAGTTGAGTTGAAGAAACACAAGTATCTCTCCAAAGACACCCATGTTTGTAGAACAGAATGATGTAGAACATTGTTCTCTGTGAGAATAGAATTAGTTTTGCAAGGTATACTGCCTGCAACTTAGGTGGTTCAAGTTGGAGATAGGCTCTGTTTGCTCAAACTGGGCCAAGTGAGTTTCGATGTAGAAACACATGCATCGCTCCAAAAAATCATCTTTCTTAGAATCAGGAGGCTCGAGAACACTGTTTCCCTGTGAGAATTAAGTTAGTTTAGGAAGGAATACTGCCTGAAAACCATACTTTTCATGGTGGAGAAACGGTCACGTTGTTGCAAATAGGCCTGTTGAACTGAGTTGGAGAAACACATGTATATCTCCACAGACACCCATCTGTCCTTGAAGCAGGATGATGTGGGCTACTGATTTATTTGAGAATTGTGTTAGGTTTTCAAGGAATCCTTCCTGCAAATTAGGAGTTTCAAGGCGGAGATACACTGTGCATGCTCCAATTAGGCCTCTTCAGTGAATTTCAAGACACACATGTATCTCTCGGAGGACAACCTTCTGTGTATGAATCAGAAGCAGATAGCACATTGTGGCATAGTGAGAATTGAGCTAATTTTGAAAAAAAACACTTTGTGAGAATCTATGTTTTCAACGGATATGTAGGTTCTGTTCATTCCAAATAGGCCATGTCAGCTAAGGTAAGGAAACCAATGTATCTCTCCAAAGGAAAACATGGGTGTTTGAAGCACGAGCTTAAAGCACATTGTTTCCCGGGTATAATTCATTGAGTTTTTGAAAGCACAGCTGCCTGAAAATCATCATTTACAAGATGGAGAAAGGCTCATTTTGTTCCAAATAGCAGTATTCAGCTGATTTGGAGAAACACATGTGTCTCACCAGAGAAGACCTTGTCTGTAAAAAGCAGTAGGATGAAGAACGTTGTTTTGAAGGGATAACTGTCTTAGTTATTTAAGGAATACATCCTGCAAATCATAGTTTTCAAGGTGGATATGAGCTAAGTTTGCTCTAATTGGCCTACTCAGCACACCTGAAGAAACACATATATCACTCCAAAGAAAACCATCAGTCTTAGAAGCTGCGACATCGAGCGCATTGCTTTCTCTTGTGAAACGGTTAAGTATTTGAAAAGAATACCTCCTGTAACAAAGGGCTTTCAAGGTGGAGATAGGCTCTGTTTGCTCCAACTAGACCTATTCATGTGAGTGGAAAAATCTCATGAATCTCTCCAAAGTAAACCATGTGTGTTACATGCTGTAGCATCTATCATCCTGTTTCCCTGTGAAAATCAATTGAGGTTTTGAAAGGAATACTGCCTGCTACTCAAGTGTTTGAAGGTAAAGATAGGTTCTGTTTCCTCCAAACAGTCCTATTCAGACACCCTGAAGAAACACATACATCTATGCATATAATCCATTTCTGTTTTAAGCAGAAGCATCTAGCACACTGTTTCCCTGTGAGAATTCAGTCAGTTGTGAAAGGAATACTTTCTGCAACGTAGATGTTTCAAGGTGAAGATATGTTCTCTTTCTTCCAATTAAGCCTATTCAGGTGACTTGAAGAAACACATATATCTCTCCAAATAAACCTACCACATCAGAAGCTGTAGCAGTTACCATATTGTTTCTGTGTGAGAATCGAATTCTGTTTTTCTCGGAATGTTCCTACAACTTACATGTTTCAAGGTGAACATAGGCTCAGTTAGCTCCAAATAGGCCTGTCTATCTCAGCTGAAGAAAACCATGAATCTCTCAAAGTAAAACCATTGGTGTTAGAGGAACGACAGTCTAGCGTATTGTTCTTTGTGAGAATTGAGTTAGTTTTTCAGAGGAATACTTCCTGCAAATCACACTTTTCATGGCAGAGAAAGGCTCATTTCTTTAACAAATGGCCGACTTAGCTCAGTTGTAGAAATGCTACCTACCTCTCCAAAGGAAACCATGGATGTTAGTGGCTGCAGCATCCTGCACATTGTTTCCCCGTGAGAGTTTAGATAATTTTGGAAAGGAGCACTTCGTGCATTGTGGGTTTTTCAAGGTGTTGATAGACTGTCTTTCTTGTAAATGTGCCTATTCAGCCGAATTGAAGTAACTCATGGATCTCTACCAAGACAACCATCTGTTTTAGAAGCAGAATCATGTAGAACATCGTTTCCCTTTGTGAACTGAGTTACTTTTAATTAATACTTGCTGTAACTTAGATGTTTCAAGGTGGGGATAGGATCTGTTTGCTGCAGGTAGCCATGTTCTGCTAAGTTGAAGAAACACATGTATCTATGGACAGAAAACCATGTGTGTTAGAAGTGGGAGCGTGATGCTCATTGTTGTCCAGTTAAAATTGTGTTAGTTTTGGAAAGGAATACTTAATGAAAATCTTAGTTTTCTAGAGGGAGAAAGGCTCATTTCATTCCAAAATGCCCAATTGAGCTTAGTGAAGTTAACACAAGTATCTATCCAAAAAGAACAATGTGTGTTGGAGGCTGCAGCATCTTGCCACGGGTTTCCCTGTGTGAGTTCACTTAGTTTTTAATGGAATTCTTTCTGGAATATGGGTTTCTCAAGGTTGTGATAGGCTCTCCAAATTGCAAAGAGGCTTCTGCAGCTGAGTTGAGGAAACACATGTATCTGTCTAAAGACAACCATTGATGTTAAAAGCAGTAGCATGTAGAACATTGTTTCCCTGTGAGAACCGAGTTAATTGTTGAAAGGAATACTTCAAGACAATCATAGTTTCCAAGCTGGAGAAAGGCTCATTTAGTTCCAAATAGGCCTATTCACCTGAGTTGAAGGAAAACACGTACCTCTGCAAAGACAACCATTTCTGTTAGAAGCATTGGCATGAAGAACATTGTTTCCAAGCAAGAATGGAGTCGTTTTTGACAGGATTACTTCCTGCAACATAGGTGTTTCAGGGTGGGGATAGGATCTGTTAGCTCCATTATAGGCCTATTCAGCTAAGTTGAAGGAAAACATATATCACTTCAAAAAAACCATCTTAGTTAGAAAGTGAAACATTTTGCATATTGTATCCTGTGACTGTCGATTTAGCTTTTGAAAGGGATCCTTCCTGCAACATAGGATTTTCAAAGAGGAGATAGGTACGTTTGCTTAAATAGGCCTATACAACTAAGAGGAAGAAACACATATATCAGGCAGAGGAAAACCATCTGTGTTCGAAGCATAAGCATCTAATTCATTGCTACCCTGTTAGAATTCTGTTAGTTTTTGACAGCAATACATCCTCTAAATCATTGTTTTGAAGCAGGAGAAAGGCTCTGTGTGATCCAGATAGGCCTTTTCAGCTATTTTGAAAGAACACATCTATCCTTCAGTAGAAATTCATCATTGTAAGAAGCACGAGTATTAGAACCTTGTTGCCCAGTGAGAATTGAGTTCATTTCTCACAGGAATACTTCCAGAATATCACAGTTTTCATGATGGGGAAAGGCTCACTTTGTTCACAAAAGACCTATTCAGCTGAGCTGAAGAAACACATGTACCTGTCCAAAGACCACCAACAGTAGTAGAAGGATTGGCATGTAGAACGTGGTTTGCAAGTGAGAACTTAGTTAATTTTTGAAAGGAATACTTCCTGGATATCATAGTTTTAAAGGAGGAGAAAGGCTTATTTTACTCCACATGGCTGATTCAACTGAGTTGAAGAAACACATGAATCTCGCTAAAGGAAACTTTCTGTCTTAGAGGTTGCAGCGTCATGCACATTCTTTCCCAGAGACTTGAGTTGTACTTGAAGGGAATACATCTTGCAGCGTGGTTTTTCCCAGGTCGGGATAGGCTCTATTTGCTTCAAATCCGACTGTTTAGCTAAGGTGAGGACACAATGTATCTCTCGGTAGGAAATCTTCAGTGTTAGAAGCAGGAGTTTCAAGCACATTTTTTCCCTGTAAGTAATACATCAATAAAATCATAATTGTCTAGGTTTACAAAGCCTCTTTTAGAACCAAATAGTCCTGTTCAATTGAGTTGAAGAAACACATGTATCTCTCCAAAGGAAACCATCTATACTAGACCTTGCAGTGTCCTGCACATTGTTTCCCACATAGTTGAGTTAGTTTGTGAAAGGAATACATCTTGCAGCGTGTGTTTTCCTAGGTCGGGATAGGCTATGGGTGCTTCCCATCGGCCTGTTTAGCTAAGGTGAGGAAGCACATGTATCTCTCAGAAGGAAATCTTCAGTGTTAGAAGCAGGAGCTTCAATCACATTTTGTCCCTGTAATAATTGAGTAAGTTTTGGAAAGGAATAATTCCCTAAAATCATAATTTTCAACACTTAGAAAGGCTCATTTTGTTCCAAATTGGCCTATTCAGTTGAGTTGAAGAAACACAAGTATCTCTCCAAAGACACCCATGTTTGTAGAACAGAATGATGTAGAACATTGTTCTCTGTGAGAATAGAATTAGTTTTGCAAGGTATACTGCCTGCAACTTAGGTGGTTCAAGTTGGAGATAGGCTCTGTTTGCTCAAACTGGGCCAAGTGAGTTTCGATGTAGAAACACATGCATCGCTCCAAAAAATCATCTTTCTTAGAATCAGGAGGCTCGAGAACACTGTTTCCCTGTGAGAATTAAGTTAGTTTAGGAAGGAATACTGCCTGAAAACCATACTTTTCATGGTGGAGAAACGGTCACGTTGTTGCAAAAAGGCCTGTTGAACTGAGTTGGAGAAACACATGTATATCTCCACAGACACCCATCTGTCCTTGAAGCAGGATGATGTGGGCTACTGATTTATTTGAGAATTGTGTTAGGTTTTCAAGGAATCCTTCCTGCAAATTAGGAGTTTCAAGGTGGAGATACACTGTGCATGCTCCAATTAGGCCTCTTCAGTGAATTTCAAGACACACATATATCTCTCGGAGGACAACCTTCTGTGTATGAATCAGAAGCAGATAGCACATTGTGGCATAGTGAGAATTGAGCTAATTTTGAAAAAAAACACTTCGTGAGAATCTATGTTTTCAACGGATATGTAGGTTCTGTTCATTCCAAATAGGCCATGTCAGCTAAGGTAAGGAAACCAATGTATCTCTCCAAAGGAAAACATGGGTGTTTGAAGCACGAGCTTCAAGCACATTGTTTCCCGGGTATAATTCATTGAGTTTTTGAAAGCACAGCTGCCTGAAAATCATCATTTACAAGATGGAGAAAGGCTCATTTTGTTCCAAATAGCAGTATTCAGCTGATTTGGAGAAACACATGTGTCTCACCAGAGAAGACCTTGTCTGTAAAAAGCAGTAGGATGAAGAATGTTGTTTTGAAGGGATAACTGTCTTAGTTATTTAAGGAATACATCCTGCAAATCATAGTTTTCAAGGTGGATATGAGCTAAGTTTGCTCTAATTGGCCTACTCAGCACACCTGAAGAAACACATATATCACTCCAAAGAAAACCATCAGTCTTAGAAGCTGCAACATCGAGCGCAATGCTTTCTCTTGTGAAACGGTTAAGTATTTGAAAAGAATACCTCCTGTAACAAAGGGCTTTCAAGGTGGAGATAGGCTCTGTTTGCTCCAACTAGACCTATTCATGTGAGTGGAAAAATCTCATGAATCTCTCCAAAGTAAACCATGTGTGTTACATGCTGTAGCATCTATCATCCTGTTTCCCTGTGAAAATCAATTGAGGTTTTGAAAGGAATACTGCCTGCTACTCAAGTGTTTGAAGGTAAAGATAGGTTCTGTTTCCTCCAAACAGTCCTATTCAGACACCCTGAAGAAACACATACATCTATGCATATAATCCATTTCTGTTTTAAGCAGAAGCATCTAGCACACTGTTTCCCTGTGAGAATTCAGTCAGTTGTGAAAGGAATACTTTCTGCAACGTAGATGTTTCAAGGTGAAGATATGTTCTCTTTCTTCCAATTAAGCCTATTCAGCTGACTTGAAGAAACACATATATCTCTCTAAATAAACCTACTACATCAGAAGCTGTAGCAGTTACCATATTGTTTCTGTGTGAGAATCGAATTCTGTTTTTCTTGGAATGTTCCTACAACTTACATGTTTCAAGGTGAACATAGGCTCAGTTAGCTCCAAATAGGCCTGTCTATCTCAGCTGAAGAAAACCATGAATCTCTCAAAGTAAAACCATTGGTGTTAGAGGAATGACAGTCTAGCGTATTGTTCTTTGTGAGAATTGAGTTAGTTTTTCAGAGGAATACTTCCTGCAAATCACACTTTTCATGGCAGAGAAAGGCTCATTTCTTTAACAAATGGCCGACTTAGCTCAGTTGTAGAAATGCTACCTACCTCTCCAAAGGAAACCATGGATGTTAGTGGCTGCAGCATCCTGCACATTGTTTCCCCGTGAGAGTTTAGATAATTTTGGAAAGGAGCACTTCGTGCATTGTGGGTTTTTCAAGGTGTTGATAGACTGTCTTTCTTGTAAATGTGCCTATTCAGCCGAATTGAAGTAACTCATGGATCTCTCCCAAGACAACCATCTGTTTTAGAAGCAGAATCATGTAGAACATCGTTTCCCTTTGTGAACTGAGTTACTTTTAATTAATACTTGCTGTAACTTAGATGTTTCAAGGTGGGGATAGGATCTGTTTGCTGCAGGTAGCCATGTTCTGCTAAGTTGAAGAAACACATGTATCTATGGACAGAAAACCATGTGTGTTAGAAGTGGGAGCGTGATGCTCATTGTTGTCCAGTTAAAATTGTGTTAGTTTTGGAAAGGAATACTTAATGAAAATCTTAGTTTTCTAGAGGGAGAAAGGCTCATTTCATTCCAAAATGCCCAATTGAGCTTAGTGAAGTTAACACAAGTATCTCTCCAAAAAGAACAATGTGTGTTGGAGGCTGCAGCATCTTGCCACGGGTTTCCCTGTGTGAGTTCACTTAGTTTTTAATGGAATTCTTTCTGGAATATGGGTTTCTCAAGGTTGTGATAGGCTCTCTAAATTGCAAAGAGGCTTCTGCAGCTGAGTTGAGGAAACACATGTATCTGTCTAAAGACAACCATTGATGTTAAAAGCAGTAGCATGTAGAACATTGTTTCCCTGTGAGAACCGAGTTAATTGTTGAAAGGAATACTTCAAGACAATCATAGTTTCCAAGCTGGAGAAAGGCTCATTTAGTTCCAATTAGGCCTATTCACCTGAGTTGAAGGAAAACACGTACCTCTGCAAAGACAACCATTTCTGTTAGAAGCATTGGCATGAAGAACATTGTTTCCAAGCAAGAATGGAGTCGTTTTTGACAGGATTACTTCCTGCAACATAGGTGTTTCAGGGTGGGGATAGGATCTGTTAGCTCCATTATAGGCCTATTCAGCTAAGTTGAAGGAAAACATATATCACTTCAAAAAAACCATCTTAGTTAGAAAGTGAAACATTTTGCATATTGTATCCTGTGACTGTCGATTTAGCTTTTGAAAGGGATCCTTCCTGCAACATAGGATTTTTCAAAGAGGAGATAGGCTACGTTTGCTTAAATAGGCCTATACAACTAAGAGGAAGAAACACATATATCAGGCAGAGGAAAACCATCTGTGTTCGAAGCATAAGCATCTAATTCATTGCTACCCTGTTAGAATTCTGTTAGTTTTTGACAGCAATACATCCTCTAAATCATTGTTTTGAAGCAGGAGAAAGGCTCTGTGTGATCCAGATAGGCCTTTTCAGCTATTTTGAAAGAACACATCTATCCTTCAGTAGAAATTCATCATTGTAAGAAGCACGAGTATTAGAACCTTGTTGCCCAGTGAGAATTGAGTTCATTTCTCACAGGAATACTTCCAGAATATCACAGTTTTCATGATGGGGAAAGGCTCACTTTGTTCACAATAGACCTATTCAGCTGAGCTGAAGAAACACATGTACCTGTCCAAAGACCACCAACAGTAGTAGAAGGATTGGCATGTAGAACGTGGTTTGCAAGTGAGAACTTAGTTAATTTTTGAAAGGAATACTTCCTGGATATCATAGTTTTAAAGGAGGAGAAAGGCTTATTTTACTCCACATGGCTGATTCAACTGAGTTGAAGAAACACATGAATCTCGCTAAAGGAAACTTTCTGTCTTAGAGGTTGCAGCGTCATGCACATTCTTTCCCAGAGACTTGAGTTGTACTTGAAGGGAATACATCTTGCAGCGTGGTTTTTCCCAGGTCGGGATAGGCTCTATTTGCTTCAAATCCGACTGTTTAGCTAAGGTGAGGACACAATGTATCTCTCGGTAGGAAATCTTCAGTGTTAGAAGCAGGAGTTTCAAGCACATTTTTTCCCTGTAAGTAATACATCAATAAAATCATAATTGTCTAGGTTTACAAAGCCTCTTTTAGAACCAAATAGTCCTGTTCAATTGAGTTGAAGAAACACATGTATCTCTCCAAAGGAAACCATCTATACTAGACCTTGCAGTGTCCTGCACATTGTTTCCCACATAGTTGAGTTAGTTTGTGAAAGGAATACATCTTGCAGCGTGTGTTTTCCTAGGTCGGGATAGGCTATGGGTGCTTCCCATCGGCCTGTTTAGCTAAGGTGAGGAAGCACATGTATCTCTCAGAAGGAAATCTTCAGTGTTAGAAGCAGGAGCTTCAATCACATTTTGTCCCTGTAATAATTGAGTAAGTTTTGGAAAGGAATAATTCCCTAAAATCATAATTTTCAACACTTAGAAAGGCTCATTTTGTTCCAAATTGGCCTATTCAGTTGAGTTGAAGAAACACAAGTATCTCTCCAAAGACACCCATGTTTGTAGAACAGAATGATGTAGAACATTGTTCTCTGTGAGAATAGAATTAGTTTTGCAAGGTATACTGCCTGCAACTTAGGTGGTTCAAGTTGGAGATAGGCTCTGTTTGCTCAAACTGGGCCAAGTGAGTTTCGATGTAGAAACACATGCATCGCTCCAAAAAATCATCTTTCTTAGAATCAGGAGGCTCGAGAACACTGTTTCCCTGTGAGAATTAAGTTAGTTTAGGAAGGAATACTGCCTGAAAACCATACTTTTCATGGTGGAGAAACGGTCACGTTGTTGCAAATAGGCCTGTTGAACTGAGTTGGAGAAACACATGTATATCTCCACAGACACCCATCTGTCCTTGAAGCAGGATGATGTGGGCTACTGATTTATTTGAGAATTGTGTTAGGTTTTCAAGGAATCCTTCCTGCAAATTAGGAGTTTCAAGGCGGAGATACACTGTGCATGCTCCAATTAGGCCTCTTCAGTGAATTTCAAGACACACATGTATCTCTCGGAGGACAACCTTCTGTGTATGAATCAGAAGCAGATAGCACATTGTGGCATAGTGAGAATTGAGCTAATTTTGAAAAAAAACACTTCGTGAGAATCTATGTTTTCAACGGATATGTAGGTTCTGTTCATTCCAAATAGGCCATGTCAGCTAAGGTAAGGAAACCAATGTATCTCTCCAAAGGAAAACATGGGTGTTTGAAGCACGAGCTTAAAGCACATTGTTTCCCGGGTATAATTCATTGAGTTTTTGAAAGCACAGCTGCCTGAAAATCATCATTTACAAGATGGAGAAAGGCTCATTTTGTTCCAAATAGCAGTATTCAGCTGATTTGGAGAAACACATGTGTCTCACCAGAGAAGACCTTGTCTGTAAAAAGCAGTAGGATGAAGAACGTTGTTTTGAAGGGATAACTGTCTTAGTTATTTAAGGAATACATCCTGCAAATCATAGTTTTCAAGGTGGATATGAGCTAAGTTTGCTCTAATTGGCCTACTCAGCACACCTGAAGAAACACATATATCACTCCAAAGAAAACCATCAGTCTTAGAAGCTGCGACATCGAGCGCATTGCTTTCTCTTGTGAAACGGTTAAGTATTTGAAAAGAATACCTCCTGTAACAAAGGGCTTTCAAGGTGGAGATAGGCTCTGTTTGCTCCAACTAGACCTATTCATGTGAGTGGAAAAATCTCATGAATCTCTCCAAAGTAAACCATGTGTGTTACATGCTGTAGCATCTATCATCCTGTTTCCCTGTGAAAATCAATTGAGGTTTTGAAAGGAATACTGCCTGCTACTCAAGTGTTTGAAGGTAAAGATAGGTTCTGTTTCCTCCAAACAGTCCTATTCAGACACCCTGAAGAAACACATACATCTATGCATATAATCCATTTCTGTTTTAAGCAGAAGCATCTAGCACACTGTTTCCCTGTGAGAATTCAGTCAGTTGTGAAAGGAATACTTTCTGCAACGTAGATGTTTCAAGGTGAAGATATGTTCTCTTTCTTCCAATTAAGCCTATTCAGCTGACTTGAAGAAACACATATATCTCTCCAAATAAACCTACCACATCAGAAGCTGTAGCAGTTACCATATTGTTTCTGTGTGAGAATCGAATTCTGTTTTTCTTGGAATGTTCCTACAACTTACATGTTTCAAGGTGAACATAGGCTCAGTTAGCTCCAAATAGGCCTGTCTATCTCAGCTGAAGAAAACCATGAATCTCTCAAAGTAAAACCATTGGTGTTAGAGGAACGACAGTGTAGCGTATTGTTCTTTGTGAGAATTGAGTTAGTCCTTTCAGAGGAATAGTTCCTGCAAATCACACTTTTCATGGCAGAGAAAGGCTCATTTCTTTAACAAATGGCCGACTTAGCTCAGTTGTAGAAATGCTACCTACCTCTCCAAAGGAAACCATGGATGTTAGTGGCTGCAGCATCCTGCACATTGTTTCCCCGTGAGAGTTTAGATAATTTTGGAAAGGAGCACTTCGTGCATTGTGGGTTTTTCAAGGTGTTGATAGACTGTCTTTCTTGTAAATGTGCCTATTCAGCCGAATTGAAGTAACTCATGGATCTCTCCCAAGACAACCATCTGTTTTAGAAGCAGAATCATGTAGAACATCGTTTCCCTTTGTGAACTGAGTTACTTTTAATTAATACTTGCTGTAACTTAGATGTTTCAAGGTGGGGATAGGATCTGTTTGCTGCAGGTAGCCATGTTCTGCTAAGTTGAAGAAACACATGTATCTATGGACAGAAAACCATGTGTGTTAGAAGTGGGAGCGTGATGCTCATTGTTGTCCAGTTAAAATTGTGTTAGTTTTGGAAAGGAATACTTAATGAAAATCTTAGTTTTCTAGAGGGAGAAAGGCTCATTTCATTCCAAAATGCCCAATTGAGCTTAGTGAAGTTAACACAAGTATCTCTCCAAAAAGAACAATGTGTGTTGGAGGCTGCAGCATCTTGCCACGGGTTTCCCTGTGTGAGTTCACTTAGTTTTTAATGGAATTCTTTCTGGAATATGGGTTTCTCAAGGTTGTGATAGGCTCTCTAAATTGCAAAGAGGCTTCTGCAGCTGAGTTGAGGAAACACATGTATCTGTCTAAAGACAACCATTGATGTTAAAAGCAGTAGCATGTAGAACATTGTTTCCCTGTGAGAACCGAGTTAATTGTTGAAAGGAATACTTCAAGACAATCATAGTTTCCAAGCTGGAGAAAGGCTCATTTAGTTCCAAATAGGCCTATTCACCTGAGTTGAAGGAAAACACGTACCTCTGCAAAGACAACCATTTCTGTTAGAAGCATTGGCATGAAGAACATTGTTTCCAAGCAAGAATGGAGTCGTTTTTGACAGGATTACTTCCTGCAACATAGGTGTTTCAGGGTGGGGATAGGATCTGTTAGCTCCATTATAGGCCTATTCAGCTAAGTTGAAGGAAAACATATATCACTTCAAAAAAACCATCTTAGTTAGAAAGTGAAACATTTTGCATATTGTATCCTGTGACTGTCGATTTAGCTTTTGAAAGGGATCCTTCCTGCAACATAGGATTTTTCAAAGAGGAGATAGGCTACGTTTGCTTAAATAGGCCTATACAACTAAGAGGAAGAAACACATATATCAGGCAGAGGAAAACCATCTGTGTTCGAAGCATAAGCATCTAATTCATTGCTACCCTGTTAGAATTCTGTTAGTTTTTGACAGCAATACATCCTCTAAATCATTGTTTTGAAGCAGGAGAAAGGCTCTGTGTGATCCAGATAGGCCTTTTCAGCTATTTTGAAAGAACACATCTATCCTTCAGTAGAAATTCATCATTGTAAGAAGCACGAGTATTAGAACCTTGTTGCCCAGTGAGAATTGAGTTCATTTCTCACAGGAATACTTCCAGAATATCACAGTTTTCATGATGGGGAAAGGCTCACTTTGTTCACAATAGACCTATTCAGCTGAGCTGAAGAAACACATGTACCTGTCCAAAGACCACCAACAGTAGTAGAAGGATTGGCATGTAGAACGTGGTTTGCAAGTGAGAACTTAGTTAATTTTTGAAAGGAATACTTCCTGGATATCATAGTTTTAAAGGAGGAGAAAGGCTTATTTTACTCCACATGGCTGATTCAACTGAGTTGAAGAAACACATGAATCTCGCTAAAGGAAACTTTCTGTCTTAGAGGTTGCAGCGTCATGCACATTCTTTCCCAGAGACTTGAGTTGTACTTGAAGGGAATACATCTTGCAGCGTGGTTTTTCCCAGGTCGGGATAGGCTCTATTTGCTTCAAATCCGACTGTTTAGCTAAGGTGAGGACACAATGTATCTCTCGGTAGGAAATCTTCAGTGTTAGAAGCAGGAGTTTCAAGCACATTTTTTCCCTGTAAGTAATACATCAATAAAATCATAATTGTCTAGGTTTACAAAGCCTCTTTTAGAACCAAATAGTCCTGTTCAATTGAGTTGAAGAAACACATGTATCTCTCCAAAGGAAACCATCTATACTAGACCTTGCAGTGTCCTGCACATTGTTTCCCACATAGTTGAGTTAGTTTGTGAAAGGAATACATCTTGCAGCGTGTGTTTTCCTAGGTCGGGATAGGCTATGGGTGCTTCCCATCGGCCTGTTTAGCTAAGGTGAGGAAGCACATGTATCTCTCAGAAGGAAATCTTCAGTGTTAGAAGCAGGAGCTTCAATCACATTTTGTCCCTGTAATAATTGAGTAAGTTTTGGAAAGGAATAATTCCCTAAAATCATAATTTTCAACACTTAGAAAGGCTCATTTTGTTCCAAATTGGCCTATTCAGTTGAGTTGAAGAAACACAAGTATCTCTCCAAAGACACCCATGTTTGTAGAACAGAATGATGTAGAACATTGTTCTCTGTGAGAATAGAATTAGTTTTGCAAGGTATACTGCCTGCAACTTAGGTGGTTCAAGTTGGAGATAGGCTCTGTTTGCTCAAACTGGGCCAAGTGAGTTTCGATGTAGAAACACATGCATCGCTCCAAAAAATCATCTTTCTTAGAATCAGGAGGCTCGAGAACACTGTTTCCCTGTGAGAATTAAGTTAGTTTAGGAAGGAATACTGCCTGAAAACCATACTTTTCATGGTGGAGAAACGGTCACGTTGTTGCAAATAGGCCTGTTGAACTGAGTTGGAGAAACACATGTATATCTCCACAGACACCCATCTGTCCTTGAAGCAGGATGATGTGGGCTACTGATTTATTTGAGAATTGTGTTAGGTTTTCAAGGAATCCTTCCTGCAAATTAGGAGTTTCAAGGCGGAGATACACTGTGCATGCTCCAATTAGGCCTCTTCAGTGAATTTCAAGACACACATGTATCTCTCGGAGGACAACCTTCTGTGTATGAATCAGAAGCAGATAGCACATTGTGGCATAGTGAGAATTGAGCTAATTTTGAAAAAAAACACTTTGTGAGAATCTATGTTTTCAACGGATATGTAGGTTCTGTTCATTCCAAATAGGCCATGTCAGCTAAGGTAAGGAAACCAATGTATCTCTCCAAAGGAAAACATGGGTGTTTGAAGCACGAGCTTAAAGCACATTGTTTCCCGGGTATAATTCATTGAGTTTTTGAAAGCACAGCTGCCTGAAAATCATCATTTACAAGATGGAGAAAGGCTCATTTTGTTCCAAATAGCAGTATTCAGCTGATTTGGAGAAACACATGTGTCTCACCAGAGAAGACCTTGTCTGTAAAAAGCAGTAGGATGAAGAACGTTGTTTTGAAGGGATAACTGTCTTAGTTATTTAAGGAATACATCCTGCAAATCATAGTTTTCAAGGTGGATATGAGCTAAGTTTGCTCTAATTGGCCTACTCAGCACACCTGAAGAAACACATATATCACTCCAAAGAAAACCATCAGTCTTAGAAGCTGCGACATCGAGCGCATTGCTTTCTCTTGTGAAACGGTTAAGTATTTGAAAAGAATACCTCCTGTAACAAA
This sequence comes from Castor canadensis, assembly GCF_047511655.1. Taxonomy (NCBI): domain Eukaryota; kingdom Metazoa; phylum Chordata; class Mammalia; order Rodentia; family Castoridae; genus Castor; species Castor canadensis. The sequence continues at coordinate 94,571,338 of NC_133395.1, forward strand.
GGGCTTTCAAGGTGGAGATAGGCTCTGTTTGCTCCAACTAGACCTATTCATGTGAGTGGAAAAATCTCATGAATCTCTCCAAAGTAAACCATGTGTGTTACATGCTGTAGCATCTATCATCCTGTTTCCCTGTGAAAATCAATTGAGGTTTTGAAAGGAATACTGCCTGCTACTCAAGTGTTTGAAGGTAAAGATAGGTTCTGTTTCCTCCAAACAGTCCTATTCAGACACCCTGAAGAAACACATACATCTATGCATATAATCCATTTCTGTTTTAAGCAGAAGCATCTAGCACACTGTTTCCCTGTGAGAATTCAGTCAGTTGTGAAAGGAATACTTTCTGCAACGTAGATGTTTCAAGGTGAAGATATGTTCTCTTTCTTCCAATTAAGCCTATTCAGGTGACTTGAAGAAACACATATATCTCTCCAAATAAACCTACCACATCAGAAGCTGTAGCAGTTACCATATTGTTTCTGTGTGAGAATCGAATTCTGTTTTTCTCGGAATGTTCCTACAACTTACATGTTTCAAGGTGAACATAGGCTCAGTTAGCTCCAAATAGGCCTGTCTATCTCAGCTGAAGAAAACCATGAATCTCTCAAAGTAAAACCATTGGTGTTAGAGGAACGACAGTCTAGCGTATTGTTCTTTGTGAGAATTGAGTTAGTTTTTCAGAGGAATACTTCCTGCAAATCACACTTTTCATGGCAGAGAAAGGCTCATTTCTTTAACAAATGGCCGACTTAGCTCAGTTGTAGAAATGCTACCTACCTCTCCAAAGGAAACCATGGATGTTAGTGGCTGCAGCATCCTGCACATTGTTTCCCCGTGAGAGTTTAGATAATTTTGGAAAGGAGCACTTCGTGCATTGTGGGTTTTTCAAGGTGTTGATAGACTGTCTTTCTTGTAAATGTGCCTATTCAGCCGAATTGAAGTAACTCATGGATCTCTACCAAGACAACCATCTGTTTTAGAAGCAGAATCATGTAGAACATCGTTTCCCTTTGTGAACTGAGTTACTTTTAATTAATACTTGCTGTAACTTAGATGTTTCAAGGTGGGGATAGGATCTGTTTGCTGCAGGTAGCCATGTTCTGCTAAGTTGAAGAAACACATGTATCTATGGACAGAAAACCATGTGTGTTAGAAGTGGGAGCGTGATGCTCATTGTTGTCCAGTTAAAATTGTGTTAGTTTTGGAAAGGAATACTTAATGAAAATCTTAGTTTTCTAGAGGGAGAAAGGCTCATTTCATTCCAAAATGCCCAATTGAGCTTAGTGAAGTTAACACAAGTATCTATCCAAAAAGAACAATGTGTGTTGGAGGCTGCAGCATCTTGCCACGGGTTTCCCTGTGTGAGTTCACTTAGTTTTTAATGGAATTCTTTCTGGAATATGGGTTTCTCAAGGTTGTGATAGGCTCTCCAAATTGCAAAGAGGCTTCTGCAGCTGAGTTGAGGAAACACATGTATCTGTCTAAAGACAACCATTGATGTTAAAAGCAGTAGCATGTAGAACATTGTTTCCCTGTGAGAACCGAGTTAATTGTTGAAAGGAATACTTCAAGACAATCATAGTTTCCAAGCTGGAGAAAGGCTCATTTAGTTCCAAATAGGCCTATTCACCTGAGTTGAAGGAAAACACGTACCTCTGCAAAGACAACCATTTCTGTTAGAAGCATTGGCATGAAGAACATTGTTTCCAAGCAAGAATGGAGTCGTTTTTGACAGGATTACTTCCTGCAACATAGGTGTTTCAGGGTGGGGATAGGATCTGTTAGCTCCATTATAGGCCTATTCAGCTAAGTTGAAGGAAAACATATATCACTTCAAAAAAACCATCTTAGTTAGAAAGTGAAACATTTTGCATATTGTATCCTGTGACTGTCGATTTAGCTTTTGAAAGGGATCCTTCCTGCAACATAGGATTTTCAAAGAGGAGATAGGTACGTTTGCTTAAATAGGCCTATACAACTAAGAGGAAGAAACACATATATCAGGCAGAGGAAAACCATCTGTGTTCGAAGCATAAGCATCTAATTCATTGCTACCCTGTTAGAATTCTGTTAGTTTTTGACAGCAATACATCCTCTAAATCATTGTTTTGAAGCAGGAGAAAGGCTCTGTGTGATCCAGATAGGCCTTTTCAGCTATTTTGAAAGAACACATCTATCCTTCAGTAGAAATTCATCATTGTAAGAAGCACGAGTATTAGAACCTTGTTGCCCAGTGAGAATTGAGTTCATTTCTCACAGGAATACTTCCAGAATATCACAGTTTTCATGATGGGGAAAGGCTCACTTTGTTCACAAAAGACCTATTCAGCTGAGCTGAAGAAACACATGTACCTGTCCAAAGACCACCAACAGTAGTAGAAGGATTGGCATGTAGAACGTGGTTTGCAAGTGAGAACTTAGTTAATTTTTGAAAGGAATACTTCCTGGATATCATAGTTTTAAAGGAGGAGAAAGGCTTATTTTACTCCACATGGCTGATTCAACTGAGTTGAAGAAACACATGAATCTCGCTAAAGGAAACTTTCTGTCTTAGAGGTTGCAGCGTCATGCACATTCTTTCCCAGAGACTTGAGTTGTACTTGAAGGGAATACATCTTGCAGCGTGGTTTTTCCCAGGTCGGGATAGGCTCTATTTGCTTCAAATCCGACTGTTTAGCTAAGGTGAGGACACAATGTATCTCTCGGTAGGAAATCTTCAGTGTTAGAAGCAGGAGTTTCAAGCACATTTTTTCCCTGTAAGTAATACATCAATAAAATCATAATTGTCTAGGTTTACAAAGCCTCTTTTAGAACCAAATAGTCCTGTTCAATTGAGTTGAAGAAACACATGTATCTCTCCAAAGGAAACCATCTATACTAGACCTTGCAGTGTCCTGCACATTGTTTCCCACATAGTTGAGTTAGTTTGTGAAAGGAATACATCTTGCAGCGTGTGTTTTCCTAGGTCGGGATAGGCTATGGGTGCTTCCCATCGGCCTGTTTAGCTAAGGTGAGGAAGCACATGTATCTCTCAGAAGGAAATCTTCAGTGTTAGAAGCAGGAGCTTCAATCACATTTTGTCCCTGTAATAATTGAGTAAGTTTTGGAAAGGAATAATTCCCTAAAATCATAATTTTCAACACTTAGAAAGGCTCATTTTGTTCCAAATTGGCCTATTCAGTTGAGTTGAAGAAACACAAGTATCTCTCCAAAGACACCCATGTTTGTAGAACAGAATGATGTAGAACATTGTTCTCTGTGAGAATAGAATTAGTTTTGCAAGGTATACTGCCTGCAACTTAGGTGGTTCAAGTTGGAGATAGGCTCTGTTTGCTCAAACTGGGCCAAGTGAGTTTCGATGTAGAAACACATGCATCGCTCCAAAAAATCATCTTTCTTAGAATCAGGAGGCTCGAGAACACTGTTTCCCTGTGAGAATTAAGTTAGTTTAGGAAGGAATACTGCCTGAAAACCATACTTTTCATGGTGGAGAAACGGTCACGTTGTTGCAAAAAGGCCTGTTGAACTGAGTTGGAGAAACACATGTATATCTCCACAGACACCCATCTGTCCTTGAAGCAGGATGATGTGGGCTACTGATTTATTTGAGAATTGTGTTAGGTTTTCAAGGAATCCTTCCTGCAAATTAGGAGTTTCAAGGTGGAGATACACTGTGCATGCTCCAATTAGGCCTCTTCAGTGAATTTCAAGACACACATATATCTCTCGGAGGACAACCTTCTGTGTATGAATCAGAAGCAGATAGCACATTGTGGCATAGTGAGAATTGAGCTAATTTTGAAAAAAAACACTTCGTGAGAATCTATGTTTTCAACGGATATGTAGGTTCTGTTCATTCCAAATAGGCCATGTCAGCTAAGGTAAGGAAACCAATGTATCTCTCCAAAGGAAAACATGGGTGTTTGAAGCACGAGCTTCAAGCACATTGTTTCCCGGGTATAATTCATTGAGTTTTTGAAAGCACAGCTGCCTGAAAATCATCATTTACAAGATGGAGAAAGGCTCATTTTGTTCCAAATAGCAGTATTCAGCTGATTTGGAGAAACACATGTGTCTCACCAGAGAAGACCTTGTCTGTAAAAAGCAGTAGGATGAAGAATGTTGTTTTGAAGGGATAACTGTCTTAGTTATTTAAGGAATACATCCTGCAAATCATAGTTTTCAAGGTGGATATGAGCTAAGTTTGCTCTAATTGGCCTACTCAGCACACCTGAAGAAACACATATATCACTCCAAAGAAAACCATCAGTCTTAGAAGCTGCAACATCGAGCGCAATGCTTTCTCTTGTGAAACGGTTAAGTATTTGAAAAGAATACCTCCTGTAACAAAGGGCTTTCAAGGTGGAGATAGGCTCTGTTTGCTCCAACTAGACCTATTCATGTGAGTGGAAAAATCTCATGAATCTCTCCAAAGTAAACCATGTGTGTTACATGCTGTAGCATCTATCATCCTGTTTCCCTGTGAAAATCAATTGAGGTTTTGAAAGGAATACTGCCTGCTACTCAAGTGTTTGAAGGTAAAGATAGGTTCTGTTTCCTCCAAACAGTCCTATTCAGACACCCTGAAGAAACACATACATCTATGCATATAATCCATTTCTGTTTTAAGCAGAAGCATCTAGCACACTGTTTCCCTGTGAGAATTCAGTCAGTTGTGAAAGGAATACTTTCTGCAACGTAGATGTTTCAAGGTGAAGATATGTTCTCTTTCTTCCAATTAAGCCTATTCAGCTGACTTGAAGAAACACATATATCTCTCTAAATAAACCTACTACATCAGAAGCTGTAGCAGTTACCATATTGTTTCTGTGTGAGAATCGAATTCTGTTTTTCTTGGAATGTTCCTACAACTTACATGTTTCAAGGTGAACATAGGCTCAGTTAGCTCCAAATAGGCCTGTCTATCTCAGCTGAAGAAAACCATGAATCTCTCAAAGTAAAACCATTGGTGTTAGAGGAATGACAGTCTAGCGTATTGTTCTTTGTGAGAATTGAGTTAGTTTTTCAGAGGAATACTTCCTGCAAATCACACTTTTCATGGCAGAGAAAGGCTCATTTCTTTAACAAATGGCCGACTTAGCTCAGTTGTAGAAATGCTACCTACCTCTCCAAAGGAAACCATGGATGTTAGTGGCTGCAGCATCCTGCACATTGTTTCCCCGTGAGAGTTTAGATAATTTTGGAAAGGAGCACTTCGTGCATTGTGGGTTTTTCAAGGTGTTGATAGACTGTCTTTCTTGTAAATGTGCCTATTCAGCCGAATTGAAGTAACTCATGGATCTCTCCCAAGACAACCATCTGTTTTAGAAGCAGAATCATGTAGAACATCGTTTCCCTTTGTGAACTGAGTTACTTTTAATTAATACTTGCTGTAACTTAGATGTTTCAAGGTGGGGATAGGATCTGTTTGCTGCAGGTAGCCATGTTCTGCTAAGTTGAAGAAACACATGTATCTATGGACAGAAAACCATGTGTGTTAGAAGTGGGAGCGTGATGCTCATTGTTGTCCAGTTAAAATTGTGTTAGTTTTGGAAAGGAATACTTAATGAAAATCTTAGTTTTCTAGAGGGAGAAAGGCTCATTTCATTCCAAAATGCCCAATTGAGCTTAGTGAAGTTAACACAAGTATCTCTCCAAAAAGAACAATGTGTGTTGGAGGCTGCAGCATCTTGCCACGGGTTTCCCTGTGTGAGTTCACTTAGTTTTTAATGGAATTCTTTCTGGAATATGGGTTTCTCAAGGTTGTGATAGGCTCTCTAAATTGCAAAGAGGCTTCTGCAGCTGAGTTGAGGAAACACATGTATCTGTCTAAAGACAACCATTGATGTTAAAAGCAGTAGCATGTAGAACATTGTTTCCCTGTGAGAACCGAGTTAATTGTTGAAAGGAATACTTCAAGACAATCATAGTTTCCAAGCTGGAGAAAGGCTCATTTAGTTCCAATTAGGCCTATTCACCTGAGTTGAAGGAAAACACGTACCTCTGCAAAGACAACCATTTCTGTTAGAAGCATTGGCATGAAGAACATTGTTTCCAAGCAAGAATGGAGTCGTTTTTGACAGGATTACTTCCTGCAACATAGGTGTTTCAGGGTGGGGATAGGATCTGTTAGCTCCATTATAGGCCTATTCAGCTAAGTTGAAGGAAAACATATATCACTTCAAAAAAACCATCTTAGTTAGAAAGTGAAACATTTTGCATATTGTATCCTGTGACTGTCGATTTAGCTTTTGAAAGGGATCCTTCCTGCAACATAGGATTTTTCAAAGAGGAGATAGGCTACGTTTGCTTAAATAGGCCTATACAACTAAGAGGAAGAAACACATATATCAGGCAGAGGAAAACCATCTGTGTTCGAAGCATAAGCATCTAATTCATTGCTACCCTGTTAGAATTCTGTTAGTTTTTGACAGCAATACATCCTCTAAATCATTGTTTTGAAGCAGGAGAAAGGCTCTGTGTGATCCAGATAGGCCTTTTCAGCTATTTTGAAAGAACACATCTATCCTTCAGTAGAAATTCATCATTGTAAGAAGCACGAGTATTAGAACCTTGTTGCCCAGTGAGAATTGAGTTCATTTCTCACAGGAATACTTCCAGAATATCACAGTTTTCATGATGGGGAAAGGCTCACTTTGTTCACAATAGACCTATTCAGCTGAGCTGAAGAAACACATGTACCTGTCCAAAGACCACCAACAGTAGTAGAAGGATTGGCATGTAGAACGTGGTTTGCAAGTGAGAACTTAGTTAATTTTTGAAAGGAATACTTCCTGGATATCATAGTTTTAAAGGAGGAGAAAGGCTTATTTTACTCCACATGGCTGATTCAACTGAGTTGAAGAAACACATGAATCTCGCTAAAGGAAACTTTCTGTCTTAGAGGTTGCAGCGTCATGCACATTCTTTCCCAGAGACTTGAGTTGTACTTGAAGGGAATACATCTTGCAGCGTGGTTTTTCCCAGGTCGGGATAGGCTCTATTTGCTTCAAATCCGACTGTTTAGCTAAGGTGAGGACACAATGTATCTCTCGGTAGGAAATCTTCAGTGTTAGAAGCAGGAGTTTCAAGCACATTTTTTCCCTGTAAGTAATACATCAATAAAATCATAATTGTCTAGGTTTACAAAGCCTCTTTTAGAACCAAATAGTCCTGTTCAATTGAGTTGAAGAAACACATGTATCTCTCCAAAGGAAACCATCTATACTAGACCTTGCAGTGTCCTGCACATTGTTTCCCACATAGTTGAGTTAGTTTGTGAAAGGAATACATCTTGCAGCGTGTGTTTTCCTAGGTCGGGATAGGCTATGGGTGCTTCCCATCGGCCTGTTTAGCTAAGGTGAGGAAGCACATGTATCTCTCAGAAGGAAATCTTCAGTGTTAGAAGCAGGAGCTTCAATCACATTTTGTCCCTGTAATAATTGAGTAAGTTTTGGAAAGGAATAATTCCCTAAAATCATAATTTTCAACACTTAGAAAGGCTCATTTTGTTCCAAATTGGCCTATTCAGTTGAGTTGAAGAAACACAAGTATCTCTCCAAAGACACCCATGTTTGTAGAACAGAATGATGTAGAACATTGTTCTCTGTGAGAATAGAATTAGTTTTGCAAGGTATACTGCCTGCAACTTAGGTGGTTCAAGTTGGAGATAGGCTCTGTTTGCTCAAACTGGGCCAAGTGAGTTTCGATGTAGAAACACATGCATCGCTCCAAAAAATCATCTTTCTTAGAATCAGGAGGCTCGAGAACACTGTTTCCCTGTGAGAATTAAGTTAGTTTAGGAAGGAATACTGCCTGAAAACCATACTTTTCATGGTGGAGAAACGGTCACGTTGTTGCAAATAGGCCTGTTGAACTGAGTTGGAGAAACACATGTATATCTCCACAGACACCCATCTGTCCTTGAAGCAGGATGATGTGGGCTACTGATTTATTTGAGAATTGTGTTAGGTTTTCAAGGAATCCTTCCTGCAAATTAGGAGTTTCAAGGCGGAGATACACTGTGCATGCTCCAATTAGGCCTCTTCAGTGAATTTCAAGACACACATGTATCTCTCGGAGGACAACCTTCTGTGTATGAATCAGAAGCAGATAGCACATTGTGGCATAGTGAGAATTGAGCTAATTTTGAAAAAAAACACTTCGTGAGAATCTATGTTTTCAACGGATATGTAGGTTCTGTTCATTCCAAATAGGCCATGTCAGCTAAGGTAAGGAAACCAATGTATCTCTCCAAAGGAAAACATGGGTGTTTGAAGCACGAGCTTAAAGCACATTGTTTCCCGGGTATAATTCATTGAGTTTTTGAAAGCACAGCTGCCTGAAAATCATCATTTACAAGATGGAGAAAGGCTCATTTTGTTCCAAATAGCAGTATTCAGCTGATTTGGAGAAACACATGTGTCTCACCAGAGAAGACCTTGTCTGTAAAAAGCAGTAGGATGAAGAACGTTGTTTTGAAGGGATAACTGTCTTAGTTATTTAAGGAATACATCCTGCAAATCATAGTTTTCAAGGTGGATATGAGCTAAGTTTGCTCTAATTGGCCTACTCAGCACACCTGAAGAAACACATATATCACTCCAAAGAAAACCATCAGTCTTAGAAGCTGCGACATCGAGCGCATTGCTTTCTCTTGTGAAACGGTTAAGTATTTGAAAAGAATACCTCCTGTAACAAAGGGCTTTCAAGGTGGAGATAGGCTCTGTTTGCTCCAACTAGACCTATTCATGTGAGTGGAAAAATCTCATGAATCTCTCCAAAGTAAACCATGTGTGTTACATGCTGTAGCATCTATCATCCTGTTTCCCTGTGAAAATCAATTGAGGTTTTGAAAGGAATACTGCCTGCTACTCAAGTGTTTGAAGGTAAAGATAGGTTCTGTTTCCTCCAAACAGTCCTATTCAGACACCCTGAAGAAACACATACATCTATGCATATAATCCATTTCTGTTTTAAGCAGAAGCATCTAGCACACTGTTTCCCTGTGAGAATTCAGTCAGTTGTGAAAGGAATACTTTCTGCAACGTAGATGTTTCAAGGTGAAGATATGTTCTCTTTCTTCCAATTAAGCCTATTCAGCTGACTTGAAGAAACACATATATCTCTCCAAATAAACCTACCACATCAGAAGCTGTAGCAGTTACCATATTGTTTCTGTGTGAGAATCGAATTCTGTTTTTCTTGGAATGTTCCTACAACTTACATGTTTCAAGGTGAACATAGGCTCAGTTAGCTCCAAATAGGCCTGTCTATCTCAGCTGAAGAAAACCATGAATCTCTCAAAGTAAAACCATTGGTGTTAGAGGAACGACAGTGTAGCGTATTGTTCTTTGTGAGAATTGAGTTAGTCCTTTCAGAGGAATAGTTCCTGCAAATCACACTTTTCATGGCAGAGAAAGGCTCATTTCTTTAACAAATGGCCGACTTAGCTCAGTTGTAGAAATGCTACCTACCTCTCCAAAGGAAACCATGGATGTTAGTGGCTGCAGCATCCTGCACATTGTTTCCCCGTGAGAGTTTAGATAATTTTGGAAAGGAGCACTTCGTGCATTGTGGGTTTTTCAAGGTGTTGATAGACTGTCTTTCTTGTAAATGTGCCTATTCAGCCGAATTGAAGTAACTCATGGATCTCTCCCAAGACAACCATCTGTTTTAGAAGCAGAATCATGTAGAACATCGTTTCCCTTTGTGAACTGAGTTACTTTTAATTAATACTTGCTGTAACTTAGATGTTTCAAGGTGGGGATAGGATCTGTTTGCTGCAGGTAGCCATGTTCTGCTAAGTTGAAGAAACACATGTATCTATGGACAGAAAACCATGTGTGTTAGAAGTGGGAGCGTGATGCTCATTGTTGTCCAGTTAAAATTGTGTTAGTTTTGGAAAGGAATACTTAATGAAAATCTTAGTTTTCTAGAGGGAGAAAGGCTCATTTCATTCCAAAATGCCCAATTGAGCTTAGTGAAGTTAACACAAGTATCTCTCCAAAAAGAACAATGTGTGTTGGAGGCTGCAGCATCTTGCCACGGGTTTCCCTGTGTGAGTTCACTTAGTTTTTAATGGAATTCTTTCTGGAATATGGGTTTCTCAAGGTTGTGATAGGCTCTCTAAATTGCAAAGAGGCTTCTGCAGCTGAGTTGAGGAAACACATGTATCTGTCTAAAGACAACCATTGATGTTAAAAGCAGTAGCATGTAGAACATTGTTTCCCTGTGAGAACCGAGTTAATTGTTGAAAGGAATACTTCAAGACAATCATAGTTTCCAAGCTGGAGAAAGGCTCATTTAGTTCCAAATAGGCCTATTCACCTGAGTTGAAGGAAAACACGTACCTCTGCAAAGACAACCATTTCTGTTAGAAGCATTGGCATGAAGAACATTGTTTCCAAGCAAGAATGGAGTCGTTTTTGACAGGATTACTTCCTGCAACATAGGTGTTTCAGGGTGGGGATAGGATCTGTTAGCTCCATTATAGGCCTATTCAGCTAAGTTGAAGGAAAACATATATCACTTCAAAAAAACCATCTTAGTTAGAAAGTGAAACATTTTGCATATTGTATCCTGTGACTGTCGATTTAGCTTTTGAAAGGGATCCTTCCTGCAACATAGGATTTTTCAAAGAGGAGATAGGCTACGTTTGCTTAAATAGGCCTATACAACTAAGAGGAAGAAACACATATATCAGGCAGAGGAAAACCATCTGTGTTCGAAGCATAAGCATCTAATTCATTGCTACCCTGTTAGAATTCTGTTAGTTTTTGACAGCAATACATCCTCTAAATCATTGTTTTGAAGCAGGAGAAAGGCTCTGTGTGATCCAGATAGGCCTTTTCAGCTATTTTGAAAGAACACATCTATCCTTCAGTAGAAATTCATCATTGTAAGAAGCACGAGTATTAGAACCTTGTTGCCCAGTGAGAATTGAGTTCATTTCTCACAGGAATACTTCCAGAATATCACAGTTTTCATGATGGGGAAAGGCTCACTTTGTTCACAATAGACCTATTCAGCTGAGCTGAAGAAACACATGTACCTGTCCAAAGACCACCAACAGTAGTAGAAGGATTGGCATGTAGAACGTGGTTTGCAAGTGAGAACTTAGTTAATTTTTGAAAGGAATACTTCCTGGATATCATAGTTTTAAAGGAGGAGAAAGGCTTATTTTACTCCACATGGCTGATTCAACTGAGTTGAAGAAACACATGAATCTCGCTAAAGGAAACTTTCTGTCTTAGAGGTTGCAGCGTCATGCACATTCTTTCCCAGAGACTTGAGTTGTACTTGAAGGGAATACATCTTGCAGCGTGGTTTTTCCCAGGTCGGGATAGGCTCTATTTGCTTCAAATCCGACTGTTTAGCTAAGGTGAGGACACAATGTATCTCTCGGTAGGAAATCTTCAGTGTTAGAAGCAGGAGTTTCAAGCACATTTTTTCCCTGTAAGTAATACATCAATAAAATCATAATTGTCTAGGTTTACAAAGCCTCTTTTAGAACCAAATAGTCCTGTTCAATTGAGTTGAAGAAACACATGTATCTCTCCAAAGGAAACCATCTATACTAGACCTTGCAGTGTCCTGCACATTGTTTCCCACATAGTTGAGTTAGTTTGTGAAAGGAATACATCTTGCAGCGTGTGTTTTCCTAGGTCGGGATAGGCTATGGGTGCTTCCCATCGGCCTGTTTAGCTAAGGTGAGGAAGCACATGTATCTCTCAGAAGGAAATCTTCAGTGTTAGAAGCAGGAGCTTCAATCACATTTTGTCCCTGTAATAATTGAGTAAGTTTTGGAAAGGAATAATTCCCTAAAATCATAATTTTCAACACTTAGAAAGGCTCATTTTGTTCCAAATTGGCCTATTCAGTTGAGTTGAAGAAACACAAGTATCTCTCCAAAGACACCCATGTTTGTAGAACAGAATGATGTAGAACATTGTTCTCTGTGAGAATAGAATTAGTTTTGCAAGGTATACTGCCTGCAACTTAGGTGGTTCAAGTTGGAGATAGGCTCTGTTTGCTCAAACTGGGCCAAGTGAGTTTCGATGTAGAAACACATGTATCGCTCCAAAAAATCATCTTTCTTAGAATCAGGAGGCTCGAGAACACTGTTTCCCTGTGAGAATTAAGTTAGTTTAGGAAGGAATACTGCCTGAAAACCATACTTTTCGTGGTGGAGAAACGGTCACGTTGTTGCAAATAGGCCTGTTGAACTGAGTTGGAGAAACACATGTATATCTCCACAGACACCCATCTGTCCTTGAAGCAGGATGATGTGGGCTACTGATTTATTTGAGAATTGTGTTAGGTTTTCAAGGAATCCTTCCTGCAAATTAGGAGTTTCAAGGCGGAGATACACTGTGCATGCTCCAATTAGGCCTCTTCAGTGAATTTCAAGACACACATGTATCTCTCGGAGGACAACCTTCTGTGTATGAATCAGAAGCAGATAGCACATTGTGGCATAGTGAGAATTGAGCTAATTTTGAAAAAAAACACTTCGTGAGAATCTATGTTTTCAACGGATATGTAGGTTCTGTTCATTCCAAATAGGCCATGTCAGCTAAGGTAAGGAAACCAATGTATCTCTCCAAAGGAAAACATGGGTGTTGGAAGCACGAGCTTAAAGCACATTGTTTCCCGGGTATAATTCATTGAGTTTTTGAAAGCACAGCTGCCTGAAAATCATCATTTACAAGATGGAGAAAGGCTCATTTTGTTCCAAATAGCAGTATTCAGCTGATTTGGAGAAACACATGTGTCTCACCAGAGAAGACCTTGTCTGTAAAAAGCAGTAGGATGAAGAACGTTGTTTTGAAGGGATAACTGTCTTAGTTATTTAAGGAATACATCCTGCAAATCATAGTTTTCAAGGTGGATATGAGCTAAGTTTGCTCTAATTGGCCTACTCAGCACACCTGAAGAAACACATATATCACTCCAAAGAAAACCATCAGTCTTAGAAGCTGCGACATCGAGCGCATTGCTTTCTCTTGTGAAACGGTTAAGTATTTGAAAAGAATACCTCCTGTAACAAAGGGCTTTCAAGGTGGAGATAGGCTCTGTTTGCTCCAACTAGACCTATTCATGTGAGTGGAAAAATCTCATGAATCTCTCCAAAGTAATCCATGTGTGTTACATGCTGTAGCATCTATCATCCTGTTTCCCTGTGAAAATCAATTGAGGTTTTGAAAGGAATACTGCCTGCTACTCAAGTGTTTGAAGGTAAAGATAGGTTCTGTTTCCTCCAAACAGTCCTATTCAGACACCCTGAAGAAACACATACATCTATGCATATAATCCATTTCTGTTTTAAGCAGAAGCATCTAGCACACTGTTTCCCTGTGAGAATTCAGTCAGTTGTGAAAGGAATACTTTCTGCAACGTAGATGTTTCAAGGTGAAGATATGTTCTCTTTCTTCCAATTAAGCCTATTCAGCTGACTTGAAGAAACACATATATCTCTCCAAATAAACCTACCACATCAGAAGCTGTAGCAGTTACCATATTGTTTCTGTGTGAGAATCGAATTCTGTTTTTCTTGGAATGTTCCTACAACTTACATGTTTCAAGGTGAACATAGGCTCAGTTAGCTCCAAATAGGCCTGTCTATCTCAGCTGAAGAAAACCATGTATCTCTCAAAGTAAAACCATTGGTGTTAGAGGAACGACAGTGTAGCGTATTGTTCTTTGTGAGAATTGAGTTAGTTTTTCAGAGGAATAGTTCCTGCAAATCACACTTTTCATGGCAGAGAAAGGCTCATTTCTTTAACAAATGGCCGACTTAGCTCAGTTGTAGAAATGCTACCTACCTCTCCAAAGGAAACCATGGATGTTAGTGGCTGCAGCATCCTGCACATTGTTTCCCCGTGAGAGTTTAGATAATTTTGGAAAGGAGCAATTCGTGCATTGTGGGTTTTTCAAGGTGTTGATAGACTGTCTTTCTTGTAAATGTGCCTATTCAGCCGAATTGAAGTAACTCATGGATCTCTCCCAAGACAACCATCTGTTTTAGAAGCAGAATCATGTAGAATATCGTTTCCCTTTGTGAACTGAGTTACTTTTAATTAATACTTGCTGTAACTTAGATGTTTCAAGGTGGGGATAGGATCTGTTTGCTGCAGGTAGCCATGTTCTGCTAAGTTGAAGAAACACATGTATCTATGGACAGAAAACCATGTGTGTTAGAAGTGGGAGCGTGATGCTCATTGTTGTCCAGTTAAAATTGTGTTAGTTTTGGAAAGGAATACTTAACGAAAATCTTAGTTTTCTAGAGGGAGAAAGTCTCATTTCATTCCAAAATGCCCAATTGAGCTTAGTGAAGTTAACACAAGTATCTCTCCAAAAAGAACAATGTGTGTTGGAGGCTGCAGCATCTTGCCACGGGTTTCCCTGTGTGAGTTCACTTAGTTTTTAATGGAATTCTTTCTGGAATATGGGTTTCTCAAGGTTGTGATAGGCTCTCTAAATTGCAAAGAGGCTTATGCAGCTGAGTTGAGGAAACACATGTATCTGTCTAAAGACAACCATTGATGTTAAAAGCAGTAGCATTTAGAACATTGTTTCCCTGTGAGAACCGAGTTAATTGTTGAAAGGAATACTTCAAGACAATCATAGTTTCCAAGCTGGAGAAAGGCTCATTTAGTTCCAAATAGGCCTATTCACCTGAGTTGAAGGAAAACACGGACCTCTGCAAAGACAACCATTTCTGTTAGAAGCATTGGCATGAAGAACATTGTTTCCAAGCAAGAATGGAGTCGTTTTTGACAGGATTACTTCCTGCAACATAGGTGTTTCAGGGTGGGGATAGGATCTGTTAGCTCCATTATAGGCCTATTCAGCTAAGTTGAAGGAAAACATATATCACTTCAAAAAAACCATCTTAGTTAGAAAGTGAAACATTTTGCATATTGTATCCTGTGACTGTCGATTTAGCTTTTGAAAGGGATCCTTCCTGCAACATAGGATTTTCAAAGAGGAGATAGGTACGTTTGCTTAAATAGGCCTATACAACTAAGAGGAAGAAACACATATATCAGGCAGAGGAAAACCATCTGTGTTCGAAGCATAAGCATCTAATTCATTGCTACCCTGTTAGAATTCTGTTAGTTTTTGACAGCAATACATCCTCTAAATCATTGTTTTGAAGCAGGAGAAAGGCTCTGTGTGATCCAGATAGGCCTTTTCAGCTATTTTGAAAGAACACATCTATCCTTCAGTAGAAATTCATCATTGTAAGAAGCACGAGTATTAGAACCTTGTTGCCCAGTGAGAATTGAGTTCATTTCTCACAGGAATACTTCCAGAATATCACAGTTTTCATGATGGGGAAAGGCTCACTTTGTTCACAATAGACCTATTCAGCTGAGCTGAAGAAACACATGTACCTGTCCAAAGACCACCAACAGTAGTAGAAGGATTGGCATGTAGAACGTGGTTTGCAAGTGAGAACTTAGTTAATTTTTGAAAGGAATACTTCCTGGATATCATAGTTTTAAAGGAGGAGAAAGGCTTATTTTACTCCACATGGCTGATTCAACTGAGTTGAAGAAACACATGAATCTCGCTAAAGGAAACTTTCTGTCTTAGAGGTTGCAGCGTCATGCACATTCTTTCCCAGAGACTTGAGTTGTACTTGAAGGGAATACATCTTGCAGCGTGGTTTTTCCCAGGTCAGGATAGGCTCTATTTGCTTCAAATCCGACTGTTTAGCTAAGGTGAGGACACAATGTATCTCTCGGTAGGAAATCTTCAGTGTTAGAAGCAGGAGTTTCAAGCACATTTTTTCCCTGTAAGTAATACATCAATAAAATCATAATTGTCTAGGTTTACAAAGCCTCTTTTAGAACCAAATAGTCCTGTTCAATTGAGTTGAAGAAACACATGTATCTCTCCAAAGGAAACCATCTATACTAGACCTTGCAGTGTCCTGCACATTGTTTCCCACATAGTTGAGTTAGTTTGTGAAAGGAATACATCTTGCAGCGTGTGTTTTCCTAGGTCGGGATAGGCTACGGGTGCTTCCCATCGGCCTGTTTAGCTAAGGTGAGGAAGCACATGTATCTCTCAGAAGGAAATCTTCAGTGTTAGAAGCAGGAGCTTCAATCACATTTTGTCCCTGTAATAATTGAGTAAGTTTTGGAAAGGAATAATTCCCTAAAATCATAATTTTCAACACTTAGAAAGGCTCATTTTGTTCCAAATTGGCCCATTCAGTTGAGTTGAAGAAACACAAGTATCTCTCCAAAGACACCCATGTTTGTAGAACAGAATGATGTAGAACATTGTTCTCTGTGAGAATAGAATTAGCTTTGCAAGGTATACTGCCTGCAACTTAGGTGGTTCAAGTTGGAGATAGGCTCTGTTTGCTCAAACTGGGCCAAGTGAGTTTCGATGTAGAAACACATTTATCGCTCCAAAAAATCATCTTTCTTAGAATCAGGAGGCTCGAGAACACTGTTTCCCTGTGAGAATTAAGTTAGTTTAGGAAGGAATACTGCCTGAAAACCATACTTTTCATGGTGGAGAAACGGTCACGTTGTTGCAAATAGGCCTGTTGAACTGAGTTGGAGAAACACATGTATATCTCCACAGACACCCATCTGTCCTTGAAGCAGGATGATGTGGGCTACTGATTTATTTGAGAATTGTGTTAGGTTTTCAAGGAATCCTTCCTGCAAATTAGGAGTTTCAAGGCGGAGATACACTGTGCATGCTCCAATTAGGCCTCTTCAGTGAATTTCAAGACACACATGTATCTCTCGGAGGACAACCTTCTGTGTATGAATCAGAAGCAGATAGCACATTGTGGCATAGTGAGAATTGAGCTAATTTTGAAAAAAAACACTTCGTGAGAATCTATGTTTTCAACGGATATGTAGGTTCTGTTCATTCCAAATAGGCCATGTCAGCTAAGGTAAGGAAACCAATGTATCTCTCCAAAGGAAAACATGGGTGTTGGAAGCACGAGCTTCAAGCACATTGTTTCCCGGGTATAATTCATTGAGTTTTTGAAAGCACAGCTGCCTGAAAATCATCATTTACAAGATGGAGAAAGGCTCATTTTGTTCCAAATAGCAGTATTCAGCTGATTTGGAGAAACACTTGTGTCTCACCAGAGAAGACCTTGTCTGTAAAAAGCAGTAGGATGAAGAACGTTGTTTTGAAGGGATAACTGTCTTAGTTATTTATGGAATACATCCTGCAAATCATAGTTTTCAAGGTGGATATGAGCTAAGTTTGCTCTAATTGGCCTACTCAGCACACCTGAAGAAACACATATATCACTCCAAAGAAAACCATCAGTCTTAGAAGCTGCGACATCGAGCGCATTGCTTTCTCTTGTGAAACGGTTAAGTATTTGAAAAGAATACCTCCTGTAACAAAGGGCTTTCAAGGTGGAGATAGGCTCTGTTTGCTCCAACTAGACCTATTCATGTGAGTGGAAAAATCTCATGAATCTCTCCAAAGTAAACCATGTGTGTTACATGCTGTAGCATCTATCATCCTGTTTCCCTGTGAAAATCAATTGAGGTTTTGAAAGGAATACTGCCTGCTACTCAAGTGTTTGAAGGTAAAGATAGGTTCTGTTTCCTCCAAACAGTCCTATTCAGACACCCTGAAGAAACACATACATCTATGCATATAATCCATTTCTGTTTTAAGCAGAAGCATCTAGCACACTGTTTCCCTGTGAGAATTCAGTCAGTTGTGAAAGGAATACTTTCTGCAACGTAGATGTTTCAAGGTGAAGATATGTTCTCTTTCTTCCAATTAAGCCTATTCAGCTGACTTGAAGAAACACATATATCTCTCCAAATAAACCTACCACATCAGAAGCTGTAGCAGTTACCATATTGTTTCTGTGTGAGAATCGAATTCTGTTTTTCTTGGAATGTTCCTACAACTTACATGTTTCAAGGTGAACATAGGCTCAGTTAGCTCCAAATAGGCCTGTCTATCTCAGCTGAAGAAAACCATGTATCTCTCAAAGTAAAACCATTGGTGTTAGAGGAATGACAGTCTAGCGTATTGTTCTTTGTGAGAATTGAGTTAGTTTTTCAGAGGAATAGTTCCTGCAAATCACACTTTTCATGGCAGAGAAAGGCTCATTTCTTTAACAAATGGCCGACTTAGCTCAGTTGTAGAAATGCTACCTACCTCTCCAAAGGAAACCATGGATGTTAGTGGCTGCAGCATCCTGCAAATTGTTTCCCCGTGAGAGTTTAGATAATTTTGGAAAGGAGCACTTCGTGCATTGTGGGTTTTTCAAGGTGTTGATAGACTGTCTTTCTTGTAAATGTGCCTATTCAGCCGAATTGAAGTAACTCATGGATCTCTCCCAAGACAACCATCTGTTTTAGAAGCAGAATCATGTAGAACATCGTTTCCCTTTGTGAACTGAGTTACTTTTAATTAATACTTGCTGTAACTTAGATGTTTCAAGGTGGGGATAGGATCTGTTTGCTGCAGGTAGCCATGTTCTGCTAAGTTGAAGAAACACATGTATCTATGGACAGAAAACCATGTGTGTTAGAAGTGGGAGCGTGATGCTCATTGTTGTCCAGTTAAAATTGTGTTAGTTTTGGAAAGGAATACTTAATGAAAATCTTAGTTTTCTAGAGGGAGAAAGGCTCATTTCATTCCAAAATGCCCAATTGAGCTTAGTGAAGTTAACACAAGTATCTCTCCAAAAAGAACAATGTGTGTTGGAGGCTGCAGCATCTTGCCACGGGTTTCCCTGTGTGAGTTCACTTAGTTTTTAATGGAATTCTTTCTGGAATATGGGTTTCTCAAGGTTGTGATAGGCTCTCTAAATTGCAAAGAGGCTTCTGCAGCTGAGTTGAGGAAACACATGTATCTGTCTAAAGACAACCATTGATGTTAAAAGCAGTAGCATGTAGAACATTGTTTCCCTGTGAGAACCGAGTTAATTGTTGAAAGGAATACTTCAAGACAATCATAGTTTCCAAGCTGGAGAAAGGCTCATTTAGTTCCAAATAGGCCTATTCACCTGAGTTGAAGGAAAACACGGACCTCTGCAAAGACAACCATTTCTGTTAGAAGCATTGGCATGAAGAACATTGTTTCCAAGCAAGAATGGAGTCGTTTTTGACAGGATTACTTCCTGCAACATAGGTGTTTCAGGGTGGGGATAGGATCTGTTAGCTCCATTATAGGCCTATTCAGCTAAGTTGAAGGAAAACATATATCACTTCAAAAAAACCATCTTAGTTAGAAAGTGAAACATTTTGCATATTGTATCCTGTGACTGTCGATTTAGCTTTTGAAAGGGATCCTTCCTGCAACATAGGATTTTTCAAAGAGGAGATAGGCTACGTTTGCTTAAATAGGCCTATACAACTAAGAGGAAGAAACACATATATCAGGCAGAGGAAAACCATCTGTGTTCGAAGCATAAGCATCTAATTCATTGCTACCCTGTTAGAATTCTGTTAGTTTTTGACAGCAATACATCCTCTAAATCATTGTTTTGAAGCAGGAGAAAGGCTCTGTGTGATCCAGATAGGCCTTTTCAGCTATTTTGAAAGAACACATCTATCCTTCAGTAGAAATTCATCATTGTAAGAAGCACGAGTATTAGAACCTTGTTGCCCAGTGAGAATTGAGTTCATTTCTCACAGGAATACTTCCAGAATATCACAGTTTTCATGATGGGGAAAGGCTCACTTTGTTCACAATAGACCTATTCAGCTGAGCTGAAGAAACACATGTACCTGTCCAAAGACCACCAACAGTAGTAGAAGGATTGGCATGTAGAACGTGGTTTGCAAGTGAGAACTTAGTTAATTTTTGAAAGGAATACTTCCTGGATATCATAGTTTTAAAGGAGGAGAAAGGCTTATTTTACTCCACATGGCTGATTCAACTGAGTTGAAGAAACACATGAATCTCGCTAAAGGAAACTTTCTGTCTTAGAGGTTGCAGCGTCATGCACATTCTTTCCCAGAGACTTGAGTTGTACTTGAAGGGAATACATCTTGCAGCGTGGTTTTTCCCAGGTCGGGATAGGCTCTATTTGCTTCAAATCCGACTGTTTAGCTAAGGTGAGGACACAATGTATCTCTCGGTAGGAAATCTTCAGTGTTAGAAGCAGGAGTTTCAAGCACATTTTTTCCCTGTAAGTAATACATCAATAAAATCATAATTGTCTAGGTTTACAAAGCCTCTTTTAGAACCAAATAGTCCTGTTCAATTGAGTTGAAGAAACACATGTATCTCTCCAAAGGAAACCATCTATACTAGACCTTGCAGTGTCCTGCACATTGTTTCCCACATAGTTGAGTTAGTTTGTGAAAGGAATACATCTTGCAGCGTGTGTTTTCCTAGGTCGGGATAGGCTATGGGTGCTTCCCATCGGCCTGTTTAGCTAAGGTGAGGAAGCACATGTATCTCTCAGAAGGAAATCTTCAGTGTTAGAAGCAGGAGCTTCAATCACATTTTGTCCCTGTAATAATTGAGTAAGTTTTGGAAAGGAATAATTCCCTAAAATCATAATTTTCAACACTTAGAAAGGCTCATTTTGTTCCAAATTGGCCTATTCAGTTGAGTTGAAGAAACACAAGTATCTCTCCAAAGACACCCATGTTTGTAGAACAGAATGATGTAGAACATTGTTCTCTGTGAGAATAGAATTAGTTTTGCAAGGTATACTGCCTGCAACTTAGGTGGTTCAAGTTGGAGATAGGCTCTGTTTGCTCAAACTGGGCCAAGTGAGTTTCGATGTAGAAACACATGCATCGCTCCAAAAAATCATCTTTCTTAGAATCAGGAGGCTCGAGAACACTGTTTCCCTGTGAGAATTAAGTTAGTTTAGGAAGGAATACTGCCTGAAAACCATACTTTTCATGGTGGAGAAACGGTCACGTTGTTGCAAATAGGCCTGTTGAACTGAGTTGGAGAAACACATGTATATCTCCACAGACACCCATCTGTCCTTGAAGCAGGATGATGTGGGCTACTGATTTATTTGAGAATTGTGTTAGGTTTTCAAGGAATCCTTCCTGCAAATTAGGAGTTTCAAGGCGGAGATACACTGTGCATGCTCCAATTAGGCCTCTTCAGTGAATTTCAAGACACACATGTATCTCTCGGAGGACAACCTTCTGTGTATGAATCAGAAGCAGATAGCACATTGTGGCATAGTGAGAATTGAGCTAATTTTGAAAAAAAACACTTCGTGAGAATCTATGTTTTCAACGGATATGTAGGTTCTGTTCATTCCAAATAGGCCATGTCAGCTAAGGTAAGGAAACCAATGTATCTCTCCAAAGGAAAACATGGGTGTTTGAAGCACGAGTTTCAAGCACATTGTTTACCGGGTATAATTCATTGAGTTTTTGAAAGCACAGCTGCCTGAAAATCATCATTTACAAGATGGAGAAAGGCTCATTTTGTTCCAAATAGCAGTATTCAGCTGATTTGGAGAAACACATGTGTCTCACCAGAGAAGACCTTGTCTGTAAAAAGCAGTAGGATGAAGAACGTTGTTTTGAAGGGATAACTGTCTTAGTTATTTAAGGAATACATCCTGCAAATCATAGTTTTCAAGGTGGATATGAGCTAAGTTTGCTCTAATTGGCCTACTCAGCACACCTGAAGAAACACATATATCACTCCAAAGAAAACCATCAGTCTTAGAAGCTGCGACATCGAGCGCATTGCTTTCTCTTGTGAAACGGTTAAGTATTTGAAAAGAATACCTCCTGTAACAAAGGGCTTTCAAGGTGGAGATAGGCTCTGTTTGCTCCAACTAGACCTATTCATGTGAGTGGAAAAATCTCATGAATCTCTCCAAAGTAAACCATGTGTGTTACATGCTGTAGCATCTATCATCCTGTTTCCCTGTGAAAATCAATTGAGGTTTTGAAAGGAATACTGCCTGCTACTCAAGTGTTTGAAGGTAAAGATAGGTTCTGTTTCCTCCAAACAGTCCTATTCAGACACCCTGAAGAAACACATACATCTATGCATATAATCCATTTCTGTTTTAAGCAGAAGCATCTAGCACACTGTTTCCCTGTGAGAATTCAGTCAGTTGTGAAAGGAATACTTTCTGCAACGTAGATGTTTCAAGGTGAAGATATGTTCTCTTTCTTCCAATTAAGCCTATTCAGCTGACTTGAAGAAACACATATATCTCTCCAAATAAACCTACCACATCAGAAGCTGTAGCAGTTACCATATTGTTTCTGTGTGAGAATCGAATTCTGTTTTTCTTGGAATGTTCCTACAACTTACATGTTTCAAGGTGAACATAGGCTCAGTTAGCTCCAAATAGGCCTGTCTATCTCAGCTGAAGAAAACCATGTATCTCTCAAAGTAAAACCATTGGTGTTAGAGGAACGACAGTCTAGCGTATTGTTCTTTGTGAGAATTGAGTTAGTTTTTCAGAGGAATAGTTCCTGCAAATCACACTTTTCATGGCAGAGAAAGGCTCATTTCTTTAACAAATGGCCGACTTAGCTCAGTTGTAGAAATGCTACCTACCTCTCCAAAGGAAACCATGGATGTTAGTGGCTGCAGCATCCTGCAAATTGTTTCCCCGTGAGAGTTTAGATAATTTTGGAAAGGAGCACTTCGTGCATTGTGGGTTTTTCAAGGTGTTGATAGACTGTCTTTCTTGTAAATGTGCCTATTCAGCCGAATTGAAGTAACTCATGGATCTCTCCCAAGACAACCATCTGTTTTAGAAGCAGAATCATGTAGAATATCGTTTCCCTTTGTGAACTGAGTTACTTTTAATTAATACTTGCTGTAACTTAGATGTTTCAAGGTGGGGATAGGATCTGTTTGCTGCAGGTAGCCATGTTCTGCTAAGTTGAAGAAACACATGTATCTATGGACAGAAAACCATGTGTGTTAGAAGTGGGAGCGTGATGCTCATTGTTGTCCAGTTAAAATTGTGTTAGTTTTGGAAAGGAATACTTAATGAAAATCTTAGTTTTCTAGAGGGAGAAAGGCTCATTTCATTCCAAAATGCCCAATTGAGCTTAGTGAAGTTAACACAAGTATCTCTCCAAAAAGAACAATGTGTGTTGGAGGCTGCAGCATCTTGCCACGGGTTTCCCTGTGTGAGTTCACTTAGTTTTTAATGGAATTCTTTCTGCAATATGGGTTTCTCAAGGTTGTGATAGGCTCTCTAAATTGCAAAGAGGCTTCTGCAGCTGAGTTGAGGAAACACATGTATCTGTCTAAAGACAACCATTGATGTTAAAAGCAGTAGCATGTAGAACATTGTTTCCCTGTGAGAACCGAGTTAATTGTTGAAAGGAATACTTCAAGACAATCATAGTTTCCAAGCTGGAGAAAGGCTCATTTAGTTCCAAATAGGCCTATTCACCTGAGTTGAAGGAAAACACGGACCTCTGCAAAGACAACCATTTCTGTTAGAAGCATTGGCATGAAGAACATTGTTTCCAAGCAAGAATGGAGTCGTTTTTGACAGGATTACTTCCTGCAACATAGGTGTTTCAGGGTGGGGATAGGATCTGTTAGCTCCATTATAGGCCTATTCAGCTAAGTTGAAGGAAAACATATATCACTTCAAAAAAACCATCTTAGTTAGAAAGTGAAACATTTTGCATATTGTATCCTGTGACTGTCGATTTAGCTTTTGAAAGGGATCCTTCCTGCAACATAGGATTTTTCAAAGAGGAGATAGGCTACGTTTGCTTAAATAGGCCTATACAACTAAGAGGAAGAAACACATATATCAGGCAGAGGAAAACCATCTGTGTTCGAAGCATAAGCATCTAATTCATTGCTACCCTGTTAGAATTCTGTTAGTTTTTGACAGCAATACATCCTCTAAATCATTGTTTTGAAGCAGGAGAAAGGCTCTGTGTGATCCAGATAGGCCTTTTCAGCTATTTTGAAAGAACACATCTATCCTTCAGTAGAAATTCATCATTGTAAGAAGCACGAGTATTAGAACCTTGTTGCCCAGTGAGAATTGAGTTCATTTCTCACAGGAATACTTCCAGAATATCACAGTTTTCATGATGGGGAAAGGCTCACTTTGTTCACAATAGACCTATTCAGCTGAGCTGAAGAAACACATGTACCTGTCCAAAGACCACCAACAGTAGTAGAAGGATTGGCATGTAGAACGTGGTTTGCAAGTGAGAACTTAGTTAATTTTTGAAAGGAATACTTCCTGGATATCATAGTTTTAAAGGAGGAGAAAGGCTTATTTTACTCCACATGGCTGATTCAACTGAGTTGAAGAAACACATGAATCTCGCTAAAGGAAACTTTCTGTCTTAGAGGTTGCAGCGTCATGCACATTCTTTCCCAGAGACTTGAGTTGTACTTGAAGGGAATACATCTTGCAGCGTGGTTTTTCCCAGGTCGGGATAGGCTCTATTTGCTTCAAATCCGACTGTTTAGCTAAGGTGAGGACACAATGTATCTCTCGGTAGGAAATCTTCAGTGTTAGAAGCAGGAGTTTCAAGCACATTTTTTCCCTGTAAGTAATACATCAATAAAATCATAATTGTCTAGGTTTACAAAGCCTCTTTTAGAACCAAATAGTCCTGTTCAATTGAGTTGAAGAAACACATGTATCTCTCCAAAGGAAACCATCTATACTAGACCTTGCAGTGTCCTGCACATTGTTTCCCACATAGTTGAGTTAGTTTGTGAAAGGAATACATCTTGCAGCGTGTGTTTTCCTAGGTCGGGATAGGCTATGGGTGCTTCCCATCGGCCTGTTTAGCTAAGGTGAGGAAGCACATGTATCTCTCAGAAGGAAATCTTCAGTGTTAGAAGCAGGAGCTTCAATCACATTTTGTCCCTGTAATAATTGAGTAAGTTTTGGAAAGGAATAATTCCCTAAAATCATAATTTTCAACACTTAGAAAGGCTCATTTTGTTCCAAATTGGCCTATTCAGTTGAGTTGAAGAAACACAAGTATCTCTCCAAAGACACCCATGTTTGTAGAACAGAATGATGTAGAACATTGTTCTCTGTGAGAATAGAATTAGTTTTGCAAGGTATACTGCCTGCAACTTAGGTGGTTCAAGTTGGAGATAGGCTCTGTTTGCTCAAACTGGGCCAAGTGAGTTTCGATGTAGAAACACATGCATCGCTCCAAAAAATCATCTTTCTTAGAATCAGGAGGCTCGAGAACACTGTTTCCCTGTGAGAATTAAGTTAGTTTAGGAAGGAATACTGCCTGAAAACCATACTTTTCATGGTGGAGAAACGGTCACGTTGTTGCAAATAGGCCTGTTGAACTGAGTTGGAGAAACACATGTATATCTCCACAGACACCCATCTGTCCTTGAAGCAGGATGATGTGGGCTACTGATTTATTTGAGAATTGTGTTAGGTTTTCAAGGAATCCTTCCTGCAAATTAGGAGTTTCAAGGCGGAGATACACTGTGCATGCTCCAATTAGGCCTCTTCAGTGAATTTCAAGACACACATGTATCTCTCGGAGGACAACCTTCTGTGTATGAATCAGAAGCAGATAGCACATTGTGGCATAGTGAGAATTGAGCTAATTTTGAAAAAAAACACTTCGTGAGAATCTATGTTTTCAACGGATATGTAGGTTCTGTTCATTCCAAATAGGCCATGTCAGCTAAGGTAAGGAAACCAATGTATCTCTCCAAAGGAAAACATGGGTGTTTGAAGCACGAGTTTCAAGCACATTGTTTCCCGGGTATAATTCATTGAGTTTTTGAAAGCACAGCTGCCTGAAAATCATCATTTACAAGATGGAGAAAGGCTCATTTTGTTCCAAATAGCAGTATTCAGCTGATTTGGAGAAACACATGTGTCTCACCAGAGAAGACCTTGTCTGTAAAAAGCAGTAGGATGAAGAACGTTGTTTTGAAGGGATAACTGTCTTAGTTATTTAAGGAATACATCCTGCAAATCATAGTTTTCAAGGTGGATATGAGCTAAGTTTGCTCTAATTGGCCTACTCAGCACACCTGAAGAAACACATATATCACTCCAAAGAAAACCATCAGTCTTAGAAGCTGCGACATCGAGCGCATTGCTTTCTCTTGTGAAACGGTTAAGTATTTGAAAAGAATACCTCCTGTAACAAAGGGCTTTCAAGGTGGAGATAGGCTCTGTTTGCTCCAACTAGACCTATTCATGTGAGTGGAAAAATCTCATGAATCTCTCCAAAGTAAACCATGTGTGTTACATGCTGTAGCATCTATCATCCTGTTTCCCTGTGAAAATCAATTGAGGTTTTGAAAGGAATACTGCCTGCTACTCAAGTGTTTGAAGGTAAAGATAGGTTCTGTTTCCTCCAAACAGTCCTATTCAGACACCCTGAAGAAACACATACATCTATGCATATAATCCATTTCTGTTTTAAGCAGAAGCATCTAGCACACTGTTTCCCTGTGAGAATTCAGTCAGTTGTGAAAGGAATACTTTCTGCAACGTAGATGTTTCAAGGTGAAGATATGTTCTCTTTCTTCCAATTAAGCCTATTCAGCTGACTTGAAGAAACACATATATCTCTCCAAATAAACCTACCACATCAGAAGCTGTAGCAGTTACCATATTGTTTCTGTGTGAGAATCGAATTCTGTTTTTCTTGGAATGTTCCTACAACTTACATGTTTCAAGGTGAACATAGGCTCAGTTAGCTCCAAATAGGCCTGTCTATCTCAGCTGAAGAAAACCATGTATCTCTCAAAGTAAAACCATTGGTGTTAGAGGAACGACAGTCTAGCGTATTGTTCTTTGTGAGAATTGAGTTAGTTTTTCAGAGGAATAGTTCCTGCAAATCACACTTTTCATGGCAGAGAAAGGCTCATTTCTTTAACAAATGGCCGACTTAGCTCAGTTGTAGAAATGCTACCTACCTCTCCAAAGGAAACCATGGATGTTAGTGGCTGCAGCATCCTGCACATTGTTTCCCCGTGAGAGTTTAGATAATTTTGGAAAGGAGCACTTCGTGCATTGTGGGTTTTTCAAGGTGTTGATAGACTGTCTTTCTTGTAAATGTGCCTATTCAGCCGAATTGAAGTAACTCATGGATCTCTCCCAAGACAACCATCTGTTTTAGAAGCAGAATCATGTAGAATATCGTTTCCCTTTGTGAACTGAGTTACTTTTAATTAATACTTGCTGTAACTTAGATGTTTCAAGGTGGGGATAGGATCTGTTTGCTGCAGGTAGCCATGTTCTGCTAAGTTGAAGAAACACATGTATCTATGGACAGAAAACCATGTGTGTTAGAAGTGGGAGCGTGATGCTCATTGTTGTCCAGTTAAAATTGTGTTAGTTTTGGAAAGGAATACTTAATGAAAATCTTAGTTTTCTAGAGGGAGAAAGGCTCATTTCATTCCAAAATGCCCAATTGAGCTTAGTGAAGTTAACACAAGTATCTCTCCAAAAAGAACAATGTGTGTTGGAGGCTGCAGCATCTTGCCACGGGTTTCCCTGTGTGAGTAAACTTAGTTTTTAATGGAATTCTTTCTGGAATATGGGTTTCTCAAGGTTGTGATAGGCTCTCTAAATTGCAAAGAGGCTTATGCAGCTGAGTTGAGGAAACACATGTATCTGTCTAAAGACAACCATTGATGTTAAAAGCAGTAGCATGTAGAACATTGTTTCCCTGTGAGAACCGAGTTAATTGTTGAAAGGAATACTTCAAGACAATCATAGTTTCCAAGCTGGAGAAAGGCTCATTTAGTTCCAAATAGGCCTATTCACCTGAGTTGAAGGAAAACACGGACCTCTGCAAAGACAACCATTTCTGTTAGAAGCATTGGCATGAAGAACATTGTTTCCAAGCAAGAATGGAGTCGTTTTTGACAGGATTACTTCCTGCAACATAGGTGTTTCAGGGTGGGGATAGGATCTGTTAGCTCCATTATAGGCCTATTCAGCTAAGTTGAAGGAAAACATATATCACTTCAAAAAAACCATCTTAGTTAGAAAGTGAAACATTTTGCATATTGTATCCTGTGACTGTCGATTTAGCTTTTGAAAGGGATCCTTCCTGCAACATAGGATTTTCAAAGAGGAGATAGGCTACGTTTGCTTAAATAGGCCTATACAACTAAGAGGAAGAAACACATATATCAGGCAGAGGAAAACCATCTGTGTTCGAAGCATAAGCATCTAATTCATTGCTACCCTGTTAGAATTCTGTTAGTTTTTGACAGCAATACATCCTCTAAATCATTGTTTTGAAGCAGGAGAAAGGCTCTGTGTGATCCAGATAGGCCTTTTCAGCTATTTTGAAAGAACACATCTATCCTTCAGTAGAAATTCATCATTGTAAGAAGCACGAGTATTAGAACCTTGTTGCCCAGTGAGAATTGAGTTCATTTCTCACAGGAATACTTCCAGAATATCACAGTTTTCATGATGGGGAAAGGCTCACTTTGTTCACAATAGACCTATTCAGCTGAGCTGAAGAAACACATGTACCTGTCCAAAGACCACCAACAGTAGTAGAAGGATTGGCATGTAGAACGTGGTTTGCAAGTGAGAACTTAGTTAATTTTTGAAAGGAATACTTCCTGGATATCATAGTTTTAAAGGAGGAGAAAGGCTTATTTTACTCCACATGGCTGATTCAACTGAGTTGAAGAAACACATGAATCTCGCTAAAGGAAACTTTCTGTCTTAGAGGTTGCAGCGTCATGCACATTCTTTCCCAGAGACTTGAGTTGTACTTGAAGGGAATACATCTTGCAGCGTGGTTTTTCCCAGGTCGGGATAGGCTCTATTTGCTTCAAATCCGACTGTTTAGCTAAGGTGAGGACACAATGTATCTCTCGGTAGGAAATCTTCAGTGTTAGAAGCCGGAGTTTCAAGCACATTTTTTCCCTGTAAGTAATACATCAATAAAATCATAATTGTCTAGGTTTACAAAGCCTCTTTTAGAACCAAATAGTCCTGTTCAATTGAGTTGAAGAAACACATGTATCTCTCCAAAGGAAACCATCTATACTAGACCTTGCAGTGTCCTGCACATTGTTTCCCACATAGTTGAGTTAGTTTGTGAAAGGAATACATCTTGCAGCGTGTGTTTTCCTAGGTCGGGATAGGCTATGGGTGCTTCCCATCGGCCTGTTTAGCTAAGGTGAGGAAGCACATGTATCTCTCAGAAGGAAATCTTCAGTGTTAGAAGCAGGAGCTTCAATCACATTTTGTCCCTGTAATAATTGAGTAAGTTTTGGAAAGGAATAATTCCCTAAAATCATAATTTTCAACACTTAGAAAGGCTCATTTTGTTCCAAATTGGCCTATTCAGTTGAGTTGAAGAAACACAAGTATCTCTCCAAAGACACCCATGTTTGTAGAACAGAATGATGTAGAACATTGTTCTCTGTGAGAATAGAATTAGTTTTGCAAGGTATACTGCCTGCAACTTAGGTGGTTCAAGTTGGAGATAGGCTCTGTTTGCTCAAACTGGGCCAAGTGAGTTTCGATGTAGAAACACATTTATCGCTCCAAAAAATCATCTTTCTTAGAATCAGGAGGCTCGAGAACACTGTTTCCCTGTGAGAATTAAGTTAGTTTAGGAAGGAATACTGATTGAAAACCATACTTTTCATGGTGGAGAAACGGTCACGTTGTTGCAAATAGGCCTGTTGAACTGAGTTGGAGAAACACATGTATATCTCCACAGACACCCATCTGTCCTTGAAGCAGGATGATGTGGGCTACTGATTTATTTGAGAATTGTGTTAGGTTTTCAAGGAATCCTTCCTGCAAATTAGGAGTTTCAAGGCGGAGATACACTGTGCATGCTCCAATTAGGCCTCTTCAGTGAATTTCAAGACACACATGTATCTCTCGGAGGACAACCTTCTGTGTATGAATCAGAAGCAGATAGCACATTGTGGCATAGTGAGAATTGAGCTAATTTTGAAAAAAAACACTTCGTGAGAATCTATGTTTTCAACGGATATGTAGGTTCTGTTCATTCCAAATAGGCCATGTCAGCTAAGGTAAGGAAACCAATGTATCTCTCCAAAGGAAAACATGGGTGTTTGAAGCACGAGCTTCAAGCACATTGTTTCCCGGGTATAATTCATTGAGTTTTTGAAAGCACAGCTGCCTGAAAATCATCATTTACAAGATGGAGAAAGGCTCATTTTGTTCCAAATAGCAGTATTCAGCTGATTTGGAGAAACACTTGTGTCTCACCAGAGAAGACCTTGTCTGTAAAAAGCAGTAGGATGAAGAACGTTGTTTTGAAGGGATAACTGTCTTAGTTATTTATGGAATACATCCTGCAAATCATAGTTTTCAAGGTGGATATGAGCTAAGTTTGCTCTAATTGGCCTACTCAGCACACCTGAAGAAACACATATATCACTCCAAAGAAAACCATCAGTCTTAGAAGCTGCGACATCGAGCGCATTGCTTTCTCTTGTGAAACGGTTAAGTATTTGAAAAGAATACCTCCTGTAACAAAGGGCTTTCAAGGTGGAGATAGGCTCTGTTTGCTCCAACTAGACCTATTCATGTGAGTGGAAAAATCTCATGAATCTCTCCAAAGTAAACCATGTGTGTTACATGCTGTAGCATCTATCATCCTGTTTCCCTGTGAAAATCAATTGAGGTTTTGAAAGGAATACTGCCTGCTACTCAAGTGTTTGAAGGTAAAGATAGGTTCTGTTTCCTCCAAACAGTCCTATTCAGACACCCTGAAGAAACACATACATCTATGCATATAATCCATTTCTGTTTTAAGCAGAAGCATCTAGCACACTGTTTCCCTGTGAGAATTCAGTCAGTTGTGAAAGGAATACTTTCTGCAACGTAGATGTTTCAAGGTGAAGATATGTTCTCTTTCTTCCAATTAAGCCTATTCAGCTGACTTGAAGAAACACATATATCTCTCCAAATAAACCTACTACATCAGAAGCTGTAGCAGTTACCATATTGTTTCTGTGTGAGAATCGAATTCTGTTTTTCTTGGAATGTTCCTACAACTTACATGTTTCAAGGTGAACATAGGCTCAGTTAGCTCCAAATAGGCCTGTCTATCTCAGCTGAAGAAAACCATGTATCTCTCAAAGTAAAACCATTGGTGTTAGAGGAATGACAGTCTAGCGTATTGTTCTTTGTGAGAATTGAGTTAATTTTTCAGAGGAATACTTCCTGCAAATCACACTTTTCATGGCAGAGAAAGGCTCATTTCTTTAACAAATGGCCGACTTAGCTCAGTTGTAGAAATGCTACCTACCTCTCCAAAGGAAACCATGGATGTTAGTGGCTGCAGCATCCTGCACATTGTTTCCCCGTGAGAGTTTAGATAATTTTGGAAAGGAGCACTTCGTGCATTGTGGGTTTTTCAAGGTGTTGATAGACTGTCTTTCTTGTAAATGTGCCTATTCAGCCGAATTGAAGTAACTCATGGATCTCTCCCAAGACAACCATCTGTTTTAGAAGCAGAATCATGTAGAACATCGTTTCCCTTTGTGAACTGAGTTACTTTTAATTAATACTTGCTGTAACTTAGATGTTTCAAGGTGGGAATAGGATCTGTTTGCTGCAGGTAGCCATGTTCTGCTAAGTTGAAGAAACACATGTATCTATGGACAGAAAACCATGTGTGTTAGAAGTGGGAGCGTGATGCTCATTGTTGTCCAGTTAAAATTGTGTTAGTTTTGGAAAGGAATACTTAATGAAAATCTTAGTTTTCTAGAGGGAGAAAGGCTCATTTCATTCCAAAATGCCCAATTGAGCTTAGTGAAGTTAACACAAGTATCTCTCCAAAAAGAACAATGTGTGTTGGAGGCTGCAGCATCTTGCCACGGGTTTCCCTGTGTGAGTTCACTTAGTTTTTAATGGAATTCTTTCTGGAATATGGGTTTCTCAAGGTTGTGATAGGCTCTCTAAATTGCAAAGAGGCTTCTGCAGCTGAGTTGAGGAAACACATGTATCTGTCTAAAGACAACCATTGATGTTAAAAGCAGTAGCATGTAGAACATTGTTTCCCTGTGAGAACCGAGTTAATTGTTGAAAGGAATACTTCAAGACAATCATAGTTTCCAAGCTGGAGAAAGGCTCATTTAGTTCCAAATAGGCCTATTCACCTGAGTTGAAGGAAAACACGTACCTCTGCAAAGACAACCATTTCTGTTAGAAGCATTGGCATGAAGAACATTGTTTCCAAGCAAGAATGGAGTCGTTTTTGACAGGATTACTTCCTGCAACATAGGTGTTTCAGGGTGGGGATAGGATCTGTTAGCTCCATTATAGGCCTATTCAGCTAAGTTGAAGGAAAACATATATCACTTCAAAAAAACCATCTTAGTTAGAAAGTGAAACATTTTGCATATTGTATCCTGTGACTGTCGATTAAGCTTTTGAAAGGGATCCTTCCTGCAACATAGGATTTTTCAAAGAGGAGATAGGCTACGTTTGCTTAAATAGGCCTATACAACTAAGAGGAAGAAACACATATATCAGGCAGAGGAAAACCATCTGTGTTCGAAGCATAAGCATCTAATTCATTGCTACCCTGTTAGAATTCTGTTAGTTTTTGACAGCAATACATCCTCTAAATCATTGTTTTGAAGCAGGAGAAAGGCTCTGTGTGATCCAGATAGGCCTTTTCAGCTATTTTGAAAGAACACATCTATCCTTCAGTAGAAATTCATCATTGTAAGAAGCACGAGTATTAGAACCTTGTTGCCCAGTGAGAATTGAGTTCATTTCTCACAGGAATACTTCCAGAATATCACAGTTTTCATGATGGGGAAAGGCTCACTTTGTTCACAATAGACCTATTCAGCTGAGCTAAAGAAACACATGTACCTGTCCAAAGACCACCAACAGTAGTAGAAGGATTGGCATGTAGAACGTGGTTTGCAAGTGAGAACTTAGTTAATTTTTGAAAGGAATACTTCCTGGATATCATAGTTTTAAAGGAGGAGAAAGGCTTATTTTACTCCACATGGCTGATTCAACTGAGTTGAAGAAACACATGAATCTCGCTAAAGGAAACTTTCTGTCTTAGAGGTTGCAGCGTCATGCACATTCTTTCCCAGAGACTTGAGTTGTACTTGAAGGGAATACATCTTGCAGCGTGGTTTTTCCCAGGTCGGGATAGGCTCTATTTGCTTCAAATCCGACTGTTTAGCTAAGGTGAGGACACAATGTATCTCTCGGTAGGAAATCTTCAGTGTTAGAAGCCGGAGTTTCAAGCACATTTTTTCCCTGTAAGTAATACATCAATAAAATCATAATTGTCTAGGTTTACAAAGCCTCTTTTAGAACCAAATAGTCCTGTTCAATTGAGTTGAAGAAACACATGTATCTCTCCAAAGGAAACCATCTATACTAGACCTTGCAGTGTCCTGCACATTGTTTCCCACATAGTTGAGTTAGTTTGTGAAAGGAATACATCTTGCAGCGTGTGTTTTCCTAGGTCGGGATAGGCTATGGGTGCTTCCCATCGGCCTGTTTAGCTAAGGTGAGGAAGCACATGTATCTCTCAGAAGGAAATCTTCAGTGTTAGAAGCAGGAGCTTCAATCACATTTTGTCCCTGTAATAATTGAGTAAGTTTTGGAAAGGAATAATTCCCTAAAATCATAATTTTCAACACTTAGAAAGGCTCATTTTGTTCCAAATTGGCCTATTCAGTTGAGTTGAAGAAACACAAGTATCTCTCCAAAGACACCCATGTTTGTAGAACAGAATGATGTAGAACATTGTTCTCTGTGAGAATAGAATTAGTTTTGCAAGGTATACTGCCTGCAACTTAGGTGGTTCAAGGTGGAGATAGGCTCTGTTTGCTCAAACTGGGCCAAGTGAGTTTCGATGTAGAAACACATGCATCGCTCCAAAAAATCATCTTTCTTAGAATCAGGAGGCTCGAGAACACTGTTTCCCTGTGAGAATTAAGTTAGTTTAGGAAGGAATACTGCCTGAAAACCATACTTTTCATGGTGGAGAAACGGTCACGTTGTTGCAAATAGGCCTGTTGAACTGAGTTGGAGAAACACATGTATATCTCCACAGACACCCATCTGTCCTTGAAGCAGGATGATGTGGGCTACTGATTTATTTGAGAATTGTGTTAGGTTTTCAAGGAATCCTTCCTGCAAATTAGGAGTTTCAAGGCGGAGATACACTGTGCATGCTCCAATTAGGCCTCTTCAGTGAATTTCAAGACACACATGTATCTCTCGGAGGACAACCTTCTGTGTATGAATCAGAAGCAGATAGCACATTGTGGCATAGTGAGAATTGAGCTAATTTTGAAAAAAAAACACTTCGTGAGAATCTATGTTTTCAACGGATATGTAGGTTCTGTTCATTCCAAATAGGCCATGTCAGCTAAGGTAAGGAAACCAATGTATCTCTCAAAAGGAAAACATGGGTGTTTGAAGCACGAGCTTCAAGCACATTGTTTCCCGGGTATAATTCATTGAGTTTTTGAAAGCACAGCTGCCTGAAAATCATCATTTACAAGATGGAGAAAGGCTCATTTTGTTCCAAATAGCAGTATTCAGCTGATTTGGAGAAACACATGTGTCTCACCAGAGAAGACCTTGTCTGTAAAAAGCAGTAGGATGAAGAACGTTGTTTTGAAGGGATAACTGTATTAGTTATTTCAGGAATACATCGGGCAAATCATAGTTTTCAAGGTGGATATGAGCTAAGTTTGCTCTAATTGGCCTACTCAGCACACCTGAAGAAACACATATATCACTCCAAAGAAAACCATCAGTCTTAGAAGCTGCGACATCGAGCGCATTGCTTTCTCTTGTGAAACGGTTAAGTATTTGAAAAGAATACCTCCTGTAACAAAGGGCTTTCAAGGTGGAGATAGGCTCTGTTTGCTCCAACTAGACCTATTCATGTGAGTGGAAAAATCTCATGAATCTCTCCAAAGTAAACCATGTGTGTTACATGCTGTAGCATCTATCATCCTGTTTCCCTGTGAAAATCAATTGAGGTTTTGAAAGGAATACTGCCTGCTACTCAAGTGTTTGAAGGTAAAGATAGGTTCTGTTTCCTCCAAACAGTCCTATTCAGACACCCTGAAGAAACACATACATCTATGCATATAATCCATTTCTGTTTTAAGCAGAAGCATCTAGCACACTGTTTCCCTGTGAGAATTCAGTCAGTTGTGAAAGGAATACTTTCTGCAACGTAGATGTTTCAAGGTGAAGATATGTTCTCTTTCTTCCAATTAAGCCTATTCAGCTGACTTGAAGAAACACATATATCTCTCCAAATAAACCTACCACATCAGAAGCTGTAGCAGTTACCATATTGTTTCTGTGTGAGAATCGAATTCTGTTTTTCTTGGAATGTTCCTACAACTTACATGTTTCAAGGTGAACATAGGCTCAGTTAGCTCCAAATAGGCCTGTCTATCTCAGCTGAAGAAAACCATGTATCTCTCAAAGTAAAACCATTGGTGTTAGAGGAATGACAGTCTAGCGTATTGTTCTTTGTGAGAATTTAGTTAGTTTTTCAGAGGAATAGTTCCTGCAAATCACACTTTTCATGGCAGAGAAAGGCTCATTTCTTTAACAAATGGCCGACTTAGCTCAGTTGTAGAAATGCTACCTACCTCTCCAAAGGAAACCATGGATGCTAGTGGCTGCAGCATCCTGCACATTGTTTCCCCGTGAGAGTTTAGATAATTTTGGAAAGGAGCACTTCGTGCATTGTGGGTTTTTCAAGGTGTTGATAGACTGTCTTTCTTGTAAATGTGCCTATTCAGCCGAATTGAAGTAACTCATGGATCTCTCCCAAGACAACCATCTGTTTTAGAAGCAGAATCATGTAGAATATCGTTTCCCTTTGTGAACTGAGTTACTTTTAATTAATACTTGCTGTAACTTAGATGTTTCAAGGTGGGAATAGTATCTGTTTGCTGCAGGTAGCCATGTTCTGCTAAGTTGAAGAAACACATGTATCTATGGACAGAAAACCATGTGTGTTAGAAGTGGGAGCGTGATGCTCATTGTTGTCCAGTTAAAATTGTGTTAGTTTTGGAAAGGAATACTTAACGAAAATCTTAGTTTTCTAGAGGGAGAAAGGCTCATTTCATTCCAAAATGCCCAATTGAGCTTAGTGAAGTTAACACAAGTATCTCTCCAAAAAGAACAATGTGTGTTGGAGACTGCAGCATCTTGCCACGGGTTTCCCTGTGTGAGTTCACTTAGTTTTTAATGGAATTCTTTCTGGAATATGGGTTTCTCAAGGTTGTGATAGGCTCTCTAAATTGCAAAGAGGCTTCTGCAGCTGAGTTGAGGAAACACATGTATCTGTCTAAAGACAACCATTGATGTTAAAAGCAGTAGCATGTAGAACATTGTTTCCCTGTGAGAACCGAGTTAATTGTTGAAAGGAATACTTCAAGACAATCATAGTTTCCAAGCTGGAGAAAGGCTCATTTAGTTCCAAATAGGCCTATTCACCTGAGTTGAAGGAAAACACGGACCTCTGCAAAGACAACCATTTCTGTTAGAAGCATTGGCATGAAGAACATTGTTTCCAAGCAAGAATGGAGTCGTTTTTGACAGGATTACTTCCTGCAACATAGGTGTTTCAGGGTGGGGATAGGATCTGTTAGCTCCATTATAGGCCTATTCAGCTAAGTTGAAGGAAAACATATATCACTTCAAAAAAACCATCTTAGTTAGAAAGTGAAACATTTTGCATATTGTATCCTGTGACTGTCGATTTAGCTTTTGAAAGGGATCCTTCCTGCAACATAGGATTTTCAAAGAGGAGATAGGTACGTTTGCTTAAATAGGCCTATACAACTAAGAGGAAGAAACACATATATCAGGCAGAGGAAAACCATCTGTGTTCGAAGCATAAGCATCTAATTCATTGCTACCCTGTTAGAATTCTGTTAGTTTTTGACAGCAATACATCCTCTAAATCATTGTTTTGAAGCAGGAGAAAGGCTCTGTGTGATCCAGATAGGCCTTTTCAGCTATTTTGAAAGAACACATCTATCCTTCAGTAGAAATTCATCATTGTAAGAAGCACGAGTATTAGAACCTTGTTGCCCAGTGAGAATTGAGTTCATTTCTCACAGGAATACTTCCAGAATATCACAGTTTTCATGATGGGGAAAGGCTCACTTTGTTCACAATAGACCTATTCAGCTGAGCTGAAGAAACACATGTACCTGTCCAAAGACCACCAACAGTAGTAGAAGGATTGGCATGTAGAACGTGGTTTGCAAGTGAGAACTTAGTTAATTTTTGAAAGGAATACTTCCTGGATATCATAGTTTTAAAGGAGGAGAAAGGCTTATTTTACTCCACATGGCTGATTCAACTGAGTTGAAGAAACACATGAATCTCGCTAAAGGAAACTTTCTGTCTTAGAGGTTGCAGCGTCATGCACATTCTTTCCCAGAGACTTGAGTTGTACTTGAAGGGAATACATCTTGCAGCGTGGTTTTTCCCAGGTCGGGATAGGCTCTATTTGCTTCAAATCCGACTGTTTAGCTAAGGTGAGGACACAATGTATCTCTCGGTAGGAAATCTTCAGTGTTAGAAGCCGGAGTTTCAAGCACATTTTTTCCCTGTAAGTAATACATCAATAAAATCATAATTGTCTAGGTTTACAAAGCCTCTTTTAGAACCAAATAGTCCTGTTCAATTGAGTTGAAGAAACACATGTATCTCTCCAAAGGAAACCATCTATACTAGACCTTGCAGTGTCCTGCACATTGTTTCCCACATAGTTGAGTTAGATTGTGAAAGGAATACATCTTGCAGCGTGTGTTTTCCTAGGTTGGGATAGGCTATGGGTGCTTCCCATCGGCCTGTTTAGCTAAGGTGAGGAAGCACATGTATCTCTCAGAAGGAAATCTTCAGTGTTAGAAGCAGGAGCTTCAATCACATTTTGTCCCTGTAATAATTGAGTAAGTTTTGGAAAGGAATAATTCCCTAAAATCATAATTTTCAACACTTAGAAAGGCTCATTTTGTTCCAAATTGGCCTATTCAGTTGAGTTGAAGAAACACAAGTATCTCTCCAAAGACACCCATGTTTGTAGAACAGAATGATGTAGAACATTGTTCTCTGTGAGAATAGAATTAGTTTTGCAAGGTATACTGCCTGCAACTTAGGTGGTTCAAGGTGGAGATAGGCTCTGTTTGCTCAAACTGGGCCAAGTGAGTTTCGATGTAGAAACACATGCATCGCTCCAAAAAATCATCTTTCTTAGAATCAGGAGGCTCGAGAACACTGTTTCCCTGTGAGAATTAAGTTAGTTTAGGAAGGAATACTGCCTGAAAACCATACTTTTCATGGTGGAGAAACGGTCACGTTGTTGCAAATAGGCCTGTTGAACTGAGTTGGAGAAACACATGTATATCTCCACAGACACCCATCTGTCCTTGAAGCAGGATGATGTGGGCTACTGATTTATTTGAGAATTGTGTTAGGTTTTCAAGGAATCCTTCCTGCAAATTAGGAGTTTCAAGGCGGAGATACACTGTGCATGCTCCAATTAGGCCTCTTCAGTGAATTTCAAGACACACATGTATCTCTCGGAGGACAACCTTCTGTGTATGAATCAGAAGCAGATAGCACATTGTGGCATAGTGAGAATTGAGCTAATTTTGAAAAAAAAACACTTCGTGAGAATCTATGTTTTCAACGGATATGTAGGTTCTGTTCATTCCAAATAGGCCATGTCAGCTAAGGTAAGGAAACCAATGTATCTCTCCAAAGGAAAACATGGGTGTTTGAAGCACGAGCTTCAAGCACATTGTTTCCCGGGTATAATTCATTGAGTTTTTGAAAGCACAGCTGCCTGAAAATCATCATTTACAAGATGGAGAAAGGCTCATTTTGTTCCAAATAGCAGTATTCAGCTGATTTGGAGAAACACTTGTGTCTCACCAGAGAAGACCTTGTCTGTAAAAAGCAGTAGGATGAAGAACGTTGTTTTGAAGGGATAACTGTCTTAGTTATTTATGGAATACATCCTGCAAATCATAGTTTTCAAGGTGGATATGAGCTAAGTTTGCTCTAATTGGCCTACTCAGCACACCTGAAGAAACACATATATCACTCCAAAGAAAACCATCAGTCTTAGAAGCTGCGACATCGAGCGCATTGCTTTCTCTTGTGAAACGGTTAAGTATTTGAAAAGAATACCTCCTGTAACAAAGGGCTTTCAAGGTGGAGATAGGCTCTGTTTGCTCCAACTAGACCTATTCATGTGAGTGGAAAAATCTCATGAATCTCTCCAAAGTAAACCATGTGTGTTACATGCTGTAGCATCTATCATCCTGTTTCCCTGTGAAAATCAATTGAGGTTTTGAAAGGAATACTGCCTGCTACTCAAGTGTTTGAAGGTAAAGATAGGTTCTGTTTCCTCCAAACAGTCCTATTCAGACACCCTGAAGAAACACATACATCTATGCATATAATCCATTTCTGTTTTAAGCAGAAGCATCTAGCACACTGTTTCCCTGTGAGAATTCAGTCAGTTGTGAAAGGAATACTTTCTGCAACGTAGATGTTTCAAGGTGAAGATATGTTCTCTTTCTTCCAATTAAGCCTATTCAGCTGACTTGAAGAAACACATATATCTCTCCAAATAAACCTACTACATCAGAAGCTGTAGCAGTTACCATATTGTTTCTGTGTGAGAATCGAATTCTGTTTTTCTTGGAATGTTCCTACAACTTACATGTTTCAAGGTGAACATAGGCTCAGTTAGCTCCAAATAGGCCTGTCTATCTCAGCTGAAGAAAACCATGTATCTCTCAAAGTAAAACCATTGGTGTTAGAGGAATGACAGTCTAGCGTATTGTTCTTTGTGAGAATTGAGTTAGTTTTTCAGAGGAATACTTCCTGCAAATCACACTTTTCATGGCAGAGAAAGGCTCATTTCTTTAACAAATGGCCGACTTAGCTCAGTTGTAGAAATGCTACCTACCTCTCCAAAGGAAACCATGGATGTTAGTGGCTGCAGCATCCTGCACATTGTTTCCCCGTGAGAGTTTAGATAATTTTGGAAAGGAGCACTTCGTGCATTGTGGGTTTTTCAAGGTGTTGATAGACTGTCTTTCTTGTAAATGTGCCTATTCAGCCGAATTGAAGTAACTCATGGATCTCTCCCAAGACAACCATCTGTTTTAGAAGCAGAATCATGTAGAACATCGTTTCCCTTTGTGAACTGAGTTACTTTTAATTAATACTTGCTGTAACTTAGATGTTTCAAGGTGGGAATAGGATCTGTTTGCTGCAGGTAGCCATGTTCTGCTAAGTTGAAGAAACACATGTATCTATGGACAGAAAACCATGTGTGTTAGAAGTGGGAGCGTGATGCTCATTGTTGTCCAGTTAAAATTGTGTTAGTTTTGGAAAGGAATACTTAACGAAAATCTTAGTTTTCTAGAGGGAGAAAGGCTCATTTCATTCCAAAATGCCCAATTGAGCTTAGTGAAGTTAACACAAGTATCTCTCCAAAAAGAACAATGTGTGTTGGAGGCTGCAGCATCTTGCCACGGGTTTCCCTGTGTGAGTTCACTTAGTTTTTAATGGAATTCTTTCTGGAATATGGGTTTCTCAAGGTTGTGATAGGCTCTCTAAATTGCAAAGAGGCTTCTGCAGCTGAGTTGAGGAAACACATGTATCTGTCTAAAGACAACCATTGATGTTAAAAGCAGTAGCATGTAGAACATTGTTTCCCTGTGAGAACCGAGTTAATTGTTGAAAGGAATACTTCAAGACAATCATAGTTTCCAAGCTGGAGAAAGGCTCATTTAGTTCCAAATAGGCCTATTCACCTGAGTTGAAGGAAAACACGTACCTCTGCAAAGACAACCATTTCTGTTAGAAGCATTGGCATGAAGAACATTGTTTCCAAGCAAGAATGGAGTCGTTTTTGACAGGATTACTTCCTGCAACATAGGTGTTTCAGGGTGGGGATAGGATCTGTTAGCTCCATTATAGGCCTATTCAGCTAAGTTGAAGGAAAACATATATCACTTCAAAAAAACCATCTTAGTTAGAAAGTGAAACATTTTGCATATTGTATCCTGTGACTGTCGATTAAGCTTTTGAAAGGGATCCTTCCTGCAACATAGGATTTTTCAAAGAGGAGATAGGCTACGTTTGCTTAAATAGGCCTATACAACTAAGAGGAAGAAACACATATATCAGGCAGAGGAAAACCATCTGTGTTCGAAGCATAAGCATCTAATTCATTGCTACC
This sequence comes from Castor canadensis, assembly GCF_047511655.1. NCBI lineage: Eukaryota > Metazoa > Chordata > Mammalia > Rodentia > Castoridae > Castor > Castor canadensis. Next base: position 94,612,539 of record NC_133395.1, read on the forward strand.
CTGTTAGAATTCTGTTAGTTTTTGACAGCAATACATCCTCTAAATCATTGTTTTGAAGCAGGAGAAAGGCTCTGTGTGATCCAGATAGGCCTTTTCAGCTATTTTGAAAGAACACATCTATCCTTCAGTAGAAATTCATCATTGTAAGAAGCACGAGTATTAGAACCTTGTTGCCCAGTGAGAATTGAGTTCATTTCTCACAGGAATACTTCCAGAATATCACAGTTTTCATGATGGGGAAAGGCTCACTTTGTTCACAATAGACCTATTCAGCTGAGCTAAAGAAACACATGTACCTGTCCAAAGACCACCAACAGTAGTAGAAGGATTGGCATGTAGAACGTGGTTTGCAAGTGAGAACTTAGTTAATTTTTGAAAGGAATACTTCCTGGATATCATAGTTTTAAAGGAGGAGAAAGGCTTATTTTACTCCACATGGCTGATTCAACTGAGTTGAAGAAACACATGAATCTCGCTAAAGGAAACTTTCTGTCTTAGAGGTTGCAGCGTCATGCACATTCTTTCCCAGAGACTTGAGTTGTACTTGAAGGGAATACATCTTGCAGCGTGGTTTTTCCCAGGTCGGGATAGGCTCTATTTGCTTCAAATCCGACTGTTTAGCTAAGGTGAGGACACAATGTATCTCTCGGTAGGAAATCTTCAGTGTTAGAAGCCGGAGTTTCAAGCACATTTTTTCCCTGTAAGTAATACATCAATAAAATCATAATTGTCTAGGTTTACAAAGCCTCTTTTAGAACCAAATAGTCCTGTTCAATTGAGTTGAAGAAACACATGTATCTCTCCAAAGGAAACCATCTATACTAGACCTTGCAGTGTCCTGCACATTGTTTCCCACATAGTTGAGTTAGTTTGTGAAAGGAATACATCTTGCAGCGTGTGTTTTCCTAGGTCGGGATAGGCTATGGGTGCTTCCCATCGGCCTGTTTAGCTAAGGTGAGGAAGCACATGTATCTCTCAGAAGGAAATCTTCAGTGTTAGAAGCAGGAGCTTCAATCACATTTTGTCCCTGTAATAATTGAGTAAGTTTTGGAAAGGAATAATTCCCTAAAATCATAATTTTCAACACTTAGAAAGGCTCATTTTGTTCCAAATTGGCCTATTCAGTTGAGTTGAAGAAACACAAGTATCTCTCCAAAGACACCCATGTTTGTAGAACAGAATGATGTAGAACATTGTTCTCTGTGAGAATAGAATTAGTTTTGCAAGGTATACTGCCTGCAACTTAGGTGGTTCAAGGTGGAGATAGGCTCTGTTTGCTCAAACTGGGCCAAGTGAGTTTCGATGTAGAAACACATGCATCGCTCCAAAAAATCATCTTTCTTAGAATCAGGAGGCTCGAGAACACTGTTTCCCTGTGAGAATTAAGTTAGTTTAGGAAGGAATACTGCCTGAAAACCATACTTTTCATGGTGGAGAAACGGTCACGTTGTTGCAAATAGGCCTGTTGAACTGAGTTGGAGAAACACATGTATATCTCCACAGACACCCATCTGTCCTTGAAGCAGGATGATGTGGGCTACTGATTTATTTGAGAATTGTGTTAGGTTTTCAAGGAATCCTTCCTGCAAATTAGGAGTTTCAAGGCGGAGATACACTGTGCATGCTCCAATTAGGCCTCTTCAGTGAATTTCAAGACACACATGTATCTCTCGGAGGACAACCTTCTGTGTATGAATCAGAAGCAGATAGCACATTGTGGCATAGTGAGAATTGAGCTAATTTTGAAAAAAAAACACTTCGTGAGAATCTATGTTTTCAACGGATATGTAGGTTCTGTTCATTCCAAATAGGCCATGTCAGCTAAGGTAAGGAAACCAATGTATCTCTCCAAAGGAAAACATGGGTGTTTGAAGCACGAGCTTCAAGCACATTGTTTCCCGGGTATAATTCATTGAGTTTTTGAAAGCACAGCTGCCTGAAAATCATCATTTACAAGATGGAGAAAGGCTCATTTTGTTCCAAATAGCAGTATTCAGCTGATTTGGAGAAACACATGTGTCTCACCAGAGAAGACCTTGTCTGTAAAAAGCAGTAGGATGAAGAACGTTGTTTTGAAGGGATAACTGTATTAGTTATTTCAGGAATACATCGGGCAAATCATAGTTTTCAAGGTGGATATGAGCTAAGTTTGCTCTAATTGGCCTACTCAGCACACCTGAAGAAACACATATATCACTCCAAAGAAAACCATCAGTCTTAGAAGCTGCGACATCGAGCGCATTGCTTTCTCTTGTGAAACGGTTAAGTATTTGAAAAGAATACCTCCTGTAACAAAGGGCTTTCAAGGTGGAGATAGGCTCTGTTTGCTCCAACTAGACCTATTCATGTGAGTGGAAAAATCTCATGAATCTCTCCAAAGTAAACCATGTGTGTTACATGCTGTAGCATCTATCATCCTGTTTCCCTGTGAAAATCAATTGAGGTTTTGAAAGGAATACTGCCTGCTACTCAAGTGTTTGAAGGTAAAGATAGGTTCTGTTTCCTCCAAACAGTCCTATTCAGACACCCTGAAGAAACACATACATCTATGCATATAATCCATTTCTGTTTTAAGCAGAAGCATCTAGCACACTGTTTCCCTGTGAGAATTCAGTCAGTTGTGAAAGGAATACTTTCTGCAACGTAGATGTTTCAAGGTGAAGATATGTTCTCTTTCTTCCAATTAAGCCTATTCAGCTGACTTGAAGAAACACATATATCTCTCCAAATAAACCTACCACATCAGAAGCTGTAGCAGTTACCATATTGTTTCTGTGTGAGAATCGAATTCTGTTTTTCTTGGAATGTTCCTACAACTTACATGTTTCAAGGTGAACATAGGCTCAGTTAGCTCCAAATAGGCCTGTCTATCTCAGCTGAAGAAAACCATGTATCTCTCAAAGTAAAACCATTGGTGTTAGAGGAATGACAGTCTAGCGTATTGTTCTTTGTGAGAATTGAGTTAGTTTTTCAGAGGAATAGTTCCTGCAAATCACACTTTTCATGGCAGAGAAAGGCTCACTTCTTTAACAAATGGCCGACTTAGCTCAGTTGTAGAAATGCTACCTACCTCTCCAAAGGAAACCATGGATGTTAGTGGCGGCAGCATCCTGCACATTGTTTCCCCGTGAGAGTTTAGATAATTTTGGAAAGGAGCACTTCGTGCATTGTGGGTTTTTCAAGGTGTTGATAGACTGTCTTTCTTGTAAATGTGCCTATTCAGCCGAATTGAAGTAACTCATGGATCTCTCCCAAGACAACCATCTGTTTTAGAAGCAGAATCATGTAGAACATCGTTTCCCTTTGTGAACTGAGTTACTTTTAATTAATACTTGCTGTAACTTAGATGTTTCAAGGTGGGAATAGGATCTGTTTGCTGCAGGTAGCCATGTTCTGCTAAGTTGAAGAAACACATGTATCTATGGACAGAAAACCATGTGTGTTAGAAGTGGGAGCGTGATGCTCATTGTTGTCCAGTTAAAATTGTGTTAGTTTTGGAAAGGAATACTTAATGAAAATCTTAGTTTTCTAGAGGGAGAAAGGCTCATTTCATTCCAAAATGCCCAATTGAGCTTAGTAAAGTTAACACAAGTATCTCTCCAAAAAGAACAATGTGTGTTGGAGGCTGCAGCATCTTGCCACGGGTTTCCCTGTGTGAGTTCACTTAGTTTTTAATGGAATTCTTTCTGGAATATGGGTTTCTCAAGGTTGTGATAGGCTCTCTAAATTGCAAAGAGGCTTCTGCAGCTGAGTTGAGGAAACACATGTATCTGTCTAAAGACAACCATTGATGTTAAAAGCAGTAGCATGTAGAACATTGTTTCCCTGTGAGAACCGAGTTAATTGTTGAAAGGAATACTTCAAGACAATCATAGTTTCCAAGCTGGAGAAAGGCTCATTTAGTTCCAAATAGGCCTATTCACCTGAGTTGAAGGAAAACACGTACCTCTGCAAAGACAACCATTTCTGTTAGAAGCATTGGCATGAAGAACATTGTTTCCAAGCAAGAATGGAGTCGTTTTTGACAGGATTACTTCCTGCAACATAGGTGTTTCAGGGTGGGGATAGGATCTGTTAGCTCCATTATAGGCCTATTCAGCTAAGTTGAAGGAAAACATATATCACTTCAAAAAAACCATCTTAGTTAGAAAGTGAAACATTTTGCATATTGTATCCTGTGACTGTCGATTTAGCTTTTGAAAGGGATCCTTCCTGCAACATAGGATTTTCAAAGAGGAGATAGGTACGTTTGCTTAAATAGGCCTATACAACTAAGAGGAAGAAACACATATATCAGGCAGAGGAAAACCATCTGTGTTCGAAGCATAAGCATCTAATTCATTGCTACCCTGTTAGAATTCTGTTAGTTTTTGACAGCAATACATCCTCTAAATCATTGTTTTGAAGCAGGAGAAAGGCTCTGTGTGATCCAGATAGGCCTTTTCAGCTATTTTGAAAGAACACATCTATCCTTCAGTAGAAATTCATCATTGTAAGAAGCACGAGTATTAGAACCTTGTTGCCCAGTGAGAATTGAGTTCATTTCTCACAGGAATACTTCCAGAATATCACAGTTTTCATGATGGGGAAAGGCTCACTTTGTTCACAATAGACCTATTCAGCTGAGCTGAAGAAACACATGTACCTGTCCAAAGACCACCAACAGTAGTAGAAGGATTGGCATGTAGAACGTGGTTTGCAAGTGAGAACTTAGTTAATTTTTGAAAGGAATACTTCCTGGATATCATAGTTTTAAAGGAGGAGAAAGGCTTATTTTACTCCACATGGCTGATTCAACTGAGTTGAAGAAACACATGAATCTCGCTAAAGGAAACTTTCTGTCTTAGAGGTTGCAGCGTCATGCACATTCTTTCCCAGAGACTTGAGTTGTACTTGAAGGGAATACATCTTGCAGCGTGGTTTTTCCCAGGTCGGGATAGGCTCTATTTGCTTCAAATCCGACTGTTTAGCTAAGGTGAGGACACAATGTATCTCTCGGTAGGAAATCTTCAGTGTTAGAAGCAGGAGTTTCAAGCACATTTTTTCCCTGTAAGTAATACATCAATAAAATCATAATTGTCTAGGTTTACAAAGCCTCTTTTAGAACCAAATAGTCCTGTTCAATTGAGTTGAAGAAACACATGTATCTCTCCAAAGGAAACCATCTATACTAGACCTTGCAGTGTCCTGCACATTGTTTCCCACATAGTTGAGTTAGATTGTGAAAGGAATACATCTTGCAGCGTGTGTTTTCCTAGGTCGGGATAGGCTATGGGTGCTTCCCATCGGCCTGTTTAGCTAAGGTGAGGAAGCACATGTATCTCTCAGAAGGAAATCTTCAGTGTTAGAAGCAGGAGCTTCAATCACATTTTGTCCCTGTAATAATTGAGTAAGTTTTGGAAAGGAATAATTCCCTAAAATCATAATTTTCAACACTTAGAAAGGCTCATTTTGTTCCAAATTGGCCTATTCAGTTGAGTTGAAGAAACACAAGTATCTCTCCAAAGACACCCATGTTTGTAGAACAGAATGATGTAGAACATTGTTCTCTGTGAGAATAGAATTAGTTTTGCAAGGTATACTGCCTGCAACTTAGGTGGTTCAAGGTGGAGATAGGCTCTGTTTGCTCAAACTGGGCCAAGTGAGTTTCGATGTAGAAACACATGCATCGCTCCAAAAAATCATCTTTCTTAGAATCAGGAGGCTCGAGAACACTGTTTCCCTGTGAGAATTAAGTTAGTTTAGGAAGGAATACTGCCTGAAAACCATACTTTTCATGGTGGAGAAACGGTCACGTTGTTGCAAATAGGCCTGTTGAACTGAGTTGGAGAAACACATGTATATCTCCACAGACACCCATCTGTCCTTGAAGCAGGATGATGTGGGCTACTGATTTATTTGAGAATTGTGTTAGGTTTTCAAGGAATCCTTCCTGCAAATTAGGAGTTTCAAGGCGGAGATACACTGTGCATGCTCCAATTAGGCCTCTTCAGTGAATTTCAAGACACACATGTATCTCTCGGAGGACAACCTTCTGTGTATGAATCAGAAGCAGATAGCACATTGTGGCATAGTGAGAATTGAGCTAATTTTGAAAAAAAAACACTTCGTGAGAATCTATGTTTTCAACGGATATGTAGGTTCTGTTCATTCCAAATAGGCCATGTCAGCTAAGGTAAGGAAACCAATGTATCTCTCAAAAGGAAAACATGGGTGTTTGAAGCACGAGCTTCAAGCACATTGTTTCCCGGGTATAATTCATTGAGTTTTTGAAAGCACAGCTGCCTGAAAATCATCATTTACAAGATGGAGAAAGGCTCATTTTGTTCCAAATAGCAGTATTCAGCTGATTTGGAGAAACACATGTGTCTCACCAGAGAAGACCTTGTCTGTAAAAAGCAGTAGGATGAAGAACGTTGTTTTGAAGGGATAACTGTATTAGTTATTTCAGGAATACATCGGGCAAATCATAGTTTTCAAGGTGGATATGAGCTAAGTTTGCTCTAATTGGCCTACTCAGCACACCTGAAGAAACACATATATCACTCCAAAGAAAACCATCAGTCTTAGAAGCTGCGACATCGAGCGCATTGCTTTCTCTTGTGAAACGGTTAAGTATTTGAAAAGAATACCTCCTGTAACAAAGGGCTTTCAAGGTGGAGATAGGCTCTGTTTGCTCCAACTAGACCTATTCATGTGAGTGGAAAAATCTCATGAATCTCTCCAAAGTAAACCATGTGTGTTACATGCTGTAGCATCTATCATCCTGTTTCCCTGTGAAAATCAATTGAGGTTTTGAAAGGAATACTGCCTGCTACTCAAGTGTTTGAAGGTAAAGATAGGTTCTGTTTCCTCCAAACAGTCCTATTCAGACACCCTGAAGAAACACATACATCTATGCATATAATCCATTTCTGTTTTAAGCAGAAGCATCTAGCACACTGTTTCCCTGTGAGAATTCAGTCAGTTGTGAAAGGAATACTTTCTGCAACGTAGATGTTTCAAGGTGAAGATATGTTCTCTTTCTTCCAATTAAGCCTATTCAGCTGACTTGAAGAAACACATATATCTCTCCAAATAAACCTACCACATCAGAAGCTGTAGCAGTTACCATATTGTTTCTGTGTGAGAATCGAATTCTGTTTTTCTTGGAATGTTCCTACAACTTACATGTTTCAAGGTGAACATAGGCTCAGTTAGCTCCAAATAGGCCTGTCTATCTCAGCTGAAGAAAACCATGTATCTCTCAAAGTAAAACCATTGGTGTTAGAGGAATGACAGTCTAGCGTATTGTTCTTTGTGAGAATTTAGTTAGTTTTTCAGAGGAATAGTTCCTGCAAATCACACTTTTCATGGCAGAGAAAGGCTCACTTCTTTAACAAATGGCCGACTTAGCTCAGTTGTAGAAATGCTACCTACCTCTCCAAAGGAAACCATGGATGTTAGTGGCGGCAGCATCCTGCACATTGTTTCCCCGTGAGAGTTTAGATAATTTTGGAAAGGAGCACTTCGTGCATTGTGGGTTTTTCAAGGTGTTGATAGACTGTCTTTCTTGTAAATGTGCCTATTCAGCCGAATTGAAGTAACTCATGGATCTCTCCCAAGACAACCATCTGTTTTAGAAGCAGAATCATGTAGAACATCGTTTCCCTTTGTGAACTGAGTTACTTTTAATTAATACTTGCTGTAACTTAGATGTTTCAAGGTGGGAATAGGATCTGTTTGCTGCAGGTAGCCATGTTCTGCTAAGTTGAAGAAACACATGTATCTATGGACAGAAAACCATGTGTGTTAGAAGTGGGAGCGTGATGCTCATTGTTGTCCAGTTAAAATTGTGTTAGTTTTGGAAAGGAATACTTAATGAAAATCTTAGTTTTCTAGAGGGAGAAAGGCTCATTTCATTCCAAAATGCCCAATTGAGCTTAGTGAAGTTAACACAAGTATCTCTCCAAAAAGAACAATGTGTGTTGGAGGCTGCAGCATCTTGCCACGGGTTTCCCTGTGTGAGTTCACTTAGTTTTTAATGGAATTCTTTCTGGAATATGGGTTTCTCAAGGTTGTGATAGGCTCTCTAAATTGCAAAGAGGCTTCTGCAGCTGAGTTGAGGAAACACATGTATCTGTCTAAAGACAACCATTGATGTTAAAAGCAGTAGCATGTAGAACATTGTTTCCCTGTGAGAACCGAGTTAATTGTTGAAAGGAATACTTCAAGACAATCATAGTTTCCAAGCTGGAGAAAGGCTCATTTAGTTCCAAATAGGCCTATTCACCTGAGTTGAAGGAAAACACGTACCTCTGCAAAGACAACCATTTCTGTTAGAAGCATTGGCATGAAGAACATTGTTTCCAAGCAAGAATGGAGTCGTTTTTGACAGGATTACTTCCTGCAACATAGGTGTTTCAGGGTGGGGATAGGATCTGTTAGCTCCATTATAGGCCTATTCAGCTAAGTTGAAGGAAAACATATATCACTTCAAAAAAACCATCTTAGTTAGAAAGTGAAACATTTTGCATATTGTATCCTGTGACTGTCGATTTAGCTTTTGAAAGGGATCCTTCCTGCAACATAGGATTTTCAAAGAGGAGATAGGTACGTTTGCTTAAATAGGCCTATACAACTAAGAGGAAGAAACACATATATCAGGCAGAGGAAAACCATCTGTGTTCGAAGCATAAGCATCTAATTCATTGCTACCCTGTTAGAATTCTGTTAGTTTTTGACAGCAATACATCCTCTAAATCATTGTTTTGAAGCAGGAGAAAGGCTCTGTGTGATCCAGATAGGCCTTTTCAGCTATTTTGAAAGAACACATCTATCCTTCAGTAGAAATTCATCATTGTAAGAAGCACGAGTATTAGAACCTTGTTGCCCAGTGAGAATTGAGTTCATTTCTCACAGGAATACTTCCAGAATATCACAGTTTTCATGATGGGGAAAGGCTCACTTTGTTCACAATAGACCTATTCAGCTGAGCTGAAGAAACACATGTACCTGTCCAAAGACCACCAACAGTAGTAGAAGGATTGGCATGTAGAACGTGGTTTGCAAGTGAGAACTTAGTTAATTTTTGAAAGGAATACTTCCTGGATATCATAGTTTTAAAGGAGGAGAAAGGCTTATTTTACTCCACATGGCTGATTCAACTGAGTTGAAGAAACACATGAATCTCGCTAAAGGAAACTTTCTGTCTTAGAGGTTGCAGCGTCATGCACATTCTTTCCCAGAGACTTGAGTTGTACTTGAAGGGAATACATCTTGCAGCGTGGTTTTTCCCAGGTCGGGATAGGCTCTATTTGCTTCAAATCCGACTGTTTAGCTAAGGTGAGGACACAATGTATCTCTCGGTAGGAAATCTTCAGTGTTAGAAGCAGGAGTTTCAAGCACATTTTTTCCCTGTAAGTAATACATCAATAAAATCATAATTGTCTAGGTTTACAAAGCCTCTTTTAGAACCAAATAGTCCTGTTCAATTGAGTTGAAGAAACACATGTATCTCTCCAAAGGAAACCATCTATACTAGACCTTGCAGTGTCCTGCACATTGTTTCCCACATAGTTGAGTTAGATTGTGAAAGGAATACATCTTGCAGCGTGTGTTTTCCTAGGTTGGGATAGGCTATGGGTGCTTCCCATCGGCCTGTTTAGCTAAGGTGAGGAAGCACATGTATCTCTCAGAAGGAAATCTTCAGTGTTAGAAGCAGGAGCTTCAATCACATTTTGTCCCTGTAATAATTGAGTAAGTTTTGGAAAGGAATAATTCCCTAAAATCATAATTTTCAACACTTAGAAAGGCTCATTTTGTTCCAAATTGGCCTATTCAGTTGAGTTGAAGAAACACAAGTATCTCTCCAAAGACACCCATGTTTGTAGAACAGAATGATGTAGAACATTGTTCTCTGTGAGAATAGAATTAGTTTTGCAAGGTATACTGCCTGCAACTTAGGTGGTTCAAGGTGGAGATAGGCTCTGTTTGCTCAAACTGGGCCAAGTGAGTTTCGATGTAGAAACACATGCATCGCTCCAAAAAATCATCTTTCTTAGAATCAGGAGGCTCGAGAACACTGTTTCCCTGTGAGAATTAAGTTAGTTTAGGAAGGAATACTGCCTGAAAACCATACTTTTCATGGTGGAGAAACGGTCACGTTGTTGCAAATAGGCCTGTTGAACTGAGTTGGAGAAACACATGTATATCTCCACAGACACCCATCTGTCCTTGAAGCAGGATGATGTGGGCTACTGATTTATTTGAGAATTGTGTTAGGTTTTCAAGGAATCCTTCCTGCAAATTAGGAGTTTCAAGGCGGAGATACACTGTGCATGCTCCAATTAGGCCTCTTCAGTGAATTTCAAGACACACATGTATCTCTCGGAGGACAACCTTCTGTGTATGAATCAGAAGCAGATAGCACATTGTGGCATAGTGAGAATTGAGCTAATTTTGAAAAAAAAACACTTCGTGAGAATCTATGTTTTCAACGGATATGTAGGTTCTGTTCATTCCAAATAGGCCATGTCAGCTAAGGTAAGGAAACCAATGTATCTCTCAAAAGGAAAACATGGGTGTTTGAAGCACGAGCTTCAAGCACATTGTTTCCCGGGTATAATTCATTGAGTTTTTGAAAGCACAGCTGCCTGAAAATCATCATTTACAAGATGGAGAAAGGCTCATTTTGTTCCAAATAGCAGTATTCAGCTGATTTGGAGAAACACATGTGTCTCACCAGAGAAGACCTTGTCTGTAAAAAGCAGTAGGATGAAGAACGTTGTTTTGAAGGGATAACTGTATTAGTTATTTCAGGAATACATCGGGCAAATCATAGTTTTCAAGGTGGATATGAGCTAAGTTTGCTCTAATTGGCCTACTCAGCACACCTGAAGAAACACATATATCACTCCAAAGAAAACCATCAGTCTTAGAAGCTGCGACATCGAGCGCATTGCTTTCTCTTGTGAAACGGTTAAGTATTTGAAAAGAATACCTCCTGTAACAAAGGGCTTTCAAGGTGGAGATAGGCTCTGTTTGCTCCAACTAGACCTATTCATGTGAGTGGAAAAATCTCATGAATCTCTCCAAAGTAAACCATGTGTGTTACATGCTGTAGCATCTATCATCCTGTTTCCCTGTGAAAATCAATTGAGGTTTTGAAAGGAATACTGCCTGCTACTCAAGTGTTTGAAGGTAAAGATAGGTTCTGTTTCCTCCAAACAGTCCTATTCAGACACCCTGAAGAAACACATACATCTATGCATATAATCCATTTCTGTTTTAAGCAGAAGCATCTAGCACACTGTTTCCCTGTGAGAATTCAGTCAGTTGTGAAAGGAATACTTTCTGCAACGTAGATGTTTCAAGGTGAAGATATGTTCTCTTTCTTCCAATTAAGCCTATTCAGCTGACTTGAAGAAACACATATATCTCTCCAAATAAACCTACCACATCAGAAGCTGTAGCAGTTACCATATTGTTTCTGTGTGAGAATCGAATTCTGTTTTTCTTGGAATGTTCCTACAACTTACATGTTTCAAGGTGAACATAGGCTCAGTTAGCTCCAAATAGGCCTGTCTATCTCAGCTGAAGAAAACCATGTATCTCTCAAAGTAAAACCATTGGTGTTAGAGGAATGACAGTCTAGCGTATTGTTCTTTGTGAGAATTGAGTTAGTTTTTCAGAGGAATAGTTCCTGCAAATCACACTTTTCATGGCAGAGAAAGGCTCATTTCTTTAACAAATGGCCGACTTAGCTCAGTTGTAGAAATGCTACCTACCTCTCCAAAGGAAACCATGGATGCTAGTGGCTGCAGCATCCTGCACATTGTTTCCCCGTGAGAGTTTAGATAATTTTGGAAAGGAGCACTTCGTGCATTGTGGGTTTTTCAAGGTGTTGATAGACTGTCTTTCTTGTAAATGTGCCTATTCAGCCGAATTGAAGTAACTCATGGATCTCTCCCAAGACAACCATCTGTTTTAGAAGCAGAATCATGTAGAATATCGTTTCCCTTTGTGAACTGAGTTACTTTTAATTAATACTTGCTGTAACTTAGATGTTTCAAGGTGGGAATAGTATCTGTTTGCTGCAGGTAGCCATGTTCTGCTAAGTTGAAGAAACACATGTATCTATGGACAGAAAACCATGTGTGTTAGAAGTGGGAGCGTGATGCTCATTGTTGTCCAGTTAAAATTGTGTTAGTTTTGGAAAGGAATACTTAACGAAAATCTTAGTTTTCTAGAGGGAGAAAGGCTCATTTCATTCCAAAATGCCCAATTGAGCTTAGTGAAGTTAACACAAGTATCTCTCCAAAAAGAACAATGTGTGTTGGAGGCTGCAGCATCTTGCCACGGGTTTCCCTGTGTGAGTTCACTTAGTTTTTAATGGAATTCTTTCTGGAATATGGGTTTCTCAAGGTTGTGATAGGCTCTCTAAATTGCAAAGAGGCTTATGCAGCTGAGTTGAGGAAACACATGTATCTGTCTAAAGACAACCATTGATGTTAAAAGCAGTAGCATGTAGAACATTGTTTCCCTGTGAGAACCGAGTTAATTGTTGAAAGGAATACTTCAAGACAATCATAGTTTCCAAGCTGGAGAAAGGCTCATTTAGTTCCAAATAGGCCTATTCACCTGAGTTGAAGGAAAACACGGACCTCTGCAAAGACAACCATTTCTGTTAGAAGCATTGGCATGAAGAACATTGTTTCCAAGCAAGAATGGAGTCGTTTTTGACAGGATTACTTCCTGCAACATAGGTGTTTCAGGGTGGGGATAGGATCTGTTAGCTCCATTATAGGCCTATTCAGCTAAGTTGAAGGAAAACATATATCACTTCAAAAAAACCATCTTAGTTAGAAAGTGAAACATTTTGCATATTGTATCCTGTGACTGTCGATTTAGCTTTTGAAAGGGATCCTTCCTGCAACATAGGATTTTCAAAGAGGAGATAGGTACGTTTGCTTAAATAGGCCTATACAACTAAGAGGAAGAAACACATATATCAGGCAGAGGAAAACCATCTGTGTTCGAAGCATAAGCATCTAATTCATTGCTACCCTGTTAGAATTCTGTTAGTTTTTGACAGCAATACATCCTCTAAATCATTGTTTTGAAGCAGGAGAAAGGCTCTGTGTGATCCAGATAGGCCTTTTCAGCTATTTTGAAAGAACACATCTATCCTTCAGTAGAAATTCATCATTGTAAGAAGCACGAGTATTAGAACCTTGTTGCCCAGTGAGAATTGAGTTCATTTCTCACAGGAATACTTCCAGAATATCACAGTTTTCATGATGGGGAAAGGCTCACTTTGTTCACAATAGACCTATTCAGCTGAGCTGAAGAAACACATGTACCTGTCCAAAGACCACCAACAGTAGTAGAAGGATTGGCATGTAGAACGTGGTTTGCAAGTGAGAACTTAGTTAATTTTTGAAAGGAATACTTCCTGGATATCATAGTTTTAAAGGAGGAGAAAGGCTTATTTTACTCCACATGGCTGATTCAACTGAGTTGAAGAAACACATGAATCTCGCTAAAGGAAACTTTCTGTCTTAGAGGTTGCAGCGTCATGCACATTCTTTCCCAGAGACTTGAGTTGTACTTGAAGGGAATACATCTTGCAGCGTGGTTTTTCCCAGGTCGGGATAGGCTCTATTTGCTTCAAATCCGACTGTTTAGCTAAGGTGAGGACACAATGTATCTCTCGGTAGGAAATCTTCAGTGTTAGAAGCCGGAGTTTCAAGCACATTTTTTCCCTGTAAGTAATACATCAATAAAATCATAATTGTCTAGGTTTACAAAGCCTCTTTTAGAACCAAATAGTCCTGTTCAATTGAGTTGAAGAAACACATGTATCTCTCCAAAGGAAACCATCTATACTAGACCTTGCAGTGTCCTGCACATTGTTTCCCACATAGTTGAGTTAGATTGTGAAAGGAATACATCTTGCAGCGTGTGTTTTCCTAGGTTGGGATAGGCTATGGGTGCTTCCCATCGGCCTGTTTAGCTAAGGTGAGGAAGCACATGTATCTCTCAGAAGGAAATCTTCAGTGTTAGAAGCAGGAGCTTCAATCACATTTTGTCCCTGTAATAATTGAGTAAGTTTTGGAAAGGAATAATTCCCTAAAATCATAATTTTCAACACTTAGAAAGGCTCATTTTGTTCCAAATTGGCCTATTCAGTTGAGTTGAAGAAACACAAGTATCTCTCCAAAGACACCCATGTTTGTAGAACAGAATGATGTAGAACATTGTTCTCTGTGAGAATAGAATTAGTTTTGCAAGGTATACTGCCTGCAACTTAGGTGGTTCAAGGTGGAGATAGGCTCTGTTTGCTCAAACTGGGCCAAGTGAGTTTCGATGTAGAAACACATGCATCGCTCCAAAAAATCATCTTTCTTAGAATCAGGAGGCTCGAGAACACTGTTTCCCTGTGAGAATTAAGTTAGTTTAGGAAGGAATACTGCCTGAAAACCATACTTTTCATGGTGGAGAAACGGTCACGTTGTTGCAAATAGGCCTGTTGAACTGAGTTGGAGAAACACATGTATATCTCCACAGACACCCATCTGTCCTTGAAGCAGGATGATGTGGGCTACTGATTTATTTGAGAATTGTGTTAGGTTTTCAAGGAATCCTTCCTGCAAATTAGGAGTTTCAAGGCGGAGATACACTGTGCATGCTCCAATTAGGCCTCTTCAGTGAATTTCAAGACACACATGTATCTCTCGGAGGACAACCTTCTGTGTATGAATCAGAAGCAGATAGCACATTGTGGCATAGTGAGAATTGAGCTAATTTTGAAAAAAAAACACTTCGTGAGAATCTATGTTTTCAACGGATATGTAGGTTCTGTTCATTCCAAATAGGCCATGTCAGCTAAGGTAAGGAAACCAATGTATCTCTCAAAAGGAAAACATGGGTGTTTGAAGCACGAGCTTCAAGCACATTGTTTCCCGGGTATAATTCATTGAGTTTTTGAAAGCACAGCTGCCTGAAAATCATCATTTACAAGATGGAGAAAGGCTCATTTTGTTCCAAATAGCAGTATTCAGCTGATTTGGAGAAACACATGTGTCTCACCAGAGAAGACCTTGTCTGTAAAAAGCAGTAGGATGAAGAACGTTGTTTTGAAGGGATAACTGTATTAGTTATTTCAGGAATACATCGGGCAAATCATAGTTTTCAAGGTGGATATGAGCTAAGTTTGCTCTAATTGGCCTACTCAGCACACCTGAAGAAACACATATATCACTCCAAAGAAAACCATCAGTCTTAGAAGCTGCGACATCGAGCGCATTGCTTTCTCTTGTGAAACGGTTAAGTATTTGAAAAGAATACCTCCTGTAACAAAGGGCTTTCAAGGTGGAGATAGGCTCTGTTTGCTCCAACTAGACCTATTCATGTGAGTGGAAAAATCTCATGAATCTCTCCAAAGTAAACCATGTGTGTTACATGCTGTAGCATCTATCATCCTGTTTCCCTGTGAAAATCAATTGAGGTTTTGAAAGGAATACTGCCTGCTACTCAAGTGTTTGAAGGTAAAGATAGGTTCTGTTTCCTCCAAACAGTCCTATTCAGACACCCTGAAGAAACACATACATCTATGCATATAATCCATTTCTGTTTTAAGCAGAAGCATCTAGCACACTGTTTCCCTGTGAGAATTCAGTCAGTTGTGAAAGGAATACTTTCTGCAACGTAGATGTTTCAAGGTGAAGATATGTTCTCTTTCTTCCAATTAAGCCTATTCAGCTGACTTGAAGAAACACATATATCTCTCCAAATAAACCTACCACATCAGAAGCTGTAGCAGTTACCATATTGTTTCTGTGTGAGAATCGAATTCTGTTTTTCTTGGAATGTTCCTACAACTTACATGTTTCAAGGTGAACATAGGCTCAGTTAGCTCCAAATAGGCCTGTCTATCTCAGCTGAAGAAAACCATGTATCTCTCAAAGTAAAACCATTGGTGTTAGAGGAATGACAGTCTAGCGTATTGTTCTTTGTGAGAATTGAGTTAGTTTTTCAGAGGAATACTTCCTGCAAATCACACTTTTCATGGCAGAGAAAGGCTCATTTCTTTAACAAATGGCCGACTTAGCTCAGTTGTAGAAATGCTACCTACCTCTCCAAAGGAAACCATGGATGCTAGTGGCTGCAGCATCCTGCACATTGTTTCCCCGTGAGAGTTTAGATAATTTTGGAAAGGAGCACTTCGTGCATTGTGGGTTTTTCAAGGTGTTGATAGACTGTCTTTCTTGTAAATGTGCCTATTCAGCCGAATTGAAGTAACTCATGGATCTCTCCCAAGACAACCATCTGTTTTAGAAGCAGAATCATGTAGAATATCGTTTCCCTTTGTGAACTGAGTTACTTTTAATTAATACTTGCTGTAACTTAGATGTTTCAAGGTGGGAATAGTATCTGTTTGCTGCAGGTAGCCATGTTCTGCTAAGTTGAAGAAACACATGTATCTATGGACAGAAAACCATGTGTGTTAGAAGTGGGAGCGTGATGCTCATTGTTGTCCAGTTAAAATTGTGTTAGTTTTGGAAAGGAATACTTAACGAAAATCTTAGTTTTCTAGAGGGAGAAAGGCTCATTTCATTCCAAAATGCCCAATTGAGCTTAGTGAAGTTAACACAAGTATCTCTCCAAAAAGAACAATGTGTGTTGGAGGCTGCAGCATCTTGCCACGGGTTTCCCTGTGTGAGTTCACTTAGTTTTTAATGGAATTCTTTCTGGAATATGGGTTTCTCAAGGTTGTGATAGGCTCTCTAAATTGCAAAGAGGCTTATGCAGCTGAGTTGAGGAAACACATGTATCTGTCTAAAGACAACCATTGATGTTAAAAGCAGTAGCATGTAGAACATTGTTTCCCTGTGAGAACCGAGTTAATTGTTGAAAGGAATACTTCAAGACAATCATAGTTTCCAAGCTGGAGAAAGGCTCATTTAGTTCCAAATAGGCCTATTCACCTGAGTTGAAGGAAAACACGGACCTCTGCAAAGACAACCATTTCTGTTAGAAGCATTGGCATGAAGAACATTGTTTCCAAGCAAGAATGGAGTCGTTTTTGACAGGATTACTTCCTGCAACATAGGTGTTTCAGGGTGGGGATAGGATCTGTTAGCTCCATTATAGGCCTATTCAGCTAAGTTGAAGGAAAACATATATCACTTCAAAAAAACCATCTTAGTTAGAAAGTGAAACATTTTGCATATTGTATCCTGTGACTGTCGATTAAGCTTTTGAAAGGGATCCTTCCTGCAACATAGGATTTTTCAAAGAGGAGATAGGCTACGTTTGCTTAAATAGGCCTATACAACTAAGAGGAAGAAACACATATATCAGGCAGAGGAAAACCATCTGTGTTCGAAGCATAAGCATCTAATTCATTGCTACCCTGTTAGAATTCTGTTAGTTTTTGACAGCAATACATCCTCTAAATCATTGTTTTGAAGCAGGAGAAAGGCTCTGTGTGATCCAGATAGGCCTTTTCAGCTATTTTGAAAGAACACATCTATCCTTCAGTAGAAATTCATCATTGTAAGAAGCACGAGTATTAGAACCTTGTTGCCCAGTGAGAATTGAGTTCATTTCTCACAGGAATACTTCCAGAATATCACAGTTTTCATGATGGGGAAAGGCTCACTTTGTTCACAATAGACCTATTCAGCTGAGCTAAAGAAACACATGTACCTGTCCAAAGACCACCAACAGTAGTAGAAGGATTGGCATGTAGAACGTGGTTTGCAAGTGAGAACTTAGTTAATTTTTGAAAGGAATACTTCCTGGATATCATAGTTTTAAAGGAGGAGAAAGGCTTATTTTACTCCACATGGCTGATTCAACTGAGTTGAAGAAACACATGAATCTCGCTAAAGGAAACTTTCTGTCTTAGAGGTTGCAGCGTCATGCACATTCTTTCCCAGAGACTTGAGTTGTACTTGAAGGGAATACATCTTGCAGCGTGGTTTTTCCCAGGTCGGGATAGGCTCTATTTGCTTCAAATCCGACTGTTTAGCTAAGGTGAGGACACAATGTATCTCTCGGTAGGAAATCTTCAGTGTTAGAAGCCGGAGTTTCAAGCACATTTTTTCCCTGTAAGTAATACATCAATAAAATCATAATTGTCTAGGTTTACAAAGCCTCTTTTAGAACCAAATAGTCCTGTTCAATTGAGTTGAAGAAACACATGTATCTCTCCAAAGGAAACCATCTATACTAGACCTTGCAGTGTCCTGCACATTGTTTCCCACATAGTTGAGTTAGATTGTGAAAGGAATACATCTTGCAGCGTGTGTTTTCCTAGGTTGGGATAGGCTATGGGTGCTTCCCATCGGCCTGTTTAGCTAAGGTGAGGAAGCACATGTATCTCTCAGAAGGAAATCTTCAGTGTTAGAAGCAGGAGCTTCAATCACATTTTGTCCCTGTAATAATTGAGTAAGTTTTGGAAAGGAATAATTCCCTAAAATCATAATTTTCAACACTTAGAAAGGCTCATTTTGTTCCAAATTGGCCTATTCAGTTGAGTTGAAGAAACACAAGTATCTTTCCAAAGACACCCATGTTTGTAGAACAGAATGATGTAGAACATTGTTCTCTGTGAGAATAGAATTAGTTTTGCAAGGTATACTGCCTGCAACTTAGGTGGTTCAAGGTGGAGATAGGCTCTGTTTGCTCAAACTGGGCCAAGTGAGTTTCGATGTAGAAACACATGCATCGCTCCAAAAAATCATCTTTCTTAGAATCAGGAGGCTCGAGAACACTGTTTCCCTGTGAGAATTAAGTTAGTTTAGGAAGGAATACTGCCTGAAAACCATACTTTTCATGGTGGAGAAACGGTCACGTTGTTGCAAATAGGCCTGTTGAACTGAGTTGGAGAAACACATGTATATCTCCACAGACACCCATCTGTCCTTGAAGCAGGATGATGTGGGCTACTGATTTATTTGAGAATTGTGTTAGGTTTTCAAGGAATCCTTCCTGCAAATTAGGAGTTTCAAGGCGGAGATACACTGTGCATGCTCCAATTAGGCCTCTTCAGTGAATTTCAAGACACACATGTATCTCTCGGAGGACAACCTTCTGTGTATGAATCAGAAGCAGATAGCACATTGTGGCATAGTGAGAATTGAGCTAATTTTGAAAAAAAAACACTTCGTGAGAATCTATGTTTTCAACGGATATGTAGGTTCTGTTCATTCCAAATAGGCCATGTCAGCTAAGGTAAGGAAACCAATGTATCTCTCAAAAGGAAAACATGGGTGTTTGAAGCACGAGCTTCAAGCACATTGTTTCCCGGGTATAATTCATTGAGTTTTTGAAAGCACAGCTGCCTGAAAAGCATCATTTACAAGATGGAGAAAGGCTCATTTTGTTCCAAATAGCAGTATTCAGCTGATTTGGAGAAACACATGTGTCTCACCAGAGAAGACCTCGTCTGTAAAAAGCAGTAGGATGAAGAACGTTGTTTTGAAGGGATAACTGTATTAGTTATTTAAGGAATACATTCTGCAAATCATAGTTTTCAAGGTGGATATGAGCTAAGTTTGCTCTAATTGGCCTACTCAGCACACCTGAAGAAACACATATATCACTCCAAAGAAAACCATCAGTCTTAGAAGCTGCGACATCGAGCGCATTGCTTTCTCTTGTGAAACGGTTAAGTATTTGAAAAGAATACCTCCTGTAACAAAGGGCTTTCAAGGTGGAGATAGGCTCTGTTTGCTACAACTAGACCTATTCATGTGAGTGGAAAAATCTCATGAATCTCTCCAAAGTAAACCATGTGTGTTACATGCTGTAGCATCTATCATCCTGTTTCCCTGTGAAAATCAATTGAGGTTTTGAAAGGAATACTGCCTGCTACTCAAGTGTTTGAAGGTAAAGATAGGTTCTGTTTCCTCCAAACAGTCCTATTCAGACACCCTGAAGAAACACATACATCTATGCATATAATCCATTTCTGTTTTAAGCAGAAGCATCTAGCACACTGTTTCCCTGTGAGAATTCAGTCAGTTGTGAAAGGAATACTTTCTGCAACGTAGATATTTCAAGGTGAAGATATGTTCTCTTTCTTCCAATTAAGCCTATTCAGCTGACTTGAAGAAACACATATATCTCTCCAAATAAACCTACCACATCAGAAGCTGTAGCAGTTACCATATTGTTTCTGTGTGAGAATCGAATTCTGTTTTTCTTGGAATGTTCCTACAACTTACATGTTTCAAGGTGAACATAGGCTCAGTTAGCTCCAAATAGGCCTGTCTATCTCAGCTGAAGAAAACCATGTATCTCTCAAAGTAAAACCATTGGTGTTAGAGGAATGACAGTCTAGCGTATTGTTCTTTGTGAGAATTGAGTTAGTTTTTCAGAGGAATAGTTCCTGCAAATCACACTTTTCATGGCAGAGAAAGGCTCATTTCTTTAACAAATGGCCGACTTAGCTCAGTTGTAGAAATGCTACCTACCTCTCCAAAGGAAACCATGGATGTTAGTGGTTGCAGCATCCTGCACATTGTTTCCCCGTGAGAGTTTAGATAATTTTGGAAAGGAGCACTTCGTGCATTGTGGGTTTTTCAAGGTGTTGATAGACTGTCTTTCTTGTAAATGTGCCTATTCAGCCGAATTGAAGTAACTCATGGATCTCTCCCAAGACAACCATCTGTTTTAGAAGCAGAATCATGTAGAACATCGTTTCCCTTTGTGAACTGAGTTACTTTTAATTAATACTTGCTGTAACTTAGATGTTTCAAGGTGGGAATAGGATCTGTTTGCTGCAGGTAGCCATGTTCTGCTAAGTTGAAGAAACACATGTATCTATGGACAGAAAACCATGTGTGTTAGAAGTGGGAGCGTGATGCTCATTGTTGTCCAGTTAAAATTGTGTTAGTTTTGGAAAGGAATACTTAACGAAAATCTTAGTTTTCTAGAGGGAGAAAGCCTCATTTCATTTCAAAATGCCCAATTGAGCTTAGTGAAGTTAACACAAGTATCTCTCCAAAAAGAACAATGTGTGTTGGAGGCTGCAGCATCTTGCCACGGGTTTCCCTGTGTGAGTTCACTTAGTTTTTAATGGAATTCTTTCTGGAATATGGGTTTCTCAAGGTTGTGATAGGCTCTCTAAATTGGAAAGAGGCTTCTGCAGCTGAGTTGAGGAAACACATGTATCTGTCTAAAGACAACCATTGATGTTAAAAGCAGTAGCATGTAGAACATTGTTTCCCTGTGAGAACCGAGTTAATTGTTGAAAGGAATACTTCAAGACAATCATAGTTTCCAAGCTGGAGAAAGGCTCATTTAGTTCCAAATAAGCCTATTCACCTGAGTTGAAGGAAAACACGTACCTCTGCAAAGACAACCATTTCTGTTAGAAGCATTGGCATGAAGAACATTGTTTCCAAGCAAGAATGGAGTCGTTTTTGACAGGATTACTTCCTGCAACATAGGTGTTTCAGGGTGGGGATAGGATCTGTTAGCTCCATTATAGGCCTATTCAGCTAAGTTGAAGGAAAACATATATCACTTCAAAAAAACCATCTTAAATAGAAAGTGAAACATTTTGCATATTGTATCCTGTGACTGTCGATTTAGCTTTTGAAAGGGATCCTTCCTGCAACATAGGATTTTCAAAGAGGAGATAGGTACGTTTGCTTAAATAGGCCTATACAACTAAGAGGAAGAAACACATATATCAGGCAGAGGAAAACCATCTGTGTTCGAAGCATAAGCATCTAATTCATTGCTACCCTGTTAGAATTCTGTTAGTTTTTGACAGCAATAAATCCTCTAAATCATTGTTTTGAAGCAGGAGAAAGGCTCTGTGTGATCCAGATAGGCCTTTTCAGCTATTTTGAAAGAACACATCTATCCTTCAGTAGAAATTCATCATTGTAAGAAGCACGAGTATTAGAACCTTGTTGCCCAGTGAGAATTGAGTTCATTTCTCACAGGAATACTTCCAGAATATCACAGTTTTCATGATGGGGAAAGGCTCACTTTGTTCACAATAGACCTATTCAGCTGAGCTGAAGAAACACATGTACCTGTCCAAAGACCACCAACAGTAGTAGAAGGATTGGCATGTAGAACGTGGTTTGCAAGTGAGAACTTAGTTAATTTTTGAAAGGAATACTTCCTGGATATCATAGTTTTAAAGGAGGAGAAAGGCTTATTTTACTCCACATGGCTGATTCAACTGAGTTGAAGAAACACATGAATCTCGCTAAAAGAAACTTTCTGTCTTAGAGGTTGCAGCGTCATGCACATTCTTTCCCAGAGACTTGAGTTGTACTTGAAGGGAATACATCTTGCAGCGTGGTTTTTCCCAGGTCGGGATAGGCTCTATTTGCTTCAAATCCGACTGTTTAGCTAAGGTGAGGACACAATGTATCTCTCGGTAGGAAATCTTTAGTGTTAGAAGCCGGAGTTTCAAGCACATTTTTTCCCTGTAAGTAATACATCAATAAAATCATAATTGTCTAGGTTTACAAAGCCTCTTTTAGAACCAAATAGTCCTGTTCAATTGAGTTGAAGAAACACATGTATCTCTCCAAAGGAAACCATCTATACTAGACCTTGCAGTGTCCTGCACATTGTTTCCCACATAGTTGAGTTAGTTTGTGAAAGGAATACATCTTGCAGCGTGTGTTTTCCTAGGTCGGGATAGGCTATGGGTGCTTCCCATCGGCCTGTTTAGCTAAGGTGAGGAAGCACATGTATCTCTCAGAAGGAAATCTTCAGTGTTAGAAGCAGGAGCTTCAATCACATTTTGTCCCTGTAATAATTGAGTAAGTTTTGGAAAGGAATAATTCCCTAAAATCATAATTTTCAACACTTAGAAAGGCTCATTTTGTTCCAAATTGGCCTATTCAGTTGAGTTGAAGAAACACAAGTATCTCTCCAAAGACACCCATGTTTGTAGAACAGAATGATGTAGAACATTGTTCTCTGTGAGAATAGAATTAGTTTTGCAAGGTATACTGCCTGCAACTTAGGTGGTTCAAGGTGGAGATAGGCTCTGTTTGCTCAAACTGGGCCAAGTGAGTTTCGATGTAGAAACACATGCATCGCTCCAAAAAATCATCTTTCTTAGAATCAGGAGGCTCGAGAACACTGTTTCCCTGTGAGAATTAAGTTAGTTTAGGAAGGAATACTGCCTGAAAACCATACTTTTCATGGTGGAGAAACGGTCACGTTGTTGCAAATAGGCCTGTTGAACTGAGTTGGAGAAACACATGTATATCTCCACAGACACCCATCTGTCCTTGAAGCAGGATGATGTGGGCTACTGATTTATTTGAGAATTGTGTTAGGTTTTCAAGGAATCCTTCCTGCAAATTAGGAGTTTCAAGGCGGAGATACACTGTGCATGCTCCAATTAGGCCTCTTCAGTGAATTTCAAGACACACATGTATCTCTCGGAGGACAACCTTCTGTGTATGAATCAGAAGCAGATAGCACATTGTGGCATAGTGAGAATTGAGCTAATTTTGAAAAAAAAACACTTCGTGAGAATCTATGTTTTCAACGGATATGTAGGTTCTGTTCATTCCAAATAGGCCATGTCAGCTAAGGTAAGGAAACCAATGTATCTCTCAAAAGGAAAACATGGGTGTTTGAAGCACGAGCTTCAAGCACATTGTTTCCCGGGTATAATTCATTGAGTTTTTGAAAGCACAGCTGCCTGAAAATCATCATTTAAAAGATGGAGAAAGGCTCATTTTGTTCCAAATAGCAGTATTCAGCTGATTTGGAGAAACACATGTGTCTCACCAGAGAAGACCTTGTCTGTAAAAAGCAGTAGGATGAAGAACGTTGTTTTGAAGGGATAACTGTATTAGTTATTTAAGGAATACATTCTGCAAATCATAGTTTTCAAGGTGGATATGAGCTAAGTTTGCTCTAATTGGCCTACTCAGCACACCTGAAGAAACACATATATCACTCCAAAGAAAACCATCAGTCTTAGAAGCTGCGACATCGAGCGCATTGCTTTCTCTTGTGAAACGGTTAAGTATTTGAAAAGAATACCTCCTGTAACAAAGGGCTTTCAAGGTGGAGATAGGCTCTGTTTGCTCCAACTAGACCTATTCATGTGAGTGGAAAAATCTCATGAATCTCTCCAAAGTAAACCATGTGTGTTACATGCTGTAGCATCTATCATCCTGTTTCCCTGTGAAAATCAATTGAGGTTTTGAAAGGAATACTGCCTGCTACTCAAGTGTTTGAAGGTAAAGATAGGTTCTGTTTCCTCCAAACAGTCCTATTCAGACACCCTGAAGAAACACATACATCTATGCATATAATCCATTTCTGTTTTAAGCAGAAGCATCTAGCACACTGTTTAACTGTGAGAATTCAGTCAGTTGTGAAAGGAATACTTTCTGCAACGTAGATGTTTCAAGGTGAAGATATGTTCTCTTTCTTCCAATTAAGCCTATTCAGCTGACTTGAAGAAACACATATATCTCTCCAAATAAACCTACTACATCAGAAGCTGTAGCAGTTACCATATTGTTTCTGTGTGAGAATCGAATTCTGTTTTTCTTGGAATGTTCCTACAACTTACATGTTTCAAGGTGAACATAGGCTCAGTTAGCTCCAAATAGGCCTGTCTATCTCAGATGAAGAAAACCATGTATCTCTCAAAGTAAAACCATTGGTGTTAGAGGAATGACAGTCTAGCGTATTGTTCTTTGTGAGAATTGAGTTAGTTTTTCAGAGGAATACTTCCTGCAAATCACACTTTTCATGGCAGAGAAAGGCTCATTTCTTTAACAAATGGCCGACTTAGCTCAGTTGTAGAAATGCTACCTACCTCTCCAAAGGAAACCATGGATGTTAGTGGCTGCAGCATCCTGCACATTGTTTCCCCGTGAGAGTTTAGATAATTTTGGAAAGGAGCACTTCGTGCATTGTGGGTTTTTCAAGGTGTTGATAGACTGTCTTTCTTGTAAATGTGCCTATTCAGCCGAATTGAAGTAACTCATGGATCTCTCCCAAGACAACCATCTGTTTTAGAAGCAGAATCATGTAGAACATCGTTTCCCTTTGTGAACTGAGTTACTTTTAATTAATACTTGCTGTAACTTAGTTGTTTCAACTTGGGGATAGGATCTGTTGCTGCAGGTAGCCATGTTCTGCTAAGTTGAAGAAACACATGTATCTATGGACAGAAAACCATGTGTGTTAGAAGTGGGAGCGTGATGCTCATTGTTGTCCAGTTAAAATTGTGTTAGTTTTGGAAAGGAATTCTTAACGAAAATCTGAGTTTTCTAGAGGGAGAAAGGCTCATTTCATTCCAAAATGCCCAGTTGAGCTTAGTGAAGTGAACACAAGTATCTCTCCAAAAAGAACAATGTGTGTTGGAGGCTGCAGCATCTTGCCACGGGTTTCCCTGTGTGAGTTCACTTAGTTTTTAATGGAATTCTTTCTGGAATATGGGTTTCTCAAGGTTGTGATAGGCTCTCTAAATTGCAAAGAGGCTTCTGCAGCTGAGTTGAGGAAACACATGTATCTGTCTAAAGACAACCATTGATGTTAAAAGCAGTAGCATGTAGAACATTGTTTCCCTGTGAGAACCGAGTTAATTGTTGAAAGGAATACTTCAAGACAATCATAGTTTCCAAGCTGGAAAAAGGCTCATTTAGTTCCAAATAGGCCTATTCACCTGAGTTGAAGGAAAACACGTACCTCTGCAAAGACAACCATTTCTGTTAGAAGCATTGGCATGAAGAACATTGTTTCCAAGCAAGAATGGAGTCGTTTTTGACAGGATTACTTCCTGCAACATAGGTGTTTCAGGGTAGGGATAGGATGTGTTAGCTCCATTATAGGCCTATTCAGCTAAGTTGAAGGAAAACATATATCACTTCAAAAAAACCATCTTAAATAGAAAGTGAAACATTTTGCATATTGTATCCTGTGACTGTCGATTTAGCTTTTGAAAGGGATCCTTCCTGCAACATGGGATTTTCAAAGAGGAGATAGGCTACGTTTGCTTAAATAGGCCTATACAACTAAGAGGAAGAAACACATATATCAGGCAGAGGAAAACCATCTGTGTTCGAAGCATAAGCATCTAATTCATTGCTACCCTGTTAGAATTCTGTTAGTTTTTGACAGCAATACATCCTCTAAATCATTGTTTTGAAGGAGGAGAAAGGCTCTGTGTGATCCAGATAGGCCTTTTCAGCTATTTTGAAAGAACACATCTATCCTTCAGTAGAAATTCATCATTGTAAGAAGCACGAGTATTAGAACCTTGTTGCCCAGTGAGAATTGAGTTCATTTCTCACAGGAATACTTCCAGAATATCACAGTTTTCATGATGGGGAAAGGCTCACTTTGTTCACAATAGACCTATTCAGCTGAGCTGAAGAAACATATGTACCTGTCCAAAGACCACCAACAGTAGTAGAAGGATTGGCATGTAGAACGTGGTTTGCAAGTGAGAACTTAGTTAATTTTTGAAAGGAATACTTCCTGGATATCATAGTTTTAAAGGAGGAGAAAGGCTTATTTTACTCCACATGGCTGATTCAACTGAGTTGAAGAAACACATGAATCTCGCTAAAGGAAACTTTCTGTCTTAGAGGTTGCAGCGTCATGCACATTCTTTCCCAGATACTTGAGTTGTACTTGAAGGGAATACATCTTGCAGCGTGGTTTTTCCCAGGTCGGGATAGGCTCTATTTGCTTCAAATCTGACTGTTTAGCTAAGGTGAGGACACAATGTATCTCTCGGTAGGAAATCTTCAGTGTTAGAAGCAGGAGTTTCAAGCACATGCTTTCCCTGTAAGTAATACATCAATAAAATCATAATTGTCTAGGTTTACAAAGCCTCTTTTAGAACCAAATAGTCCTGTTCAATTGAGTTGAAGAAACACATGTATCTCTCCAAAGGAAACCATCTATACTAGACCTTGCAGTGTCCTGCACATTGTTTCCCACATAGTTGAGTTAGTTTGTGAAAGGAATACATCTTGCAGCGTGTGTTTTCCTAGGTCGGGATAGGCTATGGGTGCTTCCCATCGGCCTGTTTAGCTAAGGTGAGGAAGCACATGTATCTCTCAGAAGGAAATCTTCAGTGTTAGAAGCAGGAGCTTCAATCACATTTTGTCCCTGTAATAATTGAGTAAGTTTTGGAAAGGAATAATTCCCTAAAATCATAGTTTTCAACGCTTAGAAAGGCTCATTTTGTTCCAAATTGGACTATTCAGTTGAGTTATAGAAACACAAGTATCTCTCCAAAGACACCCATGTTTGTAGAACAGAATGATGTAGAACATTGTTCTCTGTGAGAATAGAATTAGTTTTGCAAGGTATACTGCCTGCAACTTAGGTGGTTCAAGTTGGAGATAGGCTCTGTTTGCTCAAAATGGGCCAAGTGAGTTTTGATGTAGAAACACATGTATCGCTCCAAAAAATCATCTTTCTTAGAATCAGGAGGCTCGAGAACACAGTTTCCCTGTGAGAATTAAGTTAGTTTAGGAAGGAATACTGCCTGAAAACCATACTTTTCATGGTGGAGAAACGGTCTCGTTGTTGCAAATAGGCCTGTTGAACTGAGTTGGAGAAACACATGAATATCTCCACAGACACACATCTGTCCTTGAAGGCGGATGATGTGGGCTACTGATTTATTTGAGAATTGTGTTAGGATTTCAAGGAATCCTTCCTGCAAATTAGGAGTTTCAAGGCGGAGATACACTGTGCATGCTCCAATTAGGCCTCTTCAGTGAATTTCAAGACACACATGTATCTCTCGGAGGACAACCTTCTGTGTATGAATCAGAAGCAGATAGCACATTGTGGCATATGAGAATTGAGCTAATTTTGAAAAAAAACAGTTCGTGAGAATCTATGTTTTCAACGGATATGTAGGTTCTGTTCATTCCAAATTGGCCATGTCAGCTAAGGTAAGGAAACCAATGTATCTCTCCAAAGGAAAACATGGGTGTTTGAAGCACGAGCTTCAAGCACATTGTTTCCCGGGTATAATTCATTGAGTTTTTGAAAGCACACCTGCCTGAAAATCATCATTTACAAGATGGAGAAAGGCTCATTTTGTGCCAAATAGCAGTCTTCAGGTGATTTGGAGAAACACATGTGTCTCACCAAGACAACCTGGTGTGTAAGAAGCAGTAGCATCAAGAACATTGTTTTCAAGAGATAAGTGTGTTAGTTTTTGAAGGAATACATCATGCAAATCATCGTTCTCCAGGTGCATATGAGCTAAGATTGCTTCTAATAGCCCTACTCAGCACACCTGAAGAAATACATACATCACTCCAAAGAAAACCATCAATCTTCGAAGCTGCAACATCGAGCACGTTGCCTCCCCATGTGAATCAATTAAGGATTCGAAAAGAATGCCTCCTGTAACAAAGGGGTTTCACGGTGGAGATAGGCTCTGTTTGCTGCAACTAGACCTATTCAGCTGAGTGGAAAAAACTCATGAATCTGTCCAAAGTAAACCATCTTTGCTACATGCTGCAGCATCCCTCATGTTGTTTTCCTTTGAAAATCAATTGAGATTTTGAAAGGAATACTGCCTGCTTCTCAAGTGTTTTAAGGTAGAAATAGGTTCTGTTTCCTCCAAACAGCGCTAGTCAGACACCCTGAATAAACACATAAATCTCTGCAAATAATCCATCTCTGTTTGAAGCAGAAGCATCTAGCGCATTGCTTCCCTTTGAAAATTCAGTTAGTTGTGACAGCAATACTTTCTGCAATTTAGGTGTTTCAAGGTGAAGGTACGGTCCTCTCCTCCAATTAGGCCTATTCAGCCAACTTGAAGAAACACATATATCTCACAATAAACCAACTACATTAGAAGCTGTAGCAGTTAGCATATTGTTTCTGTGTGAGAATCGAATTACATTTTTATAGGACTGTTCCTAGAACTTACATGTTTCAAGGTGGACATAAGCTCAGTTAGCTCCAAATAGGCCTATTTGTCTCAGCTGAAGAATAACATGGATCTCTCAAAGGAAAACCATTGGTATTAGAGGAATGAGAGTCTAGCTTATTGTTCATTTTTGAGAATTGAGTTAGTTTTTCGAGGAATACTTCCTGCAAATCACAGTTTGCAAGGTGGAGAAAGGCTCATTTCTTTCAAAAATGGCCTACCGAGCTCACTTGTAGAAATGCTACCTACCTGTCCAAAGGAAACGAGCGATGTCAACGGCTGTAGCATCCTGCACATTGTTCCCCTCTGAAAGTTTAGTTCATTTTGGAATGGAAAACTTGGTGCACTGTGCATTTTTCAAGTTGTTGCTAGGCTCTCTTTCTTATAAATGTGCCTATTCATCCGAATTGAAGTAACTCCTGGATCTCTCCAAAGACAACCATCTGTGTTAGAAGCAGAATCATGTAGAACATGGTTTGCCTTTGGGAAGTGTGTTACTTTTTGAACTAATACTTGCTGCAACTTAGTTATTTATAGGTGGGGATAGTTACCGTTTGCTGCATGTAGCCATGTTCTGCTAAGTTGAAGAAACACGTGTATCTCTCGACATAAAATCTTCTGTGTTATAAGTGGTAGCATGTAGCACATTGTTGTCCAGTTAAAATTGTGTTAGTTTTTGAAAGGAATACTTAATGAAAATCTTAGTGTTCTAGAGGGAGAAAGGCTCATTTCATTGCGAAATGCCCAATTGCGCTTAGGGAAGTAATGCATGTATCCCTCCAAAAAAAAAAACAGTCTGTGTTCGAGGCTGCAGCATCTTGCAACTGGTTTCCCTGTGTGAGTTCACTTAGTTTTGGATCGAATTCTTTCTGGAATATGGGTTTCTCAAGGTTGTGATAGGCTCTCTAAATTCCAAAGAGGCTTATGCAGCTGAGTTGAGGAAACACATGTATCTCTCTAAAGACAGCCATCTATGTTAAAAGCAGTAGCATGTAGATCATTGTTTCCCTGGGAGAACTGAGTTAAATTTTAAAAGGAATGCTTCAAGAAAATCATAGTTTCCAAGGTGGAGAAAGGCTCATTTAGTTCCAAATAGGCCTATTCACCGGAGTTGAAGGAAAACATGGAACTCTGCAAAGAAAACCATCCCTGTTAGAAACATTGGCATGAGAAACATTGCATCCACACCAGAATGGAGTTAGTTGTTGAAAGGAATACTTCCTGCAATATAGGTGTTTCAGGTTGGGGATAGGATGTGTTAGCTCCAAAAAGGCCTATTCAGCTAACATGAAGGAAAACATAAATTACTTCAAAGTAAAAATCTTTGGTTAGAAACTGAAACATGTTGCAGATTGTGCCTTGTGACAGTTAATTTATCTTTTCAAAGAACTACTTCCTGCAACGTATGTGTTTCAAGGAGAAAGTAAGCTCTGTTTGCTTCAAATAGGCATGTTCAACTAAGATGAAGAAACACATAGATCTGGCAAAGGAAAACCATCTGAGTTCGAAGCATGAGCATCTAAATCATTGCTACCTTGTTGAATTTCCTTAGTTTTTGACAACAATTCATCCTCTAAATCATGGATTTAAACAGGGAGAAAGGCTCTGTGTCATCCAGATAGGCCTTTTCAGCTAATTTGAAAGAACACATGTATACCTAGGTAGAAAATCATGTTTGTAAGAAGCACGAGTATTAGGATCTTGTGGCCTAGTGAGAATTGAGTTCGTTTTTCAAAGGAATACTTCCTGAATATCACAGTTTTCATGGTGCGGAGAGCTCACGTTATTCCAAGTAGAGCTATTCAGCTGAGCTGAAGGAACACATGTATCTGTCCAAGGACAACCAACTGTGTTAGAAGGACTGCCATTTAGAACTTTCTTTCCAATTGATAATTTAGTTTATTTTTGATAGGAAAACTTCCTGGAAATCATAGTTTTAAAGGTGGAGAAAGGCTTATTTTATTCCACATGGTCTGTTCAACTGAGTTGAAGAAACACTTGTATCACTCCAAAAAACCATCTATGTTAGATGTTACAGCATCCTGCACATTGTTTCCCACGGAGTTGTGTTAGTCTTTGAAAGGAATACTTCTTGCAGCATGGGTTTTCCAAGGTCGGGATAGTCTCTGTGTGCTTCCCATCGGCCAGTTTAGCTAAGCTGAGGAAAGACATGTATCCCTTTGTAGGAAATCTTGAGTGTTAGAAGCAGGAGCTTCAACCACATTTTTTCCCTGTACGAAATTGTGTAAGTTTTGGAAGGGAATAGTTCCCTAAAATCATAATTTTCAATGTTTAGAAGGGCTCATTTTGTTCCATATACGCCTAAACAGTTGAGTTGAAGAAACACAAGTATCTCTCAAAAGACACCCATGTTTTTAGGACAGGAGTATCTAGAGCATTGTTTCCTGTTAGAATTGACTTAGTTTTTCAATGTATACTTCCTGCAACTTAGGGGGTTCAAGTTGGACATAGTCTCTTTTTCTGCCCCCTAGGCCAAGTGAGCTTCAATGAAGAAACACATGTCTCGCTCCAAGAAAACGTTTTGTTAGAAGCAGGAGGCTCCAGAACACTGTTTCCCTGTGAGAATTGAGTTAATGTACAAAGGAATACTGTCTGAAAATCATACTTTTCATTGTGGAGAAATGGTCACGTTGTTGCAAAAAGGCCTATTGAGCTGAGTTGGAGAAACACATGTATCTCTCCACAGACACCCATCTGTCCTTGAAGCAGGATGATCGGGAGCCAGGATTTCCTTGAGAATTGTGGGAGGTTTTCAAGGAATGCTTCCTGCCAATTTGGAGTTTCAAGGTCGAGATAGGCTCTGCTTCCTCCAATTAGGCCTCTTCAGTGAATTTCAAGACACACATTTATCTCTCGGAGGACAACCATCTGTGTATGAATCAGAAGCAGATAGCACATTGGGGCATAGTGAGAATTGAGTTAAGTTTGAAAGAAACCCTTCCTGAAAATCGATGTTTTCAAGTGGTCTGTAGGTTCTGCTCATTCCAAATAGGCCATGTCAGCTAAGGTAAGGATACAAATGTATCTCTCGACAGGAAGACATTGGTGTTTGAAGCAGGAGCTTCAAGCACATTGTTTGCAGGGTATAATTCATTGAGTTTTTGAAAGGAAAGCTACCTGAAAATCATAATTCACAAGATGGAGAAAGGCTCATTTTGTGCCAAATAGCAGTCTTCAGGTGATTTGGAGAAACACATGTGTCTCACCAAGACAACCTGGTGTGTAAGAAGCAGTAGCATCAAGAACATTGTTTTCAAGAGATAAGTGTGTTAGTTTTTGAAGGAATACATCATGCAAATCATCGTTCTCCAGGTGCATATGAGCTAAGATTGCTTCTAATAGCCGTACTCCCCACACCTGAAGAAACACATATATCACTCCAAAGAAAACCATCAATCTTCGAAGCTGCAACATCGAGCACGTTGCCTCCCCATGTGAATCAATTAAGGATTCGAAAAGAATACCTCCTGTAACAAAGGGGTTTCACGGTGGAGATAGGCTCTGTTTGCTGCAACTAGACCTATTCAGCTGAGTGGAAAAAACTCATGAATCTGTCCAAAGTAAACCATCTTTGCTACATGCTGCAGCATCCCTCATGTTGTTTTCCTTTGAAAATCAATTGAGATTTTGAAAGGAATACTGCCTGCTTCTCAAGTGTTTTAAGGTAGAAATAGGTTCTGTTTCCTCCAAACAGCCCTAGTCAGACACCCTGAATAAACACATAAATCTCTGCAAATAATCCATCTCTGTTTGAAGCAGAAGCATCTAGCGCATTGTTTCCCTGTGAGAATTCAGTTAGTTGTGAGAGCAATACTTTCTGCAACTTAGGTGTTTCAAGGTGAAGGTACGGTCCTCTCCTCCAATTAGGCCTATTCAGCCGACTTGAAGAAACACATATATCTCACAATAAACCAACTACATTAGAAGCTGTAGCAGTTAGCATATTGTTTCTGTGTGAGAATCGAATTACATTTTTATAGGACTGTTCCTAGAACTTACATGTTTCAAGGTGGACATAAGCTCAGTTAGCTCCAAATAGGCCTATTTGTCTCAGCTGAAGAATAACATGGATCTCTCAAAGGAAAACCATCGGTATTACAGGAATGAGAGTCTAGCTTATTGTTCATTTTTGAGAATTGAGTTAGTTTTTCGAGGAATACTTCCTGCAAATCACAGTTTGCAAGGTGGAGAAAAGCTCATTTCTTTCAAAAATGGCCTACCGAGCTCAGTTGTAGAAATGCTACCTACCTGTCCAAAGGAAACGAGCGAGGTCAATGGCTGTAGCATCCTGCACATTGTTCCACTCTGAGAGTTTAGTTCATTTTGGAATGGAAAACTTGGTGCACTGTGCATTTTTCAAGTTGTTGCTAGGCTCTCTTTCTTATAAATGTGCCTATTCATCCGAATTGAAGTAACTCCTGGATCTCTCCAAAGACAACCATCTGTGTTAGAAGCAGAATCATGTAGAACATGGTTTGCCTTTGGGAAGTGTGTTACTTTTTGAACTAATACTTGCTGCAACTTAGTTATTAATAGGTGGGGATAGTTACCGTTTGCTGCATGTAGCCATGTTCTGCTAAGTTGAAGAAACACGTGTATCTCTCGACATAAAATCTTCTGTGTTATAAGTAGTAGCATGTAGCACATTATTGTCCAGTTAAAATTGTGTTAGTTTTTGAAAGGAATACTTAATGAAAATCTTAGTGTTCTAGAGGGAGAAAGGCTCATTTCATTCCAAAATGCCCAATTGCGCTTAGGGAAGTAATGCATGTATCCCTCCAAAAAAAAAAAAACAGTCTGTGTTCGAGGCTGCAGCATCTTGCAACTGGTTTCCCTGTGTGAGTTCACTTAGTTTTGGATCGAATTCTTTCTGGAATATGGGTTTCTCAAGGTTGTGATAGGCTCTCTAAATTCCAAAGAGGCTTATGCAGCTGAGTTGAGGAAACACATGTATCTCTCTAAAGACAGCCATCTATGTTAAAAGCAGTAGCATGTAGATCATTGTTTCCCTGGGAGAACTG
This sequence comes from Castor canadensis, assembly GCF_047511655.1. Lineage (NCBI taxonomy): Eukaryota > Metazoa > Chordata > Mammalia > Rodentia > Castoridae > Castor > Castor canadensis. The sequence continues at coordinate 94,646,493 of NC_133395.1, forward strand.
AGTTAAATTTTAAAAGGAATGCTTCAAGAAAATCATAGTTTCCAAGGTGGAGAAAGGCTCATTTAGTTCCAAATAGGCCTGTTCACCTGAGTTGAAGGAAAACATGGAACTCTGCAAAGAAAACCATCCCTGTTAGAAACATTGGCATGAGAAACATTGCATCAACACCAGAATGGAGTTAGTTGTTGAAAGGAATACTTCCTGCAATATAGGTGTTTCAGGTTGGGGATAGGATGTGTTAGCTCCAAAAAGGCCTATTCAGCTAACATGAAGGAAAACATAAATTACTTCAAAGTAAAAATCTTTGGTTAGAAACTGAAACATGTTGCAGATTGTGCCTTGTGACAGTTAATTTATCTTTTCAAAGAACTACTTCCTGCAACGTATATGTTTCAAGGAGAAAGTAAGCTCTGTTTGCTTCAAATAGGCATGTTCAACTAAGATGAAGAAACACATAGATCTGGCAAAGGAAAACCATCTGAGTTCCAAGCATGAGCATCTAAATCATTGCTACCTTGTTGAATTTCCTTAGTTTTTGACAACAATTCATCCTCTAAATCATGGATTTAAACAGGGAGAAAGGCTCTGTGTCATCCAGATAGGCCTTTTCAGCTAATTTGAAAGAACACATGTATACCTAGGTAGAAAATCATGTTTGTAAGAAGCACGAGTATTAGGATCTTGTGGCCTAGTGAGAATTGAGTTCGTTTTTCAAAGGAATACTTCCTGAATATCACAGTTTTCATGGTGCGGAGAGCTCACGTTATTCCAAGTAGAGCTATTCAGCTGAGCTGAAGGAACACATGTATCTGTCCAAGGACAACCAACTGTGTTAGAAGGACTGCCATTTAGAACTTTCTTTCCAAGTGATAATTTAGTTTATTTTTGATAGGAAAACTTCCTGGAAATCATAGTTTTAAAGGTGGAGAAAGGCTTATTTTATTCCACATGGTCTGTTCAACTGAGTTGAAGAAACACTTGTATCACTCCAAAAAACCATCTATGTTAGATGTTACAGCATCCTGCACATTGTTTCCCACGGAGTTGTGTTAGTCTTTGAAAGGAATACTTCTTGCAGCATGGGTTTTCCAAGGTCGGGATAGTCTCTGTGTGCTTCCCATCGGCCAGTTTAGCTAAGCTGAGGAAAGACATGTATCCCTTGGTAGGAAATCTTGAGTGTTAGAAGCAGGAGCTTCAACCACATTTTTTCCCTGTACGAAATTGTGTAAGTTTTGGAAGGGAATAGTTCCCTAAAATCATAATTTTCAATGTTTAGAAGGGCTCATTTTGTTCCATATACGCCTAAACAGTTGAGTTGAAGAAACACAAGTATCTCTCAAAAGACACCCATGTTTTTAGGACAGGAGTATCTAGAGCATTGTTTCCTGTTAGAATTGACTTAGTTTTTCAATGTATACTTCCTGCAACTTAGGGGGTTCAAGTTGGACATAGTATCTTTTTCCTCCCCCTAGGCCAAGTGAGCTTCAATGAAGAAACACATTTCTTGCTCCAAGAAAACGTTCTTTGTTAGAAGCAGGAGGCTCCAGAACACTGTTTACCTGTGAGAATCGAGTTAATGTACAAAGGAATACGGTCTGAAAATCATACTTTTCATTGTGGAGAAATGGTCACGTTGTTGCAAAAAGGCCTATTGAGCTGAGTTGGAGAAACACATGTATCGCTCCACAGACACCCATCTGTCCTTGAAGCAGGATGATCGGGAGCCCTGATTTCCTTGAGAATTGTGGGAGGTTTTCAAGGAATGCTTCCTACCAATTTGTAGTTTCAAAGTCGAGATAGGCTCTGCTTCCTCCAATTAGGCCTCTTCAGTGAATTTCAAGACACACATTTATCTCTCGGAGGACAACCATCTGTGTATGAATCAGAAGCAGATAGCACATTGGGGCATAGTGAGAATTGAGTTAAGTTTGAAAGAAACCCTTCCTGAAAATCGACGTTTTCAAGTGGTCTGTAGGTTCTGCTCATTCCAAATAGGCCATGTCAGCTAAGGTAAGGATACAAATGTATCTCTCGACAGGAAGACATTGGTGTTTGAAGCAGGAGCTTCAAGCACTTTGTTTGCAGGGTATAATTCATTGAGTTTTTGAAAGGAAAGCTACCTGAAAATCATAATTCACAAGATGGAGAAAGGCTCATTTTGTGCCAAATAGCAGTCTTCAGGTGATTTGGAGAAACACATGTGTCTCACCAAGACAACCTGGTGTGTAAGAAGCAGTAGCATCAAGAACATTGTTTTCAAGAGATAAGTGTGTTAGTTTTTGAAGGAATACATCATGCAAATCATCGTTCTCCAGGTGCATATGAGCTAAGATTGCTTCTAATAGCCCTACTCAGCACACCTGAAGAAACACATATATCACTCCAAAGAACACCATCAATCTTAGAAGCTGCAACATCGAGCACGTTGCCTCCCCATGTGAATCAATTAAGGATTCGAAAAGAATACCTCCTGTAACAAAGGGGTTTCACGGTGGAGATAGGCTCTGTTTGCTGCAACTAGACCTATTCAGCTGAGTGGAAAAAACTCATGAATCTGTCCAAAGTAAACCATCTTTGCTACATGCTGCAGCATCCCTCATGTTGTTTTCCTTTGAAAATCAATTGAGATTTTGAAAGGAATACTGCCTGCTTCTCAAGTGTTTTAAGGTAGAAATAGGTTCTGTTTCCTCCAAACAGGCCTAGTCAGACACCCTGAATAAACACATCAATCTCTGCAAATAATCCATCTCTGTTTGAAGCAGAAGCATCTAGCGCATTGTTTCCCTGTGAAAATTCAGTTAGTTGTGAGAGCAATACTTTCTGCAACTTAGGTGTTTCAAGGTGAAGGTACGGTCCTCTCCTCCAATTAGGCCTATTCAGCCGACTTGAAGAAACACATATATCTCACAATAAACCAACTACATTAGAAGCTGTAGCAGTTAGCATATTGTTTCTGTGTGAGAATCGAATTACATTTTTATAGGACTGTTCCTAGAACTTACATGTTTCAAGGTGGACATAAGCTCAGTTAGCTCCAAATAGGCCTATTTTTCTCAGCTGAAGAATAACATGGATCTTTCAAAGGAAAACCATCGGTATTAGAGGAATGAGAGTCTAACTTATTGTTCATTTTTGAGAATTGAGTTAGTTTTTCAAGGAATACTTCCTACAAATCACAGTTTGCAAGGTGGAGAAAGGCTCATTTCTTTCAAAAATGGCCTACCGAGCTCACTTGTAGAAATGCTACCTACATGTCCAAAGGAAACTAGCGATGTCAACGGCTGTAGCATCCTGCACATTGTTCCCCTCTGAGAGTTTCGTTCATTTTGGAATGGAAAACTTGGTGCACTGTGCATTTTTCAAGTTGTTGCTAGGCTCTCTTTCTTATAAATGTGCCTATTCATCCGAATTGAAGTAACTCCTGGATCTCTCCAAAGACAACCATCTGTGTTAGAAGCAGAATCATGTAGAACATGGTTTGCCTTTGGGAAATGTGTTACTTTTTGAACTAATACTTGTGCAACTTAGTTATTTATAGGTGGGGATAGTTACCATTTGCTGCATGTAGCCATGTTCTGCTAAGTTGAAGAAACACGTGTATCTCTCGACATAAAATCTTCTGTGTTATAAGTGGTAGCATGTAGCACATTGTTGTCCAGTTAAAATTGTGTTAGTTTTTGAAAGGAATACTTAATGAAAATCTTAGTGTTCTAGAGGGAGAAAGGCTCATTTCATTCCAAAATGCCCAATTGCGCTTAGGGAAGTAATGCATGTATCCCTCCAAAAAAAAAAAAACAGTCTGTGTTCGAGGCTGCAGCATCTTGCAACTGGTTTCCCTGTGTGAGTTCACTTAGTTTTGGATCGAATTCTTTCTGGAATATGGGTTTCTCAAGGTTGTGATAGGCTCTCTAAATTCCAAAGAGGCTTATGCAGCTGAGTTGAGGAAACACATGTATCTCTCTAAAGACAGCCATCTATGTTAAAAGCAGTAGCATGTAGATCATTGTTTCCCTGGGAGAACTGAGTTAAATTTTAAAAGGAATGCTTCAAGAAAATCATAGTTTCCAAGGTGGAGAAAGGCTCATTTAGTTCCAAATAGGCCTGTTCACCTGAGTTGAAGGAAAACATGGAACTCTGCAAAGAAAACCATCCCTGTTAGAAACATTGGCATGAGAAACATTGCATCAACACCAGAATGGAGTTAGTTGTTGAAAGGAATACTTCCTGCAATATAGGTGTTTCAGGTTGGGGATAGGATGTGTTAGCTCCAAAAAGGCCTATTCAGCTAACATGAAGGAAAACATAAATTACTTCAAAGTAAAAATGTTTGGTTAGAAACTGAAACATGTTGCAGATTGTGCCTTGTGACAGTTAATTTATCTTTTCAAAGAACTACTTCCTGCAACGTATATGTTTCAAGGAGAAAGTAAGCTCTGTTTGCTTCAAATAGGCATGTTCAACTAAGATGAAGAAACACATAGATCTGGCAAAGGAAAACCATCTGAGTTCCAAGCATGAGCATCTAAATCATTGCTACCTTGTTGAATTTCCTTAGTTTTTGACAACAATTCATCCTCTAAATCATGGATTTAAACAGGGAGAAAGGCTCTGTGTCATCCAGATAGGCCTTTTCAGCTAATTTGAAAGAACACATGTATACCTAGGTAGAAAATCATGTTTGTAAGAAGCACGAGTATTAGGATCTTGTGGCCTAGTGAGAATTGAGTTCGTTTTTCAAAGGAATACTTGCTGAATATCACAGTTTTCATGGTGCGGAGAGCTCACGTTATTCCAAGTAGAGCTATTCAGCTGAGCTGAAGGAACACATGTATCTGTCCAAGGACAACCAACTGTGTTAGAAGGACTGCCATTTAGAACTTTCTTTCCAAGTGATAATTTAGTTTATTTTTGATAGGAAAACTTCCTGGAAATCATAGTTTTAAAGGTGGAGAAAGGCTTATTTTATTCCACATGGTCTGTTCAACTGAGTTGAAGAAACACTTGTATCACTCCAAAAAACCATCTATGTTAGATGTTACAGCATCCTGCACATTGTTTCCCACGGAGTTGTGTTAGTCTTTGAAAGGAATACTTCTTGCAGCATGGGTTTTCCAAGGTCGGGATAGTCTCTGTGTGCTTCCCATCGGCCAGTTTAGCTAAGCTGAGGAAAGACATGTATCCCTTGGTAGGAAATCTTGAGTGTTAGAAGCAGGAGCTTCAACCACATTTTTTCCCTGTACGAAATTGTGTAAGTTTTGGAAGGGAATAGTTCCCTAAAATCATAATTTTCAATGTTTAGAAGGGCTCATTTTGTTCCATATACGCCTAAACAGTTGAGTTGAAGAAACACAAGTATCTCTCAAAAGACACCCATGTTTTTAGGACAGGAGTATCTAGAGCATTGTTTCCTGTTAGAATTGACTTAGTTTTTCAATGTATACTTCCTGCAACTTAGGGGGTTCAAGTTGGACATAGTATCTTTTTCCTCCCCCTAGGCCAAGTGAGCTTCAATGAAGAAACACATTTCTTGCTCCAAGAAAACGTTCTTTGTTAGAAGCAGGAGGCTCCAGAACACTGTTTACCTGTGAGAATCGAGTTAATGTACAAAGGAATACGGTCTGAAAATCATACTTTTCATTGTGGAGAAATGGTCACGTTGTTGCAAAAAGGCCTATTGAGCTGAGTTGGAGAAACACATGTATCGCTCCACAGACACCCATCTGTCCTTGAAGCAGGATGATCGGGAGCCCTGATTTCCTTGAGAATTGTGGGAGGTTTTCAAGGAATGCTTCCTACCAATTTGTAGTTTCAAAGTCGAGATAGGCTCTGCTTCCTCCAATTAGGCCTCTTCAGTGAATTTCAAGACACACATTTATCTCTCGGAGGACAACCATCTGTGTATGAATCAGAAGCAGATAGCACATTGGGGCATAGTGAGAATTGAGTTAAGTTTGAAAGAAACCCTTCCTGAAAATCGACGTTTTCAAGTGGTCTGTAGGTTCTGCTCATTCCAAATAGGCCATGTCAGCTAAGGTAAGGATACAAATGTATCTCTCGACAGGAAGACATTGGTGTTTGAAGCAGGAGCTTCAAGCACTTTGTTTGCAGGGTATAATTCATTGAGTTTTTGAAAGGAAAGCTACCTGAAAATCATAATTCACAAGATGGAGAAAGGCTCATTTTGTGCCAAATAGCAGTCTTCAGGTGATTTGGAGAAACACATGTGTCTCACCAAGACAACCTGGTGTGTAAGAAGCAGTAGCATCAAGAACATTGTTTTCAAGAGATAAGTGTGTTAGTTTTTGAAGGAATACATCATGCAAATCATCGTTCTCCAGGTGCATATGAGCTAAGATTGCTTCTAATAGCCCTACTCAGCACACCTGAAGAAACACATATATCACTCCAAAGAACACCATCAATCTTAGAAGCTGCAACATCGAGCACGTTGCCTCCCCATGTGAATCAATTAAGGATTCGAAAAGAATACCTCCTGTAACAAAGGGGTTTCACGGTGGAGATAGGCTCTGTTTGCTGCAACTAGACCTATTCAGCTGAGTGGAAAAAACTCATGAATCTGTCCAAAGTAAACCATCTTTGCTACATGCTGCAGCATCCCTCATGTTGTTTTCCTTTGAAAATCAGTTGAGATTTTGAAAGGAATACTGCCTGCTTCTCAAGTGTTTTAAGGTAGAAATAGGTTCTGTTTCCTCCAAACAGGCCTAGTCAGACACCCTGAATAAACACATCAATCTCTGCAAATAATCCATCTCTGTTTGAAGCAGAAGCATCTAGCGCATTGTTTCCCTGTGAAAATTCAGTTAGTTGTGAGAGCAATACTTTCTGCAACTTAGGTGTTTCAAGGTGAAGGTACGGTCCTCTCCTCCAATTAGGCCTATTCAGCCGACTTGAAGAAACACATATATCTCACAATAAACCAACTACATTAGAAGCTGTAGCAGTTAGCATATTGTTTCTGTGTGAGAATCGAATTACATTTTTATAGGACTGTTCCTAGAACTTACATGTTTCAAGGTGGACATAAGCTCAGTTAGCTCCAAATAGGCCTATTTTTCTCAGCTGAAGAATAACATGGATCTTTCAAAGGAAAACCATCGGTATTAGAGGAATGAGAGTCTAACTTATTGTTCATTTTTGAGAATTGAGTTAGTTTTTCAAGGAATACTTCCTACAAATCACAGTTTGCAAGGTGGAGAAAGGCTCATTTCTTTCAAAAATGGCCTACCGAGCTCACTTGTAGAAATGCTACCTACATGTCCAAAGGAAACTAGCGATGTCAACGGCTGTAGCATCCTGCACATTGTTCCCCTCTGAGAGTTTCGTTCATTTTGGAATGGAAAACTTGGTGCACTGTGCATTTTTCAAGTTGTTGCTAGGCTCTCTTTCTTATAAATGTGCCTATTCATCCGAATTGAAGTAACTCCTGGATCTCTCCAAAGACAACCATCTGTGTTAGAAGCAGAATCATGTAGAACATGGTTTGCCTTTGGGAAATGTGTTACTTTTTGAACTAATACTTGTGCAACTTAGTTATTTATAGGTGGGGATAGTTACCATTTGCTGCATGTAGCCATGTTCTGCTAAGTTGAAGAAACACGTGTATCTCTCGACATAAAATCTTCTGTGTTATAAGTGGTAGCATGTAGCACATTGTTGTCCAGTTAAAATTGTGTTAGTTTTTGAAAGGAATACTTAATGAAAATCTTAGTGTTCTAGAGGGAGAAAGGCTCATTTCATTCCAAAATGCCCAATTGCGCTTAGGGAAGTAATGCATGTATCCCTCCAAAAAAAAAAAAACAGTCTGTGTTCGAGGCTGCAGCATCTTGCAACTGGTTTCCCTGTGTGAGTTCACTTAGTTTTGGATCGAATTCTTTCTGGAATATGGGTTTCTCAAGGTTGTGATAGGCTCTCTAAATTCCAAAGAGGCTTATGCAGCTGAGTTGAGGAAACACATGTATCTCTCTAAAGACAGCCATCTATGTTAAAAGCAGTAGCATGTAGATCATTGTTTCCCTGGGAGAACTGAGTTAAATTTTAAAAGGAATGCTTCAAGAAAATCATAGTTTCCAAGGTGGAGAAAGGCTCATTTAGTTCCAAATAGGCCTGTTCACCTGAGTTGAAGGAAAACATGGAACTCTGCAAAGAAAACCATCCCTGTTAGAAACATTGGCATGAGAAACATTGCATCAACACCAGAATGGAGTTAGTTGTTGAAAGGAATACTTCCTGCAATATAGGTGTTTCAGGTTGGGGATAGGATGTGTTAGCTCCAAAAAGGCCTATTCAGCTAACATGAAGGAAAACATAAATTACTTCAAAGTAAAAATGTTTGGTTAGAAACTGAAACATGTTGCAGATTGTGCCTTGTGACAGTTAATTTATCTTTTCAAAGAACTACTTCCTGCAACGTATATGTTTCAAGGAGAAAGTAAGCTCTGTTTGCTTCAAATAGGCATGTTCAACTAAGATGAAGAAACACATAGATCTGGCAAAGGAAAACCATCTGAGTTCCAAGCATGAGCATCTAAATCATTGCTACCTTGTTGAATTTCCTTAGTTTTTGACAACAATTCATCCTCTAAATCATGGATTTAAACAGGGAGAAAGGCTCTGTGTCATCCAGATAGGCCTTTTCAGCTAATTTGAAAGAACACATGTATACCTAGGTAGAAAATCATGTTTGTAAGAAGCACGAGTATTAGGATCTTGTGGCCTAGTGAGAATTGAGTTCGTTTTTCAAAGGAATACTTGCTGAATATCACAGTTTTCATGGTGCGGAGAGCTCACGTTATTCCAAGTAGAGCTATTCAGCTGAGCTGAAGGAACACATGTATCTGTCCAAGGACAACCAACTGTGTTAGAAGGACTGCCATTTAGAACTTTCTTTCCAAGTGATAATTTAGTTTATTTTTGATAGGAAAACTTCCTGGAAATCATAGTTTTAAAGGTGGAGAAAGGCTTATTTTATTCCACATGGTCTGTTCAACTGAGTTGAAGAAACACTTGTATCACTCCAAAAAACCATCTATGTTAGATGTTACAGCATCCTGCACATTGTTTCCCACGGAGTTGTGTTAGTCTTTGAAAGGAATACTTCTTGCAGCATGGGTTTTCCAAGGTCGGGATAGTCTCTGTGTGCTTCCCATCGGCCAGTTTAGCTAAGCTGAGGAAAGACATGTATCCCTTGGTAGGAAATCTTGAGTGTTAGAAGCAGGAGCTTCAACCACATTTTTTCCCTGTACGAAATTGTGTAAGTTTTGGAAGGGAATAGTTCCCTAAAATCATAATTTTCAATGTTTAGAAGGGCTCATTTTGTTCCATATACGCCTAAACAGTTGAGTTGAAGAAACACAAGTATCTCTCAAAAGACACCCATGTTTTTAGGACAGGAGTATCTAGAGCATTGTTTCCTGTTAGAATTGACTTAGTTTTTCAATGTATACTTCCTGCAACTTAGGGGGTTCAAGTTGGACATAGTCTCTTTTTCTGCCCCCTAGGCCAAGTGGGCTTCAATGAAGAAACACATGTCTCGCTCCAAGAAAACGTTTTGTTAGAAGCAGGAGGCTCCAGAACACTGTTTACCTGTGAGAATCGAGTTAATGTACAAAGGAATACGGTCTGAAAATCATACTTTTCATTGTGGAGAAATGGTCACGTTGTTGCAAAAAGGCCTATTGAGCTGAGTTGGAGAAACACATGTATCTCTCCAAAGACACCCATCTGTCCTTGAAGCAGGATGATCGGGAGCCCTGATTTCCTTGAGAATTGTGGGAGGTTTTCAAGGAATGCTTCCTACCAATTTGGAGTTTCAAGGTCGAGATAGGCTCTGCTTCCTCCAATTAGGCCTCTTCAGTGAATTTCAAGACACACATTTATCTCTCGGAGGACAACCATGTGTGTATGAATCAGAAGCAGATAGCACATTGGGCATAGTGAGAATTGAGTTAAGTTTGAAAGAAACCCTTCCTGAAAATCGACGTTTTCAAGTGGTCTGTAGGTTCTGCTCATTCCAAATAGGCCATGTCAGCTAAGGTAAGGATACAAATGTATCTCTCGACAGGAAGACATTGGTGTTTGAAGCAGGAGCTTCAAGCACTTTGTTTGCAGGGTATAATTCATTGAGTTTTTGAAAGGAAAGCTACCTGAAAATCATAATTCACAAGATGGAGAAAGGCTCATTTTGTGCCAAATAGCAGTCTTCAGGTGATTTGGAGAAACACATGTGTCTCACCAAGACAACCTGGTGTGTAAGAAGCAGTAGCATCAAAAACATTGTTTTCAAGAGATAAGTGTGTTAGTTTTTGAAGGAATACATCATGCAAATCATCGTTCTCCAGGTGCATATGAGCTAAGACTGCTTCTAATAGCCCTACTCAGCACACCTGAAGAAACACATATATCACTCCAAAGAAAACCATCAATCATAGAAGCTGCAACATCGAGGTGTTGCCTCCCCATGTGAATCAATTAAGGATTCGAAAAGAATACCTCCTGTAACAAAGGGGTTTCACGGTGGAGATAGGCTCTCTTTGCTGCAACTAGACCTATTCAGCTGAGTGGAAAAAACTCATGAATCTGTCCAAAGTAAACCATCTTTGCTACATGCTGCAGCATCCCTCATGTTGTTTTCCTTTGAAAATCAATTGAGATTTTGAAAGGAATACTGCCTGCTTCTCAAGTGTTTTAAGGTAGAAATAGGTTCTGTTTCCTCCAAACAGGCCTATTCAGACACCCTGAATAAACACATAAATCTCTGCAAATAATCCATCTCTGTTTGAAGCAGAAGCATCTAGCGCATTGTTTCCCTGTGAAAATTCAGTTAGTTGTGAGAGCAATACTTTCTGCAACTTAGGTGTTTCAAGGTGAAGGTACGGTCCTCTCCTCCAATTAGGCCTATTCAGCCGACTTGAAGAAACACATATATCTCACAATAAACCAACTACATTAGAAGCTGTAGCAGTTAGCATATTGTTTCTGTGTGAGAATCGAATTACATTTTTATAGGACTGTTCCTAGAACTTACATGTTTCAAGGTGGACATAAGCTCAGTTAGCTCCAAATAGGCCTATTTGTCTCAGCTGAAGAATAACATGGATCTCTCAAAGGAAAACCATCGGTATTAGAGGAATGAGAGTCTAGCTTATTGTTCACTTTTGAGAATTGAGTTAGTTTTTCGAGGAATACTTCCTGCAAATCACAGTTTGCAAGGTGGAGAAAGCCTCATTTCTTTCAAAAATGGCCTACCGAGCTCACTTGTAGAAATGCTACCTACCTGTCCAAAGGAAACGAGCGATGTCAACGGCTGTAGCATCCTGCACATTGTTTCCCTCTGAGAGTTTAGTTCATTTTGGAATGGAAAACTTGGTGCACTGTGCATTTTTCAAGTTGTTGCTAGGCTCTCTTTCTTATAAATGTGCCTATTCATCCGAATTGAAGTAACTCCTGGATCTCTCCAAAGACAACCATCTGTGTTAGAAGTAGAATCATGTAGAACATGGTTTGCCTTAGGGAAGTGTGTTACTTTTTGAACTAATACTTGCTGCAACTTAGTTATTTATAGGTGGGGATAGTTACCGTTTGCTGCATGTAGCCATGTTCTGCTAAGTTGAAGAAACACGTGTATCTCTCGACATGAAATCTTCTGTGTTATAAGTGGTAGCATGTAGCACATTTTTGTCCAGTTAAAATTGTGTTAGTTTTTGAAAGGAATACTTAATGAAAATCTTAGTGTTCTAGAGGGAGAAAGGCTCATTTCATTCCAAAATGCCCAATTGCGCTTAGGGAAGTAATGCATGTATCCCTCCAAAAAAAAAAACCAGTCTGTGTTCGAGGCTGCAGCATCTTGCAACTGGTTTCCCTGTGTGAGTTCACTTAGTTTTGGATCGAATTCTTTCTGGAATATGGGTTTCTCAAGGTTGTGATAGGCTCTCTAAATTGCAAAGAGGCTTATGCAGCGGATTTGAGGAAACACATGTATCTCTCTAAAGACAGCCATCTATGTTAAAAGCAGTAGCATGTAGATCATTGTTTCCCTGGGAGAACTGAGTTAAATTTTAAAAGGAATGCTTCAAGAAAATCATAGTTTCCAAGGTGGAGAAAGGCTCATTTAGTTCCAAATAGGCCTATTCACCGGAGTTGAAGGAAAACATGGACCTCTGCAAAGAAAACCATCCCTGTTAGAAACATTGGCATGAGAAACATTGCATCCACACCAGAATGGAGTTAGTTGTTGAAAGGAATACTTCCTGCAATATAGGTGTTTCAGGTTGGGGATAGGATGTGTTAGCTCCAAAAAGGCCTATTCAGCTAACATGAAGGAAAACATAAATTACTTCAAAGTAAAAATGTTTGGTTAGAAACTGAAACATGTTGCAGATTGTGCCTTGTGACAGTTAATTTATCTTTTCAAAGAACTACTTCCTGCAACGTATATGTTTCAAGGAGAAAGTAAGCTCTGTTTGCTTCAAATAGGCATGTTCAACTAAGATGAAGAAACACATAGATCTGGCAAAGGAAAACCATCTGAGTTCCAAGCATGAGCATCTAAATCATTGCTACCTTGTTGAATTTCCTTAGTTTTTGACAACAATTCATCCTCTAAATCATGGATTTAAACAGGGAGAAAGGCTCTGTGTCATCCAGATAGGCCTTTTCAGCTAATTTGAAAGAACACATGTATACCTAGGTAGAAAATCATGTTTGTAAGAAGCACGAGTATTAGGATCTTGTGGCCTAGTGAGAATTGAGTTCGTTTTTCAAAGGAATACTTGCTGAATATCACAGTTTTCATGGTGCGGAGAGCTCACGTTATTCCAAGTAGAGCTATTCAGCTGAGCTGAAGGAACACATGTATCTGTCCAAGGACAACCAACTGTGTTAGAAGGACTGCCATTTAGAACTTTCTTTCCAAGTGATAATTTAGTTTATTTTTGATAGGAAAACTTCCTGGAAATCATAGTTTTAAAGGTGGAGAAAGGCTTATTTTATTCCACATGGTCTGTTCAACTGAGTTGAAGAAACACTTGTATCACTCCAAAAAACCATCTATGTTAGATGTTACAGCATCCTGCACATTGTTTCCCACGGAGTTGTGTTAGTCTTTGAAAGGAATACTTCTTGCAGCATGGGTTTTCCAAGGTCGGGATAGTCTCTGTGTGCTTCCCATCGGCCAGTTTAGCTAAGCTGAGGAAAGACATGTATCCCTTGGTAGGAAATCTTGAGTGTTAGAAGCAGGAGCTTCAACCACATTTTTTCCCTGTACGAAATTGTGTAAGTTTTGGAAGGGAATAGTTCCCTAAAATCATAATTTTCAATGTTTAGAAGGGCTCATTTTGTTCCATATACGCCTAAACAGTTGAGTTGAAGAAACACAAGTATCTCTCAAAAGACACCCATGTTTTTAGGACAGGAGTATCTAGAGCATTGTTTCCTGTTAGAATTGACTTAGTTTTTCAATGTATACTTCCTGCAACTTAGGGGGTTCAAGTTGGACATAGTCTCTTTTTCTGCCCCCTAGGCCAAGTGGGCTTCAATGAAGAAACACATGTCTCGCTCCAAGAAAACGTTTTGTTAGAAGCAGGAGGCTCCAGAACACTGTTTACCTGTGAGAATCGAGTTAATGTACAAAGGAATACGGTCTGAAAATCATACTTTTCATTGTGGAGAAATGGTCACGTTGTTGCAAAAAGGCCTATTGAGCTGAGTTGGAGAAACACATGTATCTCTCCAAAGACACCCATCTGTCCTTGAAGCAGGATGATCGGGAGCCCTGATTTCCTTGAGAATTGTGGGAGGTTTTCAAGGAATGCTTCCTACCAATTTGGAGTTTCAAGGTCGAGATAGGCTCTGCTTCCTCCAATTAGGCCTCTTCAGTGAATTTCAAGACACACATTTATCTCTCGGAGGACAACCATGTGTGTATGAATCAGAAGCAGATAGCACATTGGGCATAGTGAGAATTGAGTTAAGTTTGAAAGAAACCCTTCCTGAAAATCGACGTTTTCAAGTGGTCTGTAGGTTCTGCTCATTCCAAATAGGCCATGTCAGCTAAGGTAAGGAAACAAATGGATCTCTCGACAGGAAGACATTGGTGTTTGGAGCAGGAGCTTCAAGCACATTGTTTGCAGGGTATAATTCATTGAGTTTTTGAAAGGAAAGCTACCTGAAAATCATAATTCACAAGATGGAGAAAGGCTCATTTTGTGCCAAATAGCAGTCTTCAGGTGATTTGGAGAAACACATGTGTCTCACCAAGACAACCTGGTGTGTAAGAAGCAGTAGCATCAAAAACATTGTTTTCAAGAGATAAGTGTGTTAGTTTTTGAAGGAATACATCATGCAAATCATCGTTCTCCAGGTGCATATGAGCTAAGACTGCTTCTAATAGCCCTACTCAGCACACCTGAAGAAACACATATATCACTCCAAAGAAAACCATCAATCATAGAAGCTGCAACATCGAGGTGTTGCCTCCCCATGTGAATCAATTAAGGATTCGAAAAGAATACCTCCTGTAACAAAGGGGTTTCACGGTGGAGATAGGCTCTCTTTGCTGCAACTAGACCTATTCAGCTGAGTGGAAAAAACTCATGAATCTGTCCAAAGTAAACCATCTTTGCTACATGCTGCAGCATCCCTCATGTTGTTTTCCTTTGAAAATCAATTGAGATTTTGAAAGGAATACTGCCTGCTTCTCAAGTGTTTTAAGGTAGAAATAGGTTCTGTTTCCTCCAAACAGGCCTATTCAGACACCCTGAATAAACACATAAATCTCTGCAAATAATCCATCTCTGTTTGAAGCAGAAGCATCTAGCGCATTGTTTCCCTGTGAAAATTCAGTTAGTTGTGAGAGCAATACTTTCTGCAACTTAGGTGTTTCAAGGTGAAGGTACGGTCCTCTCCTCCAATTAGGCCTATTCAGCCGACTTGAAGAAACACATATATCTCACAATAAACCAACTACATTAGAAGCTGTAGCAGTTAGCATATTGTTTCTGTGTGAGAATCGAATTACATTTTTATAGGACTGTTCCTAGAACTTACATGTTTCAAGGTGGACATAAGCTCAGTTAGCTCCAAATAGGCCTATTTGTCTCAGCTGAAGAATAACATGGATCTCTCAAAGGAAAACCATCGGTATTAGAGGAATGAGAGTCTAGCTTATTGTTCACTTTTGAGAATTGAGTTAGTTTTTCGAGGAATACTTCCTGCAAATCACAGTTTGCAAGGTGGAGAAAGCCTCATTTCTTTCAAAAATGGCCTACCGAGCTCACTTGTAGAAATGCTACCTACCTGTCCAAAGGAAACGAGCGATGTCAACGGCTGTAGCATCCTGCACATTGTTTCCCTCTGAGAGTTTAGTTCATTTTGGAATGGAAAACTTGGTGCACTGTGCATTTTTCAAGTTGTTGCTAGGCTCTCTTTCTTATAAATGTGCCTATTCATCCGAATTGAAGTAACTCCTGGATCTCTCCAAAGACAACCATCTGTGTTAGAAGTAGAATCATGTAGAACATGGTTTGCCTTAGGGAAGTGTGTTACTTTTTGAACTAATACTTGCTGCAACTTAGTTATTTATAGGTGGGGATAGTTACCGTTTGCTGCATGTAGCCATGTTCTGCTAAGTTGAAGAAACACGTGTATCTCTCGACATGAAATCTTCTGTGTTATAAGTGGTAGCATGTAGCACATTTTTGTCCAGTTAAAATTGTGTTAGTTATTGAAAGGAATACTTAATGAAAATCTTAGTGTTCTAGAGGGAGAAAGGCTCATTTCATTCCAAAATGCCCAATTGCGCTTAGGGAAGTAATGCATGTATCCCTCCAAAAAAAAAAAACAGTCTGTGTTCGAGGCTGCAGCATCTTGCAACTGGTTTCCCTGTGTGAGTTCACTTAGTTTTGGATCGAATTCTTTCTGGAATATGGGTTTCTCAAGGTTGTGATAGGCTCTCTAAATTCCAAAGAGGCTTATGCAGCTGAGTTGAGGAAACACATGTATCTCTCTAAAGACAGCCATCTATGTTAAAAGCAGTAGCATGTAGATCATTGTTTCCCTGGGAGAACTGAGTTAAATTTTAAAAGGAATGCTTCAAGAAAATCATAGTTTCCAAGGTGGAGAAGGGCTCATTTAGTTCCAAATAGGCCTATTCACCGGAGTTGAAGGAAAACATGGAACTCTGCAAAGAAAACCATCCCTGTTAGAAACATTGGCATGAGAAACATTGCATCAACACCAGAATGGAGTTAGTTGTTGAAAGGAATACTTCCTGCAATATAGGTGTTTCAGGTTGGGGATAGGATGTGTTAGCTCCAAAAAGGCCTATTCAGCTAACATGAAGGAAAACATAAATTACTTCAAAGTAAAAATCTTTGGTTAGAAACTGAAACATGTTGCAGATTGTGCCTTGTGACAGTTAATTTATCTTTTCAAAGAACTACTTCCTGCAACGTATATGTTTCAAGGAGAAAGTAAGCTCTGTTTGCTTCAAATAGGCATGTTCAACTAAGATGAAGAAACACATAGATCTGGCAAAGGAAAACCATCTGAGTTCCAAGCATGAGCATCTAAATCATTGCTACCTTGTTGAATTTCCTTAGATTTTGACAACAATTCATCCTCTAAATCATGGATTTAAACAGGGAGAAAGGCTCTGTGTCATCCAGATAGGCCTTTTCAGCTAATTTGAAAGAACACATGTATACCTAGGTAGAAAATCATGTTTGTAAGAAGCACGAGTATTAGGATCTTGTGGCCTAGTGAGAATTGAGTTCGTTTTTCAAAGGAATACTTCCTGAATATCACAGTTTTCATGGTGCGGAGAGCTCACGTTATTCCAAGTAGAGCTATTCAGCTGAGCTGAAGGAACACATGTATCTGTCCAAGGACAACCAACTGTGTTAGAAGGACTGCCATTTAGAACTTTCTTTCCAAGTGATAATTTAGTTTATTTTTGATAGGAAAACTTCCTGGAAATCATAGTTTTAAAGGTGGAGAAAGGCTTATTTTATTCCACATGGTCTGTTCAACTGAGTTGAAGAAACACTTGTATCACTCCAAAAAACCATCTATGTTAGATGTTACAGCATCCTGCACATTGTTTCCCACGGAGTTGTGTTAGTCTTTGAAAGGAATACTTCTTGCAGCATGGGTTTTCCAAGGTCGGGATAGTCTCTGTGTGCTTCCCATAGGCCAGTTTAGCTAAGGTGAGGAAAGACATGTATCCCTTGGAAGGAAATCTTCAGTGTTAGAAGCAGGAGCTTCAACCACATTTTTTCCCTGTACGAAATTGTGTAAGTTTTGGAAGGGAATAGTTCCCTAAAATCATAATTTTCAATGTTTAGAAAGGCTCATTTTGTTCCATATAGGCCTAAACAGTTGAGTTGAAGAAACACAAGTATCTCTCAAAAGACACCCATGTTTTTAGGACAGGAGTATCTAGAGCATTGTTTCCTTTTAGAATTGACTTAGTTTTTCAATGTATACTTCCTGCAACTTAGGGGGTTCAAGTTGGACATAGTCTCTTTTTCCGCCCACTAGGCCAAGTGAGCTTCAATGAAAAAACACATGACGCGCTCCAAGAAAACGTTTTGTTAGAAGCAGGAGGCTCCAGAACACTGTTTCCCTGTGAGAATTGAGTTAATGTACAAAGGAATACTGTCTGAAAATCACACTTTTCATTGTGGAGAAATGGTCACGTTGTTGCAAAAAGGCCTATTGAGCTGAGTTGGAGAAACACATGTATCGCTCCACAGACACCCATCTGTCCTTGAAGCAGGATGATCGGGAGCCCTGATTTCCTTGAGAATTGTGGGAGGTTTTCAAGGAATGCTTCCTACCAATTTGTAGTTTCAAAGTCGAGATAGGCTCTGCTTCCTCCAATAAGGCCTCTTCAGTGAATTTCAAGACACACATTTATCTCTCGGAGGACAACCATCTGTGTATGAATCAGAAGCAGATAGCACATTGGGGCATAGTGAGAATTGAGTTAAGTTTGAAAGAAACCCTTCCTGAAAATCGACGTTTTCAAGTGGTCTGTAGGTTCTGCTCATTCCAAATAGGCCATGTCAGCTAAGGTAAGGATACAAATGTATCTCTCGACAGGAAGACATTGGTGTTTGAAGCAGGAGCTTCAAGCACTTTGTTTGCAGGGTATAATTCATTGAGTTTTTGAAAGGAAAGCTACCTGAAAATCATAATTCACAAGATGGAGAAAGGCTCATTTTGTGCCAAATAGCAGTCTTCAGGTGATTTGGAGAAACACATGTGTCTCACCAAGACAACCTGCTGTGTAAGAAGCAGTAGCATCAAGAACATTGTTTTCAAGAGATAAGTGTGTTAGTTTTTGAAGGAATACATCATGCAAATCATCGTTCTCCAGGTGCATATGAGCTAAGATTGCTTCTAATAGCCCTACTCAGCACACCTGAAGAAACACATATATCACTCCAAAGAACACCATCAATCTTCGAAGCTGCAACATCGAGCACGTTGCCTCCCCATGTGAATCAATTAAGGATTCGAAAAGAATACCTCCTGTAACAAAGGGGTTTCACGGTGGAGATAGGCTCTGTTTGCTGCAACTAGACCTATTCAGCTGAGTGGAAAAAACTCATGAATCTGTCCAAAGTAAACCATCTTTGCTACATGCTGCAGCATCCCTCATGTTGTTTTCCTTTGAAAATCAATTGAGATTTTGAAAGGAATACTGCCTGCTTCTCAAGTGTTTTAAGGTAGAAATAGGTTCAGTTTCCTCCAAACAGGCCTAGTCAGACACCCTGAATAAACACATAAATCTCTGCAAATAATCCATCTCTGTTTGAAGCAGAAGCATCTAGCGCATTGTTTCCCTGTGAGAATTCAGTTAGTTGTGAGAGCAATACTTTCTGCAACTTAGGTGTTTCAAGGTGAAGGTACGGTCCTCTCCTCCAATTAGGCCTATTCAGCCGACTTGAAGAAACACATATATCTCACAATAAACCAACTACATTAGAAGCTGTAGCAGTTAGCATATTGTTTCTGTGTGAGAATCGAATTACATTTTTATAGGACTGTTCCTAGAACTTACATGTTTCAAGGTGGACATAAGCTCAGTTAGCTCCAAATAGGCCTATTTTTCTCAGCTGAAGAATAACATGGATCTTTCAAAGGAAAACCATCGGTAATAGAGGAATGAGAGTCTAACTTATTGTTCATTTTTGAGAATTGAGTTAGTTTTTCGAGGAATACTTCCTGCAAATCACAGTTTGCAAGGTGGAGAAAGGCTCATTTCTTTCAAAAATGGCCTACCGAGCTCACTTGTAGAAATGCTACCTACATGTCCAAAGGAAACTAGCGATGTCAACGGCTGTAGCATCCTGCACATTGTTCCCCTCTGAGAGTTCAGTTCATTTTGGAATGGAAAACTTGGTGCACTGTGCATTTTTCAAGTTGTTGCTAGGCTCTCTTTCTTATAAATGTGCCTATTCATCCGAATTGAAGTAACTCCTGGATCTCTCCAAAGACAACCATCTGTGTTAGAAGCAGAATCATGTAGAACATGGTTTGCCTTTGGGAAGTGTGTTACTTTTTGAACTAATACTTGTGCAACTTAGTTATTTATAGGTGGGGATAGTTACCATTTGCTGCATGTAGCCATGTTCTGCTAAGTTGAAGAAACATGTGTATCTCTCGACATAAAATCTTCTGTGTTATAAGTGGTAGCATGTAGCACATGGTTGTCCAGTTAAAATTGTGTTAGTTTTTGAAAGGAATACTTAATGAAAATCTTAGTGTTCTAGAGGGAGAAAGGCTCATTTCATTCCAAAATGCCCAATTGCGCTTAGGGAAGTAATGCATGTATCCCTCCAAAAAAAAAAAACAGTCTGTGTTCGAGGCTGCAGCATCTTGCAACTGGTTTCCCTGTGTGAGTTCACTTAGTTTTTGATTGAATTCTTTCTGGAATATGGGTTTCTCAAGGTTGTGATAGGCTCTCTAAATTGCAAAGAGGCTTATGCAGCGGAGTTGAGGAAACACATGTATCTCTCTAAAGACAGCCATCTATGTTAAAAGCTGTAGCATGTAGATCATTGTTTCCCTGGGAGAACTGAGTTAAATTTTAAAAGGAATGCTTCAAGAAAATCATAGTTTCCAAGGTGGAGAAAGGCTCATTTAGTTCCAAATAGGCCTATTCACCGGAGATGAAGGAAAACATGGAACTCTGCAAAGAAAACCATCCCTGTTAGAAACATTGGCATGAGAAACATTGCATCAACACCAGAATGGAATTAGTTGTTGAAAGGAATACTTCCTGCAATATAGGTGTTTCAGGTTGGGGATAGGATGTGTTAGCTCCAAAAAGGCCTATTCAGCTAACATGAAGGAAAACATAAATTACTTCAAAGTAAAAATCTTTGGTTAGAAACTGAAACATGTTGCAGATTGTGCCTTGTGACAGTTAATTTATCTTTTCAAAGAACTACTTCCTGCAACGTATATGTTTCAAGGAGAAAGTAAGCTCTGTTTGCTTCAAATAGGCATGTTCAACTAAGATGAAGAAACACATAGATCTGGCAAAGGAAAACCATCTGAGTTCCAAGCATGAGCATCTAAATCATTGCTACCTTGTTGAATTTCCTTAGATTTTGACAACAATTCATCCTCTAAATCATGGATTTAAACAGGGAGAAAGGCTCTGTGTCATCCAGATAGGCCTTTTCAGCTAATTTGAAAGAACACATGTATACCTAGGTAGAAAATCATGTTTGTAAGAAGCACGAGTATTAGGATCTTGTGGCCTAGTGAGAATTGAGTTCGTTTTTCAAAGGAATACTTCCTGAATATCACAGTTTTCATGGTGCGGAGAGCTCACGTTATTCCAAGTAGAGCTATTCAGCTGAGCTGAAGGAACACATGTATCTGTCCAAGGACAACCAACTGTGTTAGAAGGACTGCCATTTAGAACTTTCTTTCCAAGTGATAATTTAGTTTATTTTTGATAGGAAAACTTCCTGGAAATCATAGTTTTAAAGGTGGAGAAAGGCTTATTTTATTCCACATGGTCTGTTCAACTGAGTTGAAGAAACACTTGTATCACTCCAAAAAACCATCTATGTTAGATGTTACAGCATCCTGCACATTGTTTCCCACGGAGTTGTGTTAGTCTTTGAAAGGAATACTTCTTGCAGCATGGGTTTTCCAAGGTCGGGATAGTCTCTGTGTGCTTCCCATAGGCCAGTTTAGCTAAGGTGAGGAAAGACATGTATCCCTTGGAAGGAAATCTTCAGTGTTAGAAGCAGGAGCTTCAACCACATTTTTTCCCTGTACGAAATTGTGTAAGTTTTGGAAGGGAATAGTTCCCTAAAATCATAATTTTCAATGTTTAGAAAGGCTCATTTTGTTCCATATAGGCCTAAACAGTTGAGTTGAAGAAACACAAGTATCTCTCAAAAGACACCCATGTTTTTAGGACAGGAGTATCTAGAGCATTGTTTCCTTTTAGAATTGACTTAGTTTTTCAATGTATACTTCCTGCAACTTAGGGGGTTCAAGTTGGACATAGTCTCTTTTTCCGCCCACTAGGCCAAGTGAGCTTCAATGAAAAAACACATGACGCGCTCCAAGAAAACGTTTTGTTAGAAGCAGGAGGCTCCAGAACACTGTTTCCCTGTGAGAATTGAGTTAATGTACAAAGGAATACTGTCTGAAAATCATACTTTTCATTGTGGAGAAATGGTCACGTTGTTGCAAAAAGGCCTATTGAGCTGAGTTGGAGAAACACATGTATCGCTCCACAGACACCCATCTGTCCTTGAAGCAGGATGATCGGGAGCCCTGATTTCCTTGAGAATTGTGGGAGGTTTTCAAGGAATGCTTCCTACCAATTTGTAGTTTCAAAGTCGAGATAGGCTCTGCTTCCTCCAATTAGGCCTCTTCAGTGAATTTCAAGACACACATTTATCTCTCGGAGGACAACCATCTGTGTATGAATCAGAAGCAGATAGCACATTGGGGCATAGTGAGAATTGAGTTAAGTTTGAAAGAAACCCTTCCTGAAAATCGACGTTTTCAAGTGGTCTGTAGGTTCTGCTCATTCCAAATAGGCCATGTCAGCTAAGGTAAGGATACAAATGTATCTCTCGACAGGAAGACATTGGTGTTTGAAGCAGGAGCTTCAAGCACTTTGTTTGCAGGGTATAATTCATTGAGTTTTTGAAAGGAAAGCTACCTGAAAATCATAATTCACAAGATGGAGAAAGGCTCATTTTGTGCCAAATAGCAGTCTTCAGGTGATTTGGAGAAACACATGTGTCTCACCAAGACAACCTGGTGTGTAAGAAGCAGTAGCATCAAGAACATTGTTTTCAAGAGATAAGTGTGTTAGTTTTTGAAGGAATACATCATGCAAATCATCGTTCTCCAGGTGCATATGAGCTAAGATTGCTTCTAATAGCCCTACTCAGCACACCTGAAGAAACACATATATCACTCCAAAGAAAACCATCAATCTTCGAAGCTGCAACATCGAGCACGTTGCCTCCCCATGTGAATCAATTAAGGATTCGAAAAGAATACCTCCTGTAACAAAGGGGTTTCACGGTGGAGATAGGCTCTGTTTGCTGCAACTAGACCTATTCAGCTGAGTGGAAAAAACTCATGAATCTGTCCAAAGTAAACCATCTTTGCTACATGCTGCAGCATACCTCATGTTGTTTTCCTTTGAAAATCAATTGAGATTTTGAAAGGAATACTGCCTGCTTCTCAAGTGTTTTAAGGTAGAAATAGGTTCAGTTTCCTCCAAACAGGCCTAGTCAGACACCCTGAATAAACACATAAATCTCTGCAAATAATCCATCTCTGTTTGAAGCAGAAGCATCTAGCGCATTGTTTCCCTGTGAGAATTCAGTTAGTTGTGAGAGCAATACTTTCTGCAACTTAGGTGTTTCAAGGTGAAGGTACGGTCCTCTCCTCCAATTAGGCCTATTCAGCCGACTTGAAGAAACACATATATCTCACAATAAACCAACTACATTAGAAGCTGTAGCAGTTAGCATATTGTTTCTGTGTGAGAATCGAATTACATTTTTATAGGACTGTTCCTAGAACTTACATGTTTCAAGGTGGACATAAGCTCAGTTAGCTCCAAATAGGCCTATTTTTCTCAGCTGAAGAATAACATGGATCTTTCAAAGGAAAACCATCGGTATTAGAGGAATGAGAGTCTAACTTATTGTTCATTTTTGAGAATTGAGTTAGTTTTTCGAGGAATTCTTCCTACAAATCACAGTTTGCAAGGTGGAGAAAGGCTCATTTCTTTCAAAAATGGCCTACCGAGCTCACTTGTAGAAATGCTACCTACCTGTCCAAAGGAAACTAGCGATGTCAACGGCTGTAGCATCCTGCACATTGCTCCCCTCTGAGAGTTCAGTTCATTTTGGAATGGAAAACTTGGTGCACTGTGCATTTTTCAAGTTGTTGCTAGGCTCTCTTTCTTATAAATGTGCCTATTCATCCGAATTGAGGTAACTCCTGGATCTCTCCAAAGACAACCATCTGTGTTAGAAGCAGAATCATGTAGAACATGGTTTGCCTTTGGGAAGTGTGTTACTTTTTGAACTAATACTTGTGCAACTTAGTTATTTATAGGTGGGGATAGTTACCATTTGCTGCATGTAGCCATGTTCTGCTAAGTTGAAGAAACACGTGTATCTCTCGACATAAAATCTTCTGTGTTATAAGTGGTAGCATGTAGCACATTGTTGTCCAGTTAAAATTGTGTTAGTTTTTGAAAGGAATACTTAATGAAAATCTTAGTGTTCTAGAGGGAGAAAGGCTCATTTCATTGCAAAATGCCCAATTGCGCTTAGGGAAGTAATGCATGTATCCCTCCAAAAAAAAAAAACAGTCTGTGTTCGAGGCTGCAGCATCTTGCAACTGGTTTCCCTGTGTGAGTTCACTTAGTTTTTGATTGAATTCTTTCTGGAATATGGGTTTCTCAAGGTTGTGATAGGCTCTCTAAATTGCAAAGAGGCTTATGCAGCGGAGTTGAGGAAACACATGTATCTCTCTAAAGACAGCCATCTATGTTAAAAGCAGTAGCATGTAGATCATTGTTTCCCTGGGAGAACTGAGTTAAATTTTAAAAGGAATGCTTCAAGAAAATCATAGTTTCCAAGGTGGAGAAAGGCTCATTTAGTTCCAAATAGGCCTATTCACCGGAGTTGAAGGAAAACATGGACCTCTGCAAAGAAAACCATCCCTGTTAGAAACATTGGCATGAGAAACATTGCATCCACACCAGAATGGAGTTAGTTGTTGAAAGGAATACTTCCTGCAATATAGGTGTTTCAGGTTGGGGATAGGATGTGTTAGCTCCAAAAAGGCCTATTCAGCTAACATGAAGGAAAACATAAATTACTTCAAAGTAAAAATCTTTGGTTAGAAACTGAAACATGTTGCAGATTGTGCCTTGTGACAGTTAATTTATCTTTTCAAAGAACTACTTCCTGCAACGTATATGTTTCAAGGAGAAAGTAAGCTCTGTTTGCTTCAAATAGGCATGTTCAACTAAGATGAAGAAACACATAGATCTGGCAAAGGAAAACCATCTGAGTTCCAAGCATGAGCATCTAAATCATTGCTACCTTGTTGAATTTCCTTAGTTTTTGACAACAATTCATCCTCTAAATCATGGATTTAAACAGGGAGAAAGGCTCTGTGTCATCCAGATAGGCCTTTTCAGCTAATTTGAAAGAACACATGTATACCTAGGTAGAAAATCATGTTTGTAAGAAGCACGAGTATTAGGATCTTGTGGCCTAGTGAGAATTGAGTTCGTTTTTCAAAGGAATACTTGCTGAATATCACAGTTTTCATGGTGCGGAGAGCTCACGTTATTCCAAGTAGAGCTATTCAGCTGAGCTGAAGGAACACATGTATCTGTCCAAGGACAACCAACTGTGTTAGAAGGACTGCCATTTAGAACTTTCTTTCCAAGTGATAATTTAGTTTATTTTTGATAGGAAAACTTCCTGGAAATCATAGTTTTAAAGGTGGAGAAAGGCTTATTTTATTCCACATGGTCTGTTCAACTGAGTTGAAGAAACACTTGTATCACTCCAAAAAACCATCTATGTTAGATGTTACAGCATCCTGCACATTGTTTCCCACGGAGTTGTGTTAGTCTTTGAAAGGAATACTTCTTGCAGCATGGGTTTTCCAAGGTCGGGATAGTCTCTGTGTGCTTCCCATCGGCCAGTTTAGCTAAGCTGAGGAAAGACATGTATCCCTTGGTAGGAAATCTTGAGTGTTAGAAGCAGGAGCTTCAACCACATTTTTTCCCTGTACGAAACTGTGTAAGTTTTGGAAGGGAATAGTTCCCTAAAATCATAATTTTCAATGTTTAGAAGGGCTCATTTTGTTCCATATACGCCTAAACAGTTGAGTTGAAGAAACACAAGTATCTCTCAAAAGACACCCATGTTTTTAGGACAGGAGTATCTAGAGCATTGTTTCCTGTTAGAATTGACTTAGTTTTTCAATGTATACTTCCTGCAACTTAGGGGGTTCAAGTTGGACATAGTCTCTTTTTCTGCCCCCTAGGCCAAGTGAGCTTCAATGAAGAAACACATGTCTCGCTCCAAGAAAACGTTTTGTTAGAAGCAGGAGGCTCCAGAACACTGTTTCCCTGTGAGAATTGAGTTAATGTACCAAGGAATACTGTCTGAAAATCATACTTTTCATTGTGGAGAAATGGTCACGTTGTTGCAAAAAGGCCTATTGAGCTGAGTTGGAGAAACACATGTATCTCTCCACAGACACCCATCTGTCCTTGAAGCAGGATGATCGGGAGCCAGGATTTCCTTGAGAATTGTGGGAGGTTTTCAAGGAATGCTTCCTACCAATTTGGAGTTTCAAGGTCGAGATAGGCTCTGCTTCCGCCAATTAGGCCTCTTCAGTGAATTTCAAGACACACATTTATCTCTCGGAGGACAACCATCTGTGTATGAATCAGAAGCAGATAGCACATTGGGGCATAGTGAGAATTGAGTTAAGTTTGAAAGAAACCCTTCCTGAAAATCGACGTTTTCAAGTGGTCTGTAGGTTCTGCTCATTCCAAATAGGCCATGTCAGCTAAGGTAAGGATACAAATGTATCTCTCGACAGGAAGACATTGGTGTTTGGAGCAGGAGCTTCAAGCACATTGTTTGCAGGGTATAATTCATTGAGTTTTTGAAAGGAAAGCTACCTGAAAATCATAATTCACAAGATGGAGAAAGGCTCATTTTGTGCCAAATAGCAGTCTTCAGGTGATTTGGAGAAACACATGTGTCTCACCAAGACAACCTGGTGTGTAAGAAGCAGTAGCATCAAGAACATTGTTTTCAAGAGATAAGTGTGTTAGTTTTTGAAGGAATACATCATGCAAATCATCGTTCTCCAGGTGCATATGAGCTAAGATTGCTTCTAATAGCCCTACTCAGCACACCTGAAGAAACACATATATCACTCCAAAGAAAACCATCAATCTTAGAAGCTGCAACATCGAGCTGTTGGCTCCCCATGTGAATCAATTAAGGATTCGAAAAGAATACCTCCTGTAACAAAGGGGTTTCACAGTGGAGATAGGCTCTGTTTGCTGCAACTAGACCTATTCAGCTGAGTGGAAAAAACTCATGAATCTGTCCAAAGTAAACCATCTTTGCTACATGCCGCAGCATCCCTCATGTTGTTTTCCTTTGAAAATCAATTGAGATTTTGAAAGGAATACTGCCTGCTTCTCAAGTGTTTTAAGGTAGAAATAGGTTCAGTTTCCTCCAAACAGGCCTAGTCAGACACCCTGAATAAACACATAAATCTCTGCAAATAATCCATCTCTGTTTGAAGCAGAAGCATCTAGCGCATTGTTTCCCTGTGAGAATTCAGTTAGTTGTGAGAGCAATACTTTCTGCAACTTAGGTGTTTCAAGGTGAAGGTACGGTCCTCTCCTCCAATTAGGCCTATTCAGCCGACTTGAAGAAACACATATATCTCACAATAAACCAACTACATTAGAAGTTGTAGCAGTTAGCATATTGTTTCTGTGTGAGAATCGAATTACATTTTTATAGGGCTGTTCCTAGAACTTACATGTTTCAAGGTGGACATAAGCTCAGTTAGCTCCAAATAGGCCTATTTGTCTCAGCTGAAGAATAACATGGATCTCTCAAAGGAAAACCATCGGTATTAGAGGAATGAGAGTCTAGCTTATTGTTCATTTTTGAGAATTGAGTTAGTTTTTCGAGGAATACTTCCTGCAAATCACAGTTTGCAAGGTGGAGAAAGGCTCATTTCTTTCAAAAATGGCCTACCGAGCTCACTTGTAGAAATGCTACCTACCTGTCCAAAGGAAACGAGCGATGTCAACGGCTGTAGCATCCTGCACATTGCTCCCCTCTGAGAGTTTAGTTCATTTTGGAATGGAAAACTTGGTGCACTGTGCATTTTTCAAGTTGTTGCTAGGCTCTCTTTCTTATAAATGTGCCTGTTCATCCGAATTGAAGTAACTCCTGGATCTCTCCAAAGACAACCATCTGTGTTAGAAGCAGAATCATGTAGAACATGGTTTGCCTTTGGGAAGTGTGTTACTTTTTGAACTAATACTTGTGCAACTTAGTTATTTATAGGTGGGGATAGTTACCATTTGCTGCATGTAGCCATGTTCTGCTAAGTTGAAGAAACACGTGTATCTCTCGACATAAAATCTTCTGTGTTATAAGTGGTAGCATGTAGCACATTGTTGTCCAGTTAAAATTGTGTTAGTTTTTGAAAGGAATACTTAATGAAAATCTTAGTGTTCTAGAGGGAGAAAGGCTCATTTCATTGCAAAATGCCCAATTGCGCTTAGGGAAGTAATGCATGTATCCCTCCAAAAAAAAAAACCAGTCTGTGTTCGAGGCTGCAGCATCTTGCAACTGGTTTCCCTGTGTGAGTTCACTTAGTTTTTGATTGAATTCTTTCTGGAATATGGGTTTCTCAAGGTTGTGATAGGCTCTCTAAATTGCAAAGAGGCTTATGCAGCGGATTTGAGGAAACACATGTATCTCTCTAAAGACAGCCATCTATGTTAAAAGCAGTAGCATGTAGATCATTGTTTCCCTGGGAGAACTGAGTTAAATTTTAAAAGGAATGCTTCAAGAAAATCATAGTTTCCAAGGTGGAGAAAGGCTCATTTAGTTCCAAATAGGCCTATTCACCGGAGTTGAAGGAAAACATGGACCTCTGCAAAGAAAACCATCCCTGTTAGAAACATTGGCATGAGAAACATTGCATCCACACCAGAATGGAGTTAGTTGTTGAAAGGAATACTTCCTGCAATATAGGTGTTTCAGGTTGGGGATAGGATGTGTTAGCTCCAAAAAGGCCTATTCAGCTAACATGAAGGAAAACATAAATTACTTCAAAGTAAAAATCTTTGGTTAGAAACTGAAACATGTTGCAGATTGTGCCTTGTGACAGTTAATTTATCTTTTCAAAGAACTACTTCCTGCAACGTATATGTTTCAAGGAGAAAGTAAGCTCTGTTTGCTTCAAATAGGCATGTTCAACTAAGATGAAGAAACACATAGATCTGGCAAAGGAAAACCATCTGAGTTCCAAGCATGAGCATCTAAATCATTGCTACCTTGTTGAATTTCCTTAGTTTTTGACAACAATTCATCCTCTAAATCATGGATTTAAACAGGGAGAAAGGCTCTGTGTCATCCAGATAGGCCTTTTCAGCTAATTTCAAAGAACACATGTATACCTAGGTAGAAAATCATGTTTGTAACAAGCACGAGTATTAGGATCTTGTGGCCTAGTGAGAATTGAGTTCGTTTTTCAAAGGAATACTTCCTGAATATCACAGTTTTCATGGTGCGGAGAGCTCACGTTATTCCAAGTAGAGCTATTCAGCTGAGCTGAAGGAACACATGTATCTGTCCAAGGACAACCAACTGTGTTAGAAGGACTGCCATTTAGAACTTTCTTTCCAAGTGATAATTTAGTTTATTTTTGATAGGAAAACTTCCTGGAAATCATAGTTTTAAAGGTGGAGAAAGGCTTATTTTATTCCACATGGTCTGTTCAACTGAGTTGAAGAAACACTTGTATCACTCCAAAAAACCATCTATGTTAGATGTTACAGCATCCTGCACATTGTTTCCCACGGAGTTGTGTTAGTCTTTGAAAGGAATACTTCTTGCAGCATGGGTTTTCCAAGGTCGGGATAGTCTCTGTGTGCTTCCCATCGGCCAGTTTAGCTAAGCTGAGGAAAGACATGTATCCCTTGGTAGGAAATCTTGAGTGTTAGAAGCAGGAGCTTCAACCACATTTTTTCCCTGTACGAAACTGTGTAAGTTTTGGAAGGGAATAGTTCCCTAAAATCATAATTTTCAATGTTTAGAAGGGCTCATTTTGTTCCATATACGCCTAAACAGTTGAGTTGAAGAAACACAAGTATCTCTCAAAAGACACCCATGTTTTTAGGACAGGAGTATCTAGAGCATTGTTTCCTGTTAGAATTGACTTAGTTTTTCAATGTATACTTCCTGCAACTTAGGGGGTTCAAGTTGGACATAGTCTCTTTTTCTGCCCCCTAGGCCAAGTGAGCTTCAATGAAGAAACATATGTCTCGCTCCAAGAAAACGTTTTGTTAGAAGCAGGAGGCTCCAGAACACTGTTTCCCTGTGAGAATTGAGTTAATGTACCAAGGAATACTGTCTGAAAATCATACTTTTCATTGTGGAGAAATGGTCACGTTGTTGCAAAAAGGCCTATTGAGCTGAGTTGGAGAAACACATGTATCTCTCCACAGACACCCATCTGTCCTTGAAGCAGGATGATCGGGAGCCAGGATTTCCTTGAGAATTGTGGGAGGTTTTCAAGGAATGCTTCCTACCAATTTGGAGTTTCAAGGTCGAGATAGGCTCTGCTTCCGCCAATTAGGCCTCTTCAGTGAATTTCAAGACACACATTTATCTCTCGGAGGACAACCATCTGTGTATGAATCAGAAGCAGATAGCACATTGGGGCATAGTGAGAATTGAGTTAAGTTTGAAAGAAACCCTTCCTGAAAATCGACGTTTTCAAGTGGTCTGTAGGTTCTGCTCATTCCAAATAGGCCATGTCAGCTAAGGTAAGGATACAAATGTATCTCTCGACAGGAAGACATTGGTGTTTGGAGCAGGAGCTTCAAGCACATTGTTTGCAGGGTATAATTCATTGAGTTTTTGAAAGGAAAGCTACCTGAAAATCATAATTCACAAGATGGAGAAAGGCTCATTTTGTGCCAAATAGCAGTCTTCAGGTGATTTGGAGAAACACATGTGTCTCACCAAGACAACCTGGTGTGTAAGAAGCAGTAGCATCAAGAACATTGTTTTCAAGAGATAAGTGTGTTAGTTTTTGAAGGAATACATCATGCAAATCATCGTTCTCCAGGTGCATATGAGCTAAGATTGCTTCTAATAGCCCTACTCAGCACACCTGAAGAAACACATATATCACTCCAAAGAAAACCATCAATCTTAGAAGCTGCAACATCGAGCTGTTGGCTCCCCATGTGAATCAATTAAGGATTCGAAAAGAATACCTCCTGTAACAAAGGGGTTTCACAGTGGAGATAGGCTCTGTTTGCTGCAACTAGACCTATTCAGCTGAGTGGAAAAAACTCATGAATCTGTCCAAAGTAAACCATCTTTGCTACATGCCGCAGCATCCCTCATGTTGTTTTCCTTTGAAAATCAATTGAGATTTTGAAAGGAATACTGCCTGCTTCTCAAGTGTTTTAAGGTAGAAATAGGTTCAGTTTCCTCCAAACAGGCCTAGTCAGACACCCTGAATAAACACATAAATCTCTGCAAATAATCCATCTCTGTTTGAAGCAGAAGCATCTAGCGCATTGTTTCCCTGTGAGAATTCAGTTAGTTGTGAGAGCAATACTTTCTGCAACTTAGGTGTTTCAAGGTGAAGGTACGGTCCTCTCCTCCAATTAGGCCTATTCAGCCGACTTGAAGAAACACATATATCTCACAATAAACCAACTACATTAGAAGTTGTAGCAGTTAGCATATTGTTTCTGTGTGAGAATCGAATTACATTTTTATAGGGCTGTTCCTAGAACTTACATGTTTCAAGGTGGACATAAGCTCAGTTAGCTCCAAATAGGCCTATTTGTCTCAGCTGAAGAATAACATGGATCTCTCAAAGGAAAACCATCGGTATTAGAGGAATGAGAGTCTAGCTTATTGTTCATTTTTGAGAATTGAGTTAGTTTTTCGAGGAATACTTCCTGCAAATCACAGTTTGCAAGGTGGAGAAAGGCTCATTTCTTTCAAAAATGGCCTACCGAGCTCACTTGTAGAAATGCTACCTACCTGTCCAAAGGAAACGAGCGATGTCAACGGCTGTAGCATCCTGCACATTGCTCCCCTCTGAGAGTTTAGTTCATTTTGGAATGGAAAACTTGGTGCACTGTGCATTTTTCAAGTTGTTGCTAGGCTCTCTTTCTTATAAATGTGCCTATTCATCCGAATTGAAGTAACTCCTGGATCTCTCCAAAGACAACCATCTGTGTTAGAAGCAGAATCATGTAGAACATGGTTTGCCTTTGGGAAGTGTGTTACTTTTTGAACTAATACTTGTGCAACTTAGTTATTTATAGGTGGGGATAGTTACCATTTGCTGCATGTAGCCATGTTCTGCTAAGTTGAAGAAACACGTGTATCTCTCGACATAAAATCTTCTGTGTTATAAGTGGTAGCATGTAGCACATTGTTGTCCAGTTAAAATTGTGTTAGTTTTTGAAAGGAATACTTAATGAAAATCTTAGTGTTCTAGAGGGAGAAAGGCTCATTTCATTCCAAAATACCCAATTGCGCTTAGGGAAGTAATGCATGTATCCCTCCAAAAAAAAAAAACAGTCTGTGTTCGAGGCTGCAGCATCTTGCAACTGGTTTCCCTGTGTGAGTTCACTTAGTTTTTGATTGAATTCTTTCTGGAATATGGGTTTCTCAAGGTTGTGATAGGCTCTCTAAATTGCAAAGAGGCTTATGCAGCGGAGTTGAGGAAACACATGTATCTCTCTAAAGACAGCCATCTATGTTAAAAGCAGTAGCATGTAGATCATTGTTTCCCTGGGAGAACTGAGTTAAATTTTAAAAGGAATGCTTCAAGAAAATCATAGTTTCCAAGTTGGAGAAAGGCTCATTTAGTTCCAAATAGGCCTATTCACCGGAGTTGAAGGAAAACATGGAACTCTGCAAAGAAAACCATCCCTGTTAGAAACATTGGCATGAGAAACATTGCATCAACACCAGAATGGAGTTAGTTGTTGAAAGGAATACTTCCTGCAATATAGGTGTTTCAGGTTGGGGATAGGATGTGTTAGCTCCAAAAAGGCCTATTCAGCTAACATGAAGGAAAACATAAATTACTTCAAAGTAAAAATCTTTGGTTAGAAACTGAAACATGTTGCAGATTGTGCCTTGTGACAGTTAATTTATCTTTTCAAAGAACTACTTCCTGCAACGTATATGTTTCAAGGAGAAAGTAAGCTCTGTTTGCTTCAAATAGGCATGTTCAACTAAGATGAAGAAACACATAGATCTGGCAAAGGAAAACCATCTGAGTTCCAAGCATGAGCATCTAAATCATTGCTACCTTGTTGAATTTCCTTAGTTTTTGACAACAATTCATCCTCTAAATCATGGATTTAAACAGGGAGAAAGGCTCTGTGTCATCCAGATAGGCCTTGTCAGCTAATTTCAAAGAACACATGTATACCTAGGTAGAAAATCATGTTTGTAACAAGCACGAGTATTAGGATCTTGTGGCCTAGTGAGAATTGAGTTCCTTTTTCAAAGGAATACTTCCTGAATATCACAGTTTTCATGGTGTGGAGAGCTCACGTTTTTCCAAGTAGAGCTATTCAGCTGAGCTGAAGGAACACATGTATCTGTCCAAGGACAATCAACTGTGTTAGAAGGACTGGCATGTAGAACCTTCTTTCCAAGTGATAATTTAGTTTATTTTTGATAGGAAAACTTCCTGGAAATCATAGTTTTAAAGGTGGAGAAAGGCTTATTTTATTCCACATGGTCTGTTCAACTGAGTTGAAAAAACACTTGTATCACTCCAAAAAATCATCTATGTTAGATGTTACAGCATCCTGCACATTGTTTCCCACGGAATTGTGTTAGTCTTTGAAAGGAATACTTCTTGCAGCATGGGTTTTCCAATGTCGGGATAGTCTCTGTGTGCTTCCCATCGGCCAGTTTAGCTAAGCTGAGGAAAGACATGTATCCCTTGGTAGGAAATCTTGAGTGTTAGAAGCAGGAGCTTCAACCACATTTTTTCCCTGTACGAAATTGTGTAAGTTTTGGAAGGGAATAGTTCCCTAAAATCATAATTTTCAATGTTTAGAAGGGCTCATTTTGTTCCATATAGGCCTAAACAGTTGAGTTGAAGAAACACAAGTATCTCTCAAAAGACACCCATGTTTTTAGGACAGGAGTATCTAGAGCATTGTTTCCTGTTAGAATTGACTTAGTTTTTCAATGTATACTTCCTGCAACTTAGGGGGTTCAAGTTGGACATAGTCTCTTTTTCTGCCCACTAGGCCAAGTGAGCTTCAATGAAGAAACACATGTCTCGCTCCAAGAAAACGTTTTGTTAGAAGCAGGAGGCTCCAGAACACTGTTTCCCTGTGAGAATTGAGTTAATGTACCAAGGAATACTGTCTGAAAATCATACTTTTCATTGTGGAGAAATGGTCACGTTGTTGCAAAAAGGCCTATTGAGCTGAGTTGGAGAAACACATGTATCTCTCCACAGACACCCATCTGTCCTTGAAGCAGGATGATCGGGAGCCCTGATTTCCTTGAGAATTGTGGTAGGTTTTCAAGGAATGCTTCCTACCAATTTGGAATTTCAAGGTCGAGATAGGCTCTGCTTCCTCCAATTAGGCCTCTTCAGTGAATTTCAAGACACACATTTATCTCTCGGAGGACAACCATCTGTGTATGAATCAGAAGCAGATAGCACATTGGGGCATAGTGAGAATTGAGTTAAGTTTGAAAGAAACCCTTCCTGAAAATCGATGTTTTCAAGTGGTCTGTAGGTTCTGCTCATTCCAAATAGGCCATGTCAGCTAAGGTAAGGATACAAATGTATCTCTCGACAGGAAGACATTGGTGTTTGAAGCAGGAGCTTCAAGCACATTGTTTCCAGGATATAATTCATTGAGTTTTTGAAAGGAAAGCTACCTGAAAATCATAATTCACAAGATGGAGAAAGGCTCATTTTGTGCCAAATAGCAGTCTTCAGGTGATTTGGAGAAACACATGTGTCTCACCAAGACAACCTGGTGTGTAAGAAGCAGTAGCATCAAGAACATTGTTTTCAAGAGATAAGTGTGTTAGTTTTTGAAGGAATACATCATGCAAATCATCGTTCTCCAGGTGCATATGAGCTAAGATTGCTTCTAATAGCCCTACTCAGCACACCTGAAGAAACACATATATCACTCCAAAGAAAACCATCAATCTTAGAAGCTGCAACATCGAGCTGTTGGCTCCCCATGTGAATCAATTAAGGATTCGAAAAGAATACCTCCTGTAACAAAGGGGTTTCACGGTGGAGATAGGCTCTGTTTGCTGCACCTAGACCTATTCAGCTGAGTGGAAAAAACTCATGAATCTGTCCAAAGTAAACCATCTTTGCTACATGCCGCAGCATCCCTCATGTTGTTTTCCTTTGAAAATCAATTGAGATTTTGAAAGGAATACTGCCTGCTTCTCAAGTGTTTTAAGGTAGAAATAGGTTCTGTTTCCTCCAAACAGGCCTAGTCAGACACCCTGAATAAACACATAAATCTCTGCAAATAATCCATCTCTGTTTGAAGCAGAAGCATCTTGCGCATTGTTTCCCTGTGAGAATTCAGTTAGTTGTGAGAGCAATACTTTCTGCAACTTAGGTGTTTCAAGGTGAAGGTACGGTCCTCTCCTCCAATTAGGCCTGTTCAGCCGATTTGAAGAAACACATATATCTCACAATAAACCAACTACATTAGAAGTTGTAGCAGTTAGCATATTGTTTCTGTGTGAGAATCGAATTACATTTTTATAGGGCTGTTCCTAGAACTTACATGTTTCAAGGTGGACATAAGCTCAGTTAGCTCCAAATAGGCCTATTTGTCTCAGCTGAAGAATAACATGGATCTCTCAAAGGAAAACCATCGGTATTAGAGGAATGAGAGTCTAGCTTATTGTTCATTTTTGAGAATTGAGTTAGTTTTTCGAGGAATACTTCCTGCAAATCACAGTTTGCAAGGTGGAGAAAGGCTCATTTCTTTCAAAAATGGCCTACCGAGCTCACTTGTAGAAATCCTACCTACCTGTCCAAAGGAAACGAGCGATGTCAACGGCTGTAGCATCCTGCACATTCTTCCCCTCTGAGAGTTTCGTTCATTTTGGAATGGAAAACTTGGTGCACTGTGCATTTTTCAAGTTGTTGATAGGCTCTCTTTCTTATAAATGTGCCTATTCATGCGAATTGAAGTAACTCCTGGATCTCTCCAAAGACAACCATCTGTGTTAGAAGCAGAATCATGTAGAACATGGTTTGCCTTTGGGAAGTGTGTTACTTTTTGAACTAATACTTGCTGCAACTTAGGTGTTTAAAGGTGGGGATAGTTACCGTTTGCTGCATGTAGCCATGTTCTGCTAAGCTGAAGAAACACGTGTATCTCTCGACATGAAATCTTCTGTGTTATAAGTGGTAGCATGTAGCACATTGTTGTCCAGTTAAAATTGTGTTAGTTTTTAAAAGGAATACTTAATGAAAATCTTAGTGTTCTAGAGGGAGAAAGGCTCATTTCATTGCAAAATGCCCAATTGCGCTTAGGGAAGTAATGCATGTATCCCTCCAAAAAAAAAAACCAGTCTGTGTTCGAGGCTGCAGCATCTTGCAACTGGTTTCCCTGTGTGAGTTCACTAGTTTTTGATCGAATTCTTTCTGGAATATGGGTTTCTGAAGGTTGTGATATGCTCTCTAAATTCCAAAGAGGCTTATGCAGCTGAGTTGAGGAAACACATGTATCTCTCTAAAGACAGCCATCTATGTTAAAAGCAGTAGCATGTAGATCATTGTTTCCCTGGGAGAACTGAGTTAAATTTTAAAAGGAATACTTCAAGAAAATCATAGTTTCCAAGGTGGAGAAAGGCTCATTTAGTTCCAAATAGGCCTATTCACCGGAGTTGAAGGAAAACATGGACCTCTGCAAAGAAAACCATCCCTGTTAGAAACATTGGCATGAGAAACATTGCATCCACACCAGAATGGAGTTAGTTGTTGAAAGGAATACTTCCTGCAATATAGGTGTTTCAGGTTGGAGATAGGATGTGTTAGCTCCAAAAAGGCCTATTCAGCTAACATGAAGGAAAACATAAATTACTTCAAAGTAAAAATCTTTGGTTAGAAACTGAAACATGTTGCAGATTGTGCCTTGTGACAGTTAATTTATCTTTTCAAAGAACTACTTCCTGCAACGTATATGTTTCAAGGAGAAAATAAGCTCTGTTTGCCTCAAATAGGCATGTTCAACTAAGATGAAGAAACACATAGATCTGGCAAAGGAAAACCATCTGAGTTCCAAGCATGAGCATCTAAATCATTGCTACCTTGTTGAATTTCCTTAGTTTTTGACAACAATTCATCCTCTAAATCATGGATTTAAACAGGGAGAAAGGCTCTGTGTCATCCAGATAGGCCTTTTCAGCTCATTTGAAAGAACACATGTATACCTAGGTAGAAAATCATGTTTGTAAGAAGCACGAGTATTAGGATCTTGTGGCCTAGTGAGAATTGAGTTCGTTTTTCAAAGGAATACTTCCTGAATATCACAGTTTTCATGGTGCGGAGAGCTCACGTTTTTCCAAGTAGAGCTATTCAGCTGAGCTGAAGGAACACATGTATCTGTCCAAGGACAATCAACTGTGTTAGAAGGACTGGCATGTAGAACCTTCTTTCCAAGTGATAATTTAGTTTATTTTTGATAGGAAAACTTCCTGGAAATCATAGTTTTAAAGGTGGAGAAAGGCTTATTTTATTCCACATGGTCTGTTCAACTGAGTTGAAAAAACACTTGTATCACTCCAAAAAATCATCTATGTTAGATGTTACAGCATCCTGCACATTGTTTCCCACGGAGTTGTGTTAGTCTTTGAAAGGAATACTTCTTGCAGCATGGGTTTTCCAAGGTCGGGATAGTCTCTGTGTGCTTCCCATTGGCCAGTTTAGTCAAGGTGAGGAAAGACATGTATCCCTTGGAAGGAAATCTTCAGTGTTAGAAGCAGGAGCTTCAACCACATTTTTTCCCTGTACAAAATTGTGTAAGTTTTGGAAGGGAATAGTTCCCTAAAATCATAATTTTCAATGTTTAGAAAGGCTCATTTTGTTCCATATAGGCCTAAACAGTTGAGTTGAAGAAACACAAGTATCTCTCAAAAGACACCCATGTGTTTACGACAGGAGTATCTAGAGCATTGTTTCCTTTTAGAATTGACTTAGTTTTTCAATGTATACTTCCTGCAACTTAGGGGGTTCAAGTTGGACATAGTCTGTTTTTCTGCCCACTAGGCCAAGTGAGCTTCAATGAAGAAACACATGTCTCGCTCCAAGAAAACGTTTTGTTAGAAGCAGGAGGCTCCAGAACACTGTTTCCCTGTGAGAATTGAGTTAATGTACCAAGGAATACTGTCTGAAAATCATACTTTTCATTGTGGAGAAATGGTCACGTTGTTGCAAAAAGGCCTATTGAGCTGAGTTGGAGAAACACATGTATCTCTCCACAGACACCCATCTGTCCTTGAAGCAGGATGATCGGGAGCCCTGATTTCCTTGAGAATTGTGGTAGGTTTTCAAGGAATGCTTCCTACCAATTTGGAATTTCAAGGTCGAGATAGGCTCTGCTTCCTCCAATTAGGCCTCTTCAGTGAATTTCAAGACACACATTTATCTCTCGGAGGACAACCATCTGTGTATGAATCAGAAGCAGATAGCACATTGGGGCATAGTGAGAATTGAGTTAAGTTTGAAAGAAACCCTTCCTGAAAATCGATGTTTTCAAGTGGTCTGTAGGTTCTGCTCATTCCAAATAGGCCATGTCAGCTAAGGTAAGGATACAAATGTATCTCTCGACAGGAAGACATTGGTGTTTGAAGCAGGAGCTTCAAGCACATTGTTTGCAGGGTATAATTCATTGAGTTTTTGAAAGGAAAGCTACCTGAAAATCCTAATTCACAAGATGGAGAAAGGCTCATTTTGTGCCAAATAGCAGTCTTCAGGTGATTTGGAGAAACACATGTGTCTCACCAAGACAACCTGGTGTGTAAGAAGCAGTAGCATCAAGAACATTGTTTTCAAGAGATAAGTGTGTTAGTTTTTGAAGGAATACATCATGCAAATCATCGTTCTCCAGGTGCATATGAGCTAAGATTGCTTCTAATAGCCCTACTCAGCACACCTGAAGAAACACATATATCACTCCAAAGAAAACCATCAATCTTAGAAGCTGCAACATCGAGCTGTTGGCTCCCCATGTGAATCAATTAAGGATTCGAAAAGAATACCTCCTGTAACAAAGGGGTTTCACGGTGGAGATAGGCTCTGTTTGCTGCACCTAGACCTATTCAGCTGAGTGGAAAAAACTCATGAATCTGTCCAAAGTAAACCATCTTTGCTACATGCCGCAGCATCCCTCATGTTGTTTTCCTTTGAAAATCAATTGAGATTTTGAAAGGAATACTGCCTGCTTCTCAAGTGTTTTAAGGTAGAAATAGGTTCTGTTTCCTCCAAACAGGCCTAGTCAGAAACCCTGAATAAACACATAAATCTCTGCAAATAATCCATCTCTGTTTGAAGCAGAAGCATCTTGCGCATTGTTTCCCTGTGAGAATTCAGTTAGTTGTGAGAGCAATACTTTCTGCAACTTAGGTGTTTCAAGGTGAAGGTACGGTCCTCTCCTCCAATTAGGCCTGTTCAGCCGATTTGAAGAAACACATATATCTCACAATAAACCAACTACATTAGAAGTTGTAGCAGTTAGCATATTGTTTCTGTGTGAGAATCGAATTACATTTTTATAGGGCTGTTCCTAGAACTTACATGTTTCAAGGTGGACATAAGCTCAGTTAGCTCCAAATAGGCCTATTTGTCTCAGCTGAAGAATAACATGGATCTCTCAAAGGAAAACCATCGGTATTAGAGGAATGAGAGTCTAGCTTATTGTTCATTTTTGAGAATTGAGTTAGTTTTTCGAGGAATACTTCCTGCAAATCACAGTTTGCAAGGTGGAGAAAGGCTCATTTCTTTCAAAAATGGCCTACCGAGCTCACTTGTAGAAATTCTACCTACCTGTCCAAAGGAAACGAGCGATGTCAACGGCTGTAGCATCCTGCACATTGTTCCCCTCTGAGAGTTTCGTTCATTTTGGAATGGAAAACTTGGTGCACTGTGCATTTTTCAAGTTGTTGATAGGCTCTCTTTCTTATAAATGTGCCTATTCATGCGAATTGAAGTAACTCATGGATCTCTCCAAAGACAACCATCTGTGTTAGAAGCAGAATCATGTAGAACATGGTTTGCCTTTGGGAAGTGTGTTACTTTTTGAACTAATACTTGCTGCAACTTAGGTGTTTAAAGGTGGGGATAGTTACCGTTTGCTGCATGTAGCCATGTTCTGCTAAGTTGAAGAAACACGTGTATCTCTCGACATGAAATCTTCTGTGTTATAAGTGGTAGCATGTAGCACATTGTTGTCCAGTTAAAATTGTGTTAGTTTTTAAAAGGAATACTTAATGAAAATCTTAGTGTTCTAGAGGGAGAAAGGCTCATTTCATTGCAAAATGCCCAATTGCGCTTAGGGAAGTAATGCATGTATCCCTCCAAAAAAAAAAACCAGTCTGTGTTCGAGGCTGCAGCATCTTGCAACTGGTTTCCCTGTGTGAGTTCACTAGTTTTTGATCGAATTCTTTCTGGAATATGGGTTTCTCAAGGTTGTGATAGGCTCTCTAAATTCCAAAGAGGCTTATGCAGCTGAGTTGAGGAAACACATGTATCTCTCTAAAGACAGCCATCTATGTTAAAAGCAGTAGCATGTAGATCATTGTTTCCCTGGGAGAACTGAGTTAAATTTTAAAAGGAATGCTT
The DNA here is from genome assembly GCF_047511655.1 of Castor canadensis. Classification (NCBI taxonomy): domain Eukaryota; kingdom Metazoa; phylum Chordata; class Mammalia; order Rodentia; family Castoridae; genus Castor; species Castor canadensis. The sequence goes on from NC_133395.1 coordinate 94,686,717, forward strand.
CAAGAAAATCATAGTTTCCAAGGTGGAGAAAGGCTCATTTAGTTCCAAATAGGCCTATTCACCGGAGTTGAAGGAAAACATGGACCTCTGCAAAGAAAACCATCCCTGTTAGAAACATTGGCATGAGAAACATTGCATCCACACCAGAATGGAGTTAGTTGTTGAAAGGAATACTTCCTGCAATATAGGTGTTTCAGGTTGGGGATAGGATGTGTTAGCTCCAAAAAGGCCTATTCAGCTAACATGAAGGAAAACATAAATTACTTCAAAGTAAAAATCTTTGGTTAGAAACTGAAACATGTTGCAGATTGTGCCTTGTGACAGTTAATTTATCTTTTCAAAGAACTACTTCCTGCAACGTATATGTTTCAAGGAGAAAATAAGCTCTGTTTGCTTCAAATAGGCATGTTCAACTAAGATGAAGAAACACATAGATCTGGCAAAGGAAAACCATCTGAGTTCCAAGCATGAGCATCTAAATCATTGCTACCTTGTTGAATTTCCTTAGTTTTTGACAACAATTCATCCTCTAAATCATGGATTTAAACAGGGAGAAAGGCTCTGTGTCATCCAGATAGGCCTTTTCAGCTCATTTGAAATAACACATGTATACCTAGGTAGAAAATCATGTTTGTAAGAAGCACGAGTATTAGGATCTTGTGGCCTAGTGAGAATTGAGTTCGTTTTTCAAAGGAATACTTCCTGAATATCACAGTTTTCATGGTGCGGAGAGCTCACGTTTTTCCAAGTAGAGCTATTCAGCTGAGCTGAAGGAACACATGTATCTGTCCAAGGACAATCAACTGTGTTAGAAGGACTGGCATGTAGAACCTTCTTTCCAAGTGATAATTTAGTTTATTTTTGATAGGAAAACTTCCTGGAAATCATAGTTCTAAAGGTGGAGAAAGGCTTATTTTATTCCACATGGTCTGTTCAACTGAGTTGAAAAAACACTTGTATCACTCCAAAAAATCATCTATGTTAGATGTTACAGCATCCTGCACATTGTTTCCCACGGAGTTGTGTTAGTCTTTGAAAGGAATACTTCTTGCAGCATGGGTTTTCCAAGGTCGGGATAGTCTCTGTGTGCTTCCCATTGGCCAGTTTAGTTAAGGTGAGGAAAGACATGTATCCCTTGGAAGGAAATCTTCAGTGTTAGAAGCAGGAGCTTCAACCACATTTTTTCCCTGTACGAAATTGTGTAAGTTTTGGAAGGGAATAGTTCCCTAAAATCATAATTTTCAATGTTTAGAAAGGCTCATTTTGTTCCATATAGGCCTAAACAGTTGAGTTGAAGAAACACAAGTATCTCTCAAAAGACACCCATGTGTTTAGGACAGGAGTATCTAGAGCATTGTTTCCTTTTAGAATTGACTTAGTTTTTCAATGTATACTTCCTGCAACTTAGGGGGTTCAAGTTGGACATAGTCTCTTTTTCTGCCCACTAGGCCAAGTGAGCTTCAATGAAGAAACACATGTCTCGCTCCAAGAAAACGTTTTGTTAGAAGCAGGAGGCTCCAGAACACTGTTTCCCTGTGAGAATTGAGTTAATGTACCAAGGAATACTGTCTGAAAATCATACTTTTCATTGTGGAGAAATGGTCACGTTGTTGCAAAAAGGCCTATTGAGCTGAGTTGGAGAAACGCATGTATCTCTCCACAGACACCCATCTGTCCTTGAAGCAGGATGATCGGGAGCCCTGATTTCCTTGAGAATTGTGGTAGGTTTTCAAGGAATGCTTCCTACCAATTTGGAGTTTCAAGGTCGAGATAGGCTCTGCTTCCTCCAATTAGGCCTCTTCAGTTAATTTCAAGACACACATTTATCTCTCAGAGGACAACCATCTGTGTATGAATCAGAAGCAGATAGCACATTGGGGCATAGTGAGAATTGAGTTAAGTTTGAAAGAAACCCTTCCTGAAAATCGATGTTTTCAAGTGGTCTGTAGGTTCTGCTCATTCCAAATAGGCCATGTCAGCTAAGGTAAGGATACAAATGTATCTCTCGACAGGAAGACATTGGTGTTTGAAGCAGGAGCTTCAAGCACATTGTTTCCAGGATATAATTCATTGAGTTTTTGAAAGGAAAGCTACCTGAAAATCATAATTCACAAGATGGAGAAAGGCTCATTTTGTGCCAAATAGCAGTCTTCAGGTGATTTGGAGAAACACATGTGTCTCACCAAGACAACCTGGTGTGTAAGAAGCAGTAGCATCAAGAACATTGTTTTCAAGAGATAAGTGTGTTAGTTTTTGAAGGAATACATCATGCAAATCATCGTTCTCCAGGTGCATATGAGCTAAGATTGCTTCTAATAGCCCTACTCAGCACACCTGAAGAAACACATATATCACTCCAAAGAAAACCATCAATCTTAGAAGCTGCAACATCGAGCTGTTGGCTCCCCATGTGAATCAATTAAGGATTCGAAAAGAATACCTCCTGTAACAAAGGGGTTTCACGGTGGAGATAGGCTCTGTTTGCTGCACCTAGACCTATTCAGCTGAGTGGAAAAAACTCATGAATCTGTCCAAAGTAAACCATCTTTGCTACATGCCGCAGCATCCCTCATGTTGTTTTCCTTTGAAAATCAATTGAGATTTTGAAAGGAATACTGCCTGCTTCTCAAGTGTTTTAAGGTAGAAATAGGTTCTGTTTCCTCCAAACAGGCCTAGTCACACACCCTGAATAAACACATAAATCTCTGCAAATAATCCATCTCTGTTTGAAGCAGAAGCATCTTGCGCATTGTTTCCCTGTGAGAATTCAGTTAGTTGTGAGAGCAATACTTTCTGCAACTTAGGTGTTTCAAGGTGAAGGTACGGTCCTCTCCTCCAATTAGGCCTGTTCAGCCGATTTGAAGAAACACATATATCTCACAATAAACCAACTACATTAGAAGTTGTAGCAGTTAGCATATTGTTTCTGTGTGAGAATCGAATTACATTTTTATAGGGCTGTTCCTAGAACTTACATGTTTCAAGGTGGACATAAGCTCAGTTAGCTCCAAATAGGCCTATTTGTCTCAGCTGAAGAATAACATGGATCTCTCAAAGGAAAACCATCGGTATTAGAGGAATGAGAGTCTAGCTTATTGTTCATTTTTGAGAATTGAGTTAGTTTTTCGAGGAATACTTCCTGCAAATCACAGTTTGCAAGGTGGAGAAAGGCTCATTTCTTTCAAAAATGGCCTACCGAGCTCACTTGTAGAAATGCTACCTACCTGTCCAAAGGAAACGAGCGATGTCAACGGCTGTAGCATCCTGCACATTCTTCCCCTCTGAGAGTTTCGTTCATTTTGGAATGGAAAACTTGGTGCACTGTGCATTTTTCAAGTTGTTGATAGGCTCTCTTTCTTATAAATGTGCCTATTCATGCGAATTGAAGTAACTCATGGATCTCTCCAAAGACAACCATCTGTGTTAGAAGCAGAATCATGTAGAACATGGTTTGCCTTTGGGAAGTTTGTTACTTTTTGAACTAATACTTGCTGCAACTTAGGTGTTTAAAGGTGGGGATAGTTACCGTTTGCTGCATGTAGCCATGTTCTGCTAAGCTGAAGAAACACGTGTATCTCTCGACATGAAATCTTCTGTGTTATAAGTGGTAGCATGTAGCACATTGTTGTCCAGTTAAAATTGTGTTAGTTTTTAAAAGGAATACTTAATGAAAATCTTAGTGTTCTAGAGGGAGAAAGGCTCATTTCATTGCAAAATGCCCAATTGCGCTTAGGGAAGTAATGCATGTATCCCTCCAAAAAAAAAAACCAGTCTGTGTTCGAGGCTGCAGCATCTTGCAACTGGTTTCCCTGTGTGAGTTCACTAGTTTTTGATCGAATTCTTTCTGGAATATGGGTTTCTCAAGGTTGTGATAGGCTCTCTAAATTCCAAAGAGGCTTATGCAGCTGAGTTGAGGAAACACATGTATCTCTCTAAAGACAGCCATCTATGTTAAAAGCAGTAGCATGTAGATCATTGTTTCCCTGGGAGAACTGAGTTAAATTTTAAAAGGAATGCTTCAAGAAAATCATAGTTTCCAAGGTGGAGAAAGGCTCATTTAGTTCCAAATAGGCCTATTCACCGGAGTTGAAGGAAAACATGGACCTCTGCAAAGAAAACCATCCCTGTTAGAAACATTGGCATGAGAAACATTGCATCCACACCAGAATGGAGTTAGTTGTTGAAAGGAATACTTCCTGCAATATAGGTGTTTCAGGTTGGGGATAGGATGTGTTAGCTCCAAAAAGGCCTATTCAGCTAACATGAAGGAAAACATAAATTACTTCAAAGTAAAAATCTTTGGTTAGAAACTGAAACATGTTGCAGATTGTGCCTTGTGACAGTTAATTTATCTTTTCAAAGAACTACTTCCTGCAACGTATATGTTTCAAGGAGGAAATAAGCTCTGTTTGCCTCAAATAGGCATGTTCAACTAAGATGAAGAAACACATAGATCTGGCAAAGGAAAACCATCTGAGTTCCAAGCATGAGCATCTAAATCATTGCTACCTTGTTGAATTTCCTTAGTTTTTGACAACAATTCATCCTCTAAATCATGGATTTAAACAGGGAGAAAGGCTCTGTGTCATCCAGATAGGCCTTTTCAGCTCATTTGAAAGAACACATGTATACCTAGGTAGAAAATCATGCTTGTAAGAAGCACGAGTATTAGGATCTTGTGGCCTAGTGAGAATTGAGTTCGTTTTTCAAAGGAATACTTCCTGAATATCACAGTTTTCATGGTGCGGAGAGCTCACGTTTTTCCAAGTAGAGCTATTCAGCTGAGCTGAAGGAACACATGTATCTGTCCAAGGACAATCAACTGTGTTAGAAGGACTGGCATGTAGAACCTTCTTTCCAAGTGATAATTTAGTTTATTTTTGATAGGAAAACTTCCTGGAAATCATAGTTTTAAAGGTGGAGAAAGGCTTATTTTATTCCACATGGTCTGTTCAACTGAGTTGAAAAAACACTTGTATCACTCCAAAAAATCATCTATGTTAGATGTTACAGCATCCTGCACATTGTTTCCCACGGAGTTGTGTTAGTCTTTGAAAGGAATACTTCTTGCAGCATGGGTTTTCCAAGGTCGGGATAGTCTCTGTGTGCTTCCCATTGGCCAGTTTAGTTAAGGTGAGGAAAGACATGTATCCCTTGGAAGGAAATCTTCAGTGTTAGAAGCAGGAGCTTCAACCACATTTTTTCCCTGTACGAAATTGTGTAAGTTTTGGAAGGGAATAGTTCCCTAAAATCATAATTTTCAATGTTTAGAAAGGCTCATTTTGTTCCATATAGGCCTAAACAGTTGAGTTGAAGAAACACAAGTATCTCTCAAAAGACACCCATGTGTTTACGACAGGAGTATCTAGAGCATTGTTTCCTTTTAGAATTGACTTAGTTTTTCAATGTATACTTCCTGCAACTTAGGGGGTTCAAGTTGGACATAGTCTGTTTTTCTGCCCACTAGGCCAAGTGAGCTTCAATGAAGAAACACATGTCTCGCTCCAAGAAAACGTTTTGTTAGAAGCAGGAGGCTCCAGAACACTGTTTCCCTGTGAGAATTGAGTTAATGTACCAAGGAATACTGTCTGAAAATCATACTTTTCATTGTGGAGAAATGGTCACGTTGTTGCAAAAAGGCCTATTGAGCTGAGTTGGAGAAACACATGTATCTCTCCACAGACACCCATCTGTCCTTGAAGCAGGATGATCGGGAGCCCTGATTTCCTTGAGAATTGTGGTAGGTTTTCAAGGAATGCTTCCTACCAATTTGGAATTTCAAGGTCGAGATAGGCTCTGCTTCCTCCAATTAGGCCTCTTCAGTGAATTTCAAGACACACATTTATCTCTCGGAGGACAACCATCTGTGTATGAATCAGAAGCAGATAGCACATTGGGGCATAGTGAGAATTGAGTTAAGTTTGAAAGAAACCCTTCCTGAAAATCGATGTTTTCAAGTGGTCTGTAGGTTCTGCTCATTCCAAATAGGCCATGTCAGCTAAGGTAAGGATACAAATGTATCTCTCGACAGGAAGACATTGGTGTTTGAAGCAGGAGCTTCAAGCACATTGTTTGCAGGGTATAATTCATTGAGTTTTTGAAAGGAAAGCTACCTGAAAATCCTAATTCACAAGATGGAGAAAGGCTCATTTTGTGCCAAATAGCAGTCTTCAGGTGATTTGGAGAAACACATGTGTCTCACCAAGACAACCTGGTGTGTAAGAAGCAGTAGCATCAAGAACATTGTTTTCAAGAGATAAGTGTGTTAGTTTTTGAAGGAATACATCATGCAAATCATCGTTCTCCAGGTGCATATGAGCTAAGATTGCTTCTAATAGCCCTACTCAGCACACCTGAAGAAACACATATATCACTCCAAAGAAAACCATCAATCTTAGAAGCTGCAACATCGAGCTGTTGGCTCCCCATGTGAATCAATTAAGGATTCGAAAAGAATACCTCCTGTAACAAAGGGGTTTCACGGTGGAGATAGGCTCTGTTTGCTGCACCTAGACCTATTCAGCTGAGTGGAAAAAACTCATGAATCTGTCCAAAGTAAACCATCTTTGCTACATGCCGCAGCATCCCTCATGTTGTTTTCCTTTGAAAATCAATTGAGATTTTGAAAGGAATACTGCCTGCTTCTCAAGTGTTTTAAGGTAGAAATAGGTTCTGTTTCCTCCAAACAGGCCTAGTCAGAAACCCTGAATAAACACATAAATCTCTGCAAATAATCCATCTCTGTTTGAAGCAGAAGCATCTTGCGCATTGTTTCCCTGTGAGAATTCAGTTAGTTGTGAGAGCAATACTTTCTGCAACTTAGGTGTTTCAAGGTGAAGGTACGGTCCTCTCCTCCAATTAGGCCTGTTCAGCCGATTTGAAGAAACACATATATCTCACAATAAACCAACTACATTAGAAGTTGTAGCAGTTAGCATATTGTTTCTGTGTGAGAATCGAATTACATTTTTATAGGGCTGTTCCTAGAACTTACATGTTTCAAGGTGGACATAAGCTCAGTTAGCTCCAAATAGGCCTATTTGTCTCAGCTGAAGAATAACATGGATCTCTCAAAGGAAAACCATCGGTATTAGAGGAATGAGAGTCTAGCTTATTGTTCATTTTTGAGAATTGAGTTAGTTTTTCGAGGAATACTTCCTGCAAATCACAGTTTGCAAGGTGGAGAAAGGCTCATTTCTTTCAAAAATGGCCTACCGAGCTCACTTGTAGAAATTCTACCTACCTGTCCAAAGGAAACGAGCGATGTCAACGGCTGTAGCATCCTGCACATTCTTCCCCTCTGAGAGTTTCGTTCATTTTGGAATGGAAAACTTGGTGCACTGTGCATTTTTCAAGTTGTTGATAGGCTCTCTTTCTTATAAATGTGCCTATTCATGCGAACTGAAGTAACTCATGGATCTCTCCAAAGACAACCATCTGTGTTAGAAGCAGAATCATGTAGAACATGGTTTGCCTTTGGGAAGTGTGTTACTTTTTGAACTAATACTTGCTGCAACTTAGGTGTTTAAAGGTGGGGATAGTTACCGTTTGCTGCATGTAGCCATGTTCTGCTAAGTTGAAGAAACACGTGTATCTCTCGACATGAAATCTTCTGTGTTATAAGTGGTAGCATGTAGCACATTGTTGTCCAGTTAAAATTGTGTTAGTTTTTAAAAGGAATACTTAATGAAAATCTTAGTGTTCTAGAGGGAGAAAGGCTCATTTCATTGCAAAATGCCCAATTGCGCTTAGGGAAGTAATGCATGTATCCCTCCAAAAAAAAAAACCAGTCTGTGTTCGAGGCTGCAGCATCTTGCAACTGGTTTCCCTGTGTGAGTTCACTAGTTTTTGATCGAATTCTTTCTGGAATATGGGTTTCTCAAGGTTGTGATAGGCTCTCTAAATTCCAAAGAGGCTTATGCAGCTGAGTTGAGGAAACACATGTATCTCTCTAAAGACAGCCATCTATGTTAAAAGCAGTAGCATGTAGATCATTGTTTCCCTGGGAGAACTGAGTTAAATTTTAAAAGGAATGCTTCAAGAAAATCATAGTTTCCAAGGTGGAGAAAGGCTCATTTAGTTCCAAATAGGCCTATTCACCGGAGTTGAAGGAAAACATGGACCTCTGCAAAGAAAACCATCCCTGTTAGAAACATTGGCATGAGAAACATTGCATCCACACCAGAATGGAGTTAGTTGTTGAAAGGAATACTTCCTGCAATATAGGTGTTTCAGGTTGGGGATAGGATGTGTTAGCTCCAAAAAGGCCTATTCAGCTAACATGAAGGAAAACATAAATTACTTCAAAGTAAAAATCTTTGGTTAGAAACTGAAACATGTTGCAGATTGTGCCTTGTGACAGTTAATTTATCTTTTCAAAGAACTACTTCCTGCAACGTATATGTTTCAAGGAGAAAATAAGCTCTGTTTGCTTCAAATAGGCATGTTCAACTAAGATGAAGAAACACATAGATCTGGCAAAGGAAAACCATCTGAGTTCCAAGCATGAGCATCTAAATCATTGCTACCTTGTTGAATTTCCTTAGTTTTTGACAACAATTCATCCTCTAAATCATGGATTTAAACAGGGAGAAAGGCTCTGTGTCATCCAGATAGGCCTTTTCAGCTCATTTGAAATAACACATGTATACCTAGGTAGAAAATCATGTTTGTAAGAAGCACGAGTATTAGGATCTTGTGGCCTAGTGAGAATTGAGTTCGTTTTTCAAAGGAATACTTCCTGAATATCACAGTTTTCATGGTGCGGAGAGCTCACGTTTTTCCAAGTAGAGCTATTCAGCTGAGCTGAAGGAACACATGTATCTGTCCAAGGACAATCAACTGTGTTAGAAGGACTGGCATGTAGAACCTTCTTTCCAAGTGATAATTTAGTTTATTTTTGATAGGAAAACTTCCTGGAAATCATAGTTCTAAAGGTGGAGAAAGGCTTATTTTATTCCACATGGTCTGTTCAACTGAGTTGAAAAAACACTTGTATCACTCCAAAAAATCATCTATGTTAGATGTTACAGCATCCTGCACATTGTTTCCCACGGAGTTGTGTTAGTCTTTGAAAGGAATACTTCTTGCAGCATGGGTTTTCCAAGGTCGGGATAGTCTCTGTGTGCTTCCCATTGGCCAGTTTAGTTAAGGTGAGGAAAGACATGTATCCCTTGGAAGGAAATCTTCAGTGTTAGAAGCAGGAGCTTCAACCACATTTTTTCCCTGTACGAAATTGTGTAAGTTTTGGAAGGGAATAGTTCCCTAAAATCATAATTTTCAATGTTTAGAAAGGCTCATTTTGTTCCATATAGGCCTAAACAGTTGAGTTGAAGAAACACAAGTATCTCTCAAAAGACACCCATGTGTTTAGGACAGGAGTATCTAGAGCATTGTTTCCTTTTAGAATTGACTTAGTTTTTCAATGTATACTTCCTGCAACTTAGGGGGTTCAAGTTGGACATAGTCTCTTTTTCTGCCCACTAGGCCAAGTGAGCTTCAATGAAGAAACACATGTCTCGCTCCAAGAAAACGTTTTGTTAGAAGCAGGAGGCTCCAGAACACTGTTTCCCTGTGAGAATTGAGTTAATGTACCAAGGAATACTGTCTGAAAATCATACTTTTCATTGTGGAGAAATGGTCACGTTGTTGCAAAAAGGCCTATTGAGCTGAGTTGGAGAAACGCATGTATCTCTCCACAGACACCCATCTGTCCTTGAAGCAGGATGATCGGGAGCCCTGATTTCCTTGAGAATTGTGGTAGGTTTTCAAGGAATGCTTCCTACCAATTTGGAGTTTCAAGGTCGAGATAGGCTCTGCTTCCTCCAATTAGGCCTCTTCAGTTAATTTCAAGACACACATTTATCTCTCAGAGGACAACCATCTGTGTATGAATCAGAAGCAGATAGCACATTGGGGCATAGTGAGAATTGAGTTAAGTTTGAAAGAAACCCTTCCTGAAAATCGATGTTTTCAAGTGGTCTGTAGGTTCTGCTCATTCCAAATAGGCCATGTCAGCTAAGGTAAGGATACAAATGTATCTCTCGACAGGAAGACATTGGTGTTTGAAGCAGGAGCTTCAAGCACATTGTTTCCAGGATATAATTCATTGAGTTTTTGAAAGGAAAGCTACCTGAAAATCATAATTCACAAGATGGAGAAAGGCTCATTTTGTGCCAAATAGCAGTCTTCAGGTGATTTGGAGAAACACATGTGTCTCACCAAGACAACCTGGTGTGTAAGAAGCAGTAGCATCAAGAACATTGTTTTCAAGAGATAAGTGTGTTAGTTTTTGAAGGAATACATCATGCAAATCATCGTTCTCCAGGTGCATATGAGCTAAGATTGCTTCTAATAGCCCTACTCAGCACACCTGAAGAAACACATATATCACTCCAAAGAAAACCATCAATCTTAGAAGCTGCAACATCGAGCTGTTGGCTCCCCATGTGAATCAATTAAGGATTCGAAAAGAATACCTCCTGTAACAAAGGGGTTTCACGGTGGAGATAGGCTCTGTTTGCTGCACCTAGACCTATTCAGCTGAGTGGAAAAAACTCATGAATCTGTCCAAAGTAAACCATCTTTGCTACATGCCGCAGCATCCCTCATGTTGTTTTCCTTTGAAAATCAATTGAGATTTTGAAAGGAATACTGCCTGCTTCTCAAGTGTTTTAAGGTAGAAATAGGTTCTGTTTCCTCCAAACAGGCCTAGTCACACACCCTGAATAAACACATAAATCTCTGCAAATAATCCATCTCTGTTTGAAGCAGAAGCATCTTGCGCATTGTTTCCCTGTGAGAATTCAGTTAGTTGTGAGAGCAATACTTTCTGCAACTTAGGTGTTTCAAGGTGAAGGTACGGTCCTCTCCTCCAATTAGGCCTGTTCAGCCGATTTGAAGAAACACATATATCTCACAATAAACCAACTACATTAGAAGTTGTAGCAGTTAGCATATTGTTTCTGTGTGAGAATCGAATTACATTTTTATAGGGCTGTTCCTAGAACTTACATGTTTCAAGGTGGACATAAGCTCAGTTAGCTCCAAATAGGCCTATTTGTCTCAGCTGAAGAATAACATGGATCTCTCAAAGGAAAACCATCGGTATTAGAGGAATGAGAGTCTAGCTTATTGTTCATTTTTGAGAATTGAGTTAGTTTTTCGAGGAATACTTCCTGCAAATCACAGTTTGCAAGGTGGAGAAAGGCTCATTTCTTTCAAAAATGGCCTACCGAGCTCACTTGTAGAAATGCTACCTACCTGTCCAAAGGAAACGAGCGATGTCAACGGCTGTAGCATCCTGCACATTCTTCCCCTCTGAGAGTTTCGTTCATTTTGGAATGGAAAACTTGGTGCACTGTGCATTTTTCAAGTTGTTGATAGGCTCTCTTTCTTATAAATGTGCCTATTCATGCGAATTGAAGTAACTCATGGATCTCTCCAAAGACAACCATCTGTGTTAGAAGCAGAATCATGTAGAACATGGTTTGCCTTTGGGAAGTTTGTTACTTTTTGAACTAATACTTGCTGCAACTTAGGTGTTTAAAGGTGGGGATAGTTACCGTTTGCTGCATGTAGCCATGTTCTGCTAAGCTGAAGAAACACGTGTATCTCTCGACATGAAATCTTCTGTGTTATAAGTGGTAGCATGTAGCACATTGTTGTCCAGTTAAAATTGTGTTAGTTTTTAAAAGGAATACTTAATGAAAATCTTAGTGTTCTAGAGGGAGAAAGGCTCATTTCATTGCAAAATGCCCAATTGCGCTTAGGGAAGTAATGCATGTATCCCTCCAAAAAAAAAAACCAGTCTGTGTTCGAGGCTGCAGCATCTTGCAACTGGTTTCCCTGTGTGAGTTCACTAGTTTTTGATCGAATTCTTTCTGGAATATGGGTTTCTCAAGGTTGTGATAGGCTCTCTAAATTCCAAAGAGGCTTATGCAGCTGAGTTGAGGAAACACATGTATCTCTCTAAAGACAGCCATCTATGTTAAAAGCAGTAGCATGTAGATCATTGTTTCCCTGGGAGAACTGAGTTAAATTTTAAAAGGAATGCTTCAAGAAAATCATAGTTTCCAAGGTGGAGAAAGGCTCATTTAGTTCCAAATAGGCCTATTCACCGGAGTTGAAGGAAAACATGGACCTCTGCAAAGAAAACCATCCCTGTTAGAAACATTGGCATGAGAAACATTGCATCCACACCAGAATGGAGTTAGTTGTTGAAAGGAATACTTCCTGCAATATAGGTGTTTCAGGTTGGGGATAGGATGTGTTAGCTCCAAAAAGGCCTATTCAGCTAACATGAAGGAAAACATAAATTACTTCAAAGTAAAAATCTTTGGTTAGAAACTGAAACATGTTGCAGATTGTGCCTTGTGACAGTTAATTTATCTTTTCAAAGAACTACTTCCTGCAACGTATATGTTTCAAGGAGGAAATAAGCTCTGTTTGCCTCAAATAGGCATGTTCAACTAAGATGAAGAAACACATAGATCTGGCAAAGGAAAACCATCTGAGTTCCAAGCATGAGCATCTAAATCATTGCTACCTTGTTGAATTTCCTTAGTTTTTGACAACAATTCATCCTCTAAATCATGGATTTAAACAGGGAGAAAGGCTCTGTGTCATCCAGATAGGCCTTTTCAGCTCATTTGAAAGAACACATGTATACCTAGGTAGAAAATCATGCTTGTAAGAAGCACGAGTATTAGGATCTTGTGGCCTAGTGAGAATTGAGTTCGTTTTTCAAAGGAATACTTCCTGAATATCACAGTTTTCATGGTGCGGAGAGCTCACGTTTTTCCAAGTAGAGCTATTCAGCTGAGCTGAAGGAACACATGTATCTGTCCAAGGACAATCAACTGTGTTAGAAGGACTGGCATGTAGAACCTTCTTTCCAAGTGATAATTTAGTTTATTTTTGATAGGAAAACTTCCTGGAAATCATAGTTTTAAAGGTGGAGAAAGGCTTATTTTATTCCACATGGTCTGTTCAACTGAGTTGAAAAAACACTTGTATCACTCCAAAAAATCATCTATGTTAGATGTTACAGCATCCTGCACATTGTTTCCCACGGAGTTGTGTTAGTCTTTGAAAGGAATACTTCTTGCAGCATGGGTTTTCCAAGGTCGGGATAGTCTCTGTGTGCTTCCCATTGGCCAGTTTAGTTAAGGTGAGGAAAGACATGTATCCCTTGGAAGGAAATCTTCAGTGTTAGAAGCAGGAGCTTCAACCACATTTTTTCCCTGTACGAAATTGTGTAAGTTTTGGAAGGGAATAGTTCCCTAAAATCATAATTTTCAATGTTTAGAAAGGCTCATTTTGTTCCATATAGGCCTAAACAGTTGAGTTGAAGAAACACAAGTATCTCTCAAAAGACACCCATGTGTTTAGGACAGGAGTATCTAGAGCATTGTTTCCTTTTAGAATTGACTTAGTTTTTCAATGTATACTTCCTGCAACTTAGGGGGTTCAAGTTGGACATAGTCTCTTTTTCTGCCCACTAGGCCAAGTGAGCTTCAATGAAGAAACACATGTCTCGCTCCAAGAAAACGTTTTGTTAGAAGCAGGAGGCTCCAGAACACTGTTTCCCTGTGAGAATTGAGTTAATGTACCAAGGAATACTGTCTGAAAATCATACTTTTCATTGTGGAGAAATGGTCACGTTGTTGCAAAAAGGCCTATTGAGCTGAGTTGGAGAAACGCATGTATCTCTCCACAGACACCCATCTGTCCTTGAAGCAGGATGATCGGGAGCCCTGATTTCCTTGAGAATTGTGGTAGGTTTTCAAGGAATGCTTCCTACCAATTTGGAGTTTCAAGGTCGAGATAGGCTCTGCTTCCTCCAATTAGGCCTCTTCAGTGAATTTCAAGACACACATTTATCTCTCAGAGGACAACCATCTGTGTATGAATCAGAAGCAGATAGCACATTGGGGCATAGTGAGAATTGAGTTAAGTTTGAAAGAAACCCTTCCAGAAAATCGATGTTTTCAAGTGGTCTGTAGGTTCTGCTCATTCCAAATAGGCCATGTCAGCTAAGGTAAGGATACAAATGTATCTCTCGACAGGAAGACATTGGTGTTTGAAGCAGGAGCTTCAAGCACATTGTTTGCAGGGTATAATTCATTGAGTTTTTGAAAGGAAAGCTACCTGAAAATCCTAATTCACAAGATGGAGAAAGGCTCATTTTGTGCCAAATAGCAGTCTTCAGGTGATTTGGAGAAACACATGTGTCTCACCAAGACAACCTGGTGTGTAAGAAGCAGTAGCATCAAGAACATTGTTTTCAAGAGATAAGTGTGTTAGTTTTTGAAGGAATACATCATGCAAATCATCGTTCTCCAGGTGCATATGAGCTAAGATTGCTTCTAATAGCCCTACTCAGCACACCTGAAGAAACACATATATCACTCCAAAGAAAACCATCAATCTTAGAAGCTGCAACATCGAGCTGTTGGCTCCCCATGTGAATCAATTAAGGATTCGAAAAGAATACCTCCTCTAACAAAGGGGTTTCACGGTGGAGATAGGCTCTGTTTGCTGCAACTAGACCTATTCAGCTGAGTGGAAAAAACTCATGAATCTGTCCAAAGTAAACCATCTTTGCTACATGCCGCAGCATCCCTCATGTTGTTTTCCTTTGAAAATCAATTGAGATTTTGAAAGGAATACTGCCTGCTTCTCAAGTGTTTTAAGGTAGAAATAGGTTCTGTTTCCTCCAAACAGGCCTAGTCAGACACCCTGAATAAACACATAAATCTCTGCAAATAATCCATCTCTGTTTGAAGCAGAAGCATCTAGCGCATTGTTTCCCTGTGAGAATTCAGTTAGTTGTGAGAGCAATACTTTCTGCAACTTAGGTGTTTCAAGGTGAAGGTACGGTCCTCTCCTCCAATTAGGCCTGTTCAGCCGATTTGAAGAAACACATATATCTCACAATAAACCAACTACATTAGAAGTTGTAGCAGTTAGCATATTGTTTCTGTGTGAGAATCGAATTACATTTTTATAGGGCTGTTCCTAGAACTTACATGTTTCAAGGTGGACATAAGCTCAGTTAGCTCCAAATAGGCCTATTTGTCTCAGCTGAAGAATAACATGGATCTCTCAAAGGAAAACCATCGGTATTAGAGGAATGAGAGTCTAGCTTATTGTTCATTTTTGAGAATTGAGTTAGTTTTTCGAGGAATACTTCCTGCAAATCACAGTTTGCAAGGTGGAGAAAGGCTCATTTCTTTCAAAAATGGCCTACCGAGCTCACTTGTAGAAATGCTACCTACCTGTCCAAAGGAAACGAGCGATGTCAACGGCTGTAGCATCCTGCACATTCTTCCCCTCTGAGAGTTTCGTTCATTTTGGAATGGAAAACTTGGTGCACTGTGCATTTTTCAAGTTGTTGATAGGCTCTCTTTCTTATAAATGTGCCTATTCATGCGAATTGAAGTAACTCCTGGATCTCTCCAAAGACAACCATCTGTGTTAGAAGCAGAATCATGTAGAACATGGTTTGCCTTTGGGAAGTGTGTTACTTTTTGAACTAATACTTGCTGCAACTTAGGTGTTTAAAGGTGGGGATAGTTACCGTTTGCTGCATGTAGCCATGTTCTGCTAAGCTGAAGAAACACGTGTATCTCTCGACATGAAATCTTCTGTGTTATAAGTGGTAGCATGTAGCACATTGTTGTCCAGTTAAAATTGTGTTAGTTTTTAAAAGGAATACTTAATGAAAATCTTAGTGTTCTAGAGGGAGAAAGGCTCATTTCATTGCAAAATGCCCAATTGCGCTTAGGGAAGTAATGCATGTATCCCTCCAAAAAAAAAAACCAGTCTGTGTTCGAGGCTGCAGCATCTTGCAACTGGTTTCCCTGTGTGAGTTCACTAGTTTTTGATCGAATTCTTTCTGGAATATGGGTTTCTGAAGGTTGTGATATGCTCTCTAAATTCCAAAGAGGCTTATGCAGCTGAGTTGAGGAAACACATGTATCTCTCTAAAGACAGCCATCTATGTTAAAAGCAGTAGCATGTAGATCATTGTTTCCCTGGGAGAACTGAGTTAAATTTTAAAAGGAATACTTCAAGAAAATCATAGTTTCCAAGGTGGAGAAAGGCTCATTTAGTTCCAAAGAGGCCTATTCACCGGAGTTGAAGGAAAACATGGACCTCTGCAAAGAAAACCATCCCTGTTAGAAACATTGGCATGAGAAACATTGCATCCACACCAGAATGGAGTTAGTTGTTGAAAGGAATACTTCCTGCAATATAGGTGTTTCAGGTTGGAGATAGGATGTGTTAGCTCCAAAAAGGCCTATTCAGCTAACATGAAGGAAAACATAAATTACTTCAAAGTAAAAATCTTTGGTTAGAAACTGAAACATGTTGCAGATTGTGCCTTGTGACAGTTAATTTATCTTTTCAAAGAACTACTTCCTGCAACGTATATGTTTCAAGGAGAAAATAAGCTCTGTTTGCCTCAAATAGGCATGTTCAACTAAGATGAAGAAACACATAGATCTGGCAAAGGAAAACCATCTGAGTTCCAAGCATGAGCATCTAAATCATTGCTACCTTGTTGAATTTCCTTAGTTTTTGACAACAATTCATCCTCTAAATCATGGATTTAAACAGGGAGAAAGGCTCTGTGTCATCCAGATAGGCCTTTTCAGCTCATTTGAAAGAACACATGTATACCTAGGTAGAAAATCATGTTTGTAAGAAGCACGAGTATTAGGATCTTGTGGCCTAGTGAGAATTGAGTTCGTTTTTCAAAGGAATACTTCCTGAATATCACAGTTTTCATGGTGCGGAGAGCTCACGTTTTTCCAAGTAGAGCTATTCAGCTGAGCTGAAGGAACACATGTATCTGTCCAAGGACAATCAACTGTGTTAGAAGGACTGGCATGTAGAACCTTCTTTCCAAGTGATAATTTAGTTTATTTTTGATAGGAAAACTTCCTGGAAATCATAGTTTTAAAGGTGGAGAAAGGCTTATTTTATTCCACATGGTCTGTTCAACTGAGTTGAAAAAACACTTGTATCACTCCAAAAAATCATCTATGTTAGATGTTACAGCATCCTGCACATTGTTTCCCACGGAGTTGTGTTAGTCTTTGAAAGGAATACTTCTTGCAGCATGGGTTTTCCAAGGTCGGGATAGTCTCTGTGTGCTTCCCATTGGCCAGTTTAGTCAAGGTGAGGAAAGACATGTATCCCTTGGAAGGAAATCTTCAGTGTTAGAAGCAGGAGCTTCAACCTCATTTTTTCCCTGTACAAAATTGTGTAAGTTTTGGAAGGGAATAGTTCCCTAAAATCATAATTTTCAATGTTTAGAAAGGCTCATTTTGTTCCATATAGGCCTAAACAGTTGAGTTGAAGAAACACAAGTATCTCTCAAAAGACACCCATGTGTTTACGACAGGAGTATCTAGAGCATTGTTTCCTTTTAGAATTGACTTAGTTTTTCAATGTATACTTCCTGCAACTTAGGGGGTTCAAGTTGGACATAGTCTGTTTTTCTGCCCACTAGGCCAAGTGAGCTTCAATGAAGAAACACATGTCTCGCTCCAAGAAAACGTTTTGTTAGAAGCAGGAGGCTCCAGAACACTGTTTCCCTGTGAGAATTGAGTTAATGTACCAAGGAATACTGTCTGAAAATCATACTTTTCATTGTGGAGAAATGGTCACGTTGTTGCAAAAAGGCCTATTGAGCTGAGTTGGAGAAACACATGTATCTCTCCACAGACACCCATCTGTCCTTGAAGCAGGATGATCGGGAGCCCTGATTTCCTTGAGAATTGTGGTAGGTTTTCAAGGAATGCTTCCTACCAATTTGGAATTTCAAGGTCGAGATAGGCTCTGCTTCCTCCAATTAGGCCTCTTCAGTGAATTTCAAGACACACATTTATCTCTCGGAGGACAACCATCTGTGTATGAATCAGAAGCAGATAGCACATTGGGGCATAGTGAGAATTGAGTTAAGTTTGAAAGAAACCCTTCCTGAAAATCGATGTTTTCAAGTGGTCTGTAGGTTCTGCTCATTCCAAATAGGCCATGTCAGCTAAGGTAAGGATACAAATGTATCTCTCGACAGGAAGACATTGGTGTTTGAAGCAGGAGCTTCAAGCACATTGTTTGCAGGGTATAATTCATTGAGTTTTTGAAAGGAAAGCTACCTGAAAATCCTAATTCACAAGATGGAGAAAGGCTCATTTTGTGCCAAATAGCAGTCTTCAGGTGATTTGGAGAAACACATGTGTCTCACCAAGACAACCTGGTGTGTAAGAAGCAGTAGCATCAAGAACATTGTTTTCAAGAGATAAGTGTGTTAGTTTTTGAAGGAATACATCATGCAAATCATCGTTCTCCAGGTGCATATGAGCTAAGATTGCTTCTAATAGCCCTACTCAGCACACCTGAAGAAACACATATATCACTCCAAAGAAAACCATCAATCTTAGAAGCTGCAACATCGAGCTGTTGGCTCCCCATGTGAATCAATTAAGGATTCGAAAAGAATACCTCCTGTAACAAAGGGGTTTCACGGTGGAGATAGGCTCTGTTTGCTGCACCTAGACCTATTCAGCTGAGTGGAAAAAACTCATGAATCTGTCCAAAGTAAACCATCTTTGCTACATGCCGCAGCATCCCTCATGTTGTTTTCCTTTGAAAATCAATTGAGATTTTGAAAGGAATACTGCCTGCTTCTCAAGTGTTTTAAGGTAGAAATAGGTTCTGTTTCCTCCAAACAGGCCTAGTCACACACCCTGAATAAACACATAAATCTCTGCAAATAATCCATCTCTGTTTGAAGCAGAAGCATCTTGCGCATTGTTTCCCTGTGAGAATTCAGTTAGTTGTGAGAGCAATACTTTCTGCAACTTAGGTGTTTCAAGGTGAAGGTACGGTCCTCTCCTCCAATTAGGCCTGTTCAGCCGATTTGAAGAAACACATATATCTCACAATAAAGCAACTACATTAGAAGTTGTAGCAGTTAGCATATTGTTTCTGTGTGAGAATCGAATTACATTTTTATAGGGCTGTTCCTAGAACTTACATGTTTCAAGGTGGACATAAGCTCAGTTAGCTCCAAATAGGCCTATTTGTCTCAGCTGAAGAATAACATGGATCTCTCAAAGGAAAACCATCGGTATTAGAGGAATGAGAGTCTAGCTTATTGTTCATTTTTGAGAATTGAGTTAGTTTTTCGAGGAATACTTCCTGCAAATCACAGTTTGCAAGGTGGAGAAAGGCTCATTTCTTTCAAAAATGGCCTACCGAGCTCACTTGTAGAAATTCTACCTACCTGTCCAAAGGAAACGAGCGATGTCAACGGCTGTAGCATCCTGCACATTGTTCCCCTCTGAGAGTTTCGTTCATTTTGGAATGGAAAACTTGGTGCACTGTGCATTTTTCAAGTTGTTGATAGGCTCTCTTTCTTATAAATGTGCCTATTCATGCGAATTGAAGTAACTCATGGATCTCTCCAAAGACAACCATCTGTGTTAGAAGCAGAATCATGTAGAACATGGTTTGCCTTTGGGAAGTGTGTTACTTTTTGAACTAATACTTGCTGCAACTTAGGTGTTTAAAGGTGGGGATAGTTACCGTTTGCTGCATGTAGCCATGTTCTGCTAAGTTGAAGAAACACGTGTATCTCTCGACATGAAATCTTCTGTGTTATAAGTGGTAGCATGTAGCACATTGTTGTCCAGTTAAAATTGTGTTAGTTTTTAAAAGGAATACTTAATGAAAATCTTAGTGTTCTAGAGGGAGAAAGGCTCATTTCATTGCAAAATGCCCAATTGCGCTTAGGGAAGTAATGCATGTATCCCTCCAAAAAAAAAAACCA
The DNA here is from genome assembly GCF_047511655.1 of Castor canadensis. NCBI lineage: Eukaryota > Metazoa > Chordata > Mammalia > Rodentia > Castoridae > Castor > Castor canadensis. Next base: position 94,706,563 of record NC_133395.1, read on the forward strand.
GTCTGTGTTCGAGGCTGCAGCATCTTGCAACTGGTTTCCCTGTGTGAGTTCACTAGTTTTTGATCGAATTCTTTCTGGAATATGGGTTTCTCAAGGTTGTGATAGGCTCTCTAAATTCCAAAGAGGCTTATGCAGCTGAGTTGAGGAAACACATGTATCTCTCTAAAGACAGCCATCTATGTTAAAAGCAGTAGCATGTAGATCATTGTTTCCCTGGGAGAACTGAGTTAAATTTTAAAAGGAATGCTTCAAGAAAATCATAGTTTCCAAGGTGGAGAAAGGCTCATTTAGTTCCAAATAGGCCTATTCACCGGAGTTGAAGGAAAACATGGACCTCTGCAAAGAAAACCATCCCTGTTAGAAACATTGGCATGAGAAACATTGCATCCACACCAGAATGGAGTTAGTTGTTGAAAGGAATACTTCCTGCAATATAGGTGTTTCAGGTTGGGGATAGGATGTGTTAGCTCCAAAAAGGCCTATTCAGCTAACATGAAGGAAAACATAAATTACTTCAAAGTAAAAATCTTTGGTTAGAAACTGAAACATGTTGCAGATTGTGCCTTGTGACAGTTAATTTATCTTTTCAAAGAACTACTTCCTGCAACGTATATGTTTCAAGGAGAAAATAAGCTCTGTTTGCTTCAAATAGGCATGTTCAACTAAGATGAAGAAACACATAGATCTGGCAAAGGAAAACCATCTGAGTTCCAAGCATGAGCATCTAAATCATTGCTACCTTGTTGAATTTCCTTAGTTTTTGACAACAATTCATCCTCTAAATCATGGATTTAAACAGGGAGAAAGGCTCTGTGTCATCCAGATAGGCCTTTTCAGCTCATTTGAAATAACACATGTATACCTAGGTAGAAAATCATGTTTGTAAGAAGCACGAGTATTAGGATCTTGTGGCCTAGTGAGAATTGAGTTCGTTTTTCAAAGGAATACTTCCTGAATATCACAGTTTTCATGGTGCGGAGAGCTCACGTTTTTCCAAGTAGAGCTATTCAGCTGAGCTGAAGGAACACATGTATCTGTCCAAGGACAATCAACTGTGTTAGAAGGACTGGCATGTAGAACCTTCTTTCCAAGTGATAATTTAGTTTATTTTTGATAGGAAAACTTCCTGGAAATCATAGTTCTAAAGGTGGAGAAAGGCTTATTTTATTCCACATGGTCTGTTCAACTGAGTTGAAAAAACACTTGTATCACTCCAAAAAATCATCTATGTTAGATGTTACAGCATCCTGCACATTGTTTCCCACGGAGTTGTGTTAGTCTTTGAAAGGAATACTTCTTGCAGCATGGGTTTTCCAAGGTCGGGATAGTCTCTGTGTGCTTCCCATTGGCCAGTTTAGTTAAGGTGAGGAAAGACATGTATCCCTTGGAAGGAAATCTTCAGTGTTAGAAGCAGGAGCTTCAACCACATTTTTTCCCTGTACGAAATTGTGTAAGTTTTGGAAGGGAATAGTTCCCTAAAATCATAATTTTCAATGTTTAGAAAGGCTCATTTTGTTCCATATAGGCCTAAACAGTTGAGTTGAAGAAACACAAGTATCTCTCAAAAGACACCCATGTGTTTAGGACAGGAGTATCTAGAGCATTGTTTCCTTTTAGAATTGACTTAGTTTTTCAATGTATACTTCCTGCAACTTAGGGGGTTCAAGTTGGACATAGTCTCTTTTTCTGCCCACTAGGCCAAGTGAGCTTCAATGAAGAAACACATGTCTCGCTCCAAGAAAACGTTTTGTTAGAAGCAGGAGGCTCCAGAACACTGTTTCCCTGTGAGAATTGAGTTAATGTACCAAGGAATACTGTCTGAAAATCATACTTTTCATTGTGGAGAAATGGTCACGTTGTTGCAAAAAGGCCTATTGAGCTGAGTTGGAGAAACGCATGTATCTCTCCACAGACACCCATCTGTCCTTGAAGCAGGATGATCGGGAGCCCTGATTTCCTTGAGAATTGTGGTAGGTTTTCAAGGAATGCTTCCTACCAATTTGGAGTTTCAAGGTCGAGATAGGCTCTGCTTCCTCCAATTAGGCCTCTTCAGTTAATTTCAAGACACACATTTATCTCTCAGAGGACAACCATCTGTGTATGAATCAGAAGCAGATAGCACATTGGGGCATAGTGAGAATTGAGTTAAGTTTGAAAGAAACCCTTCCTGAAAATCGATGTTTTCAAGTGGTCTGTAGGTTCTGCTCATTCCAAATAGGCCATGTCAGCTAAGGTAAGGATACAAATGTATCTCTCGACAGGAAGACATTGGTGTTTGAAGCAGGAGCTTCAAGCACATTGTTTCCAGGATATAATTCATTGAGTTTTTGAAAGGAAAGCTACCTGAAAATCATAATTCACAAGATGGAGAAAGGCTCATTTTGTGCCAAATAGCAGTCTTCAGGTGATTTGGAGAAACACATGTGTCTCACCAAGACAACCTGGTGTGTAAGAAGCAGTAGCATCAAGAACATTGTTTTCAAGAGATAAGTGTGTTAGTTTTTGAAGGAATACATCATGCAAATCATCGTTCTCCAGGTGCATATGAGCTAAGATTGCTTCTAATAGCCCTACTCAGCACACCTGAAGAAACACATATATCACTCCAAAGAAAACCATCAATCTTAGAAGCTGCAACATCGAGCTGTTGGCTCCCCATGTGAATCAATTAAGGATTCGAAAAGAATACCTCCTGTAACAAAGGGGTTTCACGGTGGAGATAGGCTCTGTTTGCTGCACCTAGACCTATTCAGCTGAGTGGAAAAAACTCATGAATCTGTCCAAAGTAAACCATCTTTGCTACATGCCGCAGCATCCCTCATGTTGTTTTCCTTTGAAAATCAATTGAGATTTTGAAAGGAATACTGCCTGCTTCTCAAGTGTTTTAAGGTAGAAATAGGTTCTGTTTCCTCCAAACAGGCCTAGTCACACACCCTGAATAAACACATAAATCTCTGCAAATAATCCATCTCTGTTTGAAGCAGAAGCATCTTGCGCATTGTTTCCCTGTGAGAATTCAGTTAGTTGTGAGAGCAATACTTTCTGCAACTTAGGTGTTTCAAGGTGAAGGTACGGTCCTCTCCTCCAATTAGGCCTGTTCAGCCGATTTGAAGAAACACATATATCTCACAATAAACCAACTACATTAGAAGTTGTAGCAGTTAGCATATTGTTTCTGTGTGAGAATCGAATTACATTTTTATAGGGCTGTTCCTAGAACTTACATGTTTCAAGGTGGACATAAGCTCAGTTAGCTCCAAATAGGCCTATTTGTCTCAGCTGAAGAATAACATGGATCTCTCAAAGGAAAACCATCGGTATTAGAGGAATGAGAGTCTAGCTTATTGTTCATTTTTGAGAATTGAGTTAGTTTTTCGAGGAATACTTCCTGCAAATCACAGTTTGCAAGGTGGAGAAAGGCTCATTTCTTTCAAAAATGGCCTACCGAGCTCACTTGTAGAAATGCTACCTACCTGTCCAAAGGAAACGAGCGATGTCAACGGCTGTAGCATCCTGCACATTCTTCCCCTCTGAGAGTTTCGTTCATTTTGGAATGGAAAACTTGGTGCACTGTGCATTTTTCAAGTTGTTGATAGGCTCTCTTTCTTATAAATGTGCCTATTCATGCGAATTGAAGTAACTCATGGATCTCTCCAAAGACAACCATCTGTGTTAGAAGCAGAATCATGTAGAACATGGTTTGCCTTTGGGAAGTTTGTTACTTTTTGAACTAATACTTGCTGCAACTTAGGTGTTTAAAGGTGGGGATAGTTACCGTTTGCTGCATGTAGCCATGTTCTGCTAAGCTGAAGAAACACGTGTATCTCTCGACATGAAATCTTCTGTGTTATAAGTGGTAGCATGTAGCACATTGTTGTCCAGTTAAAATTGTGTTAGTTTTTAAAAGGAATACTTAATGAAAATCTTAGTGTTCTAGAGGGAGAAAGGCTCATTTCATTGCAAAATGCCCAATTGCGCTTAGGGAAGTAATGCATGTATCCCTCCAAAAAAAAAAACCAGTCTGTGTTCGAGGCTGCAGCATCTTGCAACTGGTTTCCCTGTGTGAGTTCACTAGTTTTTGATCGAATTCTTTCTGGAATATGGGTTTCTCAAGGTTGTGATAGGCTCTCTAAATTCCAAAGAGGCTTATGCAGCTGAGTTGAGGAAACACATGTATCTCTCTAAAGACAGCCATCTATGTTAAAAGCAGTAGCATGTAGATCATTGTTTCCCTGGGAGAACTGAGTTAAATTTTAAAAGGAATGCTTCAAGAAAATCATAGTTTCCAAGGTGGAGAAAGGCTCATTTAGTTCCAAATAGGCCTATTCACCGGAGTTGAAGGAAAACATGGACCTCTGCAAAGAAAACCATCCCTGTTAGAAACATTGGCATGAGAAACATTGCATCCACACCAGAATGGAGTTAGTTGTTGAAAGGAATACTTCCTGCAATATAGGTGTTTCAGGTTGGGGATAGGATGTGTTAGCTCCAAAAAGGCCTATTCAGCTAACATGAAGGAAAACATAAATTACTTCAAAGTAAAAATCTTTGGTTAGAAACTGAAACATGTTGCAGATTGTGCCTTGTGACAGTTAATTTATCTTTTCAAAGAACTACTTCCTGCAACGTATATGTTTCAAGGAGGAAATAAGCTCTGTTTGCCTCAAATAGGCATGTTCAACTAAGATGAAGAAACACATAGATCTGGCAAAGGAAAACCATCTGAGTTCCAAGCATGAGCATCTAAATCATTGCTACCTTGTTGAATTTCCTTAGTTTTTGACAACAATTCATCCTCTAAATCATGGATTTAAACAGGGAGAAAGGCTCTGTGTCATCCAGATAGGCCTTTTCAGCTCATTTGAAAGAACACATGTATACCTAGGTAGAAAATCATGCTTGTAAGAAGCACGAGTATTAGGATCTTGTGGCCTAGTGAGAATTGAGTTCGTTTTTCAAAGGAATACTTCCTGAATATCACAGTTTTCATGGTGCGGAGAGCTCACGTTTTTCCAAGTAGAGCTATTCAGCTGAGCTGAAGGAACACATGTATCTGTCCAAGGACAATCAACTGTGTTAGAAGGACTGGCATGTAGAACCTTCTTTCCAAGTGATAATTTAGTTTATTTTTGATAGGAAAACTTCCTGGAAATCATAGTTTTAAAGGTGGAGAAAGGCTTATTTTATTCCACATGGTCTGTTCAACTGAGTTGAAAAAACACTTGTATCACTCCAAAAAATCATCTATGTTAGATGTTACAGCATCCTGCACATTGTTTCCCACGGAGTTGTGTTAGTCTTTGAAAGGAATACTTCTTGCAGCATGGGTTTTCCAAGGTCGGGATAGTCTCTGTGTGCTTCCCATTGGCCAGTTTAGTTAAGGTGAGGAAAGACATGTATCCCTTGGAAGGAAATCTTCAGTGTTAGAAGCAGGAGCTTCAACCACATTTTTTCCCTGTACGAAATTGTGTAAGTTTTGGAAGGGAATAGTTCCCTAAAATCATAATTTTCAATGTTTAGAAAGGCTCATTTTGTTCCATATAGGCCTAAACAGTTGAGTTGAAGAAACACAAGTATCTCTCAAAAGACACCCATGTGTTTAGGACAGGAGTATCTAGAGCATTGTTTCCTTTTAGAATTGACTTAGTTTTTCAATGTATACTTCCTGCAACTTAGGGGGTTCAAGTTGGACATAGTCTCTTTTTCTGCCCACTAGGCCAAGTGAGCTTCAATGAAGAAACACATGTCTCGCTCCAAGAAAACGTTTTGTTAGAAGCAGGAGGCTCCAGAACACTGTTTCCCTGTGAGAATTGAGTTAATGTACCAAGGAATACTGTCTGAAAATCATACTTTTCATTGTGGAGAAATGGTCACGTTGTTGCAAAAAGGCCTATTGAGCTGAGTTGGAGAAACGCATGTATCTCTCCACAGACACCCATCTGTCCTTGAAGCAGGATGATCGGGAGCCCTGATTTCCTTGAGAATTGTGGTAGGTTTTCAAGGAATGCTTCCTACCAATTTGGAGTTTCAAGGTCGAGATAGGCTCTGCTTCCTCCAATTAGGCCTCTTCAGTGAATTTCAAGACACACATTTATCTCTCAGAGGACAACCATCTGTGTATGAATCAGAAGCAGATAGCACATTGGGGCATAGTGAGAATTGAGTTAAGTTTGAAAGAAACCCTTCCAGAAAATCGATGTTTTCAAGTGGTCTGTAGGTTCTGCTCATTCCAAATAGGCCATGTCAGCTAAGGTAAGGATACAAATGTATCTCTCGACAGGAAGACATTGGTGTTTGAAGCAGGAGCTTCAAGCACATTGTTTGCAGGGTATAATTCATTGAGTTTTTGAAAGGAAAGCTACCTGAAAATCCTAATTCACAAGATGGAGAAAGGCTCATTTTGTGCCAAATAGCAGTCTTCAGGTGATTTGGAGAAACACATGTGTCTCACCAAGACAACCTGGTGTGTAAGAAGCAGTAGCATCAAGAACATTGTTTTCAAGAGATAAGTGTGTTAGTTTTTGAAGGAATACATCATGCAAATCATCGTTCTCCAGGTGCATATGAGCTAAGATTGCTTCTAATAGCCCTACTCAGCACACCTGAAGAAACACATATATCACTCCAAAGAAAACCATCAATCTTAGAAGCTGCAACATCGAGCTGTTGGCTCCCCATGTGAATCAATTAAGGATTCGAAAAGAATACCTCCTCTAACAAAGGGGTTTCACGGTGGAGATAGGCTCTGTTTGCTGCAACTAGACCTATTCAGCTGAGTGGAAAAAACTCATGAATCTGTCCAAAGTAAACCATCTTTGCTACATGCCGCAGCATCCCTCATGTTGTTTTCCTTTGAAAATCAATTGAGATTTTGAAAGGAATACTGCCTGCTTCTCAAGTGTTTTAAGGTAGAAATAGGTTCTGTTTCCTCCAAACAGGCCTAGTCAGACACCCTGAATAAACACATAAATCTCTGCAAATAATCCATCTCTGTTTGAAGCAGAAGCATCTAGCGCATTGTTTCCCTGTGAGAATTCAGTTAGTTGTGAGAGCAATACTTTCTGCAACTTAGGTGTTTCAAGGTGAAGGTACGGTCCTCTCCTCCAATTAGGCCTATTCAGCCGACTTGAAGAAACACATATATCTCACAATAAACCAACTACATTAGAAGTTGTAGCAGTTAGCATATTGTTTCTGTGTGAGAATTGAATTACATTTTTATAGGGCTGTTCCTAGAACTTACATGTTTCAAGGTGGACATAAGCTCAGTTAGCTCCAAATAGGCCTGTTTGTCTCAGCTGAAGAATAACATGGATGTCTCAAAGGAAAACCATCGGTATTAGAGGAATGAGAGTCTAGCTTATTGTTCATTTTTGAGAATTGAGTTAGTTTTTCGAGGAATACTTCCTGCAAATCACAGTTTGCAAGGTGGAGAAAGGCTCATTTCTTTCAAAAATGGCCTACCGAGCTCACTTGTAGAAATGCTACCTACCTGTCCAAAGGAAACGAGCGATGTCAACGGCTGTAGCATCCTGCACATTGTTCCCCTCTGAGAGTTTCGTTCATTTTGGAATGGAAAACTTGGTGCACTGTGCATTTTTCAAGTTGTTGATAGGCTCTCTTTCTTATAAATGTGCCTATTCATGCGAATTGAAGTAACTCATGGATCTCTCCAAAGACAACCATCTGTGTTAGAAGCAGAATCATGTAGAACATGGTTTGCCTTTGGGAAGTGTGTTACTTTTTGAACTAATACTTGCTGCAACTTAGGTGTTTAAAGGTGGGGATAGTTACCGTTTGCTGCATGTAGCCATGTTCTGCTAAGTTGAAGAAACACGTGTATCTCTCGACATGAAATCTTCTGTGTTATAAGTGGTAGCATGTATCACATTGTTGTCCAGTTAAAATTGTGTTAGTTTTTAAAAGGAATACTTAATGAAAATCTTAGTGTTCTAGAGGGAGAAAGGCTCATTTCATTGCAAAATGCCCAATTGCGCTTAGGGAAGTAATGCATGTATCCCTCCAAAAAAAAAAACCAGTCTGTGTTCGAGGCTGCAGCATCTTGCAACTGGTTTCCCTGTGTGAGTTCACTAGTTTTTGATCGAATTCTTTCTGGAATATGGGTTTCTCAAGGTTGTGATAGGCTCTCTAAATTCCAAAGAGGCTTATGCAGCTGAGTAGAGGAAACACATGTATCTCTCTAAAGACAGCCATCTATGTTAAAAGCAGTAGCATGTAGATCATTGTTTCCCTGGGAGAACTGAGTTAAATTTTAAAAGGAATGCTTCAAGAAAATCATAGTTTCCAAGGTGGAGAAAGGCTCATTTAGTTCCAGATAGGCCTATTCACCGGAGTTGAAGGAAAACATGGACCTCTGCAAAGAAAACCATCCCTGTTAGAAACATTGGCATGAGAAACATTGCATCCACACCAGAATGGAGTTAGTTGTTGAAAGGAATACTTCCTGCAATATAGGTGTTTCAGGTTGGGGATAGGATGTGTTAGCTCCAAAAAGGCCTATTCAGCTAACATGAAGGAAAACATAAATTACTTCAAAGTAAAAATCTTTGGTTAGAAACTGAAACATGTTGCAGATTGTGCCTTGTGACAGTTAATTTATCTTTTCAAAGAACTACTTCCTGCAACGTATATGTTTCAAGGAGAAAATAAGCTCTGTTTGCCTCAAATAGGCATGTTCAACTAAGATGAAGAAACACATAGATCTGGCAAAGGAAAACCATCTGAGTTCCAAGCATGAGCATCTAAATCATTGCTACCTTGTTGAATTTCCTTAGTTGTTGACAACAATTCATCCTCTAAATCATGGATTTAAACAGGGAGAAAGGCTCTGTGTCATCCAGATAGGCCTTTTCAGCTAATTTGAAAGAACACATGTATACCTAGGTAGAAAATCATGTTTGTAAGAAGCACGAGTATTAGGATCTTGTGGCCTAGTGAGAATTGAGTTCGTTTTTCAAAGGAATACTTCCTGAATATCACAGTTTTCATGGTGCGGAGAGCTCACGTTTTTCCAAGTAGAGCTATTCAGCTGAGCTGAAGGAACACATGTATCTGTCCAAGGACAATCAACTGTGTTAGAAGGACTGGCATGTAGAACCTTCTTTCCAAGTGATAATTTAGTTTATTTTTGATAGGAAAACTTCCTGGAAATCATAGTTTTAAAGGTGGAGAAAGGCTTATTTTATTCCACATGGTCTGTTCAACTGAGTTGAAAAAACACTTGTATCACTCCAAAAAATCATCTATGTTAGATGTTACAGCATCCTGCACATTGTTTCCCACGGAGTTGTGTTAGTCTTTGAAAGGAATACTTCTTGCAGCATGGGTTTTCCAAGGTCGGGATAGTCTCTGTGTGCTTCCCATTGGCCAGTTTAGTCAAGGTGAGGAAAGACATGTATCCCTTGGAAGGAAATCTTCAGTGTTAGAAGCAGGAGCTTCAACCACATTTTTTCCCTGTACGAAATTGTGTAAGTTTTGGAAGGGAATAGTTCCCTAAAATCATAATTTTCAATGTTTAGCAAGGCTCATTTTGTTCCATATAGGCCTAAACAGTTGAGTTGAAGAAACACAAGTATCTCTCAAAAGACACCCATGTGTTTAGGACAGGAGTATCTAGAGCATTGTTTCCTTTTAGAATTGACTTAGTTTTTCAATGTATACTTCCTGCAACTTAGGGGGTTCAAGTTGGACATAGTCTCTTTTTCTGCCCACTAGGCCAAGTGAGCTTCAATGAAGAAACACATGTCTCGCTCCAAGAAAACGTTTTGTTAGAAGCAGGAGGCTCCAGAACACTGTTTCCCTGTGAGAATTGAGTTAATGTACCAAGGAATACTGTCTGAAAATCATACTTTTCATTGTGGAGAAATGGTCACGTTGTTGCAAAAAGGCCTATTGAGCTGAGTTGGAGAAACACATGTATCTCTCCACAGACACCCATGTGTCCTTGAAGCAGGATGATCGGGAGCCCTGATTTCCTTGAGAATTGTGGTAGGTTTTCAAGGAATGCTTCCTACCAATTTGGAGTTTCAAGGTCGAGATAGGCTCTGCTTCCTCCAATTAGGCCTCTTCAGTGAATTTCAAGACACACATTTATCTCTCGGAGGACAACCATCTGTGTATGAATCAGAAGCAGATAGCACATTGGGGCATAGTGAGAATTGAGTTAAGTTTGAAAGAAACCCTTCCTGAAAATCGATGTTTTCAAGTGGTCTGTAGGTTCTGCTTATTCCAAATAGGCCATGTCAGCTAAGGTAAGGATACAAATGTATCTCTCGACAGGAAGACATTGGTGTTTGAAGCAGGAGCTTCAAGCACATTGTTTCCAGGGTATAATTCATTGAGTTTTTGAAAGGAAAGCTACCTGAAAATCATAATTCACAAGATGGAGAAAGGCTCATTTTGTGCCAAATAGCAGTCTTCAGGTGATTTGGAGAAACACATGTGTCTCACCAAGACAACCTGGTGTGTAAGAAGCAGTAGCATCAAGAACATTGTTTTCAAGAGATAAGTGTGTTAGTTTTTGAAGGAATACATCATGCAAATCATCGTTCTCCAGGTGCATATGAGCTAAGATTGCTTCTAATAGCCCTACTCAGCACACCTGAAGAAACACATATATCACTCCAAAGAAAACCATCAATCTTAGAAGCTGCAACATCGAGCTGTTGGCTCCCCATGTGAATCAATTAAGGATTCGAAAAGAATACCTCCTGTAACAAAGGGGTTTCACGGTGGAGATAGGCTCTGTTTGCTGCAACTAGACCTATTCAGCTGAGTGGAAAAAACTCATGAATCTGTCCAAAGTAATCCATCTTTGCTACATGCCGCAGCATCCCTCATGTTGTTTTCCTTTGAAAATCAATTGAGATTTTGAAAGGAATACTGCCTGCTTCTCAAGTGTTTTAAGGTAGAAATAGGTTCTGTTTCCTCCAAACAGGCCTAGTCAGACACCCTGAATAAACACATAAATCTCTGCAAATAATCCATCTCTGTTTGAAGCAGAAGCATCTAGCGCATTGTTTCCCTGTGAGAATTCAGTTAGTTGTGAGAGCAATACTTTCTGCAACTTAGGTGTTTCAAGGTGAAGGTACGGTCCTCTCCTCCAATTAGGCCTATTCAGCCGACTTGAAGAAACACATATATCTCACAATAAACCAACTACATTAGAAGTTGTAGCAGTTAGCATATTGTTTCTGTGTGAGAATCGAATTACATTTTTATAGGGCTGTTCCTAGAACTTACATGTTTCAAGGTGGACATAAGCTCAGTTAGCTCCAAATAGGCCTATTTGTCTCAGCTGAAGAATAACATGGATCTCTCAAAGGAAAACCATCGGTATTAGAGGAATGAGAGTCTAGCTTATTGTTCATTTTTGAGAATTGAGTTAGTTTTTCGAGGAATACTTCCTGCAAATCACAGTTTGCAAGGTGGAGAAAGGCTCATTTCTTTCAAAAATGGCCTACCGAGCTCACTTGTAGAAATGCTACCTACCTGTCCAAAGGAAACGAGCGATGTCAACGGCTGTAGCATCCTGCACATTGTTCCCCTCTGAGAGTTTCGTTCATTTTGGAATGGAAGACTTGGTGCACTGTGCATTTTTCAAGTTGTTGATAGGCTCTCTTTCTTATAAATGTGCCTATTCATGCGAACTGAAGTAACTCATGGATCTCTCCAAAGACAACCATCTGTGTTAGAAGCAGAATCATGTAGAACATGGTTTGCCTTTGGGAAGTGTGTTACTTTTTGAACTAATACTTGCTGCAACTTAGGTGTTTAAAGGTGGGGATAGTTACCGTTTGCTGCATGTAGCCATGTTCTGCTAAGTTGAAGAAACACGTGTATCTCTCGACATGAAATCTTCTGTGTTATAAGTGGTAGCATGTAGCACATTGTTGTCCAGTTAAAATTGTGTTAGTTTTTAAAAGGAATACTTAATGAAAATCTTAGTGTTCTAGAGGGAGAAAGGCTCATTTCATTGCAAAATGCCCAATTGCGCTTAGGGAAGTAATGCATGTATCCCTCCAAAAAAAAAAAACCAGTCTGTGTTCGAGGCTGCAGCATCTTGCAACTGGTTTCCCTGTGTGAGTTCACTAGTTTTTGATCGAATTCTTTCTGGAATATGGGTTTCTCAAGGTTGTGATAGGCTCTCTAAATTCCAAAGAGGCTTATGCAGCTGAGTAGAGGAAACACATGTATCTCTCTAAAGACAGCCATCTATGTTAAAAGCAGTAGCATGTAGATCATTGTTTCCCTGGGAGAACTGAGTTAAATTTTAAAAGGAATGCTTCAAGAAAATCATAGTTTCCAAGGTGGAGAAAGGCTCATTTAGTTCCAGATAGGCCTATTCACCGGAGTTGAAGGAAAACATGGACCTCTGCAAAGAAAACCATCCCTGTTAGAAACATTGGCATGAGAAACATTGCATCCACACCAGAATGGAGTTAGTTGTTGAAAGGAATACTTCCTGCAATATAGGTGTTTCAGGTTGGGGATAGGATGTGTTAGCTCCAAAAAGGCCTATTCAGCTAACATGAAGGAAAACATAAATTACTTCAAAGTAAAAATCTTTGGTTAGAAACTGAAACATGTTGCAGATTGTGCCTTGTGACAGTTAATTTATCTTTTCAAAGAACTACTTCCTGCAACGTATATGTTTCAAGGAGAAAATAAGCTCTGTTTGCCTCAAATAGGCATGTTCAACTAAGATGAAGAAACACATAGATCTGGCAAAGGAAAACCATCTGAGTTCCAAGCATGAGCATCTAAATCATTGCTACCTTGTTGAATTTCCTTAGTTGTTGACAACAATTCATCCTCTAAATCATGGATTTAAACAGGGAGAAAGGCTCTGTGTCATCCAGATAGGCCTTTTCAGCTAATTTGAAAGAACACATGTATACCTAGGTAGAAAATCATGTTTGTAAGAAGCACGAGTATTAGGATCTTGTGGCCTAGTGAGAATTGAGTTCGTTTTTCAAAGGAATACTTCCTGAATATCACAGTTTTCATGGTGCGGAGAGCTCACGTTTTTCCAAGTAGAGCTATTCAGCTGAGCTGAAGGAACACATGTATCTGTCCAAGGACAATCAACTGTGTTAGAAGGACTGGCATGTAGAACCTTCTTTCCAAGTGATAATTTAGTTTATTTTTGATAGGAAAACTTCCTGGAAATCATAGTTTTAAAGGTGGAGAAAGGCTTATTTTATTCCACATGGTCTGTTCAACTGAGTTGAAAAAACACTTGTATCACTCCAAAAAATCATCTATGTTAGATGTTACAGCATCCTGCACATTGTTTCCCACGGAGTTGTGTTAGTCTTTGAAAGGAATACTTCTTGCAGCATGGGTTTTCCAAGGTCGGGATAGTCTCTGTGTGCTTCCCATTGGCCAGTTTAGTCAAGGTGAGGAAAGACATGTATCCCTTGGAAGGAAATCTTCAGTGTTAGAAGCAGGAGCTTCAACCACATTTTTTCCCTGTACAAAATTGTGTAAGTTTTGGAAGGGAATAGTTCCCTAAAATCATAATTTTCAATGTTTAGAAAGGCTCATTTTGTTCCATATAGGCCTAAACAGTTGAGTTGAAGAAACACAAGTATCTCTCAAAAGACACCCATGTGTTTAGGACAGGAGTATCTAGAGCATTGTTTCCTTTTAGAATTGACTTAGTTTTTCAATGTATACTTCCTGCAACTTAGGGGGTTCAAGTTGGACATAGTCTCTTTTTCTGCCCACTAGGCCAAGTGAGCTTCAATGAAGAAACACATGTCTCGCTCCAAGAAAACGTTTTGTTAGAAGCAGGAGGCTCCAGAACACTGTTTCCCTGTGAGAATTGAGTTAATGTACCAAGGAATACTGTCTGAAAATCATACTTTTCATTGTGGAGAAATTGTCACGTTGTTGCAAAAAGGCCTATTGAGCTGAGTTGGAGAAACACATGTATCTCTCCACAGACACCCATGTGTCCTTGAAGCAGGATGATCGGGAGCCCTGATTTCCTTGAGAATTGTGGTAGGTTTTCAAGGAATGCTTCCTACCAATTTGGAGTTTCAAGGTCGAGATAGGCTCTGCTTCCTCCAATTAGGCCTCTTCAGTGAATTTCAAGACACACATTTATCTCTCGGAGGACAACCATCTGTGTATGAATCAGAAGCAGATAGCACATTGGGGCATAGTGAGAATTGAGTTAAGTTTGAAAGAAACCCTTCCTGAAAATCGACGTTTTCAAGTGGTCTGTAGGTTCTGCTCATTCCAAATAGGCCATGTCAGCTAAGGTAAGGATACAAATGTATCTCTCGACAGGAAGACATTGGTGTTTGAAGCAGGAGCTTCAAGCACATTGTTTGCAGGGTATAATTCATTGAGTTTTTGAAAGGAAAGCTACCTGAAAATCATAATTCACAAGATGGAGAAAGGCTCATTTTGTGCCAAATAGCAGTCTTCAGGTGATTTGGAGAAACACATGTGTCTCACCAAGACAACCTGGTGTGTAAGAAGCAGTAGCATCAAGAACATTGTTTTCAAGAGATAAGTGTGTTAGTTTTTGAAGGAATACATCATGCAAATCATCGTTCTCCAGGTGCATATGAGCTAAGATTGCTTCTAATAGCCCTACTCAGCACACCTGAAGAAACACATATATCACTCCAAAGAAATCCATCAATCTTAGAAGCTGCAACATCGAGCTGTTGCCTCCCCATGTGAATCAATTAAGGATTCGAAAAGAATACCTCCTGTAACAAAGGGGTTTCACGGTGGAGATAGGCTCTGTTTGCTGCAACTAGACCTATTCAGCTGAGTGGAAAAAACTCATGAATCTGTCCAAAGTAAACCATCTTTGCTACATGCCGCAGCATCCCTCATGTTGTTTTCCTTTGAAAATCAATTGAGATTTTGAAAGGAATACTGCCTGCTTCTCAAGTGTTTTAAGGTAGAAATAGGTTCTGTTTCCTCCAAACAGGCCTAGTCAGACACCCTGAATAAACACATAAATCTCTGCAAATAATCCATCTCTGTTTGAAGCAGAAGCATCTAGCGCATTGTTTCCCTGTGAGAATTCAGTTAGTTGTGAGAGCAATACTTTCTGCAACTTAGGTGTTTCAAGGTGAAGGTACGGTCCTCTCCTCCAATTAGGCCTATTCAGCCGACTTGAAGAAACACATATATCTCACAATAAACCAACTACATTAGAAGTTGTAGCAGTTAGCATATTGTTTCTGTGTGAGAATCGAATTACATTTTTATAGGGCTGTTCCTAGAACTTACATGTTTCAAGGTGGACATAAGCTCAGTTAGCTCCAAATAGGCCTATTTGTCTCAGCTGAAGAATAACATGGATCTCTCAAAGGAAAACCATCGGTATTAGAGGAATGAGAGTCTAGCTTATTGTTCATTTTTGAGAATTGAGTTAGTTTTTCGAGGAATACTTCCTGCAAATCACAGTTTGCAAGGTGGAGAAAGGCTCATTTCTTTCAAAAATGGCCTACCGATCTCACTTGTACAAATGCTACCTACCTGTCCAAAGGAAACGAGCGATGTCAACGGCTGTAGCATCCTGCACATTGTTCCCCTCTGAGAGTTTCGTTCATTTTGGAATGGAAGACTTGGTGCACTGTGCATTTTTCAAGTTGTTGAGAGGCTCTCTTTCTTATAAATGTGCCTATTCATGCGAACTGAAGTAACTCATGGATCTCTCCAAAGACAACCATCTGTGTTAGAAGCAGAATCATGTAGAACATGGTTTGCCTTTGGGAAGTGTGTTACTTTTTGAAGTAATACTTGCAGCAACTTAGGTGTTTAAAGGTGGGGATAGTTACCGTTTGCTGCATGTAGCCATGTTCTGCTAAGTTGAAGAAACACGTGTATCTCTCGACATGAAATCTTCTGTGTTATAAGTGGTAGCATGTAGCACATTGTTGTCCAGTTAAAATTGTGTTAGTTTTTAAAAGGAATACTTAATGAAAATCTTAGTGTTCTAGAGGGAGAAAGGCTCATTTCATTGCAAAATGCCCAATTGCGCTTAGGGAAGTAATGCATGTATCCCTCCAAAAAAAAAAACCAGTCTGTGTTCGAGGCTGCAGCATCTTGCAACTGGTTTCCCTGTGTGAGTTCACTAGTTTTTGATCGAATTCTTTCTGGAATATGGGTTTCTCAAGGTTGTGATAGGCTCTCTAAATTCCAAAGAGGCTTATGCAGCTGAGTAGAGGAAACACATGTATCTCTCTAAAGACAGCCATCTATGTTAAAAGCAGTAGCATGTAGATCATTGTTTCCCTGGGAGAACTGAGTTAAATTTTAAAAGGAATGCTTCAAGAAAATCATAGTTTCCAAGGTGGAGAAAGGCTCATTTAGTTCCAAATAGGCCTATTCACCGGAGTTGAAGGAAAACATGGACCTCTGCAAAGAAAACCATCCCTGTTAGAAACATTAGCATGAGAAACATTGCATCCACACCAGAATGGAGTTAGTTGTTGAAAGGAATACTTCCTGCAATATAGGTGTTTCAGGTTGGGGATAGGATGTGTTAGCTCCAAAAAGGCCTATTCAGCTAACATGAAGGAAAACATAAATTACTTCAAAGTAAAAATCTTTGGTTAGAAACTGAAACATGTTGCAGATTGTGCCTTGTGACAGTTAATTTATCTTTTCAAAGAACTACTTCCTGCAACGTATATGTTTCAAGGAGAAAATAAGCTCTGTTTGCCTCAAATAGGCATGTTCAACTAAGATGAAGAAACACATAGAACTGGCAAAGGAAAACCATCTGAGTTCCAAGCATGAGCATCTAAATCATTGCTACCTTGTTGAATTTCCTTAGTTTTTGACAACAATTCATCCTCTAAATCATGGATTTAAACAGGGAGAAAGGCTCTGTGTCATCCAGATAGGCCTTTTCAGCTAATTTGAAAGAACACATGTATACCTAGGTAGAAAATCATGTTTGTAAGAAGCACGAGTATTAGGATCTTGTGGCCTAGTGAGAATTGAGTTCGTTTTTCAAAGGAATACTTCCTGAATATCACAGTTTTCATGGTGCGGAGAGCTCACGTTTTTCCAAGTAGAGCTATTCAGCTGAGCTGAAGGAACACATGTATCTGTCCAAGGACAATCAACTGTGTTAGAAGGACTGGCATGTAGAACCTTCTTTCCAAGTGATAATTTAGTTTATTTTTGATAGGAAAACTTCCTGGAAATCATAGTTTTAAAGGTGGAGAAAGGCTTATTTTATTCCACATGGTCTGTTCAACTGAGTTGAAAAAACACTTGTATCACTCCAAAAAATCATCTATGTTAGATGTTACAGCATCCTGCACATTGTTTCCCACGGAGTTGTGTTAGTCTTTGAAAGGAATACTTCTTGCAGCATGCGTTTTCCAAGGTCGGGATAGTCTCTGTGTGCTTCCCATTGGCCAGTTTAGTCAAGGTGAGGAAAGACATGTATCCCTTGGAAGGAAATCTTCAGTGTTAGAAGCAGGAGCTTCAACCACATTTTTTCCCTGTACGAAATTGTGTAAGTTTTGGAAGGGAATAGTTCCCTAAAATCATAATTTTCAATGTTTAGAAAGGCTCATTTTGTTCCATATAGGCCTAAACAGTTGAGTTGAAGAAACACAAGTATCTCTCAAAAGACACCCATGTGTTTAGGACAGGAGTATCTAGAGCATTGTTTCCTTTTAGAATTGACTTAGTTTTTCAATGTATACTTCCTGCAACTTAGGGGGTTCAAGTTGGACATAGTCTCTTTTTCTGCCCACTAGGCCAAGTGAGCTTCAATGAAGAAACACATGTCTCGCTCCAAGAAAACGTTTTGTTAGAAGCAGGAGGCTCCAGAACACTGTTTCCCTGTGAGAATTGAGTTAATGTACCAAGGAATACTGTCTGAAAATCATACTTTTCATTGTGGAGAAATGGTCACGTTGTTGCAAAAAGGCCTATTGAGCTGAGTTGGAGAAACACATGTATCTCTCCACAGACACCCATCTGTCCTTGAAGCAGGATGATCGGGAGCCCTGATTTCCTTGAGAATTGTGGTAGGTTTTCAAGGAATGCTTCCTACCAATTTGGAGTTTCAAAGTCGAGATAGGCTCTGCTTCCTCCAATTAGGCCTCTTCAGTGAATTTCAAGACACACATTTATCTCTCGGAGGACAACCATCTGTGTATGAATCAGAAGCAGATAGCACATTGGGGCATAGTGAGAATTGAGTTAAGTTTGAAAGAAACCCTTCCTGAAAATCGACGTTTTCAAGTGGTCTGTAGGTTCTGCTCATTCCAAATAGGCCATGTCAGCTAAGGTAAGGATACAAATGTATCTCTCGACAGGAAGACATTGGTGTTTGAAGCAGGAGCTTCAAGCACATTGTTTGCAGGGTATAATTCATTGAGTTTTTGAAAGGAAAGCTACCTGAAAATCATAATTCACAAGATGGAGAAAGGCTCATTTTGTGCCAAATAGCAGTCTTCAGGTGATTTGGAGAAACACATGTGTCTCACCAAGACAACCTGGTGTGTAAGAAGCAGTAGCATCAAGAACATTGTTTTCAAGAGATAAGTGTGTTAGTTTTTGAAGGAATACATCATGCAAATCATCGTTCTCCAGGTGCATATGAGCTAAGATTGCTTCTAATAGCCCTACTCAGCACACCTGAAGAAACACATATATCACTCCAAAGAAATCCATCAATCTTAGAAGCTGCAACATCGAGCTGTTGGCTCCCCATGTGAATCAATTAAGGATTCGAAAAGAATACCTCCTGTAACAAAGGGGTTTCACGGTGGAGATAGGCTCTGTTTGCTGCAACTAGACCTATTCAGCTGAGTGGAAAAAACTCATGAATCTGTCCAAAGTAAACCATCTTTGCTACATGCCGCAGCATCCCTCATGTTGTTTTCCTTTGAAAATCAATTGAGATTTTGAAAGGAATACTGCCTGCTTCTCAAG
Source organism: Castor canadensis (assembly GCF_047511655.1). NCBI lineage: Eukaryota > Metazoa > Chordata > Mammalia > Rodentia > Castoridae > Castor > Castor canadensis. The sequence continues at coordinate 94,725,520 of NC_133395.1, forward strand.
TGTTTTAAGGTAGAAATAGGTTCTGTTTCCTCCAAACAGGCCTAGTCAGACACCCTGAATAAACACATAAATCTCTGCAAATAATCCATCTCTGTTTGAAGCAGAAGCATCTAGCGCATTGTTTCCCTGTGAGAATTCAGTTAGTTGTGAGAGCAATACTTTCTGCAACTTAGGTGTTTCAAGGTGAAGGTACGGTCCTCTCCTCCAATTAGGCCTATACAGCCGACTTGAAGAAACACATATATCTCACAATAAACCAACGACATTAGAAGTTGTAGCAGTTAGCATATTGTTTCTGTGTGAGAATTGAATTACATTTTTATAGGGCTGTTCCTAGAACTTACATGTTTCAAGGTGGACATAAGCTCAGTTAGCTCCAAATAGGCCTATTTGTCTCAGCTGAAGAATAACATGGATCTCTCAAAGGAAAACCATCGGTATTAGAGGAATGAGAGTCTAGCTTATTGTTCATTTTTGAGAATTGAGTTAGTTTTTCGAGGAATACTTCCTGCAAATCACAGTTTGCAAGGTGGAGAAAGGCTCATTTCTTTCAAAAATGGCCTACCGAGCTCACTTGTAGAAATGCTACCTACCTGTCCAAAGGAAACGAGCGATGTCAACGGCTGTAGCATCCTGCACATTGTTCCCCTCTGAGAGTTTCGTTCATTTTGGAATGGAAGACTTGGTGCACTGTGCATTTTTCAAGTTGTTGATAGGCTCTCTTTCTTATAAATGTGCCTATTCATGCGAACTGAAGTAACTCATGGATCTCTCCAAAGACAACCATCTGTGTTAGAAGCAGAATCATGTAGAACATGGTTTGCCTTTGGGAAGTGTGTTACTTTTTGAACTAATACTTGCTGCAACTTAGGTGTTTAAAGGTGGGGATAGTTACCGTTTGCTGCATGTAGCCATGTTCTGCTAAGTTGAAGAAACACGTGTATCTCTCGACATGAAATCTTCTGTGTTATAAGTGGTAGCATGTAGCACATTGTTGTCCAGTTAAAATTGTGTTAGTTTTTAAAAGGAATACATAATGAAAATCTTAGTGTTCTAGAGGGAGAAAGGCTCATTTCATTGCAAAATGCCCAATTGCGCTTAGGGAAGTAATGCATGTATCCCTCCAAAAAAAAAAACCAGTCTGTGTTCGAGGCTGCAGCATCTTGCAACTGGTTTCCCTGTGTGAGTTCACTAGTTTTTGATCGAATTCTTTCTGGAATATGGGTTTCTCAAGGTTGTGATAGGCTCTCTAAATTCCAAAGAGGCTTATGCAGCTGAGTAGAGGAAACACATGTATCTCTCTAAAGACAGCCATCTATGTTAAAAGCAGTAGCATGTAGATCATTGTTTCCCTGGGAGAACTGAGTTAAATTTTAAAAGGAATGCTTCAAGAAAATCATAGTTTCCAAGGTGGAGAAAGGCTCATTTAGTTCCAAATAGGCCTATTCACCGGAGTTGAAGGAAAACATGGACCTCTGGAAAGAAAACCATCCCTGTTAGAAACATTGGCATGAGAAACATTGCATCCACACCAGAATGGAGTTAGTTGTTGAAAGGAATACTTCCTGCAATATAGGTGTTTCAGGTTGGGGATAGGATGTTTTAGCTCCAAAAAGGCCTATTCAGCTAACATGAAGGAAAACATAAATTACTTCAAAGTAAAAATCTTTGGTTAGAAACTGAAACATGTTGCAGATTGTGCCTTGTGACAGTTAATTTATCTTTTCAAAGAACTACTTCCTGCAACGTATATGTTTCAAGGAGAAAATAAGCTCTGTTTGCCTCAAATAGGCATGTTCAACTAAGATGAAGAAACACATAGATCTGGCAAAGGAAAACCATCTGAATTCCAAGCATGAGCATCTAAATCATTGCTACCTTGTTGAATTTCCTTAGTTTTTGACAACAATTCATCCTCTAAATCATGGATTTAAACAGGGAGAAAGGCTCTGTGTCATCCAGATAGGCCTTTTCAGCTAATTTGAAAGAACACATGTATACCTAGGTAGAAAATCATGTTTGTAAGAAGCACGAGTATTAGGATCTTGTGGCCTAGTGAGAATTGAGTTCGTTTTTCAAAGGAATACTTCCTGAATATCACAGTTTTCATGGTGCAGAGAGCTCACGTTTTTCCAAGTAGAGCTATTCAGCTGAGCTGAAGGAACACATGTATCTGTCCAAGGACAATCAACTGTGTTAGAAGGACTGGCATGTAGAACCTTCTTTCCAAGTGATAATTTAGTTTATTTTTGATAGGAAAACTTCCTGGAAATCATAGTTTTAAAGGTGGAGAAAGGCTTATTTTATTCCACATGGTCTGTTCAACTGAGTTGAAAAAACACTTGTATCACTCCAAAAAATCATCTATGTTAGATGTTACAGCATCCTGCACATTGTTTCCCACGGAGTTGTGTTAGTCTTTGAAAGGAATACTTCTTGCAGCATGGGTTTTCCAAGGTCGGGATAGTCTCTGTGTGCTTCCCATTGGCCAGTTTAGTTAAGGTGAGGAAAGACATGTATCCCTTGGAAGGAAATCTTCAGTGTTAGAAGCAGGAGCTTCAACCACATTTTTTCCCTGTACGAAATTGTGTAAGTTTTGGAAGGGAATAGTTCCCTAAAATCATAATTTTCAATGTTTAGAAAGGCTCATTTTGTTCCATATAGGCCTAAACAGTTGAGTTGAAGAAACACAAGTATCTCTCAAAAGACACCCATGTGTTTAGGACAGGAGTATCTAGAGCATTGTTTCCTTTTAGAATTGACTTAGTTTTTCAATGTATACTTCCTGCAACTTAGGGGGTTCAAGTTGGACATAGTCTCTTTTTCTGCCCACTAGGCCAAGTGAGCTTCAATGAAGAAACACATGTCTCGCTCCAAGAAAACGTTTTGTTAGAAGCAGGAGGCTCCAGAACACTGTTTCCCTGTGAGAATTGAGTTAATGTACCAAGGAATACTGTCTGAAAATCATACTTTTCATTGTGGAGAAATGGTCACGTTGTTGCAAAAAGGCCTATTGAGCTGAGTTGGAGAAACACATGTATCTCTCCACAGACACCCATGTGTCCTTGAAGCAGGATGATCGGGAGCCCTGATTTCCTTGAGAATTGTGGTAGGTTTTCAAGGAATGCTTCCTACCAATTTGGAGTTTCAAAGTCGAGATAGGCTCTGCTTCCTCCAATTAGGCCTCTTCAGTGAATTTCAAGACACACATTTATCTCTCGGAGGACAACCATCTGTGTATGAATCAGAAGCAGATAGCACATTGGGGCATAGTGAGAATTGAGTTAAGTTTGAAAGAAACCCTTCCTGAAAATCGACGTTTTCAAGTGGTCTGTAGGTTCTGCTCATTCCAAATAGGCCATGTCAGCTAAGGTAAGGATACAAATGTATCTCTCGACAGGAAGACATTGGTGTTTGAAGCAGGAGCTTCAAGCACATTGTTTGCAGGGTATAATTCATTGAGTTTTTGAAAGGAAAGCTACCTGAAAATCATAATTCACAAGATGGAGAAAGGCTCATTTTGTGCCAAATAGCAGTCTTCAGGTGATTTGGAGAAACACATGTGTCTCACCAAGACAACCTGGTGTGTAAGAAGCAGTAGCATCAAGAACATTGTTTTCAAGAGATAAGTGTGTTAGTTTTTGAAGGAATACATCATGCAAATCATCGTTCTCCAGGTGCATATGAGCTAAGATTGCTTCTAATAGCCCTACTCAGCACACCTGAAGGAACACATATATCACTCCAAAGAAATCCATCAATCTTAGAAGCTGCAACATCGAGCTGTTGGCTCCCCATGTGAATCAATTAAGGATTCGAAAAGAATACCTCCTGTAACAAAGGGGTTTCACGGTGGAGGTAGGCTCTGTTTGCTGCAACTAGACCTATTCAGCTGAGTGGAAAAAACTCATGAATCTGTCCAAAGTAAACCATCTTTGCTACATGCCGCAGCATCCCTCATGTTGTTTTCCTTTGAAAATCAATTGAGATTTTGAAAGGAATACTGCCTGCTTCTCAAGTGTTTTAAGGTAGAAATAGGTTCTGTTTCCTCCAAACAGGCCTAGTCAGACACCCTGAATAAACACATAAATCTCTGCAAATAATCCATCTCTGTTTGAAGCAGAAGCATCTAGCGCATTGTTTCCCTGTGAGAATTCAGTTAGTTGTGAGAGCAATACTTTCTGCAACTTAGGTGTTTCAAGGTGAAGGTACGGTCCTCTCCTCCAATTAGGCCTATACAGCCGACTTGAAGAAACACATATATCTCACAATAAACCAACGACATTAGAAGTTGTAGCAGTTAGCATATTGTTTCTGTGTGAGAATTGAATTACATTTTTATAGGGCTGTTCCTAGAACTTACATGTTTCAAGGTGGACATAAGCTCAGTTAGCTCCAAATAGGCCTATTTGTCTCAGCTGAAGAATAACATGGATCTCTCAAAGGAAAACCATCGGTATTAGAGGAATGAGAGTCTAGCTTATTGTTCATTTTTGAGAATTGAGTTAGTTTTTCGAGGAATACTTCCTGCAAATCACAGTTTGCAAGGTGGAGAAAGGCTCATTTCTTTCAAAAATGGCCTACCGAGCTCACTTGTAGAAATGCTACCTACCTGTCCAAAGGAAACGAGCGATGTCAACGGCTGTAGCATCCTGCACATTGTTCCCCTCTGAGAGTTTCGTTCATTTTGGAATGGAAGACTTGGTGCACTGTGCATTTTTCAAGTTGTTGATAGGCTCTCTTTCTTATAAATGTGCCTATTCATGCGAACTGAAGTAACTCATGGATCTCTCCAAAGACAACCATCTGTGTTAGAAGCAGAATCATGTAGAACATGGTTTGCCTTTGGGAAGTGTGTTACTTTTTGAACTAATACTTGCTGCAACTTAGGTGTTTAAAGGTGGGGATAGTTACCGTTTGCTGCATGTAGCCATGTTCTGCTAAGTTGAAGAAACACGTGTATCTCTCGACATGAAATCTTCTGTGTTATAAGTGGTAGCATGTAGCACATTGTTGTCCAGTTAAAATTGTGTTAGTTTTTAAAAGGAATACATAATGAAAATCTTAGTGTTCTAGAGGGAGAAAGGCTCATTTCATTGCAAAATGCCCAATTGCGCTTAGGGAAGTAATGCATGTATCCCTCCAAAAAAAAAAACCAGTCTGTGTTCGAGGCTGCAGCATCTTGCAACTGGTTTCCCTGTGTGAGTTCACTAGTTTTTGATCGAATTCTTTCTGGAATATGGGTTTCTCAAGGTTGTGATAGGCTCTCTAAATTCCAAAGAGGCTTATGCAGCTGAGTAGAGGAAACACATGTATCTCTCTAAAGACAGCCATCTATGTTAAAAGCAGTAGCATGTAGATCATTGTTTCCCTGGGAGAACTGAGTTAAATTTTAAAAGGAATGCTTCAAGAAAATCATAGTTTCCAAGGTGGAGAAAGGCTCATTTAGTTCCAAATAGGCCTATTCACCGGAGTTGAAGGAAAACATGGACCTCTGGAAAGAAAACCATCCCTGTTAGAAACATTGGCATGAGAAACATTGCATCCACACCAGAATGGAGTTAGTTGTTGAAAGGAATACTTCCTGCAATATAGGTGTTTCAGGTTGGGGATAGGATGTTTTAGCTCCAAAAAGGCCTATTCAGCTAACATGAAGGAAAACATAAATTACTTCAAAGTAAAAATCTTTGGTTAGAAACTGAAACATGTTGCAGATTGTGCCTTGTGACAGTTAATTTATCTTTTCAAAGAACTACTTCCTGCAACGTATATGTTTCAAGGAGAAAATAAGCTCTGTTTGCCTCAAATAGGCATGTTCAACTAAGATGAAGAAACACATAGATCTGGCAAAGGAAAACCATCTGAATTCCAAGCATGAGCATCTAAATCATTGCTACCTTGTTGAATTTCCTTAGTTTTTGACAACAATTCATCCTCTAAATCATGGATTTAAACAGGGAGAAAGGCTCTGTGTCATCCAGATAGGCCTTTTCAGCTAATTTGAAAGAACACATGTATACCTAGGTAGAAAATCATGTTTGTAAGAAGCACGAGTATTAGGATCTTGTGGCCTAGTGAGAATTGAGTTCGTTTTTCAAAGGAATACTTCCTGAATATCACAGTTTTCATGGTGCGGAGAGCTCACGTTTTTCCAAGTAGAGCTATTCAGCTGAGCTGAAGGAACACATGTATCTGTCCAAGGACAATCAACTGTGTTAGAAGGACTGGCATGTAGAACCTTCTTTCCAAGTGATAATTTAGTTTATTTTTGATAGGAAAACTTCCTGGAAATCATAGTTTTAAAGGTGGAGAAAGGCTTATTTTATTCCACATGGTCTGTTCAACTGAGTTGAAAAAACACTTGTATCACTCCAAAAAATCATCTATGTTAGATGTTACAGCATCCTGCACATTGTTTCCCACGGAGTTGTGTTAGTCTTTGAAAGGAATACTTCTTGCAGCATGGGTTTTCCAAGGTCGGGATAGTCTCTGTGTGCTTCCCATTGGCCAGTTTAGTTAAGGTGAGGAAAGACATGTATCCCTTGGAAGGAAATCTTCAGTGTTAGAAGCAGGAGCTTCAACCACATTTTTTCCCTGTACGAAATTGTGTAAGTTTTGGAAGGGAATAGTTCCCTAAAATCATAATTTTCAATGTTTAGAAAGGCTCATTTTGTTCCATATAGGCCTAAACAGTTGAGTTGAAGAAACACAAGTATCTCTCAAAAGACACCCATGTGTTTAGGACAGGAGTATCTAGAGCATTGTTTCCTTTTAGAATTGACTTAGTTTTTCAATGTATACTTCCTGCAACTTAGGGGGTTCAAGTTGGACATAGTCTCTTTTTCTGCCCACTAGGCCAAGTGAGCTTCAATGAAGAAACACATGTCTCGCTCCAAGAAAACGTTTTGTTAGAAGCAGGAGGCTCCAGAACACTGTTTCCCTGTGAGAATTGAGTTAATGTACCAAGGAATACTGTCTGAAAATCATACTTTTCATTGTGGAGAAATGGTCACGTTGTTGCAAAAAGGCCTATTGAGCTGAGTTGGAGAAACACATGTATCTCTCCACAGACACCCATGTGTCCTTGAAGCAGGATGATCGGGAGCCCTGATTTCCTTGAGAATTGTGGTAGGTTTTCAAGGAATGCTTCCTACCAATTTGGAGTTTCAAAGTCGAGATAGGCTCTGCTTCCTCCAATTAGGCCTCTTCAGTGAATTTCAAGACACACATTTATCTCTCGGAGGACAACCATCTGTGTATGAATCAGAAGCAGATAGCACATTGGGGCATAGTGAGAATTGAGTTAAGTTTGAAAGAAACCCTTCCTGAAAATCGACGTTTTCAAGTGGTCTGTAGGTTCTGCTCATTCCAAATAGGCCATGTCAGCTAAGGTAAGGATACAAATGTATCTCTCGACAGGAAGACATTGGTGTTTGAAGCAGGAGCTTCAAGCACATTGTTTGCAGGGTATAATTCATTGAGTTTTTGAAAGGAAAGCTACCTGAAAATCATAATTCACAAGATGGAGAAAGGCTCATTTTGTGCCAAATAGCAGTCTTCAGGTGATTTGGAGAAACACATGTGTCTCACCAAGACAACCTGGTGTGTAAGAAGCAGTAGCATCAAGAACATTGTTTTCAAGAGATAAGTGTGTTAGTTTTTGAAGGAATACATCATGCAAATCATCGTTCTCCAGGTGCATATGAGCTAAGATTGCTTCTAATAGCCCTACTCAGCACACCTGAAGAAACACATATATCACTCCAAAGAAATCCATCAATCTTAGAAGCTGCAACATCGAGCTGTTGGCTCCCCATGTGAATCAATTAAGGATTCGAAAAGAATACCTCCTGTAACAAAGGGGTTTCACGGTGGAGATAGGCTCTGTTTGCTGCAACTAGACCTATTCAGCTGAGTGGAAAAAACTCATGAATCTGTCCAAAGTAAACCATCTTTGCTACATGCCGCAGCATCCCTCATGTTGTTTTCCTTTGAAAATCAATTGAGATTTTGAAAGGAATACTGCCTGCTTCTCAAGTGTTTTAAGGTAGAAATAGGTTCTGTTTCCTCCAAACAGGCCTAGTCAGACACCCTGAATAAACACATAAATCTCTGCAAATAATCCATCTCTGTTTGAAGCAGAAGCATCTAGCGCATTGTTTCCCTGTGAGAATTCAGTTAGTTGTGAGAGCAATACTTTCTGCAACTTAGGTGTTTCAAGGTGAAGGTACGGTCCTCTCCTCCAATTAGGCCTATACAGCCGACTTGAAGAAACACATATATCTCACAATAAACCAACTACATTAGAAGTTGTAGCAGTTAGCATATTGTTTCTGTGTGAGAATTGAGTTACATTTTTATAGGGCTGTTCCTAGAACTTACATGTTTCAAGGTGGACATAAGCTCAGTTAGCTCCAAATAGGCCTATTTGTCTCAGCTGAAGAATAACATGGATCTCTCAAAGGAAAACCATCGGTATTAGAGGAATGAGAGTCTAGCTTATTGTTCATTTTTGAGAATTGAGTTAGTTTTTCGAGGAATACTTCCTGCAAATCACAGTTTGCAAGGTGGAGAAAGGCTCATTTCTTTCAAAAATGGCCTACCGAGCTCACTTGTAGAAATGCTACCTACCTGTCCAAAGGAAACGAGCGATGTCAACGGCTGTAGCATCCTGCACATTGTTCCCCTCTGAGAGTTTCGTTCATTTTGGAATGGAAGACTTGGTGCACTGTGCATTTTTCAAGTTGTTGATAGGCTCTCTTTCTTATAAATGTGCCTATTCATGCGAACTGAAGTAACTCATGGATCTCTCCAAAGACAACCATCTGTGTTAGAAGCAGAATCATGTAGAACATGGTTTGCCTTTGGGAAGTGTGTTACTTTTTGAACTAATACTTGCTGCAACTTAGGTGTTTAAAGGTGGGGATAGTTACCGTTTGCTGCATGTAGCCATGTTCTGCTAAGTTGAAGAAACACGTGTATCTCTCGACATGAAATCTTCTGTGTTATAAGTGGTAGCATGTAGCACATTGTTGTCCAGTTAAAATTGTGTTAGTTTTTAAAAGGAATACATAATGAAAATCTTAGTGTTCTAGAGGGAGAAAGGCTCATTTCATTGCAAAATGCCCAATTGCGCTTAGGGAAGTAATGCATGTATCCCTCCAAAAAAAAAAACCAGTCTGTGTTCGAGGCTGCAGCATCTTGCAACTGGTTTCCCTGTGTGAGTTCACTAGTTTTTGATCGAATTCTTTCTGGAATATGGGTTTCTCAAGGTTGTGATAGGCTCTCTAAATTCCAAAGAGGCTTATGCAGCTGAGTAGAGGAAACACATGTATCTCTCTAAAGACAGCCATCTATGTTAAAAGCAGTAGCATGTAGATCATTGTTTCCCTGGGAGAACTGAGTTAAATTTTAAAAGGAATGCTTCAAGAAAATCATAGTTTCCAAGGTGGAGAAAGGCTCATTTAGTTCCAAATAGGCCTATTCACCGGAGTTGAAGGAAAACATGGACCTCTGGAAAGAAAACCATCCCTGTTAGAAACATTGGCATGAGAAACATTGCATCTACACCAGAATGGAGTTAGTTGTTGAAAGGAATACTTCCTGCAATATAGGTGTTTCAGGTTGGGGATAGGATGTTTTAGCTCCAAAAAGGCCTATTCAGCTAACATGAAGGAAAACATAAATTACTTCAAAGTAAAAATCTTTGGTTAGAAACTGAAACATGTTGCAGATTGTGCCTTGTGACAGTTAATTTATCTTTTCAAAGAACTACTTCCTGCAACGTATATGTTTCAAGGAGAAAATAAGCTCTGTTTGCCTCAAATAGGCATGTTCAACTAAGATGAAGAAACACATAGATCTGGCAAAGGAAAACCATCTGAATTCCAAGCATGAGCATCTAAATCATTGCTACCTTGTTGAATTTCCTTAGTTTTTGACAACAATTCATCCTCTAAATCATGGATTTAAACAGGGAGAAAGGCTCTGTGTCATCCAGATAGGCCTTTTCAGCTAATTTGAAAGAACACATGTATACCTAGGTAGAAAATCATGTTTGTAAGAAGCACGAGTATTAGGATCTTGTGGCCTAGTGAGAATTGAGTTCGTTTTTCAAAGGAATACTTCCTGAATATCACAGTTTTCATGGTGCGGAGAGCTCACGTTTTTCCAAGTAGAGCTATTCAGCTGAGCTGAAGGAACACATGTATCTGTCCAAGGACAATCAACTGTGTTAGAAGGACTGGCATGTAGAACCTTCTTTCCAAGTGATAATTTAGTTTATTTTTGATAGGAAAACTTCCTGGAAATCATAGTTTTAAAGGTGGAGAAAGGCTTATTTTATTCCACATGGTCTGTTCAACTGAGTTGAAAAAACACTTGTATCACTCCAAAAAATCATCTATGTTAGATGTTACAGCATCCTGCACATTGTTTCCCACGGAGTTGTGTTAGTCTTTGAAAGGAATACTTCTTGCAGCATGGGTTTTCCAAGGTCGGGATAGTCTCTGTGTGCTTCCCATTGGCCAGTTTAGTTAAGGTGAGGAAAGACATGTATCCCTTGGAAGGAAATCTTCAGTGTTAGAAGCAGGAGCTTCAACCACATTTTTTCCCTGTACGAAATTGTGTAAGTTTTGGAAGGGAATAGTTCCCTAAAATCATAATTTTCAATGTTTAGAAAGGCTCATTTTGTTCCATATAGGCCTAAACAGTTGAGTTGAAGAAACACAAGTATCTCTCAAAAGACACCCATGTGTTTAGGACAGGAGTATCTAGAGCATTGTTTCCTTTTAGAATTGACTTAGTTTTTCAATGTATACTTCCTGCAACTTAGGGGGTTCAAGTTGGACATAGTCTCTTTTTCTGCCCACTAGGCCAAGTGAGCTTCAATGAAGAAACACATGTCTCGCTCCAAGAAAACGTTTTGTTAGAAGCAGGAGGCTCCAGAACACTGTTTCCCTGTGAGAATTGAGTTAATGTACCAAGGAATACTGTCTGAAAATCATACTTTTCATTGTGGAGAAATGGTCACGTTGTTGCAAGAAGGCCTATTGAGCTGAGTTAGAGAAACACATGTATCTCTCCACAGACACCCATGTGTCCTTGAAGCAGGATGATCGGGAGCCCTGATTTCCTTGAGAATTGTGGTAGGTTTTCAAGGAATGCTTCCTACCAATTTGGAGTTTCAAGGTCGAGATAGGCTCTGCTTCCTCCAATTAGGCCTCTTCAGTGAATTTCAAGACACACATTTATCTCTCGGAGGACAACCATCTGTGTATGAATCAGAAGCAGATAGCACATTGGGGCATAGTGAGAATTGAGTTAAGTTTGAAAGAAACCCTTCCTGAAAATCGATGTTTTCAAGTGGTCTGTAGGTTCTGCTCATTCCAAATAGGCCATGTCAGCTAAGGTAAGGATACAAATGTATCTCTCGACAGGAAGACATTGGTGTTTGAAGCAGGAGCTTCAAGCACATTGTTTCCAGGGTATAATTCATTGAGTTTTTGAAAGGAAAGCTACCTGAAAATCATAATTCACAAGATGGAGAAAGGCTCATTTTGTGCCAAATAGCAGTCTTCAGGTGATTTGGAGAAACACATGTGTCTCACCAAGACAACCTGGTGTGTAAGAAGCAGTAGCATCAAGAACATTGTTTTCAAGAGATAAGTGTGTTAGTTTTTGAAGGAATACATCATGCAAATCATCGTTCTCCAGGTGCATATGAGCTAAGATTGCTTCTAATAGCCCTACTCAGCACACCTGAAGAAACACATATATCACTCCAAAGAAAACCATCAATCTTAGAAGCTGCAACATCGAGCTGTTGGCTCCCCATGTGAATCAATTAAGGATTCGAAAAGAATACCTCCTGTAACAAAGGGGTTTCACGGTGGAGATAGGCTCTGTTTGCTGCAACTAGACCTATTCAGCTGAGTGGAAAAAACTCATGAATCTGTCCAAAGTAAACCATCTTTGCTACATGCCGCAGCATCCCTCATGTTGTTTTCCTTTGAAAATCAATTGAGATTTTGAAAGGAATACTGCCTGCTTCTCAAGTGTTTTAAGGTAGAAATAGGTTCTGTTTCCTCCAAACAGGCCTAGTCAGACACCCTGAATAAACACATAAATCTCTGCAAATAATCCATCTCTGTTTGAAGCAGAAGCATCTAGCGCATTGTTTCCCTGTGAGAATTCAGTTAGTTGTGAGAGCAATACTTTCTGCAACTTAGGTGTTTCAAGGTGAAGGTACGGTCCTCTCCTCCAATTAGGCCTATTCAGCCGACTTGAAGAAACACATATATCTCACAATAAACCAACTACATTAGAAGTTGTAGCAGTTAGCATATTGTTTCTGTGTGAGAATCGAATTACATTTTTATAGGGCTGTTCCTAGAACTTACATGTTTCAAGGTGGACATAAGCTCAGTTAGCTCCAAATAGGCCTATTTGTCTCAGCTGAAGAATAACATGGATCTCTCAAAGGAAAACCATCGGTATTAGAGGAATGAGAGTCTAGCTTATTGTTCATTTTTGAGAATTGAGTTAGTTTTTCGAGGAATACTTCCTGCAAATCACAGTTTGCAAGGTGGAGAAAGGCTCATTTCTTTCAAAAATGGCCTACCGAGCTCACTTGTAGAAATGCTACCTACCTGTCCAAAGGAAACGAGCGATGTCAACGGCTGTAGCATCCTGCACATTGTTCCCCTCTGAGAGTTTCGTTCATTTTGGAATGGAAGACTTGGTGCACTGTGCATTTTTCAAGTTGTTGATAGGCTCTCTTTCTTATAAATGTGCCTATTCATGCGAACTGAAGTAACTCATGGATCTCTCCAAAGACAACCATCTGTGTTAGAAGCAGAATCATGTAGAACATGGTTTGCCTTTGGGAAGTGTGTTACTTTTTGAACTAATACTTGCTGCAACTTAGGTGTTTAAAGGTGGGGATAGTTACCGTTTGCTGCATGTAGCCATGTTCTGCTAAGTTGAAGAAACACGTGTATCTCTCGACATGAAATCTTCTGTGTTATAAGTGGTAGCATGTAGCACATTGTTGTCCAGTTAAAATTGTGTTAGTTTTTAAAAGGAATACTTAATGAAAATCTTAGTGTTCTAGAGGGAGAAAGGCTCATTTCATTGCAAAATGCCCAATTGCGCTTAGGGAAATAATGCATGTATCCCTCCAAAAAAAAAAACCAGTCTGTGTTCGAGGCTGCAGCATCTTGCAACTGGTTTCCCTGTGTGAGTTCACTAGTTTTTGATCGAATTCTTTCTGGAATATGGGTTTCTCAAGGTTGTGATAGGCTCTCTAAATTCCAAAGAGGCTTATGCAGCTGAGTAGAGGAAACACATGTATCTCTCTAAAGACAGCCATCTATGTTAAAAGCAGTAGCATGTAGATCATTGTTTCCCTGGGAGAACTGAGTTAAATTTTAAAAGGAATGCTTCAAGAAAATCATAGTTTCCAAGGTGGAGAAAGGCTCATTTAGTTCCAAATAGGCCTATTCACCGGAGTTGAAGGAAAACATGGACCTCTGCAAAGAAAACCATCCCTGTTAGAAACATTGGCATGAGAAACATTGCATCCACACCAGAATGGAGTTAGTTGTTGAAAGGAATACTTCCTGCAATATAGGTGTTTCAGGTTGGGGATAGGATGTGTTAGCTCCAAAAAGGCCTATTCAGCTAACATGAAGGAAAACATAAATTACTTCAAAGTAAAAATCTTTGGTTAGAAACTGAAACATGTTGCAGATTGTGCCTTGTGACAGTTAATTTATCTTTTCAAAGAACTACTTCCTGCAACGTATATGTTTCAAGGAGAAAATAAGCTCTGTTTGCCTCAAATAGGCATGTTCAACTAAGATGAAGAAACACATAGAACTGGCAAAGGAAAACCATCTGAGTTCCAAGCATGAGCATCTAAATCATTGCTACCTTGTTGAATTTCCTTAGTTTTTGACAACAATTCATCCTCTAAATCATGGATTTAAACAGGGAGAAAGGCTCTGTGTCATCCAGATAGGCCTTTTCAGCTCATTTGAAAGAACACATGTATACCTAGGTAGAAAATCATGTTTGTAAGAAGCACGAGTATTAGGATCTTGTGGCCTAGTGAGAATTGAGTTCGTTTTTCAAAGGAATACTTCCTGAATATCACAGTTTTCATGGTGCGGAGAGCTCATGTTTTTCCAAGTAGAGCTATTCAGCTGAGCTGAAGGAACACATGTATCTGTCCAAGGACAATCAACTGTGTTAGAAGGACTGGCATGTAGAACCTTCTTTCCAAGTGATAATTTAGTTTATTTTTGATAGGAAAACTTCCTGGAAATCATAGTTTTAAAGGTGGAGACAGGCTTATTTTATTCCACATGGTCTGTTCAACCGAGTTGAAAAAACACTTGTATCACTCCAAAAAATCATCTATGTTAGATGTTACAGCATCCTGCACATTGTTTCCCACGGAGTTGTGTTAGTCTTTGAAAGGAATACTTCTTGCAGCATGGGTTTTCCAAGGTCGGGATAGTCTCTGTGTTCTTCCCATTGGCCAGTTTAGTCAAGGTGAGGAAAGACATGTATCCCTTGGAAGGAAATCTTCAGTGTTAGAAGCAGGAGCTTCAACCACATTTTTTCCCTGTACGAAATTGTGTAAGTTTTGGAAGGGAATAGTTCCCTAAAATCATAATTTTCAATGTTTAGAAAGGCTCATTTTGTTCCATATAGGCCTAAACAGTTGAGTTGAAGAAACACAAGTATCTCTCAAAAGACACCCATGTGTTTAGGACAGGAGTATCTAGAGCATTGTTTCCTTTTAGAATTGACTTAGTTTTTCAATGTATACTTCCTGCAACATACGGGGTTCAAGTTGGACATAGTCTCTTTTTCTGCCCACTAGGCCAAGTGAGCTTCAATGAAGAAACACATGTCTCGCTCCAAGAAAACGTTTTGTTAGAAGCAGGAGGCTCCAGAACACTGTTTCCCTGTGAGAATTGAGTTAATGTACCAAGGAATACTGTCTGAAAATCATACTTTTCATTGTGGAGAAATGGTCACGTTGTTGCAAAAAGGCCTATTGAGCTGAGTTGGAGAAACACATGTATCTCTCCACAGACACCCATCTGTCCTTGAAGCAGGATGATCGGGAGCCCTGATTTCCTTGAGAATTGTGGTAGGTTTTCAAGGAATGCTTCCTACCAATTTGGAGTTTCAAGGTCGAGATAGGCTCTGCTTCCTCCAATTAGGCCTCTTCAGTGAATTTCAAGACACACATTTATCTCTCGGAGGACAACCATCTGTGTATGAATCAGAAGCAGATAGCACATTGGGGCATAGTGAGAATTGAGTTAAGTTTGAAAGAAACCCTTCCTGAAAATCGACGTTTTCAAGTGGTCTGTAGGTTCTGCTCATTCCAAATAGGCCATGTCAGCTAAGGTAAGGATACAAATGTATCTCTCGACAGGAAGACATTGGTGTTTGAAGCAGGAGCTTCAAGCACATTGTTTGCAGGGTATAATTCATTGAGTTTTTGAAAGGAAAGCTACCTGAAAATCATAATTCACAAGATGGAGAAAGGCTCATTTTGTGCCAAATAGCAGTCTTCAGGTGATTTGGAGAAACACATGTGTCTCACCAAGACAACCTGGTGTGTAAGAAGCAGTAGCATCAAGAACATTGTTTTCAAGAGATAAGTGTGTTAGTTTTTGAAGGAATACATCATGCAAATCATCGTTCTCCAGGTGCATATGAGCTAAGATTGCTTCTAATAGCCCTACTCAGCACACCTGAAGAAACACATATATCACTCCAAAGAAATCCATCAATCTTAGAAGCTGCAACATCGAGCTGTTGCCTCCCCATGTGAATCAATTAAGGATTCGAAAAGAATACCTCCTGTAACAAAGGGGTTTCACGGTGGAGATAGGCTCTGTTTGCTGCAACTAGACCTATTCAGCTGAGTGGAAAAAACTCATGAATCTGTCCAAAGTAAACCATCTTTGCTACATGCCGCAGCATCCCTCATGTTGTTTTCCTTTGAAAATCAATTGAGATTTTGAAAGGAATACTGCCTGCTTCTCAAGTGTTTTAAGGTAGAAATAGGTTCTGTTTCCTCCAAACAGGCCTAGTCAGACACCCTGAATAAACACATAAATCTCTGCAAATAATCCATCTCTGTTTGAAGCAGAAGCATCTAGCGCATTGTTTCCCTGTGAGAATTCAGTTAGTTGTGAGAGCAATACTTTCTGCAACTTAGGTGTTTCAAGGTGAAGGTACGGTCCTCTCCTCCAATTAGGCCTATTCAGCCGACTTGAAGAAACACATATATCTCACAATAAACCAACTACATTAGAAGTTGTAGCAGTTAGCATATTGTTTCTGTGTGAGAATCGAATTACATTTTTATAGGGCTGTTCCTAGAACTTACATGTTTCAAGGTGGACATAAGCTCAGTTAGCTCCAAATAGGCCTATTTGTCTCAGCTGAAGAATAACATGGATCTCTCAAAGGAAAACCATCGGTATTAGAGGAATGAGAGTCTAGCTTATTGTTCATTTTTGAGAATTGAGTTAGTTTTTCGAGGAATACTTCCTGCAAATCACAGTTTGCAAGGTGAAGAAAGGCTCATTTCTTTCAAAAATGGCCTACCGATCTCACTTGTACAAATGCTACCTACCTGTCCAAAGGAAACGAGCGATGTCAACGGCTGTAGCATCCTGCACATTGTTCCCCTCTGAGAGTTTCGTTCATTTTGGAATGGAAGACTTGGTGCACTGTGCATTTTTCAAGTTGTTGAGAGGCTCTCTTTCTTATAAATGTGCCTATTCATGCGAACTGAAGTAACTCATGGATCTCTCCAAAGACAACCATCTGTGTTAGAAGCAGAATCATGTAGAACATGGTTTGCCTTTGGGAAGTGTGTTACTTTTTGAACTAATACTTGCAGCAACTTAGGTGTTTAAAGGTGGGGATAGTTACCGTTTGCTGCATGTAGCCATGTTCTGCTAAGTTGAAGAAACACGTGTATCTCTCGACATGAAATCTTCTGTGTTATAAGTGGTAGCATGTAGCACATTGTTGTCCAGTTAAAATTGTGTTAGTTTTTAAAAGGAATACTTAATGAAAATCTTAGTGTTCTAGAGGGAGAAAGGCTCATTTCATTGCAAAATGCCCAATTGCGCTTAGGGAAGTAATGCATGTATCCCTCCAAAAAAAAAAACCAGTCTGTGTTCGAGGCTGCAGCATCTTGCAACTGGTTTCCCTGTGTGAGTTCACTAGTTTTTGATCGAATTCTTTCTGGAATATGGGTTTCTCAAGGTTGTGATAGGCTCTCTAAATTCCAAAGAGGCTTATGCAGCTGAGTAGAGGAAACACATGTATCTCTCTAAAGACAGCCATCTATGTTAAAAGCAGTAGCATGTAGATCATTGTTTCCCTGGGAGAACTGAGTTAAATTTTAAAAGGAATGCTTCAAGAAAATCATAGTTTCCAAGGTGGAGAAAGGCTCATTTAGTTCCAAATAGGCCTATTCACCGGAGTTGAAGGAAAACATGGACCTCTGGAAAGAAAACCATCCCTGTTAGAAACATTAGCATGAGAAACATTGCATCCACACCAGAATGGAGTTAGTTGTTGAAAGGAATACTTCCTGCAATATAGGTGTTTCAGGTTGGGGATAGGATGTGTTAGCTCCAAAAAGGCCTATTCAGCTAACATGAAGGAAAACATAAATTACTTCAAAGTAAAAATCTTTGGTTAGAAACTGAAACATGTTGCAGATTGTGCCTTGTGACAGTTAATTTATCTTTTCAAAGAACTACTTCCTGCAACGTATATGTTTCAAGGAGAAAATAAGCTCTGTTTGCCTCAAATAGGCATGTTCAACTAAGATGAAGAAACACATAGAACTGGCAAAGGAAAACCATCTGAGTTCCAAGCATGAGCATCTAAATCATTGCTACCTTGTTGAATTTCCTTAGTTTTTGACAACAATTCATCCTCTAAATCATGGATTTAAACAGGGAGAAAGGCTCTGTGTCATCCAGATAGGCCTTTTCAGCTCATTTGAAAGAACACATGTATACCTAGGTAGAAAATCATGTTTGTAAGAAGCACGAGTATTAGGATCTTGTGGCCTAGTGAGAATTGAGTTCGTTTTTCAAAGGAATACTTCCTGAATATCACAGTTTTCATGGTGCGGAGAGCTCACGTTTTTCCAAGTAGAGCTATTCAGCTGAGCTGAAGGAACACATGTATCTGTCCAAGGACAATCAACTGTGTTAGAAGGACTGGCATGTAGAACCTTCTTTCCAAGTGATAATTTAGTTTATTTTTGATAGGAAAACTTCCTGGAAATCATAGTTTTAAAGGTGGAGAAAGGCTTATTTTATTCCACATGGTCTGTTCAACTGAGTTGAAAAAACACTTGTATCACTCCAAAAAATCATCTATGTTAGATGTTACAGCATCCTGCACATTGTTTCCCACGGAGTTGTGTTAGTCTTTGAAAGGAATACTTCTTGCAGCATGCGTTTTCCAAGGTCGGGATAGTCTCTGTGTGCTTCCCATTGGCCAGTTTAGTCAAGGTGAGGAAAGACATGTATCCCTTGGAAGGAAATCTTCAGTGTTAGAAGCAGGAGCTTCAACCACATTTTTTCCCTGTACGAAATTGTGTAAGTTTTGGAAGGGAATAGTTCCCTAAAATCATAATTTTCAATGTTTAGAAAGGCTCATTTTGTTCCATATAGGCCTAAACAGTTGAGTTGAAGAAACACAAGTATCTCTCAAAAGACACCCATGTGTTTAGGACAGGAGTATCTAGAGCATTGTTTCCTTTTAGAATTGACTTAGTTTTTCAATGTATACTTCCTGCAACTTAGGGGGTTCAAGTTGGACATAGTCTCTTTTTCTGCCCACTAGGCCAAGTGAGCTTCAATGAAGAAACACATGTCTCGCTCCAAGAAAACGTTTTGTTAGAAGCAGGAGGCTCCAGAACACTGTTTCCCTGTGAGAATTGAGTTAATGTACCAAGGAATACTGTCTGAAAATCATACTTTTCATTGTGGAGAAATGGTCACGTTGTTGCAAAAAGGCCTATTGAGCTGAGTTGGAGAAACACATGTATCTCTCCACAGACACCCATCTGTCCTTGAAGCAGGATGATCGGGAGCCCTGATTTCCTTGAGAATTGTGGTAGGTTTTCAAGGAATGCTTCCTACCAATTTGGAGTTTCAAAGTCGAGATAGGCTCTGCTTCCTCCAATTAGGCCTCTTCAGTGAATTTCAAGACACACATTTATCTCTCGGAGGACAACCATCTGTGTATGAATCAGAAGCAGATAGCACATTGGGGCATAGTGAGAATTGAGTTAAGTTTGAAAGAAACCCTTCCTGAAAATCGACGTTTTCAAGTGGTCTGTAGGTTCTGCTCATTCCAAATAGGCCATGTCAGCTAAGGTAAGGATACAAATGTATCTCTCGACAGGAAGACATTGGTGTTTGAAGCAGGAGCTTCAAGCACATTGTTTGCAGGGTATAATTCATTGAGTTTTTGAAAGGAAAGCTACCTGAAAATCCTAATTCACAAGATGGAGAAAGGCTCATTTTGTGCCAAATAGCAGTCTTCAGGTGATTTGGAGAAACACATGTGTCTCACCAAGACAACCTGGTGTGTAAGAAGCAGTAGCATCAAGAACATTGTTTTCAAGAGATAAGTGTGTTAGTTTTTGAAGGAATACATCATGCAAACCATCGTTCTCCAGGTGCATATGAGCTAAGATTGCTTCTAATAGCCCTACTCAGCACACCTGAAGAAACACATATATCACTCCAAAGAAATCCATCAATCTTAGAAGCTGCAACATCGAGCTGTTGGCTCCCCATGTGAATCAATTAAGGATTCGAAAAGAATACCTCCTGTAACAAAGGGGTTTCAAGGTGGAGATAGGCTCTGTTTGCTGCAACTAGACCTATTCAGCTGAGTGGAAAAAACTCATGAATCTGTCCAAAGTAAACCATCTTTGCTACATGCCGCAGCATCCCTCATGTTGTTTTCCTTTGAAAATCAATTGAGATTTTGAAAGGAATACTGCCTGCTTCTCAAGTGTTTTAAGGTAGAAATAGGTTCTGTTTCCTCCAAACAGGCCTAGTCAGACACCCTGAATAAACACATAAATCTCTGCAAATAATCCATCTCTGTTTGAAGCAGAAGCATCTAGCGCATTGTTTCCCTGTGAGAATTCAGTTAGTTGTGAGAGCAATACTTTCTGCAACTTAGGTGTTTCAAGGTGAAGGTACGGTCCTCTCCTCCAATTAGGCCTATACAGCCGACTTGAAGAAACACATATATCTCACAATAAACCAACTACATTAGAAGTTGTAGCAGTTAGCATATTGTTTCTGTGTGAGAATTGAATTACATTTTTATAGGGCTGTTCCTAGAACTTACATGTTTCAAGGTGGACATAAGCTCAGTTAGCTCCAAATAGGCCTATTTGTCTCAGCTGAAGAATAACATGGATCTCTCAAAGGAAAACCATCGGTATTAGAGGAATGAGAGTCTAGCTTATTGTTCATTTTTGAGAATTGAGTTAGTTTTTCGAGGAATACTTCCTGCAAATCACAGTTTGCAAGGTGGAGAAAGGCTCATTTCTTTCAAAAATGGCCTACCGAGCTCACTTGTAGAAATGCTACCTACCTGTCCAAAGGAAACGAGCGATGTCAACGGCTGTAGCATCCTGCACATTGTTCCCCTCTGAGAGTTTCGTTCATTTTGGAATGGAAGACTTGGTGCACTGTGCATTTTTCAAGTTGTTGATAGGCTCTCTTTCTTATAAATGTGCCTATTCATGCGAACTGAAGTAACTCATGGATCTCTCCAAAGACAACCATCTGTGTTAGAAGCAGAATCATGTAGAACATGGTTTGCCTTTGGGAAGTGTGTTACTTTTTGAACTAATACTTGCTGCAACTTAGGTGTTTAAAGGTGGGGATAGTTACCGTTTGCTGCATGTAGCCATGTTCTGCTAAGTTGAAGAAACACGTGTATCTCTCGACATGAAATCTTCTGTGTTATAAGTGGTAGCATGTAGCACATTGTTGTCCAGTTAAAATTGTGTTAGTTTTTAAAAGGAATACTTAATGAAAATCTTAGTGTTCTAGAGGGAGAAAGGCTCATTTCATTGCAAAATGCCCAATTGCGCTTAGGGAAGTAATGCATGTATCCCTCCAAAAAAAAAAACCAGTCTGTGTTCGAGGCTGCAGCATCTTGCAACTGGTTTCCCTGTGTGAGTTCACTAGTTTTTGATCGAATTCTTTCTGGAATATGGGTTTCTCAAGGTTGTGATAGGCTCTCTAAATTCCAAAGAGGCTTATGCAGCTGAGTAGAGGAAACACATGTATCTCTCTAAAGACAGCCATCTATGTTAAAAGCAGTAGCATGTAGATCATTGTTTCCCTGGGAGAACTGAGTTAAATTTTAAAAGGAATGCTTCAAGAAAATCATAGTTTCCAAGGTGGAGAAAGGCTCATTTAGTTCCAAATAGGCCTATTCACCGGAGTTGAAGGAAAACATGGACCTCTGCAAAGAAAACCATCCCTGTTAGAAACATTGGCATGAGAAACATTGCATCCACACCAGAATGGAGTTAGTTGTTGAAAGGAATACTTCCTGCAATATAGGTGTTTCAGGTTGGGGATAGGATGTGTTAGCTCCAAAAAGGCCTATTCAGCTAACATGAAGGAAAACATAAATTACTTCAAAGTAAAAATCTTTGGTTAGAAACTGAAACATGTTGCAGATTGTGCCTTGTGACAGTTAATTTATCTTTTCAAAGAACTACTTCCTGCAACGTATATGTTTCAAGGAGAAAATAAGCTCTGTTTGCCTCAAATAGGCATGTTCAACTAAGATGAAGAAACACATAGAACTGGCAAAGGAAAACCATCTGAGTTCCAAGCATGAGCATCTAAATCATTGCTACCTTGTTGAATTTCCTTAGTTTTTGACAACAATTCATCCTCTAAATCATGGATTTAAACAGGGAGAAAGGCTCTGTGTCATCCAGATAGGCCTTTTCAGCTCATTTGAAAGAACACATGTATACCTAGGTAGAAAATCATGTTTGTAAGAAGCACGAGTATTAGGATCTTGTGGCCTAGTGAGAATTGAGTTCGTTTTTCAAAGGAATACTTCCTGAATATCACAGTTTTCATGGTGCGGAGAGCTCACGTTTTTCCAAGTAGAGCTATTCAGCTGAGCTGAAGGAACACATGTATCTGTCCAAGGACAATCAACTGTGTTAGAAGGACTGGCATGTAGAACCTTCTTTCCAAGTGATAATTTAGTTTATTTTTGATAGGAAAACTTCCTGGAAATCATAGTTTTAAAGGTGGAGACAGGCTTATTTTATTCCACATGGTCTGTTCAACCGAGTTGAAAAAACACTTGTATCACTCCAAAAAATCATCTATGTTAGATGTTACAGCATCCTGCACATTGTTTCCCACGGAGTTGTGTTAGTCTTTGAAAGGAATACTTCTTGCAGCATGGGTTTTCCAAGGTCGGGATAGTCTCTGTGTGCTTCCCATTGGCCAGTTTAGTCAAGGTGAGGAAAGACATGTATCCCTTGGAAGGAAATCTTCAGTGTTAGAAGCAGGAGCTTCAACCACATTTTTTCCCTGTACGAAATTGTGTAAGTTTTGGAAGGGAATAGTTCCCTAAAATCATAATTTTCAATGTTTAGAAAGGCTCATTTTGTTCCATATAGGCCTAAACAGTTGAGTTGAAGAAACACAAGTATCTCTCAAAAGACACCCATGTGTTTAGGACAGGAGTATCTAGAGCATTGTTTCCTTTTAGAATTGACTTAGTTTTTCAATGTATACTTCCTGCAACTTAGGGGGTTCAAGTTGGACATAGTCTCTTTTTCTGCCCACTAGGCCAAGTGAGCTTCAATGAAGAAACACATGTCTCGCTCCAAGAAAACGTTTTGTTAGAAGCAGGAGGCTCCAGAACACTGTTTCCCTGTGAGAATTGAGTTAATGTACCAAGGAATACTGTCTGAAAATCATACTTTTCATTGTGGAGAAATGGTCACGTTGTTGCAAAAAGGCCTATTGAGCTGAGTTGGAGAAACACATGTATCTCTCCACAGACACCCATGTGTCCTTGAAGCAGGATGATCGGGAGCCCTGATTTCCTTGAGAATTGTGGTAGGTTTTCAAGGAATGCTTCCTACCAATTTGGAGTTTCAAGGTCGAGATAGGCTCTGCTTCCTCCAATTAGGCCTCTTCAGTGAATTTCAAGACACACATTTATCTCTCGGAGGACAACCATCTGTGTATGAATCAGAAGCAGATAGCACATTGGGGCATAGTGAGAATTGAGTTAAGTTTGAAAGAAACCCTTCCTGAAAATCGACGTTTTCAAGTGGTCTGTAGTTTCTGCTCATTCCAAATAGGCCATGTCAGCTAAGGTAAGGATACAAATGTATCTCTCGACAGGAAGACATTGGTGTTTGAAGCAGGAGCTTCAAGCACATTGTTTGCAGGGTATAATTCATTGAGTTTTTGAAAGGAAAGCTACCTGAAAATCATAATTCACAAGATGGAGAAAGGCTCATTTTGTGCCAAATAGCAGTCTTCAGGTGATTTGGAGAAACACATGTGTCTCACCAAGACAACCTGGTGTGTAAGAAGCAGTAGCATCAAGAACATTGTTTTCAAGAGATAAGTGTGTTAGTTTTTGAAGGAATACATCATGCAAATCATCGTTCTCCAGGTGCATATGAGCTAAGATTGCTTCTGATAGCCCTACTCAGCACACCTGAAGAAACACATATATCACTCCAAAGAAAACCATCAATCTTAGAAGCTGCAACATCGAGCTGTTGGCTCCCCATGTGAATCAATTAAGGATTCGAAAAGAATACCTCCTGTAACAAAGGGGTTTCACGGTGGAGATAGGCTCTGTTTGCTGCAACTAGACCTATTCAGCTGAGTGGAAAAAACTTATGAATCTGTCCAAAGTAAACCATCTTTGCTACATGCCGCAGCATCCCTCATGTTGTTTTCCTTTGAAAATCAATTGAGATTTTGAAAGGAATACTGCCTGCTTCTCAAGTGTTTTAAGGTAGAAATAGGTTCTGTTTCCTCCAAACAGGCCTAGTCAGACACCCTGAATAAACACATAAATCTCTGCAAATAATCCATCTCTGTTTGAAGCAGAAGCATCTAGCGCATTGTTTCCCTGTGAGAATTCAGTTAGTTGTGAGAGCAATACTTTCTGCAACTTAGGTGTTTCAAGGTGAAGGTACGGTCCTCTCCTCCAATTAGGCCTATTCAGCCGACTTGAAGAAACACATATATCTCACAATAAACCAACTACATTAGAAGTTGTAGCAGTTAGCATATTGTTTCTGTGTGAGAATCGAATTACATTTTTATAGGGCTGTTCCTAGAACTTACATGTTTCAAGGTGGACATAAGCTCAGTTAGCTCCAAATAGGCCTATTTGTCTCAGCTGAAGAATAACATGGATCTCTCAAAGGAAAACCATCGGTATTAGAGGAATGAGAGTCTAGCTTATTGTTCATTTTTGAGAATTGAGTTAGTTTTTCGAGGAATACTTCCTGCAAATCACAGTTTGCAAGGTGGAGAAAGGCTCATTTCTTTCAAAAATGGCCTACCGAGCTCACTTGTAGAAATGCTACCTACCTGTCCAAAGGAAACGAGCGATGTCAACGGCTGTAGCATCCTGCACATTGTTCCCCTCTGAGAGTTTCGTTCATTTTGGAATGGAAGACTTGGTGCACTGTGCATTTTTCAAGTTGTTGATAGGCTCTCTTTCTTATAAATGTGCCTATTCATGCGAACTGAAGTAACTCATGGATCTCTCCAAAGACAACCATCTGTGTTAGAAGCAGAATCATGTAGAACATGGTTTGCCTTTGGGAAGTGTGTTACTTTTTGAACTAATACTTGCTGCAACTTAGGTGTTTAAAGGTGGGGATAGTTACCGTTTGCTGCATGTAGCCATGTTCTGCTAAGTTGAAGAAACACGTGTATCTCTCGACATGAAATCTTCTGTGTTATAAGTGGTAGCATGTAGCACATTGTTGTCCAGTTAAAATTGTGTTAGTTTTTAAAAGGAATACTTAATGAAAATCTTAGTGTTCTAGAGGGAGAAAGGCTCATTTCATTGCAAAATGCCCAATTGCGCTTAGGGAAGTAATGCATGTATCCCTCCAAAAAAAAAAACCAGTCTGTGTTCGAGGCTGCAGCATCTTGCAACTGGTTTCCCTGTGTGAGTTCACTAGTTTTTGATCGAATTCTTTCTGGAATATGGGTTTCTCAAGGTTGTGATAGGCTCTCTAAATTCCAAAGAGGCTTATGCAGCTGAGTAGAGGAAACACATGTATCTCTCTAAAGACAGCCATCTATGTTAAAAGCAGTAGCATGTAGATCATTGTTTCCCTGGGAGAACTGAGTTAAATTTTAAAAGGAATGCTTCAAGAAAATCATAGTTTCCAAGGTGGAGAAAGGCTCATTTAGTTCCAAATAGGCCTATTCACCGGAGTTGAAGGAAAACATGGACCTCTGCAAAGAAAACCATCCCTGTTAGAAACATTGGCATGAGAAACATTGCATCCACACCAGAATGGAGTTAGTTGTTGAAAGGAATACTTCCTGCAATATAGGTGTTTCAGGTTGGGGATAGGATGTGTTAGCTCCAAAAAGGCCTATTCAGCTAACATGAAGGAAAACATAAATTACTTCAAAGTAAAAATCTTTGGTTAGAAACTGAAACATGTTGCAGATTGTGCCTTGTGACAGTTAATTTATCTTTTCAAAGAACTACTTCCTGCAACGTATATGTTTCAAGGAGAAAATAAGCTCTGTTTGCCTCAAATAGGCATGTTCAACTAAGATGAAGAAACACATAGAACTGGCAAAGGAAAACCATCTGAGTTCCAAGCATGAGCATCTAAATCATTGCTACCTTGTTGAATTTCCTTAGTTTTTGACAACAATTCATCCTCTAAATCATGGATTTAAACAGGGAGAAAGGCTCTGTGTCATCCAGATAGGCCTTTTCAGCTCATTTGAAAGAACACATGTATACCTAGGTAGAAAATCATGTTTGTAAGAAGCACGAGTATTAGGATCTTGTGGCCTAGTGAGAATTGAGTTCGTTTTTCAAAGGAATACTTCCTGAATATCACAGTTTTCATGGTGCGGAGAGCTCACGTTTTTCCAAGTAGAGCTATTCAGCTGAGCTGAAGGAACACATGTATCTGTCCAAGGACAATCAACTGTGTTAGAAGGACTGGCATGTAGAACCTTCTTTCCAAGTGATAATTTAGTTTATTTTTGATAGGAAAACTTCCTGGAAATCATAGTTTTAAAGGTGGAGAAAGGCTTATTTTATTCCACATGGTCTGTTCAACTGAGTTGAAAAAACACTTGTATCACTCCAAAAAATCATCTATGTTAGATGTTACAGCATCCTGCACATTGTTTCCCACGGAGTTGTGTTAGTCTTTGAAAGGAATACTTCTTGCAGCATGGGTTTTCCAAGGTCGGGATAGTCTCTGTGTGCTTCCCATTGGCCAGTTTAGTCAAGGTGAGGAAAGACATGTATCCCTTGGAAGGAAATCTTCAGCGTTAGAAGCAGGAGCTTCAACCACATTTTTTCCCTGTACGAAGTTGTGTAAGTTTTGGAAGGGAATAGTTCCCTAAAATCATAATTTTCAATGTTTAGAAAGGCTCATTTTGTTCCATATAGGCCTAAACAGTTGAGTTGAAGAAACACAAGTATCTCTCAAAAGACACCCATGTGTTTAGGGCAGGAGTATCTAGAGCATTGTTTCCTTTTAGAATTGACTTAGTTTTTCAATGTATACTTCCTGCAACTTAGGGGGTTCAAGTTGGACATAGTCTCTTTTTCTGCCCACTAGGCCAAGTGAGCTTCAATGAAGAAACACATGTCTCGCTCCAAGAAAACGTTTTGTTAGAAGCAGGAGGCTCCAGAACACTGTTTCCCTGTGAGAATTGAGTTAATGTACCAAGGAATACTGTCTGAAAATCATACTTTTCATTGTGGAGAAATGGTCACGTTGTTGCAAAAAGGCCTATTGAGCTGAGTTGGAGAAACACATGTATCTCTCCACAGACACCCATGTGTCCTTGAAGCAGGATGATCGGGAGCCCTGATTTCCTTGAGAATTGTGGTAGGTTTTCAAGGAATGCTTCCTACCAATTTGGAGTTTCAAGGTCGAGATAGGCTCTGCTTCCTCCAATTAGGCCTCTTCAGTGAATTTCAAGACACACATTTATCTCTCGGAGGACAACCATCTGTGTATGAATCAGAAGCAGATAGCACATTGGGGCATAGTGAGAATTGAGTTAAGTTTGAAAGAAACCCTTCCTGAAAATCGATGTTTTCAAGTGGTCTGTAGGTTCTGCTCATTCCAAATAGGCCATGTCAGCTAAGGTAAGGATACAAATGTATCTCTCGACAGGAAGACATTGGTGTTTGAAGCAGGAGCTTCAAGCACATTGTTTGCAGGGTATAATTCATTGAGTTTTTGAAAGGAAAGCTACCTGAAAATCATAATTCACAAGATGGAGAAAGGCTCATTTTGTGCCAAATAGCAGTCTTCAGGTGATTTGGAGAAACACATGTGTCTCACCAAGACAACCTGGTGTGTAAGAAGCAGTAGCATCAAGAACATTGTTTTCAAGAGATAAGTGTGTTAGTTTTTGAAGGAATACATCATGCAAATCATCGTTCTCCAGGTGCATATGAGCTAAGATTGCTTCTAATAGCCCTACTCAGCACACCTGAAGAAACACATATATCACTCCAAAGAAAACCATCAATCTTAGAAGCTGCAACATCGAGCTGTTGGCTCCCCATGTGAATCAATTAAGGATTCGAAAAGAATACCTCCTGTAACAAAGGGGTTTCACGGTGGAGATAGGCTCTGTTTGCTGCAACTAGACCTATTCAGCTGAGTGGAAAAAACTCATGAATCTGTCCAAAGTAAACCATCTTTGCTACATGCCGCAGCATCCCTCATGTTGTTTTCCTTTGAAAATCAATTGAGATTTTGAAAGGAATACTGCCTGCTTCTCAAGTGTTTTAAGGTAGAAATAGGTTCTGTTTCCTCCAAACAGGCCTAGTCAGACACCCTGAATAAACACATAAATCTCTGCAAATAATCCATCTCTGTTTGAAGCAGAAGCATCTAGCGCATTGTTTCCCTGTGAGAATTCAGTTAGTTGTGAGAGCAATACTTTCTGCAACTTAGGTGTTTCAAGGTGAAGGTACGGTCCTCTCCTCCAATTAGGCCTATTCAGCCGACTTGAAGAAACACATATATCTCACAATAAACCAACTACATTAGAAGTTGTAGCAGTTAGCATATTGTTTCTGTGTGAGAATCGAATTACATTTTTATAGGGCTGTTCCTAGAACTTACATGTTTCAAGGTGGACATAAGCTCAGTTAGCTCCAAATAGGCCTATTTGTCTCAGCTGAAGAATAACATGGATCTCTCAAAGGAAAACCATCGGTATTAGAGGAATTAGAGTCTAGCTTATTGTTCATTTTTGAGAATTGAGTTAGTTTTTCGAGGAATACTTCCTGCAAATCACAGTTTGCAAGGTGGAGAAAGGCTCATTTCTTTCAAAAATGGCCTACCGAGCTCACTTGTAGAAATGCTACCTACCTGTCCAAAGGAAACGAGCGATGTCAATGGCTGTAGCATCCTGCACCTTGTTCCCCTCTGAGAGTTTCGTTCATTTTGGAATGGAAGACTTGGTGCACTGTGCATTTTTCAAGTTGTTGATAGGCTCTCTTTCTTATAAATGTGCCTATTCATGCGAACTGAAGTAACTCATGGATCTCTCCAAAGACAACCATCTGTGTTAGAAGCAGAATCATGTAGAACATGGTTTGCCTTTGGGAAGTGTGTTACTTTTTGAACTAATACTTGCTGCAACTTAGGTGTTTAAAGGTGGGGATAGTTACCGTTTGCTGCATGTAGCCATGTTCTGCTAAGTTGAAGAAACACGTGTATCTCTCGACATGAAATCTTCTGTGTTATAAGTGGTAGCATGTAGCACATTGTTGTCCAGTTAAAATTGTGTTAGTTTTTGAAAGGAATACTTAATGAAAATCTTAGTGTTCTAGAGGGAGAAAGGCTCATTTCATTGCAAAATGCCCAATTGCGCTTAGGGAAGTAATGCATGTATCCCTCCAAAAAAAAAAACCAGTCTGTGTTCGAGGCTGCAGCATCTTGCAACTGGTTTCCCTGTGTGAGTTCACTAGTTTTTGATCGAATTCTTTCTGGAATATGGGTTTCTCAAGGTTGTGATAGGCTCTCTAAATTCCAAAGAGGCTTATGCAGCTGAGTAGAGGAAACACATGTATCTCTCTAAAGACAGCCATCTATGTTAAAAGCAGTAGCATGTAGATCATTGTTTCCCTGGGAGAACTGAGTTAAATTTTAAAAGGAATGCTTCAAGAAAATCATAGTTTCCAAGGTGGAGAAAGGCTCATTTAGTTCCAAATAGGCCTATTCACCGGAGTTGAAGGAAAACATGGACCTCTGGAAAGAAAACCATCCCTGTTAGAAACATTGGCATGAGAAACATTGCATCCACACCAGAATGGAGTTAGTTGTTGAAAGGAATACTTCCTGCAATATAGGTGTTTCAGGTTGGGGATAGGATGTTTTAGCTCCAAAAAGGCCTATTCAGCTAACATGAAGGAAAACATAAATTACTTCAAAGTAAAAATCTTTGGTTAGAAACTGAAACATGTTGCAGATTGTGCCTTGTGACAGTTAATTTATCTTTTCAAAGAACTACTTTCTGCAACGTATATGTTTCAAGGAGAAAATAACCTCTGTTTGCCTCAAATAGGCATGTTCAACTAAGATGAAGAAACACATAGATCTGGCAAAGGAAAACCATCTGAGTTCCAAGCATGAGCATCTAAATCATTGCTACCTTGTTGAATTTCCTTAGTTTTTGACAACAATTCATCCTCTAAATCATGGATTTAAATAGGGAGAAAGGCTCTGTGTCATCCAGATAGGCCTTTTCAGCTAATTTGAAAGAACACATGTATACCTAGGTAGAAAATCATGTTTGTAAGAAGCACGAGTATTAGGATCTTGTGGCCTAGTGAGAATTGAGTTCGTTTTCCAAAGGAATACTTCCTGAATATCACAGTTTTCATGGTGCGGAGAGCTCACGTTTTTCCAAGTAGAGCTATTCAGCTGAGCTGAAGGAACACATGTACTGTCCAAGGACAATCAACTGTGTTAGAAGGACTGGCATGTAGAACCTTCTTTCCAAGTGATAATTTAGTTTATTTTTGATAGGAAAACTTCCTGGAAATCATAGTTTTAAAGGTGGAGAAAGGCTTATTTTATTCCACATGGTCTGTTCAACTGAGTTGAAAAAACACTTGTATCACTCCAAAAAATCATCTATGTTAGATGTTACAGCATCCTGCACATTGTTTCCCACGGAGTTGTGTTAGTCTTTGAAAGGAATACTTCTTGCAGCATGGGTTTTCCAAGGTCGGGATAGTCTCTGTGTGCTTCCCATTGGCCAGTTTAGTTAAGGTGAGGAAAGACATGTATCCCTTGGAAGGAAATCTTCAGTGTTAGAAGCAGGAGCTTCAACCACATTTTTTCCCTGTACGAAATTGTGTAAGTTTTGGAAGGGAATAGTTCCCTAAAATCATAATTTTCAATGTTTAGAAAGGCTCATTTTGTTCCATATAGGCCTAAACAGTTGAGTTGAAGAAACACAAGTATCTCTCAAAAGACACCCATGTGTTTAGGACAGGAGTATCTAGAGCATTGTTTCCTTTTAGAATTGACTTAGTTTTTCAATGTATACTTCCTGCAACTTAGGGGGTTCAAGTTGGACATAGTCTCTTTTTCTGCCCACTAGGCCAAGTGAGCTTCAATGAAGAAACACATGTCTCGCTCCAAGAAAACGTTTTGTTAGAAGCAGGAGGCTCCAGAACACTGTTTCCCTGTGAGAATTGAGTTAATGTACCAAGGAATACTGTCTGAAAATCATACTTTTCATTGTGGAGAAATGGTCACGTTGTTGCAAAAAGGCCTATTGAGCTGAGTTGGAGAAACACATGTATCTCTCCACAGACACCCATGTGTCCTTGAAGCAGGATGATCGGGAGCCCTGATTTCCTTGAGAATTGTGGTAGGTTTTCAAGGAATGCTTCCTACCAATTTGGAGTTTCAAGGTCGAGATAGGCTCTGCTTCCTCCAATTAGGCCTCTTCAGTGAATTTCAAGACACACATTTATCTCTCGGAGGACAACCATCTGTGTATGAATCAGAAGCAGATAGCATATTGGGGCATAGTGAGAATTGAGTTAAGTTTGAAAGAAACCCTTCCTGAAAATCGATGTTTTCAAGTGGTCTGTAGGTTCTGCTTATTCCAAATAGGCCATGTCAGCTAAGGTAAGGATACAAATGTATCTCTCGACAGGAAGACATTGGTGTTTGAAGCAGGAGCTTCAAGCACATTGTTTCCAGGGTATAATTCATTGAGTTTTTGAAAGGAAAGCTACCTGAAAATCCTAATTCACAAGATGGAGAAAGGCTCATTTTGTGCCAAATAGCAGTCTTCAGGTGATTTGGAGAAACACATGTGTCTCACCAAGACAACCTGGTGTGTAAGAAGCAGTAGCATCAAGAACATTGTTTTCAAGAGATAAGTGTGTTAGTTTTTGAAGGAATACATCATGCAAATCATCGTTCTCCAGGTGCATATGAGCTAAGATTGCTTCTGATAGCCCTACTCAGCACACCTGAAGAAACACATATATCACTCCAAAGAAAACCATCAATCTTAGAAGCTGCAACATCGAGCTGTTGCCTCCCCATGTGAATCAATTAAGGATTCGAAAAGAATACCTCCTGTAACAAAGGGGTTTCACGGTGGAGATAGGCTCTGTTTGCTGCAACTAGACCTATTCAGCTGAGTGGAAAAAACTCATGAATCTGTCCAAAGTAAACCATCTTTGCTACATGCCGCAGCATCCCTCATGTTGTTTTCCTTTGAAAATCAATTGAGATTTTGAAAGGAATACTGCCTGCTTCTCAAGTGTTTTAAGGTAGAAATAGGTTCTGTTTCCTCCAAACAGGCCTAGTCAGACACCCTGAATAAACACATAAATCTCTGCAAATAATCCATCTCTGTTTGAAGCAGAAGCATCTAGCGCATTGTTTCCCTGTGAGAATTCAGTTAGTTGTGAGAGCAATACTTTCTGCAACTTAGGTGTTTCAAGGTGAAGGTACGGTCCTCTCCTCCAATTAGGCCTATTCAGCCGACTTGAAGAAACACATATATCTCACAATAAACCAACTACATTAGAAGTTGTAGCAGTTAGCATATTGTTTCTGTGTGAGAAACGAATTACATTTTTATAGTGCTGTTCCTAGAACTTACATGTTTCAAGGTGGACATAAGCTCAGTTAGCTCCAAATAGGCCTATTTGTCTCAGCTGAAGAATAACATGGATCTCTCAAAGGAAAACCATCGGTATTAGAGGAATGAGAGTCTAGCTTATTGTTCATTTTTGAGAATTGAGTTAGTTTTTCGAGGAATACTTCCTGCAAATCACAGTTTGCAAGGTGGAGAAAGGCTCATTTCTTTCAAAAATGGCCTACCGAGCTCACTTGTACAAATGCTACCTACCTGTCCAAAGGAAACGAGCGATGTCAACGGCTGTAGCATCCTGCACATTGTTCCCCTCTGAGAGTTTCGTTCATTTTGGAATGGAAAACTTGGTGCACTGTGCATTTTTCAAGTTGTTGATAGGCTCTCTTTCTTATAAATGTGCCTATTCATGAGAATTGAAGTAACTCATGGATCTCTCCAAAGACAACCATCTGTGTTAGAAGCAGAATCATGTAGAACATGGTTTGCCTTTGGGAAGTGTGTTACTTTTTGAACTAATACTTGCTGCAACTTAGGTGTTTAAAGGTGGGGATAGTTACCGTTTGCTGCATGTAGCCATGTTCTGCTAAGTTGTAGAAACACGTGTATCTCTCGACATGAAATCTTCTGTGTTATAAGTGGTAGCATGTAGCACATTGTTGTCCAGTTAAAATTGTGTTAGTTTTTAAAAGGAATACTTAATGAAAATCTTAGTGTTCTAGAGGGAGAAAGGCTCATTTCATTGCAAAATGCCCAATTGCGCTTAGGGAAGTAATGCATGTATCCCTCCAAAAAAAACACCAGTCTGTGTTCGAGGCTGCAGCATCTTGCAACTGGTTTCCCTGTGTGAGTTCACTTAGTTTTTGATCGAATTCTTTCTGGAATATGGGTTTCTCAAGGTTGTGATAGGCTCTCTAAATTGCAAAGAGGCTTATGCAGCTGAGTTGAGGAAACACATGTATCTCTCTAAAGACAGCCATCTATGTTAAAAGCAGTAGCATGTAGATCATTGTTTCCCTGGGAGAACTGAGTTAAATTTTAAAAGGAATGCTTCAAGAAAATCATAGTTTCCAAGGTGGAGAAAGGCTCATTTAGTTCCAAATAGGCCTATTCACCGGAGTTGAAGGAAAACATGGACCTCTGCAAAGAAAACCATCCCTGTTAGAAACATTGGCATGAGAAACATTGCATCCACACCAGAATGGAGTTAGTTGTTGAAAGGAATACTTCCTGCAATATAGGTGTTTCAGGTTGGGGATAGGATGTGTTAGCTCCAAAAAGGCCTATTCAGCTAACATGAAGGAAAACATAAATTACTTCAAAGTAAAAATCTTTGGTTAGAAACTGAAACATGTTGCAGATTGTGCCTTGTGACAGTTAATTTATCTTTTCAAAGAACTACTTCCTGCAACGTATATGTTTCAAGGAGAAAATAAGCTCTGTTTGCCTCAAATAGGCATGTTCAACTAAGATGAAGAAACACATAGATCTGGCAAAGGAAAACCATCTGAGTTCCAAGCATGAGCATCTAAATCATTGCTACCTTGCTGAATTTCCTTAGTTTTTGACAACAATTCATCCTCTAAATCATGGATTTAAACAGGGAGAAAGGCTCTGTGTCATCCAGATAGGCCTTTTCAGCTAATTTGAAAGAACACATGTATACCTAGGTAGAAAATCATGTTTGTAAGAAGCACGAGTATTAGGATCTTGTGGCATAGTGAGAATTGAGTTCGTTTTTCAAAGGAATACTTCCTGAATATCACAGTTTTCATGGTGCGGAGAGCTCACGTTTTTCCAAGTAGAGCTATTCAGCTGAGCTGAAGGAACACATGTATCTGTCCAAGGACAATCAACTGTGTTAGAAGGACTGGCATGTAGAACCTTCTTTCCAAGTGATAATTTAGTTTATTTTTGATAGGAAAACTTCCTGGAAATCATAGTTTTAAAGGTGGAGAAAGGCTTATTTTATTCCACATGGTCTGTTCAACTGAGTTGAAAAAACACTTGTATCACTCCAAAAAATCATCTATGTTAGATGTTACAGCATCCTGCACATTGTTTCCCACGGAGTTGTGTTAGTCTTTGAAAGGAATACTTCTTGCAGCATGGGTTTTCCAAGGTCGGGATAGTCTCTGTGTGCTTCCCATTGGCCAGTTTAGTTAAGGTGAGGAAAGACATGTATCCCTTGGAAGGAAATCTTCAGTGTTAGAAGCAGGAGCTTCAACCACATTTTTTCCCTGTACGAAATTGTGTAAGTTTTGGAAGGGAATAGTTCCCTAAAATCATAATTTTCAATGTTTAGAAAGGCTCATTTTGTTCCATATAGGCCTAAACAGTTGAGTTGAAGAAACACAAGTATCTCTCAAAAGACACCCATGTGTTTAGGACAGGAGTATCTAGAGCATTGTTTCCTTTTAGAATTGACTTAGTTTTTCAATGTATACTTCCTGCAACTTAGGGGGTTCAAGTTGGACATAGTCTCTTTTTCTGCCCACTAGGCCAAGTGAGCTTCAATGAAGAAACACATGTCTCGCTCCAAGAAAACGTTTTGTTAGAAGCAGGAGGCTCCAGAACACTGTTTCCCTGTGAGAATTGAGTTAATGTACCAAGGAATACTGTCTGAAAATCATACTTTTCATTGTGGAGAAATGGTCACGTTGTTGCAAAAAGGCCTATTGAGCTGAGTTGGAGAAACACATGTATCTCTCCACAGACACCCATGTGTCCTTGAAGCAGGATGATCGGGAGCCCTGATTTCCTTGAGAATTGTGGTAGGTTTTCAAGGAATGCTTCCTACCAATTTGGAGTTTCAAGGTCGAGATAGGCTCTGCTTCCTCCAATTAGGCCTCTTCAGTGAATTTCAAGACACACATTTATCTCTCGGAGGACAACCATCTGTGTATGAATCAGAAGCAGATAGCATATTGGGGCATAGTGAGAATTGAGTTAAGTTTGAAAGAAACCCTTCCTGAAAATCGATGTTTTCAAGTGGTCTGTAGGTTCTGCTTATTCCAAATAGGCCATGTCAGCTAAGGTAAGGATACAAATGTATCTCTCGACAGGAAGACATTGGTGTTTGAAGCAGGAGCTTCAAGCACATTGTTTCCAGGGTATAATTCATTGAGTTTTTGAAAGGAAAGCTACCTGAAAATCCTAATTCACAAGATGGAGAAAGGCTCATTTTGTGCCAAATAGCAGTCTTCAGGTGATTTGGAGAAACACATGTGTCTCACCAAGACAACCTGGTGTGTAAGAAGCAGTAGCATCAAGAACATTGTTTTCAAGAGATAAGTGTGTTAGTTTTTGA
This sequence comes from Castor canadensis, assembly GCF_047511655.1. Lineage (NCBI taxonomy): Eukaryota > Metazoa > Chordata > Mammalia > Rodentia > Castoridae > Castor > Castor canadensis. The sequence continues at coordinate 94,761,316 of NC_133395.1, forward strand.
AGGAATACATCATGCAAATCATCGTTCTCCAGGTGCATATGAGCTAAGATTGCTTCTGATAGCCCTACTCAGCACACCTGAAGAAACACATATATCACTCCAAAGAAAACCATCAATCTTAGAAGCTGCAACATCGAGCTGTTGCCTCCCCATGTGAATCAATTAAGGATTCGAAAAGAATACCTCCTGTAACAAAGGGGTTTCACGGTGGAGATAGGCTCTGTTTGCTGCAACTAGACCTATTCAGCTGAGTGGAAAAAACTCATGAATCTGTCCAAAGTAAACCATCTTTGCTACATGCCGCAGCATCCCTCATGTTGTTTTCCTTTGAAAATCAATTGAGATTTTGAAAGGAATACTGCCTGCTTCTCAAGTGTTTTAAGGTAGAAATAGGTTCTGTTTCCTCCAAACAGGCCTAGTCAGACACCCTGAATAAACACATAAATCTCTGCAAATAATCCATCTCTGTTTGAAGCAGAAGCATCTAGCGCATTGTTTCCCTGTGAGAATTCAGTTAGTTGTGAGAGCAATACTTTCTGCAACTTAGGTGTTTCAAGGTGAAGGTACGGTCCTCTCCTCCAATTAGGCCTATTCAGCCGACTTGAAGAAACACATATATCTCACAATAAACCAACTACATTAGAAGTTGTAGCAGTTAGCATATTGTTTCTGTGTGAGAAACGAATTACATTTTTATAGTGCTGTTCCTAGAACTTACATGTTTCAAGGTGGACATAAGCTCAGTTAGCTCCAAATAGGCCTATTTGTCTCAGCTGAAGAATAACATGGATCTCTCAAAGGAAAACCATCGGTATTAGAGGAATGAGAGTCTAGCTTATTGTTCATTTTTGAGAATTGAGTTAGTTTTTCGAGGAATACTTCCTGCAAATCACAGTTTGCAAGGTGGAGAAAGGCTCATTTCTTTCAAAAATGGCCTACCGAGCTCACTTGTACAAATGCTACCTACCTGTCCAAAGGAAACGAGCGATGTCAACGGCTGTAGCATCCTGCACATTGTTCCCCTCTGAGAGTTTCGTTCATTTTGGAATGGAAAACTTGGTGCACTGTGCATTTTTCAAGTTGTTGATAGGCTCTCTTTCTTATAAATGTGCCTATTCATGAGAATTGAAGTAACTCATGGATCTCTCCAAAGACAACCATCTGTGTTAGAAGCAGAATCATGTAGAACATGGTTTGCCTTTGGGAAGTGTGTTACTTTTTGAACTAATACTTGCTGCAACTTAGGTGTTTAAAGGTGGGGATAGTTACCGTTTGCTGCATGTAGCCATGTTCTGCTAAGTTGTAGAAACACGTGTATCTCTCGACATGAAATCTTCTGTGTTATAAGTGGTAGCATGTAGCACATTGTTGTCCAGTTAAAATTGTGTTAGTTTTTAAAAGGAATACTTAATGAAAATCTTAGTGTTCTAGAGGGAGAAAGGCTCATTTCATTGCAAAATGCCCAATTGCGCTTAGGGAAGTAATGCATGTATCCCTCCAAAAAAAACACCAGTCTGTGTTCGAGGCTGCAGCATCTTGCAACTGGTTTCCCTGTGTGAGTTCACTTAGTTTTTGATCGAATTCTTTCTGGAATATGGGTTTCTCAAGGTTGTGATAGGCTCTCTAAATTGCAAAGAGGCTTATGCAGCTGAGTTGAGGAAACACATGTATCTCTCTAAAGACAGCCATCTATGTTAAAAGCAGTAGCATGTAGATCATTGTTTCCCTGGGAGAACTGAGTTAAATTTTAAAAGGAATGCTTCAAGAAAATCATAGTTTCCAAGGTGGAGAAAGGCTCATTTAGTTCCAAATAGGCCTATTCACCGGAGTTGAAGGAAAACATGGACCTCTGCAAAGAAAACCATCCCTGTTAGAAACATTGGCATGAGAAACATTGCATCCACACCAGAATGGAGTTAGTTGTTGAAAGGAATACTTCCTGCAATATAGGTGTTTCAGGTTGGGGATAGGATGTGTTAGCTCCAAAAAGGCCTATTCAGCTAACATGAAGGAAAACATAAATTACTTCAAAGTAAAAATCTTTGGTTAGAAACTGAAACATGTTGCAGATTGTGCCTTGTGACAGTTAATTTATCTTTTCAAAGAACTACTTCTTGCAACGTATATGTTTCAAGGAGAAAATAAGCTCTGTTTGCCTCAAATAGGCATGTTCAACTAAGATGAAGAAACACATAGATCTGGCAAAGGAAAACCATCTGAGTTCCAACCATGAGCATCTAAATCATTGCTACCTTGCTGAATTTCCTTAGTTTTTGACAACAATTCATCCTCTAAATCATGGATTTAAACAGGGAGAAAGGCTCTGTGTCATCCAGATAGGCCTTTTCAGCTAATTTGAAAGAACACATGTATACCTAGGTAGAAAATCATGTTTGTAAGAAGCACGAGTATTAGGATCTTGTGGCATAGTGAGAATTGAGTTCGTTTTTCAAAGGAATACTTCCTGAATATCACAGTTTTCATGGTGCGGAGAGCTCACGTTTTTCCAAGTAGAGCTATTCAGCTGAGCTGAAGGAACACATGTATCTGTCCAAGGACAATCAACTGTGTTAGAAGGACTGGCATGTAGAACCTTCTTTCCAAGTGATAATTTAGTTTATTTTTGATAGGAAAACTTCCTGGAAATCATAGTTTTAAAGGTGGAGAAAGGCTTATTTTATTCCACATGGTCTGTTCAACTGAGTTGAAAAAACACTTGTATCACTCCAAAAAATCATCTATGTTAGATGTTACAGCATCCTGCACATTGTTTCCCACGGAGTTGTGTTAGTCTTTGAAAGGAATACTTCTTGCAGCATGGGTTTTCCAAGGTCGGGATAGTCTCTGTGTGCTTCCCATTGGCCAGTTTAGTTAAGGTGAGGAAAGACATGCATCCCTTGGAAGGAAATCTTCAGTGTTAGAAGCAGGAGCTTCAACCACATTTTTTCCCTGTACGAAATTGTGTAAGTTTTGGAAGGGAATAGTTCCCTAAAATCATAATTTTCAATGTTTAGAAAGGCTCATTTTGTTCCATATAGGCCTAAACAGTTGAGTTGAAGAAACACAAGTATCTCTCAAAAGACACCCATGTGTTTAGGACAGGAGTATCTAGAGCATTGTTTCCTTTTAGAATTGACTTAGTTTTTCAATGTATACTTCCTGCAACTTAGGGGGTTCAAGTTGGACATAGTCTCTTTTTCTGCCCACTAGGCCAAGTGAGCTTCAATGAAGAAACACATGTCTCGCTCCAAGAAAACGTTTTGTTAGAAGCAGGAGGCTCCAGAACACTGTTTCCCTGTGAGAATTGAGTTAATGTACCAAGGAATACTGTCTGAAAATCATACTTTTCATTGTGGAGAAATGGTCACGTTGTTGCAAAAAGGCCTATTGAGCTGAGTTGGAGAAACACATGTATCTCTCCACAGACACCCATGTGTCCTTGAAGCAGGATGATCGGGAGCCCTGATTTCCTTGAGAATTGTGGTAGGTTTTCAAGGAATGCTTCCTACCAATTTGGAGTTTCAAGGTCGAGATAGGCTCTGCTTCCTCCAATTAGGCCTCTTCAGTGAATTTCAAGACACACATTTATCTCTTGGAGGACAACCATCTGTGTATGAATCAGAAGCAGATAGCACATTGGGGCATAGTGAGAATTGAGTTAAGTTTGAAAGAAACCCTTCCTGAAAATCGATGTTTTCAAGTGGTCTGTAGGTTCTGCTTATTCCAAATAGGCCATGTCAGCTAAGGTAAGGATACAAATGTATCTCTCGACAGGAAGACATAGGTGTTTGAAGCAGGAGCTTCAAGCACATTGTTTCCAGGGTATAATTCATTGAGTTTTTGAAAGGAAAGCTACCTGAAAATCATAATTCACAAGATGGAGAAAGGCTCATTTTGTGCCAAATAGCAGTCTTCAGGTGATTTGGAGAAACACATGTGTCTCACCAAGACAACCTGGTGTGTAAGAAGCAGTAGCATCAAGAACATTGTTTTCAAGAGATAAGTGTGTTAGTTTTTGAAGGAATACATCATGCAAATCATCGTTCTCCAGGTGCATATGAGCTAAGATTGCTTCTGATAGCCCTACTCAGCACACCTGAAGAAACACATATATCACTCCAAAGAAAACCATCAATCTTAGAAGCTGCAACATCGAGCTGTTGCCTCCCCATGTGAATCAATTAAGGATTCGAAAAGAATACCTCCTGTAACAAAGGGGTTTCACGGTGGAGATAGGCTCTGTTTGCTGCAACTAGACCTATTCAGCTGAGTGGAAAAAACTCATGAATCTGTCCAAAGTAAACCATCTTTGCTACATGCCGCAGCATCCCTCATGTTGTTTTCCTTTGAAAATCAATTGAGATTTTGAAAGGAATACTGCCTGCTTCTCAAGTGTTTTAAGGTAGAAATAGGTTCTGTTTCCTCCAAACAGGCCTAGTCAGACACCCTGAATAAACACATAAATCTCTGCAAATAATCCATCTCTGTTTGAAGCAGAAGCATCTAGCGCATTGTTTCCCTGTGAGAATTCAGTTAGTTGTGAGAGCAATACTTTCTGCAACTTAGGTGTTTCAAGGTGAAGGTACGGTCCTCTCCTCCAATTAGGCCTATTCAGCCGACTTGAAGAAACACATATATCTCACAATAAACCAACTACATTAGAAGTTGTAGCAGTTAGCATATTGTTTCTGTGTGAGAAACGAATTACATTTTTATAGTGCTGTTCCTAGAACTTACATGTTTCAAGGTGGACATAAGCTCAGTTAGCTCCAAATAGGCCTATTTGTCTCAGCTGAAGAATAACATGGATCTCTCAAAGGAAAACCATCGGTATTAGAGGAATGAGAGTCTAGCTTATTGTTCATTTTTGAGAATTGAGTTAGTTTTTCGAGGAATACTTCCTGCAAATCACAGTTTGCAAGGTGGAGAAAGGCTCATTTCTTTCAAAAATGGCCTACCGAGCTCACTTGTACAAATGCTACCTACCTGTCCAAAGGAAACGAGCGATGTCAACGGCTGTAGCATCCTGCACATTGTTCCCCTCTGAGAGTTTCGTTCATTTTGGAATGGAAAACTTGGTGCACTGTGCATTTTTCAAGTTGTTGATAGGCTCTCTTTCTTATAAATGTGCCTATTCATGAGAATTGAAGTAACTCATGGATCTCTCCAAAGACAACCATCTGTGTTAGAAGCAGAATCATGTAGAACATGGTTTGCCTTTGGGAAGTGTGTTACTTTTTGAACTAATACTTGCTGCAACTTAGGTGTTTAAAGGTGGGGATAGTTACCGTTTGCTGCATGTAGCCATGTTCTGCTAAGTTGTAGAAACACGTGTATCTCTCGACATGAAATCTTCTGTGTTATAAGTGGTAGCATGTAGCACATTGTTGTCCAGTTAAAATTGTGTTAGTTTTTAAAAGGAATACTTAATGAAAATCTTAGTGTTCTAGAGGGAGAAAGGCTCATTTCATTGCAAAATGCCCAATTGCGCTTAGGGAAGTAATGCATGTATCCCTCCAAAAAAAACACCAGTCTGTGTTCGAGGCTGCAGCATCTTGCAACTGGTTTCCCTGTGTGAGTTCACTTAGTTTTTGATCGAATTCTTTCTGGAATATGGGTTTCTCAAGGTTGTGATAGGCTCTCTAAATTGCAAAGAGGCTTATGCAGCTGAGTTGAGGAAACACATGTATCTCTCTAAAGACAGCCATCTATGTTAAAAGCAGTAGCATGTAGATCATTGTTTCCCTGGGAGAACTGAGTTAAATTTTAAAAGGAATGCTTCAAGAAAATCATAGTTTCCAAGGTGGAGAAAGGCTCATTTAGTTCCAAATAGGCCTATTCACCGGAGTTGAAGGAAAACATGGACCTCTGCAAAGAAAACCATCCCTGTTAGAAACATTGGCATGAGAAACATTGCATCCACACCAGAATGGAGTTAGTTGTTGAAAGGAATACTTCCTGCAATATAGGTGTTTCAGGTTGGGGATAGGATGTGTTAGCTCCAAAAAGGCCTATTCAGCTAACATGAAGGAAAACATAAATTACTTCAAAGTAAAAATCTTTGGTTAGAAACTGAAACATGTTGCAGATTGTGCCTTGTGACAGTTAATTTATCTTTTCAAAGAACTACTTCCTGCAACGTATATGTTTCAAGGAGAAAATAAGCTCTGTTTGCCTCAAATAGGCATGTTCAACTAAGATGAAGAAACACATAGATCTGGCAAAGGAAAACCATCTGAGTTCCAAGCATGAGCATCTAAATCATTGCTACCTTGCTGAATTTCCTTAGTTTTTGACAACAATTCATCCTCTAAATCATGGATTTAAACAGGGAGAAAGGCTCTGTGTCATCCAGATAGGCCTTTTCAGCTAATTTGAAAGAACACATGTATACCTAGGTAGAAAATCATGTTTGTAAGAAGCACGAGTATTAGGATCTTGTGGCATAGTGAGAATTGAGTTCGTTTTTCAAAGGAATACTTCCTGAATATCACAGTTTTCATGGTGCGGAGAGCTCACGTTTTTCCAAGTAGAGCTATTCAGCTGAGCTGAAGGAACACATGTATCTGTCCAAGGACAATCAACTGTGTTAGAAGGACTGGCATGTAGAACCTTCTTTCCAAGTGATAATTTAGTTTATTTTTGATAGGAAAACTTCCTGGAAATCATAGTTTTAAAGGTGGAGAAAGGCTTATTTTATTCCACATGGTCTGTTCAACTGAGTTGAAAAAACACTTGTATCACTCCAAAAAATCATCTATGTTAGATGTTACAGCATCCTGCACATTGTTTCCCACGGAGTTGTGTTAGTCTTTGAAAGGAATACTTCTTGCAGCATGGGTTTTCCAAGGTCGGGATAGTCTCTGTGTGCTTCCCATTGGCCAGTTTAGTTAAGGTGAGGAAAGACATGCATCCCTTGGAAGGAAATCTTCAGTGTTAGAAGCAGGAGCTTCAACCACATTTTTTCCCTGTACGAAATTGTGTAAGTTTTGGAAGGGAATAGTTCCCTAAAATCATAATTTTCAATGTTTAGAAAGGCTCATTTTGTTCCATATAGGCCTAAACAGTTGAGTTGAAGAAACACAAGTATCTCTCAAAAGACACCCATGTGTTTAGGACAGGAGTATCTAGAGCATTGTTTCCTTTTAGAATTGACTTAGTTTTTCAATGTATACTTCCTGCAACTTAGGGGGTTCAAGTTGGACATAGTCTCTTTTTCTGCCCACTAGGCCAAGTGAGCTTCAATGAAGAAACACATGTCTCGCTCCAAGAAAACGTTTTGTTAGAAGCAGGAGGCTCCAGAACACTGTTTCCCTGTGAGAATTGAGTTAATGTACCAAGGAATACTGTCTGAAAATCATACTTTTCATTGTGGAGAAATGGTCACGTTGTTGCAAAAAGGCCTATTGAGCTGAGTTGGAGAAACACATGTATCTCTCCACAGACACCCATGTGTCCTTGAAGCAGGATGATCGGGAGCCCTGATTTCCTTGAGAATTGTGGTAGGTTTTCAAGGAATGCTTCCTACCAATTTGGAGTTTCAAGGTCGAGATAGGCTCTGCTTCCTCCAATTAGGCCTCTTCAGTGAATTTCAAGACACACATTTATCTCTTGGAGGACAACCATCTGTGTATGAATCAGAAGCAGATAGCACATTGGGGCATAGTGAGAATTGAGTTAAGTTTGAAAGAAACCCTTCCTGAAAATCGATGTTTTCAAGTGGTCTGTAGGTTCTGCTTATTCCAAATAGGCCATGTCAGCTAAGGTAAGGATACAAATGTATCTCTCGACAGGAAGACATAGGTGTTTGAAGCAGGAGCTTCAAGCACATTGTTTCCAGGGTATAATTCATTGAGTTTTTGAAAGGAAAGCTACCTGAAAATCATAATTCACAAGATGGAGAAAGGCTCATTTTGTGCCAAATAGCAGTCTTCAGGTGATTTGGAGAAACACATGTGTCTCACCAAGACAACCTGGTGTGTAAGAAGCAGTAGCATCAAGAACATTGTTTTCAAGAGATAAGTGTGTTAGTTTTTGAAGGAATACATCATGCAAATCATCGTTCTCCAGGTGCATATGAGCTAAGATTGCTTCTGATAGCCCTACTCAGCACACCTGAAGAAACACATATATCACTCCAAAGAAAACCATCAATCTTAGAAGCTGCAACATCGAGCTGTTGCCTCCCCATGTGAATCAATTAAGGATTCGAAAAGAATACCTCCTGTAACAAAGGGGTTTCACGGTGGAGATAGGCTCTGTTTGCTGCAACTAGACCTATTCAGCTGAGTGGAAAAAACTCATGAATCTGTCCAAAGTAAACCATCTTTGCTACATGCCGCAGCATCCCTCATGTTGTTTTCCTTTGAAAATCAATTGAGATTTTGAAAGGAATACTGCCTGCTTCTCAAGTGTTTTAAGGTAGAAATAGGTTCTGTTTCCTCCAAACAGGCCTAGTCAGACACCCTGAATAAACACATAAATCTCTGCAAATAATCCATCTCTGTTTGAAGCAGAAGCATCTAGCGCATTGTTTCCCTGTGAGAATTCAGTTAGTTGTGAGAGCAATACTTTCTGCAACTTAGGTGTTTCAAGGTGAAGGTACGGTCCTCTCCTCCAATTAGGCCTATTCAGCCGACTTGAAGAAACACATATATCTCACAATAAACCAACTACATTAGAAGTTGTAGCAGTTAGCATATTGTTTCTGTGTGAGAAACGAATTACATTTTTATAGTGCTGTTCCTAGAACTTACATGTTTCAAGGTGGACATAAGCTCAGTTAGCTCCAAATAGGCCTATTTGTCTCAGCTGAAGAATAACATGGATCTCTCAAAGGAAAACCATCGGTATTAGAGGAATGAGAGTCTAGCTTATTGTTCATTTTTGAGAATTGAGTTAGTTTTTCGAGGAATACTTCCTGCAAATCACAGTTTGCAAGGTGGAGAAAGGCTCATTTCTTTCAAAAATGGCCTACCGAGCTCACTTGTACAAATGCTACCTACCTGTCCAAAGGAAACGAGCGATGTCAACGGCTGTAGCATCCTGCACATTGTTCCCCTCTGAGAGTTTCGTTCATTTTGGAATGGAAAACTTGGTGCACTGTGCATTTTTCAAGTTGTTGATAGGCTCTCTTTCTTATAAATGTGCCTATTCATGAGAATTGAAGTAACTCATGGATCTCTCCAAAGACAACCATCTGTGTTAGAAGCAGAATCATGTAGAACATGGTTTGCCTTTGGGAAGTGTGTTACTTTTTGAACTAATACTTGCTGCAACTTAGGTGTTTAAAGGTGGGGATAGTTACCGTTTGCTGCATGTAGCCATGTTCTGCTAAGTTGTAGAAACACGTGTATCTCTCGACATGAAATCTTCTGTGTTATAAGTGGTAGCATGTAGCACATTGTTGTCCAGTTAAAATTGTGTTAGTTTTTAAAAGGAATACTTAATGAAAATCTTAGTGTTCTAGAGGGAGAAAGGCTCATTTCATTGCAAAATGCCCAATTGCGCTTAGGGAAGTAATGCATGTATCCCTCCAAAAAAAACACCAGTCTGTGTTCGAGGCTGCAGCATCTTGCAACTGGTTTCCCTGTGTGAGTTCACTTAGTTTTTGATCGAATTCTTTCTGGAATATGGGTTTCTCAAGGTTGTGATAGGCTCTCTAAATTGCAAAGAGGCTTATGCAGCTGAGTTGAGGAAACACATGTATCTCTCTAAAGACAGCCATCTATGTTAAAAGCAGTAGCATGTAGATCATTGTTTCCCTGGGAGAACTGAGTTAAATTTTAAAAGGAATGCTTCAAGAAAATCATAGTTTCCAAGGTGGAGAAAGGCTCATTTAGTTCCAAATAGGCCTATTCACCGGAGTTGAAGGAAAACATGGACCTCTGCAAAGAAAACCATCCCTGTTAGAAACATTGGCATGAGAAACATTGCATCCACACCAGAATGGAGTTAGTTGTTGAAAGGAATACTTCCTGCAATATAGGTGTTTCAGGTTGGGGATAGGATGTGTTAGCTCCAAAAAGGCCTATTCAGCTAACATGAAGGAAAACATAAATTACTTCAAAGTAAAAATCTTTGGTTAGAAACTGAAACATGTTGCAGATTGTGCCTTGTGACAGTTAATTTATCTTTTCAAAGAACTACTTCCTGCAACGTATATGTTTCAAGGAGAAAATAAGCTCTGTTTGCCTCAAATAGGCATGTTCAACTAAGATGAAGAAACACATAGATCTGGCAAAGGAAAACCATCTGAGTTCCAAGCATGAGCATCTAAATCATTGCTACCTTGCTGAATTTCCTTAGTTTTTGACAACAATTCATCCTCTAAATCATGGATTTAAACAGGGAGAAAGGCTCTGTGTCATCCAGATAGGCCTTTTCAGCTAATTTGAAAGAACACATGTATACCTAGGTAGAAAATCATGTTTGTAAGAAGCACGAGTATTAGGATCTTGTGGCATAGTGAGAATTGAGTTCGTTTTTCAAAGGAATACTTCCTGAATATCACAGTTTTCATGGTGCGGAGAGCTCACGTTTTTCCAAGTAGAGCTATTCAGCTGAGCTGAAGGAACACATGTATCTGTCCAAGGACAATCAACTGTGTTAGAAGGACTGGCATGTAGAACCTTCTTTCCAAGTGATAATTTAGTTTATTTTTGATAGGAAAACTTCCTGGAAATCATAGTTTTAAAGGTGGAGAAAGGCTTATTTTATTCCACATGGTCTGTTCAACTGAGTTGAAAAAACACTTGTATCACTCCAAAAAATCATCTATGTTAGATGTTACAGCATCCTGCACATTGTTTCCCACGGAGTTGTGTTAGTCTTTGAAAGGAATACTTCTTGCAGCATGGGTTTTCCAAGGTCGGGATAGTCTCTGTGTGCTTCCCATTGGCCAGTTTAGTTAAGGTGAGGAAAGACATGCATCCCTTGGAAGGAAATCTTCAGTGTTAGAAGCAGGAGCTTCAACCACATTTTTTCCCTGTACGAAATTGTGTAAGTTTTGGAAGGGAATAGTTCCCTAAAATCATAATTTTCAATGTTTAGAAAGGCTCATTTTGTTCCATATAGGCCTAAACAGTTGAGTTGAAGAAACACAAGTATCTCTCAAAAGACACCCATGTGTTTAGGACAGGAGTATCTAGAGCATTGTTTCCTTTTAGAATTGACTTAGTTTTTCAATGTATACTTCCTGCAACTTAGGGGGTTCAAGTTGGACATAGTCTCTTTTTCTGCCCACTAGGCCAAGTGAGCTTCAATGAAGAAACACATGTCTCGCTCCAAGAAAACGTTTTGTTAGAAGCAGGAGGCTCCAGAACACTGTTTCCCTGTGAGAATTGAGTTAATGTACCAAGGAATACTGTCTGAAAATCATACTTTTCATTGTGGAGAAATGGTCACGTTGTTGCAAAAAGGCCTATTGAGCTGAGTTGGAGAAACACATGTATCTCTCCACAGACACCCATGTGTCCTTGAAGCAGGATGATCGGGAGCCCTGATTTCCTTGAGAATTGTGGTAGGTTTTCAAGGAATGCTTCCTACCAATTTGGAGTTTCAAGGTCGAGATAGGCTCTGCTTCCTCCAATTAGGCCTCTTCAGTGAATTTCAAGACACACATTTATCTCTTGGAGGACAACCATCTGTGTATGAATCAGAAGCAGATAGCACATTGGGGCATAGTGAGAATTGAGTTAAGTTTGAAAGAAACCCTTCCTGAAAATCGATGTTTTCAAGTGGTCTGTAGGTTCTGCTTATTCCAAATAGGCCATGTCAGCTAAGGTAAGGATACAAATGTATCTCTCGACAGGAAGACATAGGTGTTTGAAGCAGGAGCTTCAAGCACATTGTTTCCAGGGTATAATTCATTGAGTTTTTGAAAGGAAAGCTACCTGAAAATCATAATTCACAAGATGGAGAAAGGCTCATTTTGTGCCAAATAGCAGTCTTCAGGTGATTTGGAGAAACACATGTGTCTCACCAAGACAACCTGGTGTGTAAGAAGCAGTAGCATCAAGAACATTGTTTTCAAGAGATAAGTGTGTTAGTTTTTGAAGGAATACATCATGCAAATCATCGTTCTCCAGGTGCATATGAGCTAAGATTGCTTCTGATAGCCCTACTCAGCACACCTGAAGAAACACATATATCACTCCAAAGAAAACCATCAATCTTAGAAGCTGCAACATCGAGCTGTTGGCTCCCCATGTGAATCAATTAAGGATTCGAAAAGAATACCTCCTGTAACAAAGGGGTTTCACGGTGGAGATAGGCTCTGTTTGCTGCAACTAGACCTATTCAGCTGAGTGGAAAAAACTCATGAATCTGTCCAAAGTAAACCATCTTTGCTACATGCCGCAGCATCCCTCATGTTGTTTTCCTTTGAAAATCAATTGAGATTTTGAAAGGAATACTGCCTGCTTCTCAAGTGTTTTAAGGTAGAAATAGGTTCTGTTTCCTCCAAACAGGCCTAGTCAGACACCCTGAATAAACACATAAATCTCTGCAAATAATCCATCTCTGTTTGAAGCAGAAGCATCTAGCGCATTGTTTCCCTGTGAGAATTCAGTTAGTTGTGAGAGCAATACTTTCTGCAACTTAGGTGTTTCAAGGTGAAGGTACGGTCCTCTCCTCCAATTAGGCCTATTCAGCCGACTTGAAGAAACACATATATCTCACAATAAACCAACTACATTAGAAGTTGTAGCAGTTAGCATATTGTTTCTGTGTGAGAATCGAATTACATTTTTATAGGGCTGTTCCTAGAACTTACATGTTTCAAGGTGGACATAAGCTCAGTTAGCTCCAAATAGGCCTATTTGTCTCAGCTGAAGAATAACATGGATCTCTCAAAGGAAAACCATCGGTATTAGAGGAATGAGAGTCTAGCTTATTGTTCATTTTTGAGAATTGAGTTAGTTTTTCGAGGAATACTTCCTGCAAATCACAGTTTGCAAGGTGGAGAAAGGCTCATTTCTTTCAAAAATGGCCTACCGAGCTCACTTGTAGAAATGCTACCTACCTGTCCAAAGGAAACGAGCGATGTCAACGGCTGTAGCATCCTGCACATTGTTCCCCTCTGAGAGTTTCGTTCATTTTGGAATGGAAGACTTGGTGCACTGTGCATTTTTCAAGTTGTTGATAGGCTCTCTTTCTTATAAATGTGCCTATTCATGCGAACTGAAGTAACTCATGGATCTCTCCAAAGACAACCATCTGTGTTAGAAGCAGAATCATGTAGAACATGGTTTGCCTTTGGGAAGTGTGTTACTTTTTGAACTAATACTTGCTGCAACTTAGGTGTTTAAAGGTGGGGATAGTTACCGTTTGCTGCATGTAGCCATGTTCTGCTAAGTTGAAGAAACACGTGTATCTCTCGACATGAAATCTTCTGTGTTATAAGTGGTAGCATGTAGCACATTGTTGTCCAGTTAAAATTGTGTTAGTTTTTAAAAGGAATACTTAATGAAAATCTTAGTGTTCTAGAGGGAGAAAGGCTCATTTCATTGCAAAATGCCCAATTGCGCTTAGGGAAATAATGCATGTATCCCTCCAAAAAAAAAAACCAGTCTGTGTTCGAGGCTGCAGCATCTTGCAACTGGTTTCCCTGTGTGAGTTCACTAGTTTTTGATCGAATTCTTTCTGGAATATGGGTTTCTCAAGGTTGTGATAGGCTCTCTAAATTCCAAAGAGGCTTATGCAGCTGAGTAGAGGAAACACATGTATCTCTCTAAAGACAGCCATCTATGTTAAAAGCAGTAGCATGTAGATCATTGTTTCCCTGGGAGAACTGAGTTAAATTTTAAAAGGAATGCTTCAAGAAAATCATAGTTTCCAAGGTGGAGAAAGGCTCATTTAGTTCCAAATAGGCCTATTCACCGGAGTTGAAGGAAAACATGGACCTCTGCAAAGAAAACCATCCCTGTTAGAAACATTGGCATGAGAAACATTGCATCCACACCAGAATGGAGTTAGTTGTTGAAAGGAATACTTCCTGCAATATAGGTGTTTCAGGTTGGGGATAGGATGTGTTAGCTCCAAAAAGGCCTATTCAGCTAACATGAAGGAAAACATAAATTACTTCAAAGTAAAAATCTTTGGTTAGAAACTGAAACATGTTGCAGATTGTGCCTTGTGACAGTTAATTTATCTTTTCAAAGAACTACTTCCTGCAACGTATATGTTTCAAGGAGAAAATAAGCTCTGTTTGCCTCAAATAGGCATGTTCAACTAAGATGAAGAAACACATAGAACTGGCAAAGGAAAACCATCTGAGTTCCAAGCATGAGCATCTAAATCATTGCTACCTTGTTGAATTTCCTTAGTTTTTGACAACAATTCATCCTCTAAATCATGGATTTAAACAGGGAGAAAGGCTCTGTGTCATCCAGATAGGCCTTTTCAGCTCATTTGAAAGAACACATGTATACCTAGGTAGAAAATCATGTTTGTAAGAAGCACGAGTATTAGGATCTTGTGGCCTAGTGAGAATTGAGTTCGTTTTTCAAAGGAATACTTCCTGAATATCACAGTTTTCATGGTGCGGAGAGCTCACGTTTTTCCAAGTAGAGCTATTCAGCTGAGCTGAAGGAACACATGTATCTGTCCAAGGACAATCAACTGTGTTAGAAGGACTGGCATGTAGAACCTTCTTTCCAAGTGATAATTTAGTTTATTTTTGATAGGAAAACTTCCTGGAAATCATAGTTTTAAAGGTGGAGACAGGCTTATTTTATTCCACATGGTCTGTTCAACCGAGTTGAAAAAACACTTGTATCACTCCAAAAAATCATCTATGTTAGATGTTACAGCATCCTGCACATTGTTTCCCACGGAGTTGTGTTAGTCTTTGAAAGGAATACTTCTTGCAGCATGGGTTTTCCAAGGTCGGGATAGTCTCTGTGTTCTTCCCATTGGCCAGTTTAGTCAAGGTGAGGAAAGACATGTATCCCTTGGAAGGAAATCTTCAGTGTTAGAAGCAGGAGCTTCAACCACATTTTTTCCCTGTACGAAATTGTGTAAGTTTTGGAAGGGAATAGTTCCCTAAAATCATAATTTTCAATGTTTAGAAAGGCTCATTTTGTTCCATATAGGCCTAAACAGTTGAGTTGAAGAAACACAAGTATCTCTCAAAAGACACCCATGTGTTTAGGACAGGAGTATCTAGAGCATTGTTTCCTTTTAGAATTGACTTAGTTTTTCAATGTATACTTCCTGCAACTTAGGGGGTTCAAGTTGGACATAGTCTCTTTTTCTGCCCACTAGGCCAAGTGAGCTTCAATGAAGAAACACATGTCTCGCTCCAAGAAAACGTTTTGTTAGAAGCAGGAGGCTCCAGAACACTGTTTCCCTGTGAGAATTGAGTTAATGTACCAAGGAATACTGTCTGAAAATCATACTTTTCATTGTGGAGAAATGGTCACGTTGTTGCAAAAAGGCCTATTGAGCTGAGTTGGAGAAACACATGTATCTCTCCACAGACACCCATGTGTCCTTGAAGCAGGATGATCGGGAGCCCTGATTTCCTTGAGAATTGTGGTAGGTTTTCAAGGAATGCTTCCTACCAATTTGGAGTTTCAAGGTCGAGATAGGCTCTGCTTCCTCCAATTAGGCCTCTTCAGTGAATTTCAAGACACACATTTATCTCTCGGAGGACAACCATCTGTGTATGAATCAGAAGCAGATAGCACATTGGGGCATAGTGAGAATTGAGTTAAGTTTGAAAGAAACCCTTCCTGAAAATCGATGTTTTCAAGTGGTCTGTAGGTTCTGCTTATTCCAAATAGGCCATGTCAGCTAAGGTAAGGATACAAATGTATCTCTCGACAGGAAGACATTGGTGTTTGAAGCAGGAGCTTCAAGCACATTGTTTCCAGGGTATAATTCATTGAGTTTTTGAAAGGAAAGCTACCTGAAAATCATAATTCACAAGATGGAGAAAGGCTCATTTTGTGCCAAATAGCAGTCTTCAGGTGATTTGGAGAAACACATGTGTCTCACCAAGACAACCTGGTGTGTAAGAAGCAGTAGCATCAAGAACATTGTTTTCAAGAGATAAGTGTGTTAGTTTTTGAAGGAATACATCATGCAAATCATCGTTCTCCAGGTGCATATGAGCTAAGATTGCTTCTAATAGCCCTACTCAGCACACCTGAAGAAACACATATATCACTCCAAAGAAAACCATCAATCTTAGAAGCTGCAACATCGAGCTGTTGCCTCCCCATGTGAATCAATTAAGGATTCGAAAAGAATACCTCCTGTAACAAAGGGGTTTCACGGTGGAGATAGGCTCTGTTTGCTGCAACTAGACCTATTCAGCTGAGTGGAAAAAACTCATGAATCTGTCCAAAGTAAACCATCTTTGCTACATGCCGCAGCATCCCTCATGTTGTTTTCCTTTGAAAATCAATTGAGATTTTGAAAGGAATACTGCCTGCTTCTCAAGTGTTTTAAGGTAGAAATAGGTTCTGTTTCCTCCAAACAGGCCTAGTCAGACACCCTGAATAAACACATAAATCTCTGCAAATAATCCATCTCTGTTTGAAGCAGAAGCATCTAGCGCATTGTTTCCCTGTGAGAATTCAGTTAGTTGTGAGAGCAATACTTTCTGCAACTTAGGTGTTTCAAGGTGAAGGTACGGTCCTCTCCTCCAATTAGGCCTATTCAGCCGACTTGAAGAAACACATATATCTCACAATAAACCAACTACATTAGAAGTTGTAGCAGTTAGCATATTGTTTCTGTGTGAGAAACGAATTACATTTTTATAGTGCTGTTCCTAGAACTTACATGTTTCAAGGTGGACATAAGCTCAGTTAGCTCCAAATAGGCCTATTTGTCTCAGCTGAAGAATAACATGGATCTCTCAAAGGAAAACCATCGGTATTAGAGGAATGAGAGTCTAGCTTATTGTTCATTTTTGAGAATTGAGTTAGTTTTTCGAGGAATACTTCCTGCAAATCACAGTTTGCAAGGTGGAGAAAGGCTCATTTCTTTCAAAAATGGCCTACCGAGCTCACTTGTACAAATGCTACCTACCTGTCCAAAGGAAACGAGCGATGTCAACGGCTGTAGCATCCTGCACATTGTTCCCCTCTGAGAGTTTCGTTCATTTTGGAATGGAAAACTTGGTGCACTGTGCATTTTTCAAGTTGTTGATAGGCTCTCTTTCTTATAAATGTGCCTATTCATGAGAATTGAAGTAACTCATGGATCTCTCCAAAGACAACCATCTGTGTTAGAAGCAGAATCATGTAGAACATGGTTTGCCTTTGGGAAGTGTGTTACTTTTTGAACTAATACTTGCTGCAACTTAGGTGTTTAAAGGTGGGGATAGTTACCGTTTGCTGCATGTAGCCATGTTCTGCTAAGTTGAAGAAACACGTGTATCTCTCGACATGAAATCTTCTGTGTTATAAGTGGTAGCATGTAGCACATTGTTGTCCAGTTAAAATTGTGTTAGTTTTTAAAAGGAATACTTAATGAAAATCTTAGTGTTCTAGAGGGAGAAAGGCTCATTTCATTGCAAAATGCCCAATTGCGCTTAGGGAAGTAATGCATGTATCCCTCCAAAAAAAACACCAGTCTGTGTTCGAGGCTGCAGCATCTTGCAACTGGTTTCCCTGTGTGAGTTCACTTAGTTTTTGATCGAATTCTTTCTGGAATATGGGTTTCTCAAGGTTGTGATAGGCTCTCTAAATTGCAAAGAGGCTTATGCAGCTGAGTTGAGGAAACACATGTATCTCTCTAAAGACAGCCATCTATGTTAAAAGCAGTAGCATGTAGATCATTGTTTCCCTGGGAGAACTGAGTTAAATTTTAAAAGGAATGCTTCAAGAAAATCATAGTTTCCAAGGTGGAGAAAGGCTCATTTAGTTCCAAATAGGCCTATTCACCGGAGTTGAAGGAAAACATGGACCTCTGCAAAGAAAACCATCCCTGTTAGAAACATTGGCATGAGAAACATTGCATCCACACCAGAATGGAGTTAGTTGTTGAAAGGAATACTTCCTGCAATATAGGTGTTTCAGGTTGGGGATAGGATGTGTTAGCTCCAAAAAGGCCTATTCAGCTAACATGAAGGAAAACATAAATTACTTCAAAGTAAAAATCTTTGGTTAGAAACTGAAACATGTTGCAGATTGTGCCTTGTGACAGTTAATTTATCTTTTCAAAGAACTACTTCCTGCAACGTATATGTTTCAAGGAGAAAATAAGCTCTGTTTGCCTCAAATAGGCATGTTCAACTAAGATGAAGAAACACATAGATCTGGCAAAGGAAAACCATCTGAGTTCCAAGCATGAGCATCTAAATCATTGCTACCTTGCTAAATTTCCTTAGTTTTTGACAACAATTCATCCTCTAAATCATGGATTTAAACAGGGAGAAAGGCTCTGTGTCATC
This sequence comes from Castor canadensis, assembly GCF_047511655.1. Classification (NCBI taxonomy): domain Eukaryota; kingdom Metazoa; phylum Chordata; class Mammalia; order Rodentia; family Castoridae; genus Castor; species Castor canadensis. The sequence goes on from NC_133395.1 coordinate 94,779,725, forward strand.
CAGATAGGCCTTTTCAGCTCATTTGAAAGAACACATGTATACCTAGGTAGAAAATCATGTTTGTAAGAAGCACGAGTATTAGGATCTTGTGGCCTAGTGAGAATTGAGTTCGTTTTCCAAAGGAATACTTCCTGAATATCACAGTTTTCATGGTGCGGAGAGCTCACGTTTTTCCAAGTAGAGCTATTCAGCTGAGCTGAAGGAACACATGTATCTGTCCAAGGACAATCAACTGTGTTAGAAGGACTGGCATGTAGAACCTTCTTTCCAAGTGATAATTTAGTTTATTTTTGATAGGAAAACTTCCTGGAAATCATAGTTTTAAAGGTGGAGAAAGGCTTATTTTATTCCACATGGTCTGTTCAACTGAGTTGAAAAAACACTTGTATCACTCCAAAAAATCATCTATGTTAGATGTTACAGCATCCTGCACATTGTTTCCCACGGAGTTGTGTTAGTCTTTGAAAGGAATACTTCTTGCAGCATGGGTTTTCCAAGGTCGGGATAGTCTCTGTGTGCTTCCCATTGGCCAGTTTAGTTAAGGTGAGGAAAGACATGTATCCCTTGGAAGGAAATCTTCAGTGTTAGAAGCAGGAGCTTCAACCACATTTTTTCCCTGTACGAAATTGTGTAAGTTTTGGAAGGGAATAGTTCCCTAAAATCATAATTTTCAATGTTTAGAAAGGCTCATTTTGTTCCATATAGGCCTAAACAGTTGAGTTGAAGAAACACAAGTATCTCTCAAAAGACACCCATGTGTTTAGGACAGGAGTATCTAGAGCATTGTTTCCTTTTAGAATTGACTTAGTTTTTCAATGTATACTTCCTGCAACTTAGGGGGTTCAAGTTGGACATAGTCTCTTTTTCTGCCCACTAGGCCAAGTGAGCTTCAATGAAGAAACACATGTCTCGCTCCAAGAAAACGTTTTGTTAGAAGCAGGAGGCTCCAGAACACTGTTTCCCTGTGAGAATTGAGTTAATGTACCAAGGAATACTGTCTGAAAATCATACTTTTCATTGTGGAGAAATGGTCACGTTGTTGCAAAAAGGCCTATTGAGCTGAGTTGGAGAAACACATGTATCTCTCCACAGACACCCATGTGTCCTTGAAGCAGGATGATCGGGAGCCCTGATTTCCTTGAGAATTGTGGTAGGTTTTCAAGGAATGCTTCCTACCAATTTGGAGTTTCAAGGTCGAGATAGGCTCTGCTTCCTCCAATTAGGCCTCTTCAGTGAATTTCAAGACACACATTTATCTCTCGGAGGACAACCATCTGTGTATGAATCAGAAGCAGATAGCACATTGGGGCATAGTGAGAATTGAGTTAAGTTTGAAAGAAACCCTTCCTGAAAATCGATGTTTTCAAGTGGTCTGTAGGTTCTGCTTATTCCAAATAGGCCATGTCAGCTAAGGTAAGGATACAAATGTATCTCTCGACAGGAAGACATTGGTGTTTGAAGCAGGAGCTTCAAGCACATTGTTTCCAGGGTATAATTCATTGAGTTTTTGAAAGGAAAGCTACCTGAAAATCATAATTCACAAGATGGAGAAAGGCTCATTTTGTGCCAAATAGCAGTCTTCAGGTGATTTGGAGAAACACATGTGTCTCACCAAGACAACCTGGTGTGTAAGAAGCAGTAGCATCAAGAACATTGTTTTCAAGAGATAAGTGTGTTAGTTTTTGAAGGAATACATCATGCAAATCATCGTTCTCCAGGTGCATATGAGCTAAGATTGCTTCTAATAGCCCTACTCAGCACACCTGAAGAAACACATATATCACTCCAAAGAAAACCATCAATCTTAGAAGCTGCAACATCGAGCTGTTGGCTCCCCATGTGAATCAATTAAGGATTCGAAAAGAATACCTCCTGTAACAAAGGGGTTTCACGGTGGAGATAGGCTCTGTTTGCTGCAACTAGACCTATTCAGCTGAGTGGAAAAAACTCATGAATCTGTCCAAAGTAAACCATCTTTGCTACATGCCGCAGCATCCCTCATGTTGTTTTCCTTTGAAAATCAATTGAGATTTTGAAAGGAATACTGCCTGCTTCTCAAGTGTTTTAAGGTAGAAATAGGTTCTGTTTCCTCCAAACAGGCCTAGTCAGACACCCTGAATAAACACATAAATCTCTGCAAATAATCCATCTCTGTTTGAAGCAGAAGCATCTAGCGCATTGTTTCCCTGTGAGAATTCAGTTAGTTGTGAGAGCAATACTTTCTGCAACTTAGGTGTTTCAAGGTGAAGGTACGGTCCTCTCCTCCAATTAGGCCTATTCAGCCGACTTGAAGAAACACATATATCTCACAATAAACCAACTACATTAGAAGTTGTAGCAGTTAGCATATTGTTTCTGTGTGAGAAACGAATTACATTTTTATAGTGCTGTTCCTAGAACTTACATGTTTCAAGGTGGACATAAGCTCAGTTAGCTCCAAATAGGCCTATTTGTCTCAGCTGAAGAATAACATGGATCTCTCAAAGGAAAACCATCGGTATTAGAGGAATGAGAGTCTAGCTTATTGTTCATTTTTGAGAATTGAGTTAGTTTTTCGAGGAATACTTCCTGCAAATCACAGTTTGCAAGGTGGACAAAGGCTCATTTCTTTCAAAAATGGCCTACCGAGCTCACTTGTACAAATGCTACCTACCTGTCCAAAGGAAACGAGCGATGTCAACGGCTGTAGCATCCTGCACATTGTTCCCCTCTGAGAGTTTCGTTCATTTTGGAATGGAAAACTTGGTGCACTGTGCATTTTTCAAGTTGTTGATAGGCTCTCTTTCTTATAAATGTGCCTATTCATGAGAATTGAAGTAACTCATGGATCTCTCCAAAGACAACCATCTGTGTTAGAAGCAGAATCATGTAGAACATGGTTTGCCTTTGGGAAGTGTGTTACTTTTTGAACTAATACTTGCTGCAACTTAGGTGTTTAAAGGTGGGGATAGTTACCGTTTGCTGCATGTAGCCATGTTCTGCTAAGTTGAAGAAACACGTGTATCTCTCGACATGAAATCTTCTGTGTTATAAGTGTTAGCATGTAGCACATTGTTGTCCAGTTAAAATTGTGTTAGTTTTTAAAAGGAATACTTAATGAAAATCTTCGTGTTCTAGAGGGAGAAAGGCTCATTTCATTGCAAAATGCCCAATTGCGCTTAGGGAAGTAATGCATGTATCCCTCCAAAAAAAAAACCAGTCTGTGTTCGAGGCTGCAGCATCTTGCAACTGGTTTCCCTGTGTGAGTTCACTTAGTTTTTGATCGAATTCTTTCTGGAATATGGGTTTCTCAAGGTTGTGATAGGCTCTCTAAATTGCAAAGAGGCTTATGCAGCTGAGTTGAGGAAACACATGTATCTCTCTAAAGACAGCCATCTATGTTAAAAGCAGTAGCATGTAGATCATTGTTTCCCTGGGAGAACTGAGTTAAATTTTAAAAGGAATGCTTCAAGAAAATCATAGTTTCCAAGGTGGAGAAAGGCTCATTTAGTTCCAAATAGGCCTATTCACCGGAGTTGAAGGAAAACATGGACCTCTGCAAAGAAAACCATCCCTGTTAGAAACATTGGCATGAGAAACATTGCATCCACACCAGAATGGAGTTAGTTGTTGAAAGGAATACTTCCTGCAATATAGGTGTTTCAGGTTGGGGATAGGATGTGTTAGCTCCAAAAAGGCCTATTCAGCTAACATGAAGGAAAACATAAATTACTTCAAAGTAAAAATCTTTGGTTAGAAACTGAAACATGTTGCAGATTGTGCCTTGTGACAGTTCATTTATCTTTTCAAAGAACTACTTCCTGCAACGTATATGTTTCAAGGAGAAAATAAGCTCTGTTTGCCTCAAATAGGCATGTTCAACTAAGATGAAGAAACACATAGATCTGGCAAAGGAAAACCATCTGAGTTCCAAGCATGAGCATCTAAATCATTGCTACCTTGCTGAATTTCCTTAGTTTTTGACAACAATTCATCCTCTAAATCATGGATTTAAACAGGGAGAAAGGCTCTGTGTCATCCAGATAGGCCTTTTCAGCTAATTTGAAAGAACACATGTATACCTAGGTAGAAAATCATGTTTGTAAGAAGCACGAGTATTAGGATCTTGTGGCCTAGTGAGAATTGAGTTCGTTTTCCAAAGGAATACTTCCTGAATATCACAGTTTTCATGGTGCGGAGAGCTCACGTTTTTCCAAGTAGAGCTATTCAGCTGAGCTGAAGGAACACATGTATCTGTCCAAGGACAATCAACTGTGTTAGAAGGACTGGCATGTAGAACCTTCTTTCCAAGTGATAATTTAGTTTATTTTTGATAGGAAAACTTCCTGGAAATCATAGTTTTAAAGGTGGAGAAAGGCTTATTTTATTCCACATGGTCTGTTCAACTGAGTTGAAAAAACACTTGTATCACTCCAAAAAATCATCTATGTTAGATGTTACAGCATCCTGCACATTGTTTCCCACGGAGTTGTGTTAGTCTTTGAAAGGAATACTTCTTGCAGCATGGGTTTTCCAAGGTCGGGATAGTCTCTGTGTGCTTCCCATTGGCCAGTTTAGTTAAGGTGAGGAAAGACATGTATCCCTTGGAAGGAAATCTTCAGTGTTAGAAGCAGGAGCTTCAACCACATTTTTTCCCTGTACGAAATTGTGTAAGTTTTGGAAGGGAATAGTTCCCTAAAATCATAATTTTCAATGTTTAGAAAGGCTCATTTTGTTCCATATAGGCCTAAACAGTTGAGTTGAAGAAACACAAGTATCTCTCAAAAGACACCCATGTGTTTAGGACAGGAGTATCTAGAGCATTGTTTCCTTTTAGAATTGACTTAGTTTTTCAATGTATACTTCCTGCAACTTAGGGGGTTCAAGTTGGACATAGTCTCTTTTTCTGCCCACTAGGCCAAGTGAGCTTCAATGAAGAAACACATGTCTCGCTCCAAGAAAACGTTTTGTTAGAAGCAGGAGGCTCCAGAACACTGTTTCCCTGTGAGAATTGAGTTAATGTACCAAGGAATACTGTCTGAAAATCATACTTTTCATTGTGGAGAAATGGTCACGTTGTTGCAAAAAGGCCTATTGAGCTGAGTTGGAGAAACGCATGTATCTCTCCACAGACACCCATGTGTCCTTGAAGCAGGATGATCGGGAGCCCTGATTTCCTTGAGAATTGTGGTAGGTTTTCAAGGAATGCTTCCTACCAATTTGGAGTTTCAAGGTCGAGATAGGCTCTGCTTCCTCCAATTAGGCCTCTTCAGTGAATTTCAAGACACACATTTATCTCTCGGAGGACAACCATCTGTGTATGAATCAGAAGCAGATAGCACATTGGGGCATAGTGAGAATTGAGTTAAGTTTGAAAGAAACCCTTCCTGAAAATCGATGTTTTCAAGTGGTCTGTAGGTTCTGCTTATTCCAAATAGGCCATGTCAGCTAAGGTAAGGATACAAATGTATCTCTCGACAGGAAGACATTGGTGTTTGAAGCAGGAGCTTCAAGCACATTGTTTCCAGGGTATAATTCATTGAGTTTTTGAAAGGAAAGCTACCTGAAAATCATAATTCACAAGATGGAGAAAGGCTCATTTTGTGCCAAATAGCAGTCTTCAGGTGATTTGGAGAAACACATGTGTCTCACCAAGACAACCTGGTGTGTAAGAAGCAGTAGCATCAAGAACATTGTTTTCAAGAGATAAGTGTGTTAGTTTTTGAAGGAATACATCATGCAAATCATCGTTCTCCAGGTGCATATGAGCTAAGATTGCTTCTAATAGCCCTACTCAGCACACCTGAAGAAACACATATATCACTCCAAAGAAAACCATCAATCTTAGAAGCTGCAACATCGAGCTGTTGCCTCCCCATGTGAATCAATTAAGGATTCGAAAAGAATACCTCCTGTAACAAAGGGGTTTCACGGTGGAGATAGGCTCTGTTTGCTGCAACTAGACCTATTCAGCTGAGTGGAAAAAACTCATGAATCTGTCCAAAGTAAACCATCTTTGCTACATGCCGCAGCATCCCTCATGTTGTTTTCCTTTGAAAATCAATTGAGATTTTGAAAGGAATACTGCCTGCTTCTCAAGTGTTTTAAGGTAGAAATAGGTTCTGTTTCCTCCAAACAGGCCTAGTCAGACACCCTGAATAAACACATAAATCTCTGCAAATAATCCATCTCTGTTTGAAGCAGAAGCATCTAGCGCATTGTTTCCCTGTGAGAATTCAGTTAGTTGTGAGAGCAATACTTTCTGCAACTTAGGTGTTTCAAGGTGAAGGTACGGTCCTCTCCTCCAATTAGGCCTATTCAGCCGACTTGAAGAAACACATATATCTCACAATAAACCAACTACATTAGAAGTTGTAGCAGTTAGCATATTGTTTCTGTGTGAGAAACGAATTACATTTTTATAGTGCTGTTCCTAGAACTTACATGTTTCAAGGTGGACATAAGCTCAGTTAGCTCCAAATAGGCCTATTTGTCTCAGCTGAAGAATAACATGGATCTCTCAAAGGAAAACCATCGGTATTAGAGGAATGAGAGTCTAGCTTATTGTTCATTTTTGAGAATTGAGTTAGTTTTTCGAGGAATACTTCCTGCAAATCACAGTTTGCAAGGTGGAGAAAGGCTCATTTCTTTCAAAAATGGCCTACCGAGCTCACTTGTACAAATGCTACCTACCTGTCCAAAGGAAACGAGCGATGTCAACGGCTGTAGCATCCTGCACATTGTTCCCCTCTGAGAGTTTCGTTCATTTTGGAATGGAAAACTTGGTGCACTGTGCATTTTTCAAGTTGTTGATAGGCTCTCTTTCTTATAAATGTGCCTATTCATGAGAATTGAAGTAACTCATGGATCTCTCCAAAGACAACCATCTGTGTTAGAAGCAGAATCATGTAGAACATGGTTTGCCTTTGGGAAGTGTGTTACTTTTTGAACTAATACTTGCTGCAACTTAGGTGTTTAAAGGTGGGGATAGTTACCGTTTGCTGCATGTAGCCATGTTCTGCTAAGTTGAAGAAACACGTGTATCTCTCGACATGAAATCTTCTGTGTTATAAGTGGTAGCATGTAGCACATTGTTGTCCAGTTAAAATTGTGTTAGTTTTTAAAAGGAATACTTAATGAAAATCTTAGTGTTCTAGAGGGAGAAAGGCTCATTTCATTGCAAAATGCCCAATTGCGCTTAGGGAAGTAATGCATGTATCCCTCCAAAAAAAACACCAGTCTGTGTTCGAGGCTGCAGCATCTTGCAACTGGTTTCCCTGTGTGAGTTCACTTAGTTTTTGATCGAATTCTTTCTGGAATATGGGTTTCTCAAGGTTGTGATAGGCTCTCTAAATTGCAAAGAGGCTTATGCAGCTGAGTTGAGGAAACACATGTATCTCTCTAAAGACAGCCATCTATGTTAAAAGCAGTAGCATGTAGATCATTGTTTCCCTGGGAGAACTGAGTTAAATTTTAAAAGGAATGCTTCAAGAAAATCATAGTTTCCAAGGTGGAGAAAGGCTCATTTAGTTCCAAATAGGCCTATTCACCGGAGTTGAAGGAAAACATGGACCTCTGCAAAGAAAACCATCCCTGTTAGAAACATTGGCATGAGAAACATTGCATCCACACCAGAATGGAGTTAGTTGTTGAAAGGAATACTTCCTGCAATATAGGTGTTTCAGGTTGGGGATAGGATGTGTTAGCTCCAAAAAGGCCTATTCAGCTAACATGAAGGAAAACATAAATTACTTCAAAGTAAAAATCTTTGGTTAGAAACTGAAACATGTTGCAGATTGTGCCTTGTGACAGTTAATTTATCTTTTCAAAGAACTACTTCCTGCAACGTATATGTTTCAAGGAGAAAATAAGCTCTGTTTGCCTCAAATAGGCATGTTCAACTAAGATGAAGAAACACATAGATCTGGCAAAGGAAAACCATCTGAGTTCCAAGCATGAGCATCTAAATCATTGCTACCTTGCTAAATTTCCTTAGTTTTTGACAACAATTCATCCTCTAAATCATGGATTTAAACAGGGAGAAAGGCTCTGTGTCATCCAGATAGGCCTTTTCAGCTCATTTGAAAGAACACATGTATACCTAGGTAGAAAATCATGTTTGTAAGAAGCACGAGTATTAGGATCTTGTGGCCTAGTGAGAATTGAGTTCGTTTTCCAAAGGAATACTTCCTGAATATCACAGTTTTCATGGTGCGGAGAGCTCACGTTTTTCCAAGTAGAGCTATTCAGCTGAGCTGAAGGAACACATGTATCTGTCCAAGGACAATCAACTGTGTTAGAAGGACTGGCATGTAGAACCTTCTTTCCAAGTGATAATTTAGTTTATTTTTGATAGGAAAACTTCCTGGAAATCATAGTTTTAAAGGTGGAGAAAGGCTTATTTTATTCCACATGGTCTGTTCAACTGAGTTGAAAAAACACTTGTATCACTCCAAAAAATCATCTATGTTAGATGTTACAGCATCCTGCACATTGTTTCCCACGGAGTTGTGTTAGTCTTTGAAAGGAATACTTCTTGCAGCATGGGTTTTCCAAGGTCGGGATAGTCTCTGTGTGCTTCCCATTGGCCAGTTTAGTTAAGGTGAGGAAAGACATGTATCCCTTGGAAGGAAATCTTCAGTGTTAGAAGCAGGAGCTTCAACCACATTTTTTCCCTGTACGAAATTGTGTAAGTTTTGGAAGGGAATAGTTCCCTAAAATCATAATTTTCAATGTTTAGAAAGGCTCATTTTGTTCCATATAGGCCTAAACAGTTGAGTTGAAGAAACACAAGTATCTCTCAAAAGACACCCATGTGTTTAGGACAGGAGTATCTAGAGCATTGTTTCCTTTTAGAATTGACTTAGTTTTTCAATGTATACTTCCTGCAACTTAGGGGGTTCAAGTTGGACATAGTCTCTTTTTCTGCCCACTAGGCCAAGTGAGCTTCAATGAAGAAACACATGTCTCGCTCCAAGAAAACGTTTTGTTAGAAGCAGGAGGCTCCAGAACACTGTTTCCCTGTGAGAATTGAGTTAATGTACCAAGGAATACTGTCTGAAAATCATACTTTTCATTGTGGAGAAATGGTCACGTTGTTGCAAAAAGGCCTATTGAGCTGAGTTGGAGAAACACATGTATCTCTCCACAGACACCCATGTGTCCTTGAAGCAGGATGATCGGGAGCCCTGATTTCCTTGAGAATTGTGGTAGGTTTTCAAGGAATGCTTCCTACCAATTTGGAGTTTCAAGGTCGAGATAGGCTCTGCTTCCTCCAATTAGGCCTCTTCAGTGAATTTCAAGACACACATTTATCTCTCGGAGGACAACCATCTGTGTATGAATCAGAAGCAGATAGCACATTGGGGCATAGTGAGAATTGAGTTAAGTTTGAAAGAAACCCTTCCTGAAAATCGATGTTTTCAAGTGGTCTGTAGGTTCTGCTTATTCCAAATAGGCCATGTCAGCTAAGGTAAGGATACAAATGTATCTCTCGACAGGAAGACATTGGTGTTTGAAGCAGGAGCTTCAAGCACATTGTTTCCAGGGTATAATTCATTGAGTTTTTGAAAGGAAAGCTACCTGAAAATCATAATTCACAAGATGGAGAAAGGCTCATTTTGTGCCAAATAGCAGTCTTCAGGTGATTTGGAGAAACACATGTGTCTCACCAAGACAACCTGGTGTGTAAGAAGCAGTAGCATCAAGAACATTGTTTTCAAGAGATAAGTGTGTTAGTTTTTGAAGGAATACATCATGCAAATCATCGTTCTCCAGGTGCATATGAGCTAAGATTGCTTCTAATAGCCCTACTCAGCACACCTGAAGAAACACATATATCACTCCAAAGAAAACCATCAATCTTAGAAGCTGCAACATCGAGCTGTTGGCTCCCCATGTGAATCAATTAAGGATTCGAAAAGAATACCTCCTGTAACAAAGGGGTTTCACGGTGGAGATAGGCTCTGTTTGCTGCAACTAGACCTATTCAGCTGAGTGGAAAAAACTCATGAATCTGTCCAAAGTAAACCATCTTTGCTACATGCCGCAGCATCCCTCATGTTGTTTTCCTTTGAAAATCAATTGAGATTTTGAAAGGAATACTGCCTGCTTCTCAAGTGTTTTAAGGTAGAAATAGGTTCTGTTTCCTCCAAACAGGCCTAGTCAGACACCCTGAATAAACACATAAATCTCTGCAAATAATCCATCTCTGTTTGAAGCAGAAGCATCTAGCGCATTGTTTCCCTGTGAGAATTCAGTTAGTTGTGAGAGCAATACTTTCTGCAACTTAGGTGTTTCAAGGTGAAGGTACGGTCCTCTCCTCCAATTAGGCCTATTCAGCCGACTTGAAGAAACACATATATCTCACAATAAACCAACTACATTAGAAGTTGTAGCAGTTAGCATATTGTTTCTGTGTGAGAAACGAATTACATTTTTATAGTGCTGTTCCTAGAACTTACATGTTTCAAGGTGGACATAAGCTCAGTTAGCTCCAAATAGGCCTATTTGTCTCAGCTGAAGAATAACATGGATCTCTCAAAGGAAAACCATCGGTATTAGAGGAATGAGAGTCTAGCTTATTGTTCATTTTTGAGAATTGAGTTAGTTTTTCGAGGAATACTTCCTGCAAATCACAGTTTGCAAGGTGGACAAAGGCTCATTTCTTTCAAAAATGGCCTACCGAGCTCACTTGTACAAATGCTACCTACCTGTCCAAAGGAAACGAGCGATGTCAACGGCTGTAGCATCCTGCACATTGTTCCCCTCTGAGAGTTTCGTTCATTTTGGAATGGAAAACTTGGTGCACTGTGCATTTTTCAAGTTGTTGATAGGCTCTCTTTCTTATAAATGTGCCTATTCATGAGAATTGAAGTAACTCATGGATCTCTCCAAAGACAACCATCTGTGTTAGAAGCAGAATCATGTAGAACATGGTTTGCCTTTGGGAAGTGTGTTACTTTTTGAACTAATACTTGCTGCAACTTAGGTGTTTAAAGGTGGGGATAGTTACCGTTTGCTGCATGTAGCCATGTTCTGCTAAGTTGAAGAAACACGTGTATCTCTCGACATGAAATCTTCTGTGTTATAAGTGTTAGCATGTAGCACATTGTTGTCCAGTTAAAATTGTGTTAGTTTTTAAAAGGAATACTTAATGAAAATCTTCGTGTTCTAGAGGGAGAAAGGCTCATTTCATTGCAAAATGCCCAATTGCGCTTAGGGAAGTAATGCATGTATCCCTCCAAAAAAAAAAACCAGTCTGTGTTCGAGGCTGCAGCATCTTGCAACTGGTTTCCCTGTGTGAGTTCACTTAGTTTTTGATCGAATTCTTTCTGGAATATGGGTTTCTCAAGGTTGTGATAGGCTCTCTAAATTGCAAAGAGGCTTATGCAGCTGAGTTGAGGAAACACATGTATCTCTCTAAAGACAGCCATCTATGTTAAAAGCAGTAGCATGTAGATCATTGTTTCCCTGGGAGAACTGAGTTAAATTTTAAAAGGAATGCTTCAAGAAAATCATAGTTTCCAAGGTGGAGAAAGGCTCATTTAGTTCCAAATAGGCCTATTCACCGGAGTTGAAGGAAAACATGGACCTCTGCAAAGAAAACCATCCCTGTTAGAAACATTGGCATGAGAAACATTGCATCCACACCAGAATGGAGTTAGTTGTTGAAAGGAATACTTCCTGCAATATAGGTGTTTCAGGTTGGGGATAGGATGTGTTAGCTCCAAAAAGGCCTATTCAGCTAACATGAAGGAAAACATAAATTACTTCAAAGTAAAAATCTTTGGTTAGAAACTGAAACATGTTGCAGATTGTGCCTTGTGACAGTTCATTTATCTTTTCAAAGAACTACTTCCTGCAACGTATATGTTTCAAGGAGAAAATAAGCTCTGTTTGCCTCAAATAGGCATGTTCAACTAAGATGAAGAAACACATAGATCTGGCAAAGGAAAACCATCTGAGTTCCAAGCATGAGCATCTAAATCATTGCTACCTTGCTGAATTTCCTTAGTTTTTGACAACAATTCATCCTCTAAATCATGGATTTAAACAGGGAGAAAGGCTCTGTGTCATCCAGATAGGCCTTTTCAGCTAATTTGAAAGAACACATGTATACCTAGGTAGAAAATCATGTTTGTAAGAAGCACGAGTATTAGGATCTTGTGGCCTAGTGAGAATTGAGTTCGTTTTCCAAAGGAATACTTCCTGAATATCACAGTTTTCATGGTGCGGAGAGCTCACGTTTTTCCAAGTAGAGCTATTCAGCTGAGCTGAAGGAACACATGTATCTGTCCAAGGACAATCAACTGTGTTAGAAGGACTGGCATGTAGAACCTTCTTTCCAAGTGATAATTTAGTTTATTTTTGATAGGAAAACTTCCTGGAAATCATAGTTTTAAAGGTGGAGAAAGGCTTATTTTATTCCACATGGTCTGTTCAACTGAGTTGAAAAAACACTTGTATCACTCCAAAAAATCATCTATGTTAGATGTTACAGCATCCTGCACATTGTTTCCCACGGAGTTGTGTTAGTCTTTGAAAGGAATACTTCTTGCAGCATGGGTTTTCCAAGGTCGGGATAGTCTCTGTGTGCTTCCCATTGGCCAGTTTAGTTAAGGTGAGGAAAGACATGTATCCCTTGGAAGGAAATCTTCAGTGTTAGAAGCAGGAGCTTCAACCACATTTTTTCCCTGTACGAAATTGTGTAAGTTTTGGAAGGGAATAGTTCCCTAAAATCATAATTTTCAATGTTTAGAAAGGCTCATTTTGTTCCATATAGGCCTAAACAGTTGAGTTGAAGAAACACAAGTATCTCTCAAAAGACACCCATGTGTTTAGGACAGGAGTATCTAGAGCATTGTTTCCTTTTAGAATTGACTTAGTTTTTCAATGTATACTTCCTGCAACTTAGGGGGTTCAAGTTGGACATAGTCTCTTTTTCTGCCCACTAGGCCAAGTGAGCTTCAATGAAGAAACACATGTCTCGCTCCAAGAAAACGTTTTGTTAGAAGCAGGAGGCTCCAGAGCACTGTTTCCCTGTGAGAATTGAGTTAATGTACCAAGGAATACTGTCTGAAAATCATACTTTTCATTGTGGAGAAATGGTCACGTTGTTGCAAAAAGGCCTATTGAGCTGAGTTGGAGAAACGCATGTATCTCTCCACAGACACCCATGTGTCCTTGAAGCAGGATGATCGGGAGCCCTGATTTCCTTGAGAATTGTGGTAGGTTTTCAAGGAATGCTTCCTACCAATTTGGAGTTTCAAGGTCGAGATAGGCTCTGCTTCCTCCAATTAGGCCTCTTCAGTGAATTTCAAGACACACATTTATCTCTCGGAGGACAACCATCTGTGTATGAATCAGAAGCAGATAGCACATTGGGGCATAGTGAGAATTGAGTTAAGTTTGAAAGAAACCCTTCCTGAAAATCGATGTTTTCAAGTGGTCTGTAGGTTCTGCTTATTCCAAATAGGCCATGTCAGCTAAGGTAAGGATACAAATGTATCTCTCGACAGGAAGACATTGGTGTTTGAAGCAGGAGCTTCAAGCACATTGTTTCCAGGGTATAATTCATTGAGTTTTTGAAAGGAAAGCTACCTGAAAATCATAATTCACAAGATGGAGAAAGGCTCATTTTGTGCCAAATAGCAGTCTTCAGGTGATTTGGAGAAACACATGTGTCTCACCAAGACAACCTGGTGTGTAAGAAGCAGTAGCATCAAGAACATTGTTTTCAAGAGATAAGTGTGTTAGTTTTTGAAGGAATACATCATGCAAATCATCGTTCTCCAGGTGCATATGAGCTAAGATTGCTTCTAATAGCCCTACTCAGCACACCTGAAGAAACACATATATCACTCCAAAGAAAACCATCAATCTTAGAAGCTGCAACATCGAGCTGTTGCCTCCCCATGTGAATCAATTAAGGATTCGAAAAGAATACCTCCTGTAACAAAGGGGTTTCACGGTGGAGATAGGCTCTGTTTGCTGCAACTAGACCTATTCAGCTGAGTGGAAAAAACTCATGAATCTGTCCAAAGTAAACCATCTTTGCTACATGCCGCAGCATCCCTCATGTTGTTTTCCTTTGAAAATCAATTGAGATTTTGAAAGGAATACTGCCTGCTTCTCAAGTGTTTTAAGGTAGAAATAGGTTCTGTTTCCTCCAAACAGGCCTAGTCAGACACCCTGAATAAACACATAAATCTCTGCAAATAATCCATCTCTGTTTGAAGCAGAAGCATCTAGCGCATTGTTTCCCTGTGAGAATTCAGTTAGTTGTGAGAGCAATACTTTCTGCAACTTAGGTGTTTCAAGGTGAAGGTACGGTCCTCTCCTCCAATTAGGCCTATTCAGCCGACTTGAAGAAACACATATATCTCACAATAAACCAACTACATTAGAAGTTGTAGCAGTTAGCATATTGTTTCTGTGTGAGAAACGAATTACATTTTTATAGTGCTGTTCCTAGAACTTACATGTTTCAAGGTGGACATAAGCTCAGTTAGCTCCAAATAGGCCTATTTGTCTCAGCTGAAGAATAACATGGATCTCTCAAAGGAAAACCATCGGTATTAGAGGAATGAGAGTCTAGCTTATTGTTCATTTTTGAGAATTGAGTTAGTTTTTCGAGGAATACTTCCTGCAAATCACAGTTTGCAAGGTGGAGAAAGGCTCATTTCTTTCAAAAATGGCCTACCGAGCTCACTTGTACAAATGCTACCTACCTGTCCAAAGGAAACGAGCGATGTCAACGGCTGTAGCATCCTGCACATTGTTCCCCTCTGAGAGTTTCGTTCATTTTGGAATGGAAAACTTGGTGCACTGTGCATTTTTCAAGTTGTTGATAGGCTCTCTTTCTTATAAATGTGCCTATTCATGAGAATTGAAGTAACTCATGGATCTCTCCAAAGACAACCATCTGTGTTAGAAGCAGAATCATGTAGAACATGGTTTGCCTTTGGGAAGTGTGTTACTTTTTGAACTAATACTTGCTGCAACTTAGGTGTTTAAAGGTGGGGATAGTTACCGTTTGCTGCATGTAGCCATGTTCTGCTAAGTTGAAGAAACACGTGTATCTCTCGACATGAAATCTTCTGTGTTATAAGTGGTAGCATGTAGCACATTGTTGTCCAGTTAAAATTGTGTTAGTTTTTAAAAGGAATACTTAATGAAAATCTTAGTGTTCTAGAGGGAGAAAGGCTCATTTCATTGCAAAATGCCCAATTGCGCTTAGGGAAGTAATGCATGTATCCCTCCAAAAAAAAAACCAGTCTGTGTTCGAGGCTGCAGCATCTTGCAACTGGTTTCCCTGTGTGAGTTCACTTAGTTTTTGATCGAATTCTTTCTGGAATATGGGTTTCTCAAGGTTGTGATAGGCTCTCTAAATTGCAAAGAGGCTTATGCAGCTGAGTTGAGGAAACACATGTATCTCTCTAAAGACAGCCATCTATGTTAAAAGCAGTAGCATGTAGATCATTGTTTCCCTGGGAGAACTGAGTTAAATTTTAAAAGGAATGCTTCAAGAAAATCATAGTTTCCAAGGTGGAGAAAGGCTCATTTAGTTCCAAATAGGCCTATTCACCGGAGTTGAAGGAAAACATGGACCTCTGCAAAGAAAACCATCCCTGTTAGAAACATTGGCATGAGAAACATTGCATCCACACCAGAATGGAGTTAGTTGTTGAAAGGAATACTTCCTGCAATATAGGTGTTTCAGGTTGGGGATAGGATGTGTTAGCTCCAAAAAGGCCTATTCAGCTAACATGAAGGAAAACATAAATTACTTCAAAGTAAAAATCTTTGGTTAGAAACTGAAACATGTTGCAGATTGTGCCTTGTGACAGTTCATTTATCTTTTCAAAGAACTACTTCCTGCAACGTATATGTTTCAAGGAGAAAATAAGCTCTGTTTGCCTCAAATAGGCATGTTCAACTAAGATGAAGAAACACATAGATCTGGCAAAGGAAAACCATCTGAGTTCCAAGCATGAGCATCTAAATCATTGCTACCTTGCTGAATTTCCTTAGTTTTTGACAACAATTCATCCTCTAAATCATGGATTTAAACAGGGAGAAAGGCTCTGTGTCATCCAGATAGGCCTTTTCAGCTAATTTGAAAGAACACATGTATACCTAGGTAGAAAATCATGTTTGTAAGAAGCACGAGTATTACGATCTTGTGGCCTAGTGAGAATTGAGTTCGTTTTTCAAAGGAATACTTCCTGAATATCACAGTTTTCATGGTGCGGAGAGCTCACGTTTTTCCAAGTAGAGCTATTCAGCTGAGCTGAAGGAACACATGTATCTGTCCAAGGACAATCAACTGTGTTAGAAGGACTGGCATGTAGAACCTTCTTTCCAAGTGATAATTTAGTTTATTTTTGATAGGAAAACTTCCTGGAAATCATAGTTTTAAAGGTGGAGAAAGGCTTATTTTATTCCACATGGTCTGTTCAACTGAGTTGAAAAAACACTTGTATCACTCCAAAAAATCATCTATGTTAGATGTTACAGCATCCTGCACATTGTTTCCCACGGAGTTGTGTTAGTCTTTGAAAGGAATACTTCTTGCAGCATGGGTTTTCCAAGGTCGGGATAGTCTCTGTGTGCTTCCCATTGGCCAGTTTAGTTAAGGTGAGGAAAGACATGTATCCCTTGGAAGGAAATCTTCAGTGTTAGAAGCAGGAGCTTCAACCACATTTTTTCCCTGTACGAAATTGTGTAAGTTTTGGAAGGGAATAGTTCCCTAAAATCATAATTTTCAATGTTTAGAAAGGCTCATTTTGTTCCATATAGGCCTAAACAGTTGAGTTGAAGAAACACAAGTATCTCTCAAAAGACACCCATGTGTTTAGGACAGGAGTATCTAGAGCATTGTTTCCTTTTAGAATTGACTTAGTTTTTCAATGTATACTTCCTGCAACTTAGGGGGTTCAAGTTGGACATAGTCTCTTTTTCTGCCCACTAGGCCAAGTGAGCTTCAATGAAGAAACACATGTCTCGCTCCAAGAAAACGTTTTGTTAGAAGCAGGAGGCTCCAGAACACTGTTTCCCTGTGAGAATTGAGTTAATGTACCAAGGAATACTGTCTGAAAATCATACTTTTCATTGTGGAGAAATGGTCACGTTGTTGCAAAAAGGCCTATTGAGCTGAGTTGGAGAAACACATGTATCTCTCCACAGACACCCATGTGTCCTTGAAGCAGGATGATCGGGAGACCTGATTTCCTTGAGAATTGTGGTAGGTTTTCAAGGAATGCTTCCTACCAATTTGGAGTTTCAAGGTCGAGATAGGCTCTGCTTCCTCCAATTAGGCCTCTTCAGTGAATTTCAAGACACACATTTATCTCTCGGAGGACAACCATCTGTGTATGAATCAGAAGCAGATAGCATATTGGGGCATAGTGAGAATTGAGTTAAGTTTGAAAGAAACCCTTCCTGAAAATCGATGTTTTCAAGTGGTCTGTAGGTTCTGCTCATTCCAAATAGGCCATGTCAGCTAAGGTAAGGATACAAATGTATCTCTCGACAGGAAGACATTGGTGTTTGAAGCAGGAGCTTCAAGCACATTGTTTCCAGGGTATAATTCATTGAGTTTTTGAAAGGAAAGCTACCTGAAAATCCTAATTCACAAGATGGAGAAAGGCTCATTTTGTGCCAAATAGCAGTCTTCAGGTGATTTGGAGAAACACATGTGTCTCACCAAGACAACCTGGTGTGTAAGAAGCAGTAGCATCAAGAACATTGTTTTCAAGAGATAAGTGTGTTAGTTTTTGAAGGAATACATCATGCAAATCATCGTTCTCCAGGTGCATATGAGCTAAGATTGCTTCTAATAGCCCTACTCAGCACACCTGAAGAAACACATATATCACTCCAAAGAAAACCATCAATCTTAGAAGCTGCAACATCGAGCTGTTGCCTCCCCATGTGAATCAATTAAGGATTCGAAAAGAATACCTCCTGTAACAAAGGGGTTTCACGGTGGAGATAGGCTCTGTTTGCTGCAACTAGACCTATTCAGCTGAGTGGAAAAAACTCATGAATCTGTCCAAAGTAAACCATCTTTGCTACATGCCGCAGCATCCCTCATGTTGTTTTCCTTTGAAAATCAATTGAGATTTTGAAAGGAATACTGCCTGCTTCTCAAGTGTTTTAAGGTAGAAATAGGTTCTGTTTCCTCCAAACAGGCCTAGTCAGACACCCTGAATAAACACATAAATCTCTGCAAATAATCCATCTCTGTTTGAAGCAGAAGCATCTAGCGCATTGTTTCCCTGTGAGAATTCAGTTAGTTGTGAGAGCAATACTTTCTGCAACTTAGGTGTTTCAAGGTGAAGGTACGGTCCTCTCCTCCAATTAGGCCTATTCAGCCGACTTGAAGAAACACATATATCTCACAATAAACCAACTACATTAGAAGTTGTAGCAGTTAGCATATTGTTTCTGTGTGAGAAACGAATTACATTTTTATAGTGCTGTTCCTAGAACTTACATGTTTCAAGGTGGACATAAGCTCAGTTAGCTCCAAATAGGCCTATTTGTCTCAGCTGAAGAATAACATGGATCTCTCAAAGGAAAACCATCGGTATTAGAGGAATGAGAGTCTAGCTTATTGTTCATTTTTGAGAATTGAGTTAGTTTTTCGAGGAATACTTCCTGCAAATCACAGTTTGCAAGGTGGAGAAAGGCTCATTTCTTTCAAAAATGGCCTACCGAGCTCACTTGTACAAATGCTACCTACCTGTCCAAAGGAAACGAGCGATGTCAACGGCTGTAGCATCCTGCACATTGTTCCCCTCTGAGAGTTTCGTTCATTTTGGAATGGAAAACTTGGTGCACTGTGCATTTTTCAAGTTGTTGATAGGCTCTCTTTCTTATAAATGTGCCTATTCATGAGAATTGAAGTAACTCATGGATCTCTCCAAAGACAACCATCTGTGTTAGAAGCAGAATCATGTAGAACATGGTTTGCCTTTGGGAAGTGTGTTACTTTTTGAACTAATACTTGCTGCAACTTAGGTGTTTAAAGGTGGGGATAGTTACCGTTTGCTGCATGTAGCCATGTTCTGCTAAGTTGAAGAAACACGTGTATCTCTCGACATGAAATCTTCTGTGTTATAAGTGGTAGCATGTAGCACATTGTTGTCCAGTTAAAATTGTGTTAGTTTTTAAAAGGAATACTTAATGAAAATCTTAGTGTTCTAGAGGGAGAAAGGCTCATTTCATTGCAAAATGCCCAATTGCGCTTAGGGAAGTAATGCATGTATCCCTCCAAAAAAAACACCAGTCTGTGTTCGAGGCTGCAGCATCTTGCAACTGGTTTCCCTGTGTGAGTTCACTTAGTTTTTGATCGAATTCTTTCTGGAATATGGATTTCTCAAGGTTGTGATAGGCTCTCTAAATTGCAAAGAGGCTTATGCAGCTGAGTTGAGGAAACACATGTATCTCTCTAAAGACAGCCATCTATGTTAAAAGCAGTAGCATGTAGATCATTGTTTCCCTGGGAGAACTGAGTTAAATTTTAAAAGGAATGCTTCAAGAAAATCATAGTTTCCAAGGTGGAGAAAGGCTCATTTAGTTCCAAATAGGCCTATTCACCGGAGTTGAAGGAAAACATGGACCTCTGCAAAGAAAACCATCCCTGTTAGAAACATTGGCATGAGAAACATTGCATCCACACCAGAATGGAGTTAGTTGTTGAAAGGAATACTTCCTGCAATATAGGTGTTTCAGGTTGGGGATAGGATGTGTTAGCTCCAAAAAGGCCTATTCAGCTAACATGAAGGAAAACATAAATTACTTCAAAGTAAAAATCTTTGGTTAGAAACTGAAACATGTTGCAGATTGTGCCTTGTGACAGTTCATTTATCTTTTCAAAGAACTACTTCCTGCAACGTATATGTTTCAAGGAGAAAATAAGCTCTGTTTGCCTCAAATAGGCATGTTCAACTAAGATGAAGAAACACATAGATCTGGCAAAGGAAAACCATCTGAGTTCCAAGCATGAGCATCTAAATCATTGCTACCTTGCTGAATTTCCTTAGTTTTTGACAACAATTCATCCTCTAAATCATGGATTTAAACAGGGAGAAAGGCTCTGTGTCATCCAGATAGGCCTTTTCAGCTAATTTGAAAGAACACATGTATACCTAGGTAGAAAATCATGTTTGTAAGAAGCACGAGTATTACGATCTTGTGGCCTAGTGAGAATTGAGTTCGTTTTTCAAAGGAATACTTCCTGAATATCACAGTTTTCATGGTGCGGAGAGCTCACGTTTTTCCAAGTAGAGCTATTCAGCTGAGCTGAAGGAACACATGTATCTGTCCAAGGACAATCAACTGTGTTAGAAGGACTGGCATGTAGAACCTTCTTTCCAAGTGATAATTTAGTTTATTTTCGATAGGAAAACTTCCTGGAAATCATAGTTTTAAAGGTGGAGAAAGGCTTATTTTATTCCACATGGTCTGTTCAACTGAGTTGAAAAAACACTTGTATCACTCCAAAAAATCATCTATGTTAGATGTTACAGCATCCTGCACATTGTTTCCCACGGAGTTGTGTTAGTCTTTGAAAGGAATACTTCTTGCAGCATGGGTTTTCCAAGGTCGGGATAGTCTCTGTGTGCTTCCCATTGGCCAGTTTAGTTAAGGTGAGGAAAGACATGTATCCCTTGGAAGGAAATCTTCAGTGTTAGAAGCAGGAGCTTCAACCACATTTTTTCCCTGTACGAAATTGTGTAAGTTTTGGAAGGGAATAGTTCCCTAAAATCATAATTTTCAATGTTTAGAAAGGCTCATTTTGTTCCATATAGGCCTAAACAGTTGAGTTGAAGAAACACAAGTATCTCTCAAAAGACACCCATGTGTTTAGGACAGGAGTATCTAGAGCATTGTTTCCTTTTAGAATTGACTTAGTTTTTCAATGTATACTTCCTGCAACTTAGGGGGTTCAAGTTGGACATAGTCTCTTTTTCTGCCCACTAGGCCAAGTGAGCTTCAATGAAGAAACACATGTCTCGCTCCAAGAAAACGTTTTGTTAGAAGCAGGAGGCTCCAGAACACTGTTTCCCTGTGAGAATTGAGTTAATGTACCAAGGAATACTGTCTGAAAATCATACTTTTCATTGTGGAGAAATGGTCACGTTGTTGCAAAAAGGCCTATTGAGCTGAGTTGGAGAAACACATGTATCTCTCCACAGACACCCATGTGTCCTTTAAGCAGGATGATCGGGAGCCCTGATTTCCTTGAGAATTGTGGTAGGTTTTCAAGGAATGCTTCCTACCAATTTGGAGTTTCAAGGTCGAGATAGGCTCTGCTTCCTCCAATTAGGCCTCTTCAGTGAATTTCAAGACACACATTTATCTCTTGGAGGACAACCATCTGTGTATGAATCAGAAGCAGATAGCACATTGGGGCATAGTGAGAATTGAGTTAAGTTTGAAAGAAACCCTTCCTGAAAATCGATGTTTTCAAGTGGTCTGTAGGTTCTGCTTATTCCAAATAGGCCATGTCAGCTAAGGTAAGGATACAAATGTATCTCTCGACAGGAAGACATAGGTGTTTGAAGCAGGAGCTTCAAGCACATTGTTTCCAGGGTATAATTCATTGAGTTTTTGAAAGGAAAGCTACCTGAAAATCATAATTCACAAGATGGAGAAAGGCTCATTTTGTGCCAAATAGCAGTCTTCAGGTGATTTGGAGAAACACATGTGTCTCACCAAGACAACCTGGTGTGTAAGAAGCAGTAGCATCAAGAACATTGTTTTCAAGAGATAAGTGTGTTAGTTTTTGAAGGAATACATCATGCAAATCATCGTTCTCCAGGTGCATATGAGCTAAGATTGCTTCTGATAGCCCTACTCAGCACACCTGAAGAAACACATATATCACTCCAAAGAAAACCATCAATCTTAGAAGCTGCAACATCGAGCTGTTGGCTCCCCATGTGAATCAATTAAGGATTCGAAAAGAATACCTCCTGTAACAAAGGGGTTTCACGGTGGAGATAGGCTCTGTTTGCTGCAACTAGACCTATTCAGCTGAGTGGAAAAAACTCATGAATCTGTCCAAAGTAAACCATCTTTGCTACATGCCGCAGCATCCCTCATGTTGTTTTCCTTTGAAAATCAATTGAGATTTTGAAAGGAATACTGCCTGCTTCTCAAGTGTTTTAAGGTAGAAATAGGTTCTGTTTCCTCCAAACAGGCCTAGTCAGACACCCTGAATAAACACATAAATCTCTGCAAATAATCCATCTCTGTTTGAAGCAGAAGCATCTAGCGCATTGTTTCCCTGTGAGAATTCAGTTAGTTGTGAGAGCAATACTTTCTGCAACTTAGGTGTTTCAAGGTGAAGGTACGGTCCTCTCCTCCAATTAGGCCTATTCAGCCGACTTGAAGAAACACATATATCTCACAATAAACCAACTACATTAGAAGTTGTAGCAGTTAGCATATTGTTTCTGTGTGAGAAACGAATTACATTTTTATAGGGCTGTTCCTAGAACTTACATGTTTCAAGGTGGACATAAGCTCAGTTAGCTCCAAATAGGCCTATTTGTCTCAGCTGAAGAATAACATGGATCTCTCAAAGGAAAACCATCGGTATTAGAGGAATGAGAGTCTAGCTTATTGTTCATTTTTGAGAATTGAGTTAGTTTTTCGAGGAATACTTCCTGCAAATCACAGTTTGCAAGGTGGAGAAAGGCTCATTTCTTTCAAAAATGGCCTACCGAGCTCACTTGTACAAATGCTACCTACCTGTCCAAAGGAAACGAGCGATGTCAACGGCTGTAGCATCCTGCACATTGTTCCCCTCTGAGAGTTTCGTTCATTTTGGAATGGAAGACTTGGTGCACTGTGCATTTTTCAAGTTGTTGATAGGCTCTCTTTCTTATAAATATGCCTATTCATGCGAACTGAAGTAACTCATGGATCTCTCCAAAGACAACCATCTGTGTTAGAAGCAGAATCATGTAGAACATGGTTTGCCTTTGGGAAGTGTGTTACTTTTTGAACTAATACTTGCTGCAACTTAGGTGTTTAAAGGTGGGGATAGTTACCGTTTGCTGCATGTAGCCATGTTCTGCTAAGTTGAAGAAACACGTGTATCTCTCGACATGAAATCTTCTGTGTTATAAGTGGTAGCATGTAGCACATTGTTGTCCAGTTAAAATTGTGTTAGTTTTTAAAAGGAATACTTAATGAAAATCTTAGTGTTCTAGAGGGAGAAAGGCTCATTTCATTGCAAAATGCCCAATTGCGCTTAGGGAAGTAATGCATATATCCCTCCAAAAAAAAAAACCAGTCTGTGTTCGAGGCTGCAGCATCTTGCAACTGGTTTCCCTGTGTGAGTTCACTAGTTTTTGATCGAATTCTTTCTGGAATATGGGTTTCTCAAGGTTGTGATAGGCTCTCTAAATTCCAAAGAGGCTTATGCAGCTGAGTAGAGGAAACACATGTATCTCTCTAAAGACAGCCATCTATGTTAAAAGCAGTAGCATGTAGATCATTGTTTCCCTGGGAGAACTGAGTTAAATTTTAAAAGGAATGCTTCAAGAAAATCATAGTTTCCAAGGTGGAGAAAGGCTCATTTAGTTCCAAATAGGCCTATTCACCGGAGTTGAAGGAAAACATGGAACTCTGCAAAGAAAACCATCCCTGTTAGAAACATTGGCATGAGAAACATTGCATCCACACCAGAATGGAGTTAGTTGTTGAAAGGAATACTTCCTGCAATATAGGTGTTTCAGGTTGGGGATAGGATGTGTTAGCTCCAAAAAGGCCTATTCAGCTAACATGAAGGAAAACATAAATTACTTCAAAGTAAAAATCTTTGGTTAGAAACTGAAACATGTTGCAGATTGTGCCTTGTGACAGTTCATTTATCTTTTCAAAGAACTACTTCCTGCAACGTATATGTTTCAAGGAGAAAATAAGCTCTGTTTGCCTCAAATAGGCATGTTCAACTAAGATGAAGAAACACATAGATCTGGCAAAGGAAAACCATCTGAGTTCCAAGCATGAGCATCTAAATCATTGCTACCTTGCTGAATTTCCTTAGTTTTTGACAACAATTCATCCTCTAAATCATGGATTTAAACAGGGAGAAAGGCTCTGTGTCATCCAGATAGGCCTTTTCAGCTCATTTGAAAGAACACATGTATACCTAGGTAGAAAATCATGTTTGTAAGAAGCACGAGTATTAGGATCTTGTGGCCTAGTGAGAATTGAGTTCGTTTTTCAAAGGAATACTTCCTGAATATCACAGTTTTCATGGTGCAGAGAGCTCACGTTTTTCCAAGTAGAGCTATTCAGCTGAGCTGAAGGAACACATGTATCTGTCCAAGGACAATCAACTGTGTTAGAAGGACTGGCATGTAGAACCTTCTTTCCAAGTGATAATTTAGTTTATTTTTGATAGGAAAACTTCCTGGAAATCATAGTTTTAAAGGTGGAGAAAGGCTTATTTTATTCCACATGGTCTGTTCAACTGAGTTGCAAAAACACTTGTATCACTCCAAAAAATCATCTATGTTAGATGTTACAGCATCCTGCACATTGTTTCCCACGGAGTTGTGTTAGTCTTTGAAAGGAATACTTCTTGCAGCATGGGTTTTCCAAGGTCGGGATAGTCTCTGTGTGCTTCCCATTGGCCAGTTTAGTTAAGGTGAGGAAAGACATGTATCCCTTGGAAGGAAATCTTCAGTGTTAGAAGCAGGAGCTTCAACCACATTTTTTCCCTGTACGAAATTGTGTAAGTTTTGGAAGGGAATAGTTCCCTAAAATCATAATTTTCAATGTTTAGAAAGGCTCATTTTGTTCCATGTAGGCCTAAACAGTTGAGTTGAAGAAACACAAGTATCTCTCAAAAGACACCCATGTGTTTAGGACAGGAGTATCTAGAGCATTGTTTCCTTTTAGAATTGACTTAGTTTTTCAATGTATACTTCCTGCAACTTAGGGGGTTCAGGTTGGACATAGTCTCTTTTTCTGCCCACTAGGCCAAGTGAGCTTCAATGAAGAAACACATGTCTCGCTCCAAGAAAACGTTTTGTTAGAAGCAGGAGGCTCCAGAACACTGCTTCCCTGTGAGAATTGAGTTAATGTACCAAGGAATACTGTCTGAAAATCACACTTTTCATTGTGGAGAAATGGTCACGTTGTTGCAAAAAGGCCTATTGAGCTGAGTTGGAGAAACACATGTATCTCTCCAGAGACACCCATGTGTCCTTGAAGCAGGATGATCGGGAGACCTGATTTCCTTGAGAATTGTGGTAGGTTTTCAAGGAATGCTTCCTACCAATTTGGAGTTTCAAGGTCGAGATAGGCTCTGCTTCCTCCAATTAGGCCTCTTCAGTGAATTTCAAGACACACATTTATCTCTCGGAGGACAACCATCTGTGTATGAATCAGAAGCAGATAGCATATTGGGGCATAGTGAGAATTGAGTTAAGTTTGAAAGAAACCCTTCCTGAAAATCGATGTTTTCAAGTGGTCTGTAGGTTCTGCTCATTCCAAATAGGCCATGTCAGCTAAGGTAAGGATACAAATGTATCTCTCGACAGGAAGACATTGGTGTTTCAAGCAGGAGCTTCAAGCACATTGTTTCCAGGGTATAATTCATTGAGTTTTTGAAAGGAAAGCTACCTGAAAATCCTAATTCACAAGATGGAGAAAGGCTCATTTTGTGCCAAATAGCAGTCTTCAGGTGATTTGGAGAAACACATGTGTCTCACCAAGACAACCTGGTGTGTAAGAAGCAGTAGCATCAAGAACATTGTTTTCAAGAGATAAGTGTGTTAGTTTTTGAAGGAATACATCATGCAAATCATCGTTCTCCAGGTGCATATGAGCTAAGATTGCTTCTAATAGCCCTACTCAGCACACCTGAAGAAACACATATATCACTCCAAAGAAAACCATCAATCTTAGAAGCTGCAACATCGAGCTGTTGCCTCCCCATGTGAATCAATTAAGGATTCGAAAAGAATACCTCCTGTAACAAAGGGGTTTCACGGTGGAGATAGGCTCTGTTTGCTGCAACTAGACCTATTCAGCTGAGTGGAAAAAACTCATGAATCTGTCCAAAGTAAACCATCTTTGCTACATGCCGCAGCATCCCTCATGTTGTTTTCCTTTGAAAATCAATTGAGATTTTGAAAGGAATACTGCCTGCTTCTCAACTGTTTTAAGGTAGAAATAGGTTCTGTTTCCTCCAAACAGGCCTAGTCAGACACCCTGAATAAACACATAAATCTCTGCAAATAATCCATCTCTGTTTGAAGCAGAAGCATCTAGCGCATTGTTTCCCTGTGAGAATTCAGTTAGTTGTGAGAGCAATACTTTCTGCAACTTAGGTGTTTCAAGGTGAAGGTACGGTCCTCTCCTCCAATTAGGCCTATTCAGCCGACTTGAAGAAACACATATATCTCACAATAAACCAACTACATTAGAAGTTGTAGCAGTTAGCATATTGTTTCTGTGTGAGAAACGAATTACATTTTTATAGTGCTGTTCCTAGAACTTACATGTTTCAAGGTGGACATAAGCTCAGTTAGCTCCAAATAGGCCTATTTGTCTCAGCTGAAGAATAACATGGATCTCTCAAAGGAAAACCATCGGTATTAGAGGAATGAGAGTCTAGCTTATTGTTCATTTTTGAGAATTGAGTTAGTTTTTCGAGGAATACTTCCTGCAAATCACAGTTTGCAAGGTGGAGAAAGGCTCATTTCTTTCAAAAATGGCCTACCGAGCTCACTTGTACAAATGCTACCTACCTGTCCAAAGGAAACGAGCGATGTCAACGGCTGTAGCATCCTGCACATTGTTCCCCTCTGAGAGTTTCGTTCATTTTGGAATGGAAAACTTGGTGCACTGTGCATTTTTCAAGTTGTTGATAGGCTCTCTTTCTTATAAATGTGCCTATTCATGAGAATTGAAGTAACTCATGGATCTCTCCAAAGACAACCATCTGTGTTAGAAGCAGAATCATGTAGAACATGGTTTGCCTTTGGGAAGTGTGTTACTTTTTGAACTAATACTTGCTGCAACTTAGGTGTTTAAAGGTGGGGATAGTTACCGTTTGCTGCATGTAGCCATGTTCTGCTAAGTTGAAGAAACACGTGTATCTCTCGACATGAAATCTTCTGTGTTATAAGTGGTAGCATGTAGCACATTGTTGTCCAGTTAAAATTGTGTCAGTTTTTAAAAGGAATACTTAATGAAAATCTTAGTGTTCTAGAGGGAGAAAGGCTCATTTCATTGCAAAATGCCCAATTGCGCTTAGGGAAGTAATGCATGTATCCCTCCAAAAAAAACACCAGTCTGTGTTCGAGGCTGCAGCATCTTGCAACTGGTTTCCCTGTGTGAGTTCACTTAGTTTTTGATCGAATTCTTTCTGGAATATGGGTTTCTCAAGGTTGTGATAGGCTCTCTAAATTGCAAAGAGGCTTATGCAGCTGAGTTGAGGAAACACATGTATCTCTCTAAAGACAGCCATCTATGTTAAAAGCAGTAGCATGTAGATCATTGTTTCCCTGGGAGAACTGAGTTAACTTTTAAAAGGAATGCTTCAAGAAAATCATAGTTTCCAAGGTGGAGAAAGGCTCATTTAGTTCCAAATAGGCCTATTCACCGGAGTTGAAGGAAAACATGGACCTCTGCAAAGAAAACCATCCCTGTTAGAAACATTGGCATGAGAAACATTGCATCCACACCAGAATGGAGTTAGTTGTTGAAAGGAATACTTCCTGCAATATAGGTGTTTCAGGTTGGGGATAGGATGTGTTAGCTCCAAAAAGGCCTATTCAGCTAACATGAAGGAAAACATAAATTACTTCAAAGTAAAAATCTTTGGTTAGAAACTGAAACATGTTGCAGATTGTGCCTTGTGACAGTTAATTTATCTTTTCAAAGAACTACTTCCTGCAACGTATATGTTTCAAGGAGAAAATAAGCTCTGTTTGCCTCAAATAGGCATGTTCAACTAAGATGAAGAAACACATAGATCTGGCAAAGGAAAACCATCTGAGTTCCAAGCATGAGCATCTAAATCATTGCTACCTTGCTGAATTTCCTTAGTTTTTGACAACAATTCATCCTCTAAATCATGGATTTAAACAGGGAGAAAGGCTCTGTGTCATCCAGATAGGCCTTTTCAGCTCATTTGAAAGAACACATGTATACCTAGGTAGAAAATCATGTTTGTAAGAAGCACGAGTATTAGGATCTTGTGGCCTAGTGAGAATTGAGTTCGTTTTCCAAAGGAATACTTCCTGAATATCACAGTTTTCATGGTGCGGAGAGCTCACGTTTTTCCAAGTAGAGCTATTCAGCTGAGCTGAAGGAACACATGTATCTGTCCAAGGACAATCAACTGTGTTAGAAGGACTGGCATGTAGAACCTTCTTTCCAAGTGATAATTTAGTTTATTTTTGATAGGAAAACTTCCTGGAAATCATAGTTTTAAAGGTGGAGAAAGGCTTATTTTATTCCACATGGTCTGTTCAACTGAGTTGAAAAAACACTTGTATCACTCCAAAAAATCATCTATGTTAGATGTTACAGCATCCTGCACATTGTTTCCCACGGAGTTGTGTTAGTCTTTGAAAGGAATACTTCTTGCAGCATGGGTTTTCCAAGGTCGGGATAGTCTCTGTGTGCTTCCCATTGGCCAGTTTAGTTAAGGTGAGGAAAGACATGTATCCCTTGGAAGGAAATCTTCAGTGTTAGAAGCAGGAGCTTCAACCACATTTTTTCCCTGTACGAAATTGTGTAAGTTTTGGAAGGGAATAGTTCCCTAAAATCATAATTTTCAATGTTTAGAAAGGCTCATTTTGTTCCATATAGGCCTAAACAGTTGAGTTGAAGAAACACAAGTATCTCTCAAAAGACACCCATGTGTTTAGGACAGGAGTATCTAGAGCATTGTTTCCTTTTAGAATTGACTTAGTTTTTCAATGTATACTTCCTGCAACTTAGGGGGTTCAAGTTGGACATAGTCTCTTTTTCTGCCCACTAGGCCAAGTGAGCTTCAATGAAGAAACACATGTCTCGCTCCAAGAAAACGTTTTGTTAGAAGCAGGAGGCTCCAGAACACTGTTTCCCTGTGAGAATTGAGTTAATGTACCAAGGAATACTGTCTGAAAATCATACTTTTCATTGTGGAGAAATGGTCACGTTGTTGCAAAAAGGCCTATTGAGCTGAGTTGGAGAAACACATGTATCTCTCCACAGACACCCATGTGTCCTTGAAGCAGGATGATCGGGAGCCCTGATTTCCTTGAGAATTGTGGTAGGTTTTCAAGGAATGCTTCCTACCAATTTGGAGTTTCAAGGTCGAGATAGGCTCTGCTTCCTCCAATTAGGCCTCTTCAGTGAATTTCAAGACACACATTTATCTCTCGGAGGACAACCATCTGTGTATGAATCAGAAGCAGATAGCACATTGGGGCATAGTGAGAATTGAGTTAAGTTTGAAAGAAACCCTTCCTGAAAATCGATGTTTTCAAGTGGTCTGTAGGTTCTGCTTATTCCAAATAGGCCATGTCAGCTAAGGTAAGGATACAAATGTATCTCTCGACAGGAAGACATTGGTGTTTGAAGCAGGAGCTTCAAGCACATTGTTTCCAGGGTATAATTCATTGAGTTTTTGAAAGGAAAGCTACCTGAAAATCATAATTCACAAGATGGAGAAAGGCTCATTTTGTGCCAAATAGCAGTCTTCAGGTGATTTGGAGAAACACATGTGTCTCACCAAGACAACCTGGTGTGTAAGAAGCAGTAGCATCAAGAACATTGTTTTCAAGAGATAAGTGTGTTAGTTTTTGAAGGAATACATCATGCAAATCATCGTTCTCCAGGTGCATATGAGCTAAGATTGCTTCTAATAGCCCTACTCAGCACACCTGAAGAAACACATATATCACTCCAAAGAAAACCATCAATCTTAGAAGCTGCAACATCGAGCTGTTGCCTCCCCATGTGAATCAATTAAGGATTCGAAAAGAATACCTCCTGTAACAAAGGGGTTTCACGGTGGAGATAGGCTCTGTTTGCTGCAACTAGACCTATTCAGCTGAGTGGAAAAAACTCATGAATCTGTCCAAAGTAAACCATCTTTGCTACATGCCGCAGCATCCCTCATGTTGTTTTCCTTTGAAAATCAATTGAGATTTTGAAAGGAATACTGCCTGCTTCTCAACTGTTTTAAGGTAGAAATAGGTTCTGTTTCCTCCAAACAGGCCTAGTCAGACACCCTGAATAAACACATAAATCTCTGCAAATAATCCATCTCTGTTTGAAGCAGAAGCATCTAGCGCATTGTTTCCCTGTGAGAATTCAGTTAGTTGTGAGAGCAATACTTTCTGCAACTTAGGTGTTTCAAGGTGAAGGTACGGTCCTCTCCTCCAATTAGGCCTATTCAGCCGACTTGAAGAAACACATATATCTCACAATAAACCAACTACATTAGAAGTTGTAGCAGTTAGCATATTGTTTCTGTGTGAGAAACGAATTACATTTTTATAGTGCTGTTCCTAGAACTTACATGTTTCAAGGTGGACATAAGCTCAGTTAGCTCCAAATAGGCCTATTTGTCTCAGCTGAAGAATAACATGGATCTCTCAAAGGAAAACCATCGGTATTAGAGGAATGAGAGTCTAGCTTATTGTTCATTTTTGAGAATTGAGTTAGTTTTTCGAGGAATACTTCCTGCAAATCACAGTTTGCAAGGTGGAGAAAGGCTCATTTCTTTCAAAAATGGCCTACCGAGCTCACTTGTACAAATGCTACCTACCTGTCCAAAGGAAACGAGCGATGTCAACGGCTGTAGCATCCTGCACATTGTTCCCCTCTGAGAGTTTCGTTCATTTTGGAATGGAAAACTTGGTGCACTGTGCATTTTTCAAGTTGTTGATAGGCTCTCTTTCTTATAAATGTGCCTATTCATGAGAATTGAAGTAACTCATGGATCTCTCCAAAGACAACCATCTGTGTTAGAAGCAGAATCATGTAGAACATGGTTTGCCTTTGGGAAGTGTGTTACTTTTTGAACTAATACTTGCTGCAACTTAGGTGTTTAAAGGTGGGGATAGTTACCGTTTGCTGCATGTAGCCATGTTCTGCTAAGTTGAAGAAACACGTGTATCTCTCGACATGAAATCTTCTGTGTTATAAGTGGTAGCATGTAGCACATTGTTGTCCAGTTAAAATTGTGTTAGTTTTTAAAAGGAATACTTAATGAAAATCTTCGTGTTCTAGAGGGAGAAAGGCTCATTTCATTGCAAAATGCCCAATTGCGCTTAGGGAAGTAATGCATGTATCCCTCCAAAAAAAAAACCAGTCTGTGTTCGAGGCTGCAGCATCTTGCAACTGGTTTCCCTGTGTGAGTTCACTTAGTTTTTGATCGAATTCTTTCTGGAATATGGGTTTCTCAAGGTTGTGATAGGCTCTCTAAATTGCAAAGAGGCTTATGCAGCTGAGTTGAGGAAACACATGTATCTCTCTAAAGACAGCCATCTATGTTAAAAGCAGTAGCATGTAGATCATTGTTTCCCTGGGAGAACTGAGTTAAATTTTAAAAGGAATGCTTCAAGAAAATCATAGTTTCCAAGGTGGAGAAAGGCTCATTTAGTTCCAAATAGGCCTATTCACCGGAGTTGAAGGAAAACATGGACCTCTGCAAAGAAAACCATCCCTGTTAGAAACATTGGCATGAGAAACATTGCATCCACACCAGAATGGAGTTAGTTGTTGAAAGGAATACTTCCTGCAATATAGGTGTTTCAGGTTGGGGATAGGATGTGTTAGCTCCAAAAAGGCCTATTCAGCTAACATGAAGGAAAACATAAATTACTTCAAAGTAAAAATCTTTGGTTAGAAACTGAAACATGTTGCAGATTGTGCCTTGTGACAGTTCATTTATCTTTTCAAAGAACTACTTCCTGCAACGTATATGTTTCAAGGAGAAAATAAGCTCTGTTTGCCTCAAATAGGCATGTTCAACTAAGATGAAGAAACACATAGATCTGGCAAAGGAAAACCATCTGAGTTCCAAGCATGAGCATCTAAATCATTGCTACCTTGCTGAATTTCCTTAGTTTTTGACAACAATTCATCCTCTAAATCATGGATTTAAACAGGGAGAAAGGCTCTGTGTCATCCAGATAGGCCTTTTCAGCTAATTTGAAAGAACACATGTATACCTAGGTAGAAAATCATGTTTGTAAGAAGCACGAGTATTAGGATCTTGTGGCCTAGTGAGAATTGAGTTCGTTTTTCAAAGGAATACTTCCTGAATATCACAGTTTTCATGGTGCGGAGAGCTCACGTTTTTCCAAGTAGAGCTATTCAGCTGAGCTGAAGGAACACATGTATCTGTCCAAGGACAATCAACTGTGTTAGAAGGACTGCCATTTAGAACTTTCTTTCCAAGTGATAATTTAGTTTATTTTTGATAGGAAAACTTCCTGGAGATCATAGTTTTAAAGGTGGAGAAAGGCTTATTTTATTCCACATGGTCTGTTCAACTGAGTTGAAAAAACACTTGTATCACTCCAAAAAATCATCTATATTAGATGTTACAGCATCCTGCACATTGTTTCCCACGGAGTTGTGTTAGTCTTTGAAAGGAATACTTCTTGCAGCATGGGTTTTCCAAGGTCGGGATAGTCTCTGTGTGCTTCCCATTGGCCAGTTTAGTTAAGGTGAGGAAAGACATGTATCCCTTGGAAGGAAATCTTCAGTGTTAGAAGCAGGAGCTTCAACCACATTTTTTCCCTGTACGAAATTGTGTAAGTTTTGGAAGGGAATAGTTCCCTAAAATCATAATTTTCAATGTTTAGAAAGGCTCATTTTGTTCCATGTAGGCCTAAACAGTTGAGTTGAAGAAACACAAGTATCTCTCAAAAGACACCCATGTGTTTAGGACAGGAGTATCTAGAGCATTGTTTCCTTTTAGAATTGACTTAGTTTTTCAATGTATACTTCCTGCAACTTAGGGGGTTCAAGTTGGACATAGTCTCTTTTTCTGCCCACTGGGCCAAGTGAGCTTCAATGAAGAAACACATGTCTCGCTCCAAGAAAACGTTTTGTTAGAAGCAGGAGGCTCCAGAACACTGTTTCCCTGTGAGAATTGAGTTAATGTACCAAGGAATACTGTCTGAAAATCATACTTTTCATTGTGGAGAAATGGTCACGTTGTTGCAAAAAGGCCTATTGAGCTGAGTTGGAGAAACACATGTATCTCTCCACAGACACCCATGTGTCCTTGAAGCAGGATGATCGGGAGCCCTGATTTCCTTGAGAATTGTGGTAGGTTTTCAAGGAATGCTTCCTACCAATTTGGAGTTTCAAGGTCGAGATAGGCTCTGCTTCCTCCAATTAGGCCTCTTCAGTGAATTTCAAGACACACATTTATCTCTCGGAGGACAACCATCTGTGTATGAATCAGAAGCAGATAGCACATTGGGGCATAGTGAGAATTGAGTTAAGTTTGAAAGAAACCCTTCCTGAAAATCGATGTTTTCAAGTGGTCTGTAGGTTCTGCTCATTCCAAATAGGCCATGTCAGCTAAGGTAAGGATACAAATGTATCTCTCGACAGGAAGACATTGGTGTTTGAAGCAGGAGCTTCAAGCACATTGTTTCCAGGGTATAATTCATTGAGTTTTTGAAAGGAAAGCTACCTGAAAATCCTAATTCACAAGATGGAGAAAGGCTCATTTTGTGCCAAATAGCAGTCTTCAGGTGATTTGGAGAAACACATGTGTCTCACCAAGACAACCTGGTGTGTAAGAAGCAGTAGCATCAAGAACATTGTTTTCAAGAGATAAGTGTGTTAGTTTTTGAAGGAATACATCATGCAAATCATCGTTCTCCAGGTGCATATGAGCTAAGATTGCTTCTAATAGCCCTACTCAGCACACCTGAAGAAACACATATATCACTCCAAAGAAAACCATCAATCTTAGAAGCTGCAACATCGAGCTGTTGCCTCCCCATGTGAATCAATTAAGGATTCGAAAAGAATACCTCCTGTAACAAAGGGGTTTCACGGTGGAGATAGGCTCTGTTTGCTGCAACTAGACCTATTCAGCTGAGTGGAAAAAACTCATGAATCTGTCCAAAGTAAACCATCTTTGCTACATGCCGCAGCATCCCTCATGTTGTTTTCCTTTGAAAATCAATTGAGATTTTGAAAGGAATACTGCCTGCTTCTCAAGTGTTTTAAGGTAGAAATAGGTTCTGTTTCCTCCAAACAGGCCTAGTCAGACACCCTGAATAAACACATAAATCTCTGCAAATAATCCATCTCTGTTTGAAGCAGAAGCATCTAGCGCATTGTTTCCCTGTGAGAATTCAGTTAGTTGTGAGAGCAATACTTTCTGCAACTTAGGTGTTTCAAGGTGAAGGTACGGTCCTCTCCTCCAATTAGGCCTATTCAGCCGACTTGAAGAAACACATATATCTCACAATAAACCAACTACATTAGAAGTTGTAGCAGTTAGCATATTGTTTCTGTGTGAGAAACGAATTACATTTTTATAGTGCTGTTCCTAGAACTTACATGTTTCAAGGTGGACATAAGCTCAGTTAGCTCCAAATAGGCCTATTTGTCTCAGCTGAAGAATAACATGGATCTCTCAAAGGAAAACCATCGGTATTAGAGGAATGAGAGTCTAGCTTATTGTTCATTTTTGAGAATTGAGTTAGTTTTTCGAGGAATACTTCCTGCAAATCACAGTTTGCAAGGTGGAGAAAGGCTCATTTCTTTCAAAAATGGCCTACCGAGCTCACTTGTACAAATGCTACCTACCTGTCCAAAGGAAACGAGCGATGTCAACGGCTGTAGCATCCTGCACATTGTTCCCCTCTGAGAGTTTCGTTCATTTTGGAATGGAAAACTTGGTGCACTGTGCATTTTTCAAGTTGTTGATAGGCTCTCTTTCTTATAAATGTGCCTATTCATGAGAATTGAAGTAACTCATGGATCTCTCCAAAGACAACCATCTGTGTTAGAAGCAGAATCATGTAGAACATGGTTTGCCTTTGGGAAGTGTGTTACTTTTTGAACTAATACTTGCTGCAACTTAGGTGTTTAAAGGTGGGGATAGTTACCGTTTGCTGCATGTAGCCATGTTCTGCTAAGTTGAAGAAACACGTGTATCTCTCGACATGAAATCTTCTGTGTTATAAGTGGTAGCATGTAGCACATTGTTGTGCAGTTAAAATTGTGTCAGTTTTTAAAAGGAATACTTAATGAAAATCTTAGTGTTCTAGAGGGAGAAAGGCTCATTTCATTGCAAAATGCCCAATTGCGCTTAGGGAAGTAATGCATGTATCCCTCCAAAAAAAACACCAGTCTGTGTTCGAGGCTGCAGCATCTTGCAACTGGTTTCCCTGTGTGAGTTCACTTAGTTTTTGATCGAATTCTTTCTGGAATATGGGTTTCTCAAGGTTGTGATAGGCTCTCTAAATTGCAAAGAGGCTTATGCAGCTGAGTTGAGGAAACACATGTATCTCTCTAAAGACAGCCATCTATGTTAAAAGCAGTAGCATGTAGATCATTGTTTCCCTGGGAGAACTGAGTTAAATTTTAAAAGGAATGCTTCAAGAAAATCATA
This sequence comes from Castor canadensis, assembly GCF_047511655.1. Taxonomy (NCBI): domain Eukaryota; kingdom Metazoa; phylum Chordata; class Mammalia; order Rodentia; family Castoridae; genus Castor; species Castor canadensis. Next base: position 94,815,339 of record NC_133395.1, read on the forward strand.
GTTTCCAAGGTGGAGAAAGGCTCATTTAGTTCCAAATAGGCCTATTCACCGGAGTTGAAGGAAAACATGGACCTCTGCAAAGAAAACCATCCCTGTTAGAAACATTGGCATGAGAAACATTGCATCCACACCAGAATGGAGTTAGTTGTTGAAAGGAATACTTCCTGCAATATAGGTGTTTCAGGTTGGGGATAGGATGTGTTAGCTCCAAAAAGGCCTATTCAGCTAACATGAAGGAAAACATAAATTACTTCAAAGTAAAAATCTTTGGTTAGAAACTGAAACATGTTGCAGATTGTGCCTTGTGACAGTTAATTTATCTTTTCAAAGAACTACTTCCTGCAACGTATATGTTTCAAGGAGAAAATAAGCTCTGTTTGCCTCAAATAGGCATGTTCAACTAAGATGAAGAAACACATAGATCTGGCAAAGGAAAACCATCTGAGTTCCAAGCATGAGCATCTAAATCATTGCTACCTTGCTGAATTTCCTTAGTTGTTGACAACAATTCATCCTCTAAATCATGGATTTAAACAGGGAGAAAGGCTCTGTGTCATCCAGATAGGCCTTTTCAGCTAATTTGAAAGAACACATGTATACCTAGGTAGAAAATCATGTTTGTAAGAAGCACGAGTATTAGGATCTTGTGGCCTAGTGAGAATTGAGTTCGTTTTCCAAAGGAATACTTCCTGAATATCACAGTTTTCATGGTGCGGAGAGCTCACGTTTTTCCAAGTAGAGCTATTCAGCTGAGCTGAAGGAACACATGTATCTGTCCAAGGACAATCAACTGTGTTAGAAGGACTGGCATGTAGAACCTTCTTTCCAAGTGATAATTTAGTTTATTTTTGATAGGAAAACTTCCTGGAAATCATAGTTTTAAAGGTGGAGAAAGGCTTATTTTATTCCACATGGTCTGTTCAACTGAGTTGAAAAAACACTTGTATCACTCCAAAAAATCATCTATGTTAGATGTTACAGCATCCTGCACATTGTTTCCCACGGAGTTGTGTTAGTCTTTGAAAGGAATACTTCTTGCAGCATGGGTTTTCCAAGGTCGGGATAGTCTCTGTGTGCTTCCCATTGGCCAGTTTAGTTAAGGTGAGGAAAGACATGTATCCCTTGGAAGGAAATCTTCAGTGTTAGAAGCAGGAGCTTCAACCACATTTTTTCCCTGTACGAAATTGTGTAAGTTTTGGAAGGGAATAGTTCCCTAAAATCATAATTTTCAATGTTTAGAAAGGCTCATTTTGTTCCATATAGGCCTAAACAGTTGAGTTGAAGAAACACAAGTATCTCTCAAAAGACACCCATGTGTTTAGGACAGGAGTATCTAGAGCATTGTTTCCTTTTAGAATTGACTTAGTTTTTCAATGTATACTTCCTGCAACTTAGGGGGTTCAAGTTGGACATAGTCTCTTTTTCTGCCCACTAGGCCAAGTGAGCTTCAATGAAGAAACACATGTCTCGCTCCAAGAAAACGTTTTGTTAGAAGCAGGAGGCTCCAGAACACTGTTTCCCTGTGAGAATTGAGTTAATGTACCAAGGAATACTGTCTGAAAATCATACTTTTCATTGTGGAGAAATGGTCACGTTGTTGCAAAAAGGCCTATTGAGCTGAGTTGGAGAAACACATGTATCTCTCCACAGACACCCATGTGTCCTTGAAGCAGGATGATCGGGAGCCCTGATTTCCTTGAGAATTGTGGTAGGTTTTCAAGGAATGCTTCCTACCAATTTGGAGTTTCAAGGTCGAGATAGGCTCTGCTTCCTCCAATTAGGCCTCTTCAGTGAATTTCAAGACACACATTTATCTCTCGGAGGACAACCATCTGTGTATGAATCAGAAGCAGATAGCACATTGGGGCATAGTGAGAATTGAGTTAAGTTTGAAAGAAACCCTTCCTGAAAATCGATGTTTTCAAGTGGTCTGTAGGTTCTGCTTATTCCAAATAGGCCATGTCAGCTAAGGTAAGGATACAAATGTATCTCTCGACAGGAAGACATTGGTGTTTGAAGCAGGAGCTTCAAGCACATTGTTTCCAGGGTATAATTCATTGAGTTTTTGAAAGGAAAGCTACCTGAAAATCATAATTCACAAGATGGAGAAAGGCTCATTTTGTGCCAAATAGCAGTCTTCAGGTGATTTGGAGAAACACATGTGTCTCACCAAGACAACCTGGTGTGTAAGAAGCAGTAGCATCAAGAACATTGTTTTCAAGAGATAAGTGTGTTAGTTTTTGAAGGAATACATCATGCAAATCATCGTTCTCCAGGTGCATATGAGCTAAGATTGCTTCTAATAGCCCTACTCAGCACACCTGAAGAAACACATATATCACTCCAAAGAAAACCATCAATCTTAGAAGCTGCAACATCGAGCTGTTGGCTCCCCATGTGAATCAATTAAGGATTCGAAAAGAATACCTCCTGTAACAAAGGGGTTTCACGGTGGAGATAGGCTCTGTTTGCTGCAACTAGACCTATTCAGCTGAGTGGAAAAAACTCATGAATCTGTCCAAAGTAAACCATCTTTGCTACATGCCGCAGCATCCCTCATGTTGTTTTCCTTTGAAAATCAATTGAGATTTTGAAAGGAATACTGCCTGCTTCTCAAGTGTTTTAAGGTAGAAATAGGTTCTGTTTCCTCCAAACAGGCCTAGTCAGACACCCTGAATAAACACATAAATCTCTGCAAATAATCCATCTCTGTTTGAAGCAGAAGCATCTAGCGCATTGTTTCCCTGTGAGAATTCAGTTAGTTGTGAGAGCAATACTTTCTGCAACTTAGGTGTTTCAAGGTGAAGGTACGGTCCTCTCCTCCAATTAGGCCTATTCAGCCGACTTGAAGAAACACATATATCTCACAATAAACCAACTACATTAGAAGTTGTAGCAGTTAGCATATTGTTTCTGTGTGAGAAACGAATTACATTTTTATAGTGCTGTTCCTAGAACTTACATGTTTCAAGGTGGACATAAGCTCAGTTAGCTCCAAATAGGCCTATTTGTCTCAGCTGAAGAATAACATGGATCTCTCAAAGGAAAACCATCGGTATTAGAGGAATGAGAGTCTAGCTTATTGTTCATTTTTGAGAATTGAGTTAGTTTTTCGAGGAATACTTCCTGCAAATCACAGTTTGCAAGGTGGAGAAAGGCTCATTTCTTTCAAAAATGGCCTACCGAGCTCACTTGTACAAATGCTACCTACCTGTCCAAAGGAAACGAGCGATGTCAACGGCTGTAGCATCCTGCACATTGTTCCCCTCTGAGAGTTTCGTTCATTTTGGAATGGAAAACTTGGTGCACTGTGCATTTTTCAAGTTGTTGATAGGCTCTCTTTCTTATAAATGTGCCTATTCATGAGAATTGAAGTAACTCATGGATCTCTCCAAAGACAACCATCTGTGTTAGAAGCAGAATCATGTAGAACATGGTTTGCCTTTGGGAAGTGTGTTACTTTTTGAACTAATACTTGCTGCAACTTAGGTGTTTAAAGGTGGGGATAGTTACCGTTTGCTGCATGTAGCCATGTTCTGCTAAGTTGAAGAAACACGTGTATCTCTCGACATGAAATCTTCTGTGTTATAAGTGGTAGCATGTAGCACATTGTTGTCCAGTTAAAATTGTGTCAGTTTTTAAAAGGAATACTTAATGAAAATCTTAGTGTTCTAGAGGGAGAAAGGCTCATTTCATTGCAAAATGCCCAATTGCGCTTAGGGAAGTAATGCATGTATCCCTCCAAAAAAAACACCAGTCTGTGTTCGAGGCTGCAGCATCTTGCAACTGGTTTCCCTGTGTGAGTTCACTTAGTTTTTGATCGAATTCTTTCTGGAATATGGGTTTCTCAAGGTTGTGATAGGCTCTCTAAATTGCAAAGAGGCTTATGCAGCTGAGTTGAGGAAACACATGTATCTCTCTAAAGACAGCCATCTATGTTAAAAGCAGTAGCATGTAGATCATTGTTTCCCTGGGAGAACTGAGTTAAATTTTAAAAGGAATGCTTCAAGAAAATCATAGTTTCCAAGGTGGAGAAAGGCTCATTTAGTTCCAAATAGGCCTATTCACCGGAGTTGAAGGAAAACATGGACCTCTGCAAAGAAAACCATCCCTGTTAGAAACATTGGCATGAGAAACATTGCATCCACACCAGAATGGAGTTAGTTGTTGAAAGGAATACTTCCTGCAATATAGGTGTTTCAGGTTGGGGATAGGATGTGTTAGCTCCAAAAAGGCCTATTCAGCTAACATGAAGGAAAACATAAATTACTTCAAAGTAAAAATCTTTGGTTAGAAACTGAAACATGTTGCAGATTGTGCCTTGTGACAGTTAATTTATCTTTTCAAAGAACTACTTCCTGCAACGTATATGTTTCAAGGAGAAAATAAGCTCTGTTTGCCTCAAATAGGCATGTTCAACTAAGATGAAGAAACACATAGATCTGGCAAAGGAAAACCATCTGAGTTCCAAGCATGAGCATCTAAATCATTGCTACCTTGCTGAATTTCCTTAGTTGTTGACAACAATTCATCCTCTAAATCATGGATTTAAACAGGGAGAAAGGCTCTGTGTCATCCAGATAGGCCTTTTCAGCTAATTTGAAAGAACACATGTATACCTAGGTAGAAAATCATGTTTGTAAGAAGCACGAGTATTAGGATCTTGTGGCCTAGTGAGAATTGAGTTCGTTTTCCAAAGGAATACTTCCTGAATATCACAGTTTTCATGGTGCGGAGAGCTCACGTTTTTCCAAGTAGAGCTATTCAGCTGAGCTGAAGGAACACATGTATCTGTCCAAGGACAATCAACTGTGTTAGAAGGACTGGCATGTAGAACCTTCTTTCCAAGTGATAATTTAGTTTATTTTTGATAGGAAAACTTCCTGGAAATCATAGTTTTAAAGGTGGAGAAAGGCTTATTTTATTCCACATGGTCTGTTCAACTGAGTTGAAAAAACACTTGTATCACTCCAAAAAATCATCTATGTTAGATGTTACAGCATCCTGCACATTGTTTCCCACGGAGTTGTGTTAGTCTTTGAAAGGAATACTTCTTGCAGCATGGGTTTTCCAAGGTCGGGATAGTCTCTGTGTGCTTCCCATTGGCCAGTTTAGTTAAGGTGAGGAAAGACATGTATCCCTTGGAAGGAAATCTTCAGTGTTAGAAGCAGGAGCTTCAACCACATTTTTTCCCTGTACGAAATTGTGTAAGTTTTGGAAGAGAATAGTTCCCTAAAATCATAATTTTCAATGTTTAGAAAGGCTCATTTTGTTCCATATAGGCCTAAACAGTTGAGTTGAAGAAACACAAGTATCTCTCAAAAGACACCCATGTGTTTAGGACAGGAGTATCTAGAGCATTGTTTCCTTTTAGAATTGACTTAGTTTTTCAATGTATACTTCCTGCAACTTAGGGGGTTCAAGTTGGACATAGTCTCTTTTTCTGCCCACTAGGCCAAGTGAGCTTCAATGAAGAAACACATGTCTCGCTCCAAGAAAACGTTTTGTTAGAAGCAGGAGGCTCCAGAACACTGCTTCCCTGTGAGAATTGAGTTAATGTACCAAGGAATACTGTCTGAAAATCATACTTTTCATTGTGGAGAAATGGTCACGTTGTTGCAAAAAGGCCTATTGAGCTGAGTTGGAGAAACACATGTATCTCTCCACAGACACCCATGTGTCCTTGAAGCAGGATGATCGGGAGCCCTGATTTCCTTGAGAATTGTGGTAGGTTTTCAAGGAATGCTTCCTACCAATTTGGAGTTTCAAGGTCGAGATAGGCTCTGCTTCCTCCAATTAGGCCTCTTCAGTGAATTTCAAGACACACATTTATCTCTCGGAGGACAACCATCTGTGTATGAATCAGAAGCAGATAGCACATTGGGGCATAGTGAGAATTGAGTTAAGTTTGAAAGAAACCCTTCCTGAAAATCGATGTTTTCAAGTGGTCTGTAGGTTCTGCTTATTCCAAATAGGCCATGTCAGCTAAGGTAAGGATACAAATGTATCTCTCGACAGGAAGACATTGGTGTTTGAAGCAGGAGCTTCAAGCACATTGTTTCCAGGGTATAATTCATTGAGTTTTTGAAAGGAAAGCTACCTGAAAATCATAATTCACAAGATGGAGAAAGGCTCATTTTGTGCCAAATAGCAGTCTTCAGGTGATTTGGAGAAACACATGTGTCTCACCAAGACAACCTGGTGTGTAAGAAGCAGTAGCATCAAGAACATTGTTTTCAAGAGATAAGTGTGTTAGTTTTTGAAGGAATACATCATGCAAATCATCGTTCTCCAGGTGCATATGAGCTAAGATTGCTTCTAATAGCCCTACTCAGCACACCTGAAGAAACACATATATCACTCCAAAGAAAACCATCAATCTTAGAAGCTGCAACATCGAGCTGTTGGCTCCCCATGTGAATCAATTAAGGATTCGAAAAGAATACCTCCTGTAACAAAGGGGTTTCACGGTGGAGATAGGCTCTGTTTGCTGCAACTAGACCTATTCAGCTGAGTGGAAAAAACTCATGAATCTGTCCAAAGTAAACCATCTTTGCTACATGCCGCAGCATCCCTCATGTTGTTTTCCTTTGAAAATCAATTGAGATTTTGAAAGGAATACTGCCTGCTTCTCAAGTGTTTTAAGGTAGAAATAGGTTCTGTTTCCTCCAAACAGGCCTAGTCAGACACCCTGAATAAACACATAAATCTCTGCAAATAATCCATCTCTGTTTGAAGCAGAAGCATCTAGCGCATTGTTTCCCTGTGAGAATTCAGTTAGTTGTGAGAGCAATACTTTCTGCAACTTAGGTGTTTCAAGGTGAAGGTACGGTCCTCTCCTCCAATTAGGCCTATTCAGCCGACTTGAAGAAACACATATATCTCACAATAAACCAACTACATTAGAAGTTGTAGCAGTTAGCATATTGTTTCTGTGTGAGAAACGAATTACATTTTTATAGTGCTGTTCCTAGAACTTACATGTTTCAAGGTGGACATAAGCTCAGTTAGCTCCAAATAGGCCTATTTGTCTCAGCTGAAGAATAACATGGATCTCTCAAAGGAAAACCATCGGTATTAGAGGAATGAGAGTCTAGCTTATTGTTCATTTTTGAGAATTGAGTTAGTTTTTCGAGGAATACTTCCTGCAAATCACAGTTTGCAAGGTGGAGAAAGGCTCATTTCTTTCAAAAATGGCCTACCGAGCTCACTTGTACAAATGCTACCTACCTGTCCAAAGGAAACGAGCGATGTCAACGGCTGTAGCATCCTGCACATTGTTCCCCTCTGAGAGTTTCGTTCATTTTGGAATGGAAAACTTGGTGCACTGTGCATTTTTCAAGTTGTTGATAGGCTCTCTTTCTTATAAATGTGCCTATTCATGAGAATTGAAGTAACTCATGGACCTCTCCAAAGACAACCATCTGTGTTAGAAGCAGAATCATGTAGAACATGGTTTGCCTTTGGGAAGTGTGTTACTTTTTGAACTAATACTTGCTGCAACTTAGGTGTTTAAAGGTGGGGATAGTTACCGTTTGCTGCATGTAGCCATGTTCTGCTAAGTTGAAGAAACACGTGTATCTCTCGACATGAAATCTTCTGTGTTATAAGTGGTAGCATGTAGCACATTGTTGTCCAGTTAAAATTGTGTTAGGTTTTAAAAGGAATACTTAATGAAAATCTTAGTGTTCTAGAGGGAGAAAGGCTCATTTCATTGCAAAATGCCCAATTGCGCTTAGGGAAGTAATGCATGTATCCCTCCAAAAAAAACACCAGTCTGTGTTCGAGGCTGCAGCATCTTGCAACTGGTTTCCCTGTGTGAGTTCACTTAGTTTTTGATCGAATTCTTTCTGGAATATGGGTTTCTCAAGGTTGTGATAGGCTCTCTAAATTGCAAAGAGGCTTATGCAGCTGAGTTGAGGAAACACATGTATCTCTCTAAAGACAGCCATCTATGTTAAAAGCAGTAGCATGTAGATCATTGTTTCCCTGGGAGAACTGAGTTAAATTTTAAAAGGAATGCTTCAAGAAAATCATAGTTTCCAAGGTGGAGAAAGGCTCATTTAGTTCCAAATAGGCCTATTCACCGGAGTTGAAGGAAAACATGGACCTCTGCAAAGAAAACCATCCCTGTTAGAAACATTGGCATGAGAAACATTGCATCCACACCAGAATGGAGTTAGTTGTTGAAAGGAATACTTCCTGCAATATAGGTGTTTCAGGTTGGGGATAGGATGTGTTAGCTCCAAAAAGGCCTATTCAGCTAACATGAAGGAAAACATAAATTACTTCAAAGTAAAAATCTTTGGTTAGAAACTGAAACATGTTGCAGATTGTGCCTTGTGACAGTTAATTTATCTTTTCAAAGAACTACTTCCTGCAACGTATATGTTTCAAGGAGAAAATAAGCTCTGTTTGCCTCAAATAGGCATGTTCAACTAAGATGAAGAAACACATAGATCTGGCAAAGGAAAACCATCTGAGTTCCAAGCATGAGCATCTAAATCATTGCTACCTTGCTGAATTTCCTTAGTTGTTGACAACAATTCATCCTCTAAATCATGGATTTAAACAGGGAGAAAGGCTCTGTGTCATCCAGATAGGCCTTTTCAGCTAATTTGAAAGAACACATGTATACCTAGGTAGAAAATCATGTTTGTAAGAAGCACGAGTATTAGGATCTTGTGGCCTAGTGAGAATTGAGTTCGTTTTCCAAAGGAATACTTCCTGAATATCACAGTTTTCATGGTGCGGAGAGCTCACGTTTTTCCAAGTAGAGCTATTCAGCTGAGCTGAAGGAACACATGTATCTGTCCAAGGACAATCAACTGTGTTAGAAGGACTGGCATGTAGAACCTTCTTTCCAAGTGATAATTTAGTTTATTTTTGATAGGAAAACTTCCTGGAAATCATAGTTTTAAAGGTGGAGAAAGGCTTATTTTATTCCACATGGTCTGTTCAACTGAGTTGAAAAAACACTTGTATCACTCCAAAAAATCATCTATGTTAGATGTTACAGCATCCTGCACATTGTTTCCCACGGAGTTGTGTTAGTCTTTGAAAGGAATACTTCTTGCAGCATGGGTTTTCCAAGGTCGGGATAGTCTCTGTGTGCTTCCCATTGGCCAGTTTAGTTAAGGTGAGGAAAGACATGTATCCCTTGGAAGGAAATCTTCAGTGTTAGAAGCAGGAGCTTCAACCACATTTTTTCCCTGTACGAAATTGTGTAAGTTTTGGAAGGGAATAGTTCCCTAAAATCATAATTTTCAATGTTTAGAAAGGCTCATTTTGTTCCATATAGGCCTAAACAGTTGAGTTGAAGAAACACAAGTATCTCTCAAAAGACACCCATGTGTTTAGGACAGGAGTATCTAGAGCATTGTTTCCTTTTAGAATTGACTTAGTTTTTCAATGTATACTTCCTGCAACTTAGGGGGTTCAAGTTGGACATAGTCTCTTTTTCTGCCCACTAGGCCAAGTGAGCTTCAATGAAGAAACACATGTCTCGCTCCAAGAAAACGTTTTGTTAGAAGCAGGAGGCTCCAGAACACTGTTTCCCTGTGAGAATTGAGTTAATGTACCAAGGAATACTGTCTGAAAATCATACTTTTCATTGTGGAGAAATGGTCACGTTGTTGCAAAAAGGCCTATTGAGCTGAGTTGGAGAAACACATGTATCTCTCCACAGACACCCATGTGTCCTTGAAGCAGGATGATCGGGAGCCCTGATTTCCTTGAGAATTGTGGTAGGTTTTCAAGGAATGCTTCCTACCAATTTGGAGTTTCAAGGTCGAGATAGGCTCTGCTTCCTCCAATTAGGCCTCTTCAGTGAATTTCAAGACACACATTTATCTCTCGGAGGACAACCATCTGTGTATGAATCAGAAGCAGATAGCACATTGGGGCATAGTGAGAATTGAGTTAAGTTTGAAAGAAACCCTTCCTGAAAATCGATGTTTTCAAGTGGTCTGTAGGTTCTGCTTATTCCAAATAGGCCATGTCAGCTAAGGTAAGGATACAAATGTATCTCTCGACAGGAAGACATTGGTGTTTGAAGCAGGAGCTTCAAGCACATTGTTTCCAGGGTATAATTCATTGAGTTTTTGAAAGGAAAGCTACCTGAAAATCATAATTCACAAGATGGAGAAAGGCTCATTTTGTGCCAAATAGCAGTCTTCAGGTGATTTGGAGAAACACATGTGTCTCACCAAGACAACCTGGTGTGTAAGAAGCAGTAGCATCAAGAACATTGTTTTCAAGAGATAAGTGTGTTAGTTTTTGAAGGAATACATCATGCAAATCATCGTTCTCCAGGTGCATATGAGCTAAGATTGCTTCTAATAGCCCTACTCAGCACACCTGAAGAAACACATATATCACTCCAAAGAAAACCATCAATCTTAGAAGCTGCAACATCGAGCTGTTGGCTCCCCATGTGAATCAATTAAGGATTCGAAAAGAATACCTCCTGTAACAAAGGGGTTTCACGGTGGAGATAGGCTCTGTTTGCTGCAACTAGACCTATTCAGCTGAGTGGAAAAAACTCATGAATCTGTCCAAAGTAAACCATCTTTGCTACATGCCGCAGCATCCCTCATGTTGTTTTCCTTTGAAAATCAATTGAGATTTTGAAAGGAATACTGCCTGCTTCTCAAGTGTTTTAAGGTAGAAATAGGTTCTGTTTCCTCCAAACAGGCCTAGTCAGACACCCTGAATAAACACATAAATCTCTGCAAATAATCCATCTCTGTTTGAAGCAGAAGCATCTAGCGCATTGTTTCCCTGTGAGAATTCAGTTAGTTGTGAGAGCAATACTTTCTGCAACTTAGGTGTTTCAAGGTGAAGGTACGGTCCTCTCCTCCAATTAGGCCTATTCAGCCGACTTGAAGAAACACATATATCTCACAATAAACCAACTACATTAGAAGTTGTAGCAGTTAGCATATTGTTTCTGTGTGAGAAACGAATTACATTTTTATAGTGCTGTTCCTAGAACTTACATGTTTCAAGGTGGACATAAGCTCAGTTAGCTCCAAATAGGCCTATTTGTCTCAGCTGAAGAATAACATGGATCTCTCAAAGGAAAACCATCGGTATTAGAGGAATGAGAGTCTAGCTTATTGTTCATTTTTGAGAATTGAGTTAGTTTTTCGAGGAATACTTCCTGCAAATCACAGTTTGCAAGGTGGAGAAAGGCTCATTTCTTTCAAAAATGGCCTACCGAGCTCACTTGTACAAATGCTACCTACCTGTCCAAAGGAAACGAGCGATGTCAACGGCTGTAGCATCCTGCACATTGTTCCCCTCTGAGAGTTTCGTTCATTTTGGAATGGAAAACTTGGTGCACTGTGCATTTTTCAAGTTGTTGATAGGCTCTCTTTCTTATAAATGTGCCTATTCATGAGAATTGAAGTAACTCATGGACCTCTCCAAAGACAACCATCTGTGTTAGAAGCAGAATCATGTAGAACATGGTTTGCCTTTGGGAAGTGTGTTACTTTTTGAACTAATACTTGCTGCAACTTAGGTGTTTAAAGGTGGGGATAGTTACCGTTTGCTGCATGTAGCCATGTTCTGCTAAGTTGAAGAAACACGTGTATCTCTCGACATGAAATCTTCTGTGTTATAAGTGGTAGCATGTAGCACATTGTTGTCCAGTTAAAATTGTGTTAGGTTTTAAAAGGAATACTTAATGAAAATCTTAGTGTTCTAGAGGGAGAAAGGCTCATTTCATTGCAAAATGCCCAATTGCGCTTAGGGAAGTAATGCATGTATCCCTCCAAAAAAAACACCAGTCTGTGTTCGAGGCTGCAGCATCTTGCAACTGGTTTCCCTGTGTGAGTTCACTTAGTTTTTGATCGAATTCTTTCTGGAATATGGGTTTCTCAAGGTTGTGATAGGCTCTCTAAATTGCAAAGAGGCTTATGCAGCTGAGTTGAGGAAACACATGTATCTCTCTAAAGACAGCCATCTATGTTAAAAGCAGTAGCATGTAGATCATTGTTTCCCTGGGAGAACTGAGTTAAATTTTAAAAGGAATGCTTCAAGAAAATCATAGTTTCCAAGGTGGAGAAAGGCTCATTTAGTTCCAAATAGGCCTATTCACCGGAGTTGAAGGAAAACATGGACCTCTGCAAAGAAAACCATCCCTGTTAGAAACATTGGCATGAGAAACATTGCATCCACACCAGAATGGAGTTAGTTGTTGAAAGGAATACTTCCTGCAATATAGGTGTTTCAGGTTGGGGATAGGATGTGTTAGCTCCAAAAAGGCCTATTCAGCTAACATGAAGGAAAACATAAATTACTTCAAAGTAAAAATCTTTGGTTAGAAACTGAAACATGTTGCAGATTGTGCCTTGTGACAGTTAATTTATCTTTTCAAAGAACTACTTCCTGCAACGTATATGTTTCAAGGAGAAAATAAGCTCTGTTTGCCTCAAATAGGCATGTTCAACTAAGATGAAGAAACACATAGATCTGGCAAAGGAAAACCATCTGAGTTCCAAGCATGAGCATCTAAATCATTGCTACCTTGCTGAATTTCCTTAGTTGTTGACAACAATTCATCCTCTAAATCATGGATTTAAACAGGGAGAAAGGCTCTGTGTCATCCAGATAGGCCTTTTCAGCTAATTTGAAAGAACACATGTATACCTAGGTAGAAAATCATGTTTGTAAGAAGCACGAGTATTAGGATCTTGTGGCCTAGTGAGAATTGAGTTCGTTTTCCAAAGGAATACTTCCTGAATATCACAGTTTTCATGGTGCGGAGAGCTCACGTTTTTCCAAGTAGAGCTATTCAGCTGAGCTGAAGGAACACATGTATCTGTCCAAGGACAATCAACTGTGTTAGAAGGACTGGCATGTAGAACCTTCTTTCCAAGTGATAATTTAGTTTATTTTTGATAGGAAAACTTCCTGGAAATCATAGTTTTAAAGGTGGAGAAAGGCTTATTTTATTCCACATGGTCTGTTCAACTGAGTTGAAAAAACACTTGTATCACTCCAAAAAATCATCTATGTTAGATGTTACAGCATCCTGCACATTGTTTCCCACGGAGTTGTGTTAGTCTTTGAAAGGAATACTTCTTGCAGCATGGGTTTTCCAAGGTCGGGATAGTCTCTGTGTGCTTCCCATTGGCCAGTTTAGTTAAGGTGAGGAAAGACATGTATCCCTTGGAAGGAAATCTTCAGTGTTAGAAGCAGGAGCTTCAACCACATTTTTTCCCTGTACGAAATTGTGTAAGTTTTGGAAGGGAATAGTTCCCTAAAATCATAATTTTCAATGTTTAGAAAGGCTCATTTTGTTCCATATAGGCCTAAACAGTTGAGTTGAAGAAACACAAGTATCTCTCAAAAGACACCCATGTGTTTAGGACAGGAGTATCTAGAGCATTGTTTCCTTTTAGAATTGACTTAGTTTTTCAATGTATACTTCCTGCAACTTAGGGGGTTCAAGTTGGACATAGTCTCTTTTTCTGCCCACTAGGCCAAGTGAGCTTCAATGAAGAAACACATGTCTCGCTCCAAGAAAACGTTTTGTTAGAAGCAGGAGGCTCCAGAACACTGTTTCCCTGTGAGAATTGAGTTAATGTACCAAGGAATACTGTCTGAAAATCATACTTTTCATTGTGGAGAAATGGTCACGTTGTTGCAAAAAGGCCTATTGAGCTGAGTTGGAGAAACACATGTATCTCTCCACAGACACCCATGTGTCCTTGAAGCAGGATGATCGGGAGCCCTGATTTCCTTGAGAATTGTGGTAGGTTTTCAAGGAATGCTTCCTACCAATTTGGAGTTTCAAGGTCGAGATAGGCTCTGCTTCCTCCAATTAGGCCTCTTCAGTGAATTTCAAGACACACATTTATCTCTCGGAGGACAACCATCTGTGTATGAATCAGAAGCAGATAGCACATTGGGGCATAGTGAGAATTGAGTTAAGTTTGAAAGAAACCCTTCCTGAAAATCGATGTTTTCAAGTGGTCTGTAGGTTCTGCTTATTCCAAATAGGCCATGTCAGCTAAGGTAAGGATACAAATGTATCTCTCGACAGGAAGACATTGGTGTTTGAAGCAGGAGCTTCAAGCACATTGTTTCCAGGGTATAATTCATTGAGTTTTTGAAAGGAAAGCTACCTGAAAATCATAATTCACAAGATGGAGAAAGGCTCATTTTGTGCCAAATAGCAGTCTTCAGGTGATTTGGAGAAACACATGTGTCTCACCAAGACAACCTGGTGTGTAAGAAGCAGTAGCATCAAGAACATTGTTTTCAAGAGATAAGTGTGTTAGTTTTTGAAGGAATACATCATGCAAATCATCGTTCTCCAGGTGCATATGAGCTAAGATTGCTTCTAATAGCCCTACTCAGCACACCTGAAGAAACACATATATCACTCCAAAGAAAACCATCAATCTTAGAAGCTGCAACATCGAGCTGTTGGCTCCCCATGTGAATCAATTAAGGATTCGAAAAGAATACCTCCTGTAACAAAGGGGTTTCACGGTGGAGATAGGCTCTGTTTGCTGCAACTAGACCTATTCAGCTGAGTGGAAAAAACTCATGAATCTGTCCAAAGTAAACCATCTTTGCTACATGCCGCAGCATCCCTCATGTTGTTTTCCTTTGAAAATCAATTGAGATTTTGAAAGGAATACTGCCTGCTTCTCAAGTGTTTTAAGGTAGAAATAGGTTCTGTTTCCTCCAAACAGGCCTAGTCAGACACCCTGAATAAACACATAAATCTCTGCAAATAATCCATCTCTGTTTGAAGCAGAAGCATCTAGCGCATTGTTTCCCTGTGAGAATTCAGTTAGTTGTGAGAGCAATACTTTCTGCAACTTAGGTGTTTCAAGGTGAAGGTACGGTCCTCTCCTCCAATTAGGCCTATTCAGCCGACTTGAAGAAACACATATATCTCACAATAAACCAACTACATTAGAAGTTGTAGCAGTTAGCATATTGTTTCTGTGTGAGAAACGAATTACATTTTTATAGTGCTGTTCCTAGAACTTACATGTTTCAAGGTGGACATAAGCTCAGTTAGCTCCAAATAGGCCTATTTGTCTCAGCTGAAGAATAACATGGATCTCTCAAAGGAAAACCATCGGTATTAGAGGAATGAGAGTCTAGCTTATTGTTCATTTTTGAGAATTGAGTTAGTTTTTCGAGGAATACTTCCTGCAAATCACAGTTTGCAAGGTGGAGAAAGGCTCATTTCTTTCAAAAATGGCCTACCGAGCTCACTTGTACAAATGCTACCTACCTGTCCAAAGGAAACGAGCGATGTCAACGGCTGTAGCATCCTGCACATTGTTCCCCTCTGAGAGTTTCGTTCATTTTGGAATGGAAAACTTGGTGCACTGTGCATTTTTCAAGTTGTTGATAGGCTCTCTTTCTTATAAATGTGCCTATTCATGAGAATTGAAGTAACTCATGGATCTCTCCAAAGACAACCATCTGTGTTAGAAGCAGAATCATGTAGAACATGGTTTGCCTTTGGGAAGTGTGTTACTTTTTGAACTAATACTTGCTGCAACTTAGGTGTTTAAAGGTGGGGATAGTTACCGTTTGCTGCATGTAGCCATGTTCTGCTAAGTTGAAGAAACACGTGTATCTCTCGACATGAAATCTTCTGTGTTATAAGTGGTAGCATGTAGCACATTGTTGTCCAGTTAAAATTGTGTCAGTTTTTAAAAGGAATACTTAATGAAAATCTTAGTGTTCTAGAGGGAGAAAGGCTCATTTCATTGCAAAATGCCCAATTGCGCTTAGGGAAGTAATGCATGTATCCCTCCAAAAAAAACACCAGTCTGTGTTCGAGGCTGCAGCATCTTGCAACTGGTTTCCCTGTGTGAGTTCACTTAGTTTTTGATCGAATTCTTTCTGGAATATGGGTTTCTCAAGGTTGTGATAGGCTCTCTAAATTGCAAAGAGGCTTATGCAGCTGAGTTGAGGAAACACATGTATCTCTCTAAAGACAGCCATCTATGTTAAAAGCAGTAGCATGTAGATCATTGTTTCCCTGGGAGAACTGAGTTAAATTTTAAAAGGAATGCTTCAAGAAAATCATAGTTTCCAAGGTGGAGAAAGGCTCATTTAGTTCCAAATAGGCCTATTCACCGGAGTTGAAGGAAAACATGGACCTCTGCAAAGAAAACCATCCCTGTTAGAAACATTGGCATGAGAAACATTGCATCCACACCAGAATGGAGTTAGTTGTTGAAAGGAATACTTCCTGCAATATAGGTGTTTCAGGTTGGGGATAGGATGTGTTAGCTCCAAAAAGGCCTATTCAGCTAACATGAAGGAAAACATAAATTACTTCAAAGTAAAAATCTTTGGTTAGAAACTGAAACATGTTGCAGATTGTGCCTTGTGACAGTTCATTTATCTTTTCAAAGAACTACTTCCTGCAACGTATATGTTTCAAGGAGAAAATAAGCTCTGTTTGCCTCAAATAGGCATGTTCAACTAAGATGAAGAAACACATAGATCTGGCAAAGGAAAACCATCTGAGTTCCAAGCATGAGCATCTAAATCATTGCTACCTTGCTGAATTTCCTTAGTTTTTGACAACAATTCATCCTCTAAATCATGGATTTAAACAGGGAGAAAGGCTCTGTGTCATCCAGATAGGCCTTTTCAGCTAATTTGAAAGAACACATGTATACCTAGGTAGAAAATCATGTTTGTAAGAAGCACGAGTATTAGGATCTTGTGGCCTAGTGAGAATTGAGTTCGTTTTTCAAAGGAATACTTCCTGAATATCACAGTTTTCATGGTGCGGAGAGCTCACGTTTTTCCAAGAAGAGCTATTCAGCTGAGCTGAAGGAACACATGTATCTGTCCAAGGACAATCAACTGTGTTAGAAGGACTGGCATGTAGAACCTTCTTTCCAAGTGATAATTTAGTTTATTTTTGATAGGAAAACTTCCTGGAAATCATAGTTTTAAAGGTGGAGAAAGGCTTATTTTATTCCACATGGTCTGTTCAACTGAGTTGAAAAAACACTTGTATCACTCCAAAAAATCATCTATGTTAGATGTTACAGCATCCTGCACATTGTTTCCCACGGAGTTGTGTTAGTCTTTGAAAGGAATACTTCTTGCAGCATGGGTTTTCCAAGGTCGGGATAGTCTCTGTGTGCTTCCCATTGGCCAGTTTAGTTAAGGTGAGGAAAGACATGTATCCCTTGGAAGGAAATCTTCAGTGTTAGAAGCAGGAGCTTCAACCACATTTTTTCCCTGTACGAAATTGTGTAAGTTTTGGAAGGGAATAGTTCCCTAAAATCATAATTTTCAATGTTTAGAAAGGCTCATTTTGTTCCATATAGGCCTAAACAGTTGAGTTGAAGAAACACAAGTATCTCTCAAAAGACACCCATGTGTTTAGGACAGGAGTATCTAGAGCATTGTTTCCTTTTAGAATTGACTTAGTTTTTCAATGTATACTTCCTGCAACTTAGGGGGTTCAAGTTGGACATAGTCTCTTTTTCTGCCCACTAGGCCAAGTGAGCTTCAATGAAGAAACACATGTCTCGCTCCAAGAAAACGTTTTGTTAGAAGCAGGAGGCTCCAGAACACTGCTTCCCTGTGAGAATTGAGTTAATGTACCAAGGAATACTGTCTGAAAATCATACTTTTCATTGTGGAGAAATGGTCACGTTGTTGCAAAAAGGCCTATTGAGCTGAGTTGGAGAAACACATGTATCTCTCCACAGACACCCATGTGTCCTTGAAGCAGGATGATCGGGAGACCTGATTTCCTTGAGAATTGTGGTAGGTTTTCAAGGAATGCTTCCTACCAATTTGGAGTTTCAAGGTCGAGATAGGCTCTGCTTCCTCCAATTAGGCCTCTTCAGTGAATTTCAAGACACACATTTATCTCTCGGAGGACAACCATCTGTGTATGAATCAGAAGCAGATAGCATATTGGGGCATAGTGAGAATTGAGTTAAGTTTGAAAGAAACCCTTCCTGAAAATCGATGTTTTCAAGTGGTCTGTAGGTTCTGCTCATTCCAAATAGGCCATGTCAGCTAAGGTAAGGATACAAATGTATCTCTCGACAGGAAGACATTGGTGTTTGAAGCAGGAGCTTCAAGCACATTGTTTCCAGGGTATAATTCATTGAGTTTTTGAAAGGAAAGCTACCTGAAAATCCTAATTCACAAGATGGAGAAAGGCTCATTTTGTGCCAAATAGCAGTCTTCAGGTGATTTGGAGAAACACATGTGTCTCACCAAGACAACCTGGTGTGTAAGAAGCAGTAGCATCAAGAACATTGTTTTCAAGAGATAAGTGTGTTAGTTTTTGAAGGAATACATCATGCAAATCATCGTTCTCCAGGTGCATATGAGCTAAGATTGCTTCTAATAGCCCTACTCAGCACACCTGAAGAAACACATATATCACTCCAAAGAAAACCATCAATCTTAGAAGCTGCAACATCGAGCTGTTGCCTCCCCATGTGAATCAATTAAGGATTCGAAAAGAATACCTCCTGTAACAAAGGGGTTTCACGGTGGAGATAGGCTCTGTTTGCTGCAACTAGACCTATTCAGCTGAGTGGAAAAAACTCATGAATCTGTCCAAACTAAACCATCTTTGCTACATGCCGCAGCATCCCTCATGTTGTTTTCCTTTGAAAATCAATTGAGATTTTGAAAGGAATACTGCCTGCTTCTCAAGTGTTTTAAGGTAGAAATAGGTTCTGTTTCCTCCAAACAGGCCTAGTCAGACACCCTGAATAAACACATAAATCTCTGCAAATAATCCATCTCTGTTTGAAGCAGAAGCATCTAGCGCATTGTTTCCCTGTGAGAATTCAGTTAGTTGTGAGAGCAATACTTTCTGCAACTTAGGTGTTTCAAGGTGAAGGTACGGTCCTCTCCTCCAATTAGGCCTATTCAGCCGACTTGAAGAAACACATATATCTCACAATAAACCAACTACATTAGAAGTTGTAGCAGTTAGCATATTGTTTCTGTGTGAGAAACGAATTACATTTTTATAGTGCTGTTCCTAGAACTTACATGTTTCAAGGTGGACATAAGCTCAGTTAGCTCCAAATAGGCCTATTTGTCTCAGCTGAAGAATAACATGGATCTCTCAAAGGAAAACCATCGGTATTAGAGGAATGAGAGTCTAGCTTATTGTTCATTTTTGAGAATTGAGTTAGTTTTTCGAGGAATACTTCCTGCAAATCACAGTTTGCAAGGTGGAGAAAGGCTCATTTCTTTCAAAAATGGCCTACCGAGCTCACTTGTACAAATGCTACCTACCTGTCCAAAGGAAACGAGCGATGTCAACGGCTGTAGCATCCTGCACATTGTTCCCCTCTGAGAGTTTCGTTCATTTTGGAATGGAAAACTTGGTGCACTGTGCATTTTTCAAGTTGTTGATAGGCTCTCTTTCTTATAAATGTGCCTATTCATGAGAATTGAAGTAACTCATGGATCTCTCCAAAGACAACCATCTGTGTTAGAAGCAGAATCATGTAGAACATGGTTTGCCTTTGGGAAGTGTGTTACTTTTTGAACTAATACTTGCTGCAACTTAGGTGTTTAAAGGTGGGGATAGTTACCGTTTGCTGCATGTAGCCATGTTCTGCTAAGTTGAAGAAACACGTGTATCTCTCGACATGAAATCTTCTGTGTTATAAGTGGTAGCATGTAGCACATTGTTGTCCAGTTAAAATTGTGTCAGTTTTTAAAAGGAATACTTAATGAAAATCTTAGTGTTCTAGAGGGAGAAAGGCTCATTTCATTGCAAAATGCCCAATTGCGCTTAGGGAAGTAATGCATGTATCCCTCCAAAAAAAAAACCAGTCTGTGTTCGAGGCTGCAGCATCTTGCAACTGGTTTCCCTGTGTGAGTTCACTTAGTTTTTGATCGAATTCTTTCTGGAATATGGGTTTCTCAAGGTTGTGATAGGCTCTCTAAATTGCAAAGAGGCTTATGCAGCTGAGTTGAGGAAACACATGTATCTCTCTAAAGACAGCCATCTATGTTAAAAGCAGTAGCATGTAGATCATTGTTTCCCTGGGAGAACTGAGTTAAATTTTAAAAGGAATGCTTCAAGAAAATCATAGTTTCCAAGGTGGAGAAAGGCTCATTTAGTTCCAAATAGGCCTATTCACCGGAGTTGAAGGAAAACATGGACCTCTGCAAAGAAAACCATCCCTGTTAGAAACATTGGCATGAGAAACATTGCATCCACACCAGAATGGAGTTAGTTGTTGAAAGGAATACTTCCTGCAATATAGGTGTTTCAGGTTGGGGATAGGATGTGTTAGCTCCAAAAAGGCCTATTCAGCTAACATGAAGGAAAACATAAATTACTTCAAAGTAAAAATCTTTGGTTAGAAACTGAAACATGTTGCAGATTGTGCCTTGTGACAGTTCATTTATCTTTTCAAAGAACTACTTCCTGCAACGTATATGTTTCAAGGAGAAAATAAGCTCTGTTTGCCTCAAATAGGCATGTTCAACTAAGATGAAGAAACACATAGATCTGGCAAAGGAAAACCATCTGAGTTCCAAGCATGAGCATCTAAATCATTGCTACCTTGCTGAATTTCCTTAGTTGTTGACAACAATTCATCCTCTAAATCATGGATTTAAACAGGGAGAAAGGCTCTGTGTCATCCAGATAGGCCTTTTCAGCTCATTTGAAAGAACACATGTATACCTAGGTAGAAAATCATGTTTGTAAGAAGCACGAGTATTAGGATCTTGTGGCCTAGTGAGAATTGAGTTCGTTTTCCAAAGGAATACTTCCTGAATATCACAGTTTTCATGGTGCGGAGAGCTCACGTTTTTCCAAGTAGAGCTATTCAGCTGAGCTGAAGGAACACATGTATCTGTCCAAGGACAATCAACTGTGTTAGAAGGACTGGCATGTAGAACCTTCTTTCCAAGTGATAATTTAGTTTATTTTTGATAGGAAAACTTCCTGGAAATCATAGTTTTAAAGGTGGAGAAAGGCTTATTTTATTCCACATGGTCTGTTCAACTGAGTTGAAAAAACACTTGTATCACTCCAAAAAATCATCTATGTTAGATGTTACAGCATCCTGCACATTGTTTCCCACGGAGTTGTGTTAGTCTTTGAAAGGAATACTTCTTGCAGCATGGGTTTTCCAAGGTCGGGATAGTCTCTGTGTGCTTCCCATTGGCCAGTTTAGTTAAGGTGAGGAAAGACATGTATCCCTTGGAAGGAAATCTTCAGTGTTAGAAGCAGGAGCTTCAACCACATTTTTTCCCTGTACGAAATTGTGTAAGTTTTGGAAGGGAATAGTTCCCTAAAATCATAATTTTCAATGTTTAGAAAGGCTCATTTTGTTCCATATAGGCCTAAACAGTTGAGTTGAAGAAACACAAGTATCTCTCAAAAGACACCCATGTGTTTAGGACAGGAGTATCTAGAGCATTGTTTCCTTTTAGAATTGACTTAGTTTTTCAATGTATACTTCCTGCAACTTAGGGGGTTCAAGTTGGACATAGTCTCTTTTTCTGCCCACTAGGCCAAGTGAGCTTCAATGAAGAAACACATGTCTCGCTCCAAGAAAACGTTTTGTTAGAAGCAGGAGGCTCCAGAACACTGTTTCCCTGTGAGAATTGAGTTAATGTACCAAGGAATACTGTCTGAAAATCATACTTTTCATTGTGGAGAAATGGTCACGTTGTTGCAAAAAGGCCTATTGAGCTGAGTTGGAGAAACACATGTATCTCTCCACAGACACCCATGTGTCCTTGAAGCAGGATGATCGGGAGCCCTGATTTCCTTGAGAATTGTGGTAGGTTTTCAAGGAATGCTTCCTACCAATTTGGAGTTTCAAGGTCGAGATAGGCTCTGCTTCCTCCAATTAGGCCTCTTCAGTGAATTTCAAGACACACATTTATCTCTCGGAGGACAACCATCTGTGTATGAATCAGAAGCAGATAGCACATTGGGGCATAGTGAGAATTGAGTTAAGTTTGAAAGAAACCCTTCCTGAAAATCGATGTTTTCAAGTGGTCTGTAGGTTCTGCTTATTCCAAATAGGCCATGTCAGCTAAGGTAAGGATACAAATGTATCTCTCGACAGGAAGACATTGGTGTTTGAAGCAGGAGCTTCAAGCACATTGTTTCCAGGGTATAATTCATTGAGTTTTTGAAAGGAAAGCTACCTGAAAATCCTAATTCACAAGATGGAGAAAGGCTCATTTTGTGCCAAATAGCAGTCTTCAGGTGATTTGGAGAAACACATGTGTCTCACCAAGACAACCTGGTGTGTAAGAAGCAGTAGCATCAAGAACATTGTTTTCAAGAGATAAGTGTGTTAGTTTTTGAAGGAATACATCATGCAAATCATCGTTCTCCAGGTGCATATGAGCTAAGATTGCTTCTAATAGCCCTACTCAGCACACCTGAAGAAACACATATATCACTCCAAAGAAAACCATCAATCTTAGAAGCTGCAACATCGAGCTGTTGGCTCCCCATGTGAATCAATTAAGGATTCGAAAAGAATACCTCCTGTAACAAAGGGGTTTCACGGTGGAGATAGGCTCTGTTTGCTGCAACTAGACCTATTCAGCTGAGTGGAAAAAACTCATGAATCTGTCCAAAGTAAACCATCTTTGCTACATGCCGCAGCATCCCTCATGTTGTTTTCCTTTGAAAATCAATTGAGATTTTGAAAGGAATACTGCCTGCTTCTCAAGTGTTTTAAGGTAGAAATAGGTTCTGTTTCCTCCAAACAGGCCTAGTCAGACACCCTGAATAAACACATAAATCTCTGCAAATAATCCATCTCTGTTTGAAGCAGAAGCATCTAGCGCATTGTTTCCCTGTGAGAATTCAGTTAGTTGTGAGAGCAATACTTTCTGCAACTTAGGTGTTTCAAGGTGAAGGTACGGTCCTCTCCTCCAATTAGGCCTATTCAGCCGACTTGAAGAAACACATATATCTCACAATAAACCAACTACATTAGAAGTTGTAGCAGTTAGCATATTGTTTCTGTGTGAGAAACGAATTACATTTTTATAGTGCTGTTCCTAGAACTTACATGTTTCAAGGTGGACATAAGCTCAGTTAGCTCCAAATAGGCCTATTTGTCTCAGCTGAAGAATAACATGGATCTCTCAAAGGAAAACCATCGGTATTAGAGGAATGAGAGTCTAGCTTATTGTTCATTTTTGAGAATTGAGTTAGTTTTTCGAGGAATACTTCCTGCAAATCACAGTTTGCAAGGTGGAGAAAGGCTCATTTCTTTCAAAAATGGCCTACCGAGCTCACTTGTACAAATGCTACCTACCTGTCCAAAGGAAACGAGCGATGTCAACGGCTGTAGCATCCTGCACATTGTTCCCCTCTGAGAGTTTCGTTCATTTTGGAATGGAAAACTTGGTGCACTGTGCATTTTTCAAGTTGTTGATAGGCTCTCTTTCTTATAAATGTGCCTATTCATGAGAATTGAAGTAACTCATGGATCTCTCCAAAGACAACCATCTGTGTTAGAAGCAGAATCATGTAGAACATGGTTTGCCTTTGGGAAGTGTGTTACTTTTTGAACTAATACTTGCTGCAACTTAGGTGTTTAAAGGTGGGGATAGTTACCGTTTGCTGCATGTAGCCATGTTCTGCTAAGTTGAAGAAACACGTGTATCTCTCGACATGAAATCTTCTGTGTTATAAGTGGTAGCATGTAGCACATTGTTGTCCAGTTAAAATTGTGTCAGTTTTTAAAAGGAATACTTAATGAAAATCTTAGTGTTCTAGAGGGAGAAAGGCTCATTTCATTGCAAAATGCCCAATTGCGCTTAGGGAAGTAATGCATGTATCCCTCCAAAAAAAACACCAGTCTGTGTTCGAGGCTGCAGCATCTTGCAACTGGTTTCCCTGTGTGAGTTCACTTAGTTTTTGATCGAATTCTTTCTGGAATATGGGTTTCTCAAGGTTGTGATAGGCTCTCTAAATTGCAAAGAGGCTTATGCAGCTGAGTTGAGGAAACACATGTATCTCTCTAAAGACAGCCATCTATGTTAAAAGCAGTAGCATGTAGATCATTGTTTCCCTGGGAGAACTGAGTTAAATTTTAAAAGGAATGCTTCAAGAAAATCATAGTTTCCAAGGTGGAGAAAGGCTCATTTAGTTCCAAATAGGCCTATTCACCGGAGTTGAAGGAAAACATGGACCTCTGCAAAGAAAACCATCCCTGTTAGAAACATTGGCATGAGAAACATTGCATCCACACCAGAATGGAGTTAGTTGTTGAAAGGAATACTTCCTGCAATATAGGTGTTTCAGGTTGGGGATAGGATGTGTTAGCTCCAAAAAGGCCTATTCAGCTAACATGAAGGAAAACATAAATTACTTCAAAGTAAAAATCTTTGGTTAGAAACTGAAACATGTTGCAGATTGTGCCTTGTGACAGTTAATTTATCTTTTCAAAGAACTACTTCCTGCAACGTATATGTTTCAAGGAGAAAATAAGCTCTGTTTGCCTCAAATAGGCATGTTCAACTAAGATGAAGAAACACATAGATCTGGCAAAGGAAAACCATCTGAGTTCCAAGCATGAGCATCTAAATCATTGCTACCTTGCTAAATTTCCTTAGTTTTTGACAACAATTCATCCTCTAAATCATGGATTTAAACAGGGAGAAAGGCTCTGTGTCATCCAGATAGGCCTTTTCAGCTAATTTGAAAGAACACATGTATACCTAGGTAGAAAATCATGTTTGTAAGAAGCACGAGTATTAGGATCTTGTGGCCTAGTGAGAATTGAGTTCGTTTTCCAAAGGAATACTTCCTGAATATCACAGTTTTCATGGTGCGGAGAGCTCACGTTTTTCCAAGTAGAGCTATTCAGCTGAGCTGAAGGAACACATGTATCTGTCCAAGGACAATCAACTGTGTTAGAAGGACTGGCATGTAGAACCTTCTTTCCAAGTGATAATTTAGTTTATTTTTGATAGGAAAACTTCCTGGAAATCATAGTTTTAAAGGTGGAGAAAGGCTTATTTTATTCCACATGGTCTGTTCAACTGAGTTGAAAAAACACTTGTATCACTCCAAAAAATCATCTATGTTAGATGTTACAGCATCCTGCACATTGTTTCCCACGGAGTTGTGTTAGTCTTTGAAAGGAATACTTCTTGCAGCATGGGTTTTCCAAGGTCGGGATAGTCTCTGTGTGCTTCCCATTGGCCAGTTTAGTTAAGGTGAGGAAAGACATGTATCCCTTGGAAGGAAATCTTCAGTGTTAGAAGCAGGAGCTTCAACCACATTTTTTCCCTGTACGAAATTGTGTAAGTTTTGGAAGGGAATAGTTCCCTAAAATCATAATTTTCAATGTTTAGAACGGCTCATTTTGTTCCATATAGGCCTAAACAGTTGAGTTGAAGAAACACAAGTATCTCTCAAAAGACACCCATGTGTTTAGGACAGGAGTATCTAGAGCATTGTTTCCTTTTAGAATTGACTTAGTTTTTCAATGTATACTTCCTGCAACTTAGGGGGTTCAAGTTGGACATAGTCTCTTTTTCTGCCCACTAGGCCAAGTGAGCTTCAATGAAGAAACACATGTCTCGCTCCAAGAAAACGTTTTGTTAGAAGCAGGAGGCTCCAGAACACTGTTTCCCTGTGAGAATTGAGTTAATGTACCAAGGAATACTGTCTGAAAATCATACTTTTCATTGTGGAGAAATGGTCACGTTGTTGCAAAAAGGCCTATTGAGCTGAGTTGGAGAAACACATGTATCTCTCCAAAGACACCCATGTGTCCTTGAAGCAGGATGATCGGGAGCCCTGATTTCCTTGAGAATTGTGGTAGGTTTTCAAGGAATGCTTCCTACCAATTTGGAGTTTCAAGGTCGAGATAGGCTCTGCTTCCTCCAATTAGGCCTCTTCAGTGAATTTCAAGACACACATTTATCTCTCGGAGGACAACCATCTGTGTATGAATCAGAAGCAGATAGCACATTGGGGCATAGTGAGAATTGAGTTAAGTTTGAAAGAAACCCTTCCTGAAAATCGATGTTTTCAAGTGGTCTGTAGGTTCTGCTTATTCCAAATAGGCCATGTCAGCTAAGGTAAGGATACAAATGTATCTCTCGACAGGAAGACATTGGTGTTTGAAGCAGGAGCTTCAAGCACATTGTTTCCAGGGTATAATTCATTGAGTTTTTGAAAGGAAAGCTACCTGAAAATCCTAATTCACAAGATGGAGAAAGGCTCATTTTGTGCCAAATAGCAGTCTTCAGGTGATTTGGAGAAACACATGTGTCTCACCAAGACAACCTGGTGTGTAAGAAGCAGTAGCATCAAGAACATTGTTTTCAAGAGATAAGTGTGTTAGTTTTTGAAGGAATACATCATGCAAATCATCGTTCTCCAGGTGCATATGAGCTAAGATTGCTTCTAATAGCCCTACTCAGCACACCTGAAGAAACACATATATCACTCCAAAGAAAACCATCAATCTTAGAAGCTGCAACATCGAGCTGTTGGCTCCCCATGTGAATCAATTAAGGATTCGAAAAGAATACCTCCTGTAACAAAGGGGTTTCACGGTGGAGATAGGCTCTGTTTGCTGCAACTAGACCTATTCAGCTGAGTGGAAAAAACTCATGAATCTGTCCAAAGTAAACCATCTTTGCTACATGCCGCAGCATCCCTCATGTTGTTTTCCTTTGAAAATCAATTGAGATTTTGAAAGGAATACTGCCTGCTTCTCAAGTGTTTTAAGGTAGAAATAGGTTCTGTTTCCTCCAAACAGGCCTAGTCAGACACCCTGAATAAACACATAAATCTCTGCAAATAATCCATCTCTGTTTGAAGCAGAAGCATCTAGCGCATTGTTTCCCTGTGAGAATTCAGTTAGTTGTGAGAGCAATACTTTCTGCAACTTAGGTGTTTCAAGGTGAAGGTACGGTCCTCTCCTCCAATTAGGCCTATTCAGCCGACTTGAAGAAACACATATATCTCACAATAAACCAACTACATTAGAAGTTGTAGCAGTTAGCATATTGTTTCTGTGTGAGAAACGAATTACATTTTTATAGTGCTGTTCCTAGAACTTACATGTTTCAAGGTGGACATAAGCTCAGTTAGCTCCAAATAGGCCTATTTGTCTCAGCTGAAGAATAACATGGATCTCTCAAAGGAAAACCATCGGTATTAGAGGAATGAGAGTCTAGCTTATTGTTCATTTTTGAGAATTGAGTTAGTTTTTCGAGGAATACTTCCTGCAAATCACAGTTTGCAAGGTGGAGAAAGGCTCATTTCTTTCAAAAATGGCCTACCGAGCTCACTTGTACAAATGCTACCTACCTGTCCAAAGGAAACGAGCGATGTCAACGGCTGTAGCATCCTGCACATTGTTCCCCTCTGAGAGTTTCGTTCATTTTGGAATGGAAAACTTGGTGCACTGTGCATTTTTCAAGTTGTTGATAGGCTCTCTTTCTTATAAATGTGCCTATTCATGAGAACTGAAGTAACTCATGGATCTCTCCAAAGACAACCATCTGTGTTAGAAGCAGAATCATGTAGAACATGGTTTGCCTTTGGGAAGTGTGTTACTTTTTGAACTAATACTTGCTGCAACTTAGGTGTTTAAAGGTGGGGATAGTTACCGTTTGCTGCATGTAGCCATGTTCTGCTAAGTTGAAGAAACACGTGTATCTCTCGACATGAAATCTTCTGTGTTATAAGTGGTAGCATGTAGCACATTGTTGTCCAGTTAAAATTGTGTTAGTTTTTAAAAGGAATACTTAATGAAAATCTTAGTGTTCTAGAGGGAGAAAGGCTCATTTCATTGCAAAATGCCCAATTGCGCTTAGGGAAGTAATGCATGTATCCCTCCAAAAAAAACACCAGTCTGTGTTCGAGGCTGCAGCATCTTGCAACTGGTTTCCCTGTGTGAGTTCACTTAGTTTTTGATCGAATTCTTTCTGGAATATGGGTTTCTCAAGGTTGTGATAGGCTCTCTAAATTGCAAAGAGGCTTATGCAGCTGAGTTGAGGAAACACATGTATCTCTCTAAAGACAGCCATCTATGTTAAAAGCAGTAGCATGTAGATCATTGTTTCCCTGGGAGAACTGAGTTAAATTTTAAAAGGAATGCTTCAAGAAAATCATAGTTTCCAAGGTGGAGAAAGGCTCATTTAGTTCCAAATAGGCCTATTCACCGGAGTTGAAGGAAAACATGGACCTCTGCAAAGAAAACCATCCCTGTTAGAAACATTGGCATGAGAAACATTGCATCCACACCAGAATGGAGTTAGTTGTTGAAAGGAATACTTCCTGCAATATAGGTGTTTCAGGTTGGGGATAGGATGTGTTAGCTCCAAAAAGGCCTATTCAGCTAACATGAAGGAAAACATAAATTACTTCAAAGTAAAAATCTTTGGTTAGAAACTGAAACATGTTGCAGATTGTGCCTTGTGACAGTTAATTTATCTTTTCAAAGAACTACTTCCTGCAACGTATATGTTTCAAGGAGAAAATAAGCTCTGTTTGCCTCAAATAGGCATGTTCAACTAAGATGAAGAAACACATAGATCTGGCAAAGGAAAACCATCTGAGTTCCAAGCATGAGCATCTAAATCATTGCTACCTTGCTGAATTTCCTTAGTTGTTGACAACAATTCATCCTCTAAATCATGGATTTAAACAGGGAGAAAGGCTCTGTGTCATCCAGATAGGCCTTTTCAGCTAATTTGAAAGAACACATGTATACCTAGGTAGAAAATCATGTTTGTAAGAAGCACGAGTATTAGGATCTTGTGGCCTAGTGAGAATTGAGTTCGTTTTCCAAAGGAATACTTCCTGAATATCACAGTTTTCATGGTGCGGAGAGCTCACGTTTTTCCAAGTAGAGCTATTCAGCTGAGCTGAAGGAACACATGTATCTGTCCAAGGACAATCAACTGTGTTAGAAGGACTGGCATGTAGAACCTTCTTTCCAAGTGATAATTTAGTTTATTTTTGATAGGAAAACTTCCTGGAAATCATAGTTTTAAAGGTGGAGAAAGGCTTATTTTATTCCACATGGTCTGTTCAACTGAGTTGAAAAAACACTTGTATCACTCCAAAAAATCATCTATGTTAGATGTTACAGCATCCTGCACATTGTTTC
Organism: Castor canadensis; assembly: GCF_047511655.1. Taxonomy (NCBI): domain Eukaryota; kingdom Metazoa; phylum Chordata; class Mammalia; order Rodentia; family Castoridae; genus Castor; species Castor canadensis. Next base: position 94,844,471 of record NC_133395.1, read on the forward strand.
CCACGGAGTTGTGTTAGTCTTTGAAAGGAATACTTCTTGCAGCATGGGTTTTCCAAGGTCGGGATAGTCTCTGTGTGCTTCCCATTGGCCAGTTTAGTTAAGGTGAGGAAAGACATGTATCCCTTGGAAGGAAATCTTCAGTGTTAGAAGCAGGAGCTTCAACCACATTTTTTCCCTGTACGAAATTGTGTAAGTTTTGGAAGGGAATAGTTCCCTAAAATCATAATTTTCAATGTTTAGAAAGGCTCATTTTGTTCCATATAGGCCTAAACAGTTGAGTTGAAGAAACACAAGTATCTCTCAAAAGACACCCATGTGTTTAGGACAGGAGTATCTAGAGCATTGTTTCCTTTTAGAATTGACTTAGTTTTTCAATGTATACTTCCTGCAACTTAGGGGGTTCAAGTTGGACATAGTCTCTTTTTCTGCCCACTAGGCCAAGTGAGCTTCAATGAAGAAACACATGTCTCGCTCCAAGAAAACGTTTTGTTAGAAGCAGGAGGCTCCAGAGCACTGTTTCCCTGTGAGAATTGAGTTAATGTACCAAGGAATACTGTCTGAAAATCATACTTTTCATTGTGGAGAAATGGTCACGTTGTTGCAAAAAGGCCTATTGAGCTGAGTTGGAGAAACGCATGTATCTCTCCACAGACACCCATGTGTCCTTGAAGCAGGATGATCGGGAGCCCTGATTTCCTTGAGAATTGTGGTAGGTTTTCAAGGAATGCTTCCTACCAATTTGGAGTTTCAAGGTCGAGATAGGCTCTGCTTCCTCCAATTAGGCCTCTTCAGTGAATTTCAAGACACACATTTATCTCTCGGAGGACAACCATCTGTGTATGAATCAGAAGCAGATAGCACATTGGGGCATAGTGAGAATTGAGTTAAGTTTGAAAGAAACCCTTCCTGAAAATCGATGTTTTCAAGTGGTCTGTAGGTTCTGCTTATTCCAAATAGGCCATGTCAGCTAAGGTAAGGATACAAATGTATCTCTCGACAGGAAGACATTGGTGTTTGAAGCAGGAGCTTCAAGCACATTGTTTCCAGGGTATAATTCATTGAGTTTTTGAAAGGAAAGCTACCTGAAAATCCTAATTCACAAGATGGAGAAAGGCTCATTTTGTGCCAAATAGCAGTCTTCAGGTGATTTGGAGAAACACATGTGTCTCACCAAGACAACCTGGTGTGTAAGAAGCAGTAGCATCAAGAACATTGTTTTCAAGAGATAAGTGTGTTAGTTTTTGAAGGAATACATCATGCAAATCATCGTTCTCCAGGTGCATATGAGCTAAGATTGCTTCTAATAGCCCTACTCAGCACACCTGAAGAAACACATATATCACTCCAAAGAAAACCATCAATCTTAGAAGCTGCAACATCGAGCTGTTGCCTCCCCATGTGAATCAATTAAGGATTCGAAAAGAATACCTCCTGTAACAAAGGGGTTTCACGGTGGAGATAGGCTCTGTTTGCTGCAACTAGACCTATTCAGCTGAGTGGAAAAAACTCATGAATCTGTCCAAAGTAAACCATCTTTGCTACATGCCGCAGCATCCCTCATGTTGTTTTCCTTTGAAAATCAATTGAGATTTTGAAAGGAATACTGCCTGCTTCTCAAGTGTTTTAAGGTAGAAATAGGTTCTGCTTTCTCCAAACAGGCCTAGTCAGACACCCTGAATAAACACATAAATCTCTGCAAATAATCCATCTCTGTTTGAAGCAGAAGCATCTAGCGCATTGTTTCCCTGTGAGAATTCAGTTAGTTGTGAGAGCAATACTTTCTGCAACTTAGGTTTTCAAAGTGAAGGTACGGTCCTCTCCTCCAATTAGGCCTATTCAGCCGACTTGAAGAAACACATATATCTCACAATAAACCAACTACATTAGAAGTTGTAGCAGTTAGCATATTGTTTCTGTGTGAGAATCGAATTACATTTTTATAGGGCTGTTCCTAGAACTTACATGTTTCAAGGTGGACATAAGCTCAGTTAGCTCCAAATAGGCCTATTTGTCTCAGCTGAAGAATAACATGGATCTCTCAAAGGAAAACCATCGGTATTAGAGGAATGAGAGTCTAGCTTATTGTTCATTTTTGAGAATTGAGTTAGTTTTTCGAGGAATACTTCCTGCAAATCACAGTTTGCAAGGTGGAGAAAGGCTCATTTCTTTCAAAAATGGCCTACCGAGCTCACTTGTAGAAATGCTACCTACCTGTCCAAAGGAAACGAGCGATGTCAACGGCTGTAGCATCCTGCACATTGTTCCCCTCTGAGAGTTTCGTTCATTTTGGAATGGAAGACTTGGTGCACTGTGCATTTTTCAAGTTGTTGATAGGCTCTCTTTCTTATAAATGTGCCTATTCATGCGAACTGAAGTAACTCATGGATCTCTCCAAAGACAACCATCTGTGTTAGAAGCAGAATCATGTAGAACATGGTTTGCCTTTGGGAAGTGTGTTACTTTTTGAACTAATACTTGCTGCAACTTAGGTGTTTAAAGGTGGGGATAGTTACCGTTTGCTGCATGTAGCCATGTTCTGCTAAGTTGAAGAAACACGTGTATCTCTCGACATGAAATCTTCTGTGTTATAAGTGGTAGCATGTAGCACATTGTTGTCCAGTTAAAATTGTGTTAGTTTTTAAAAGGAATACTTAATGAAAATCTTAGTGTTCTAGAGGGAGAAAGGCTCATTTCATTGCAAAATGCCCAATTGCGCTTAGGGTAGTAATGCATGTATCCCTCCAAAAAAAAAAAACCAGTCTGTGTTCGAGGCTGCAGCATCTTGCAACTGGTTTCCCTGTGTGAGTTCACTAGTTTTTGATCGAATTCTTTCTGGAATATGGGTTTCTCAAGGTTGTGATAGGCTCTCTAAATTCCAAAGAGGCTTATGCAGCTGAGTAGAGGAAACACATGTATCTCTCTAAAGACAGCCATCTATGTTAAAAGCAGTAGCATGTAGATCATTGTTTCCCTGGGAGAACTGAGTTAAATTTTAAAAGGAATGCTTCAAGAAAATCATAGTTTCCAAGGTGGAGAAAGGCTCATTTAGTTCCAAATAGGCCTATTCACCGGAGTTGAAGGAAAACATGGACCTCTGCAAAGAAAGCCATCCCTGTTAGAAACATTGGCATGAGAAACATTGCATCCACACCAGAATGGAGTTAGTTGTTGAAAGGAATACTTCCTGCAATATAGGTGTTTCAGGTTGGGGATAGGATGTGTTAGCTCCAAAAAGGCCTATTCAGCTAACATGAAGGAAAACATAAATTACTTCAAAGTAAAAATCTTTGGTTAGAAACTGAAACATGTTGCAGATTGTGCCTTGTGACAGTTCATTTATCTTTTCAAAGAACTACTTCCTGCAACGTATATGTTTCAAGGAGAAAATAAGCTCTGTTTGCCTCAAATAGGCATGTTCAACTAAGATGAAGAAACACATAGATCTGGCAAAGGAAAACCATCTGAGTTCCAAGCATGAGCATCTAAATCATTGCTACCTTGCTGAATTTCCTTAGTTTTTGACAACAATTCATCCTCTAAATCATGGATTTAAACAGGGAGAAAGGCTCTGTGTCATCCAGATAGGCCTTTTCAGCTAATTTGAAAGAACACATGTATACCTAGGTAGAAAATCATGTTTGTAAGAAGCACGAGTATTAGGATCTTGTGGCCTAGTGAGAATTGAGTTCGTTTTTCAAAGGAATACTTCCTGAATATCACAGTTTTCATGGTGCGGAGAGCTCACGTTTTTCCAAGTAGAGCTATTCAGCTGAGCTGAAGGAACACATGTATCTGTCCAAGGACAATCAACTGTGTTAGAAGGACTGGCATGTAGAACCTTCTTTCCAAGTGATAATTTAGTTTATTTTTGATAGGAAAACTTCCTGGAAATCATAGTTTTAAAGGTGGAGAAAGGCTTATTTTATTCCACATGGTCTGTTCAACTGAGTTGAAAAAACACTTGTATCACTCCAAAAAATCATCTATGTTAGATGTTACAGCATCCTGCACATTGTTTCCCACGGAGTTGTGTTAGTCTTTGAAAGGAATACTTCTTGCAGCATGGGTTTTCCAAGGTCGGGATAGTCTCTGTGTGCTTCCCATTGGCCAGTTTAGTTAAGGTGAGGAAAGACATGTATCCCTTGGAAGGAAATCTTCAGTGTTAGAAGCAGGAGCTTCAACCACATTTTTTCCCTGTACGAAATTGTGTAAGTTTTGGAAGGGAATAGTTCCCTAAAATCATAATTTTCAATGTTTAGAAAGGCTCATTTTGTTCCATATAGGCCTAAACAGTTGAGTTGAAGAAACACAAGTATCTCTCAAAAGACACCCATGTGTTTAGGACAGGAGTATCTAGAGCATTGTTTCCTTTTAGAATTGACTTAGTTTTTCAATGTATACTTCCTGCAACTTAGGGGGTTCAAGTTGGACATAGTCTCTTTTTCTGCCCACTAGGCCAAGTGAGCTTCAATGAAGAAACACATGTCTCGCTCCAAGAAAACGTTTTGTTAGAAGCAGGAGGCTCCAGAGCACTGTTTCCCTGTGAGAATTGAGTTAATGTACCAAGGAATACTGTCTGAAAATCATACTTTTCATTGTGGAGAAATGGTCACGTTGTTGCAAAAAGGCCTATTGAGCTGAGTTGGAGAAACGCATGTATCTCTCCACAGACACCCATGTGTCCTTGAAGCAGGATGATCGGGAGCCCTGATTTCCTTGAGAATTGTGGTAGGTTTTCAAGGAATGCTTCCTACCAATTTGGAGTTTCAAGGTCGAGATAGGCTCTGCTTCCTCCAATTAGGCCTCTTCAGTGAATTTCAAGACACACATTTATCTCTCGGAGGACAACCATCTGTGTATGAATCAGAAGCAGATAGCACATTGGGGCATAGTGAGAATTGAGTTAAGTTTGAAAGAAACCCTTCCTGAAAATCGATGTTTTCAAGTGGTCTGTAGGTTCTGCTTATTCCAAATAGGCCATGTCAGCTAAGGTAAGGATACAAATGTATCTCTCGACAGGAAGACATTGGTGTTTGAAGCAGGAGCTTCAAGCACATTGTTTCCAGGGTATAATTCATTGAGTTTTTGAAAGGAAAGCTACCTGAAAATCCTAATTCACAAGATGGAGAAAGGCTCATTTTGTGCCAAATAGCAGTCTTCAGGTGATTTGGAGAAACACATGTGTCTCACCAAGACAACCTGGTGTGTAAGAAGCAGTAGCATCAAGAACATTGTTTTCAAGAGATAAGTGTGTTAGTTTTTGAAGGAATACATCATGCAAATCATCGTTCTCCAGGTGCATATGAGCTAAGATTGCTTCTAATAGCCCTACTCAGCACACCTGAAGAAACACATATATCACTCCAAAGAAAACCATCAATCTTAGAAGCTGCAACATCGAGCTGTTGCCTCCCCATGTGAATCAATTAAGGATTCGAAAAGAATACCTCCTGTAACAAAGGGGTTTCACGGTGGAGATAGGCTCTGTTTGCTGCAACTAGACCTATTCAGCTGAGTGGAAAAAACTCATGAATCTGTCCAAAGTAAACCATCTTTGCTACATGCCGCAGCATCCCTCATGTTGTTTTCCTTTGAAAATCAATTGAGATTTTGAAAGGAATACTGCCTGCTTCTCAAGTGTTTTAAGGTAGAAATAGGTTCTGCTTCCTCCAAACAGGCCTAGTCAGACACCCTGAATAAACACATAAATCTCTGCAAATAATCCATCTCTGTTTGAAGCAGAAGCATCTAGCGCATTGTTTCCCTGTGAGAATTCAGTTAGTTGTGAGAGCAATACTTTCTGCAACTTAGGTTTTCAAAGTGAAGGTACGGTCCTCTCCTCCAATTAGGCCTATTCAGCCGACTTGAAGAAACACATATATCTCACAATAAACCAACTACATTAGAAGTTGTAGCAGTTAGCATATTGTTTCTGTGTGAGAATCGAATTACATTTTTATAGGGCTGTTCCTAGAACTTACATGTTTCAAGGTGGACATAAGCTCAGTTAGCTCCAAATAGGCCTATTTGTCTCAGCTGAAGAATAACATGGATCTCTCAAAGGAAAACCATCGGTATTAGAGGAATGAGAGTCTAGCTTATTGTTCATTTTTGAGAATTGAGTTAGTTTTTCGAGGAATACTTCCTGCAAATCACAGTTTGCAAGGTGGAGAAAGGCTCATTTCTTTCAAAAATGGCCTACCGAGCTCACTTGTAGAAATGCTACCTACCTGTCCAAAGGAAACGAGCGATGTCAACGGCTGTAGCATCCTGCACATTGTTCCCCTCTGAGAGTTTCGTTCATTTTGGAATGGAAGACTTGGTGCACTGTGCATTTTTCAAGTTGTTGATAGGCTCTCTTTCTTATAAATGTGCCTATTCATGCGAACTGAAGTAACTCATGGATCTCTCCAAAGACAACCATCTGTGTTAGAAGCAGAATCATGTAGAACATGGTTTGCCTTTGGGAAGTGTGTTACTTTTTGAACTAATACTTGCTGCAACTTAGGTGTTTAAAGGTGGGGATAGTTACCGTTTGCTGCATGTAGCCATGTTCTGCTAAGTTGAAGAAACACGTGTATCTCTCGACATGAAATCTTCTGTGTTATAAGTGGTAGCATGTAGCACATTGTTGTCCAGTTAAAATTGTGTTAGTTTTTAAAAGGAATACTTAATGAAAATCTTAGTGTTCTAGAGGGAGAAAGGCTCATTTCATTGCAAAATGCCCAATTGCGCTTAGGGAAGTAATGCATGTATCCCTCCAAAAAAAAAAAACCAGTCTGTGTTCGAGGCTGCAGCATCTTGCAACTGGTTTCCCTGTGTGAGTTCACTAGTTTTTGATCGAATTCTTTCTGGAATATGGGTTTCTCAAGGTTGTGATAGGCTCTCTAAATTCCAAAGAGGCTTATGCAGCTGAGTAGAGGAAACACATGTATCTCTCTAAAGACAGCCATCTATGTTAAAAGCAGTAGCATGTAGATCATTGTTTCCCTGGGAGAACTGAGTTAAATTTTAAAAGGAATGCTTCAAGAAAATCATAGTTTCCAAGGTGGAGAAAGGCTCATTTAGTTCCAAATAGGCCTATTCACCGGAGTTGAAGGAAAACATGGACCTCTGCAAAGAAAGCCATCCCTGTTAGAAACATTGGCATGAGAAACATTGCATCCACACCAGAATGGAGTTAGTTGTTGAAAGGAATACTTCCTGCAATATAGGTGTTTCAGGTTGGGGATAGGATGTGTTAGCTCCAAAAAGGCCTATTCAGCTAACATGAAGGAAAACATAAATTACTTCAAAGTAAAAATCTTTGGTTAGAAACTGAAACATGTTGCAGATTGTGCCTTGTGACAGTTCATTTATCTTTTCAAAGAACTACTTCCTGCAACGTATATGTTTCAAGGAGAAAATAAGCTCTGTTTGCCTCAAATAGGCATGTTCAACTAAGATGAAGAAACACATAGATCTGGCAAAGGAAAACCATCTGAGTTCCAAGCATGAGCATCTAAATCATTGCTACCTTGCTGAATTTCCTTAGTTTTTGACAACAATTCATCCTCTAAATCATGGATTTAAACAGGGAGAAAGGCTCTGTGTCATCCAGATAGGCCTTTTCAGCTAATTTGAAAGAACACATGTATACCTAGGTAGAAAATCATGTTTGTAAGAAGCACGAGTATTAGGATCTTGTGGCCTAGTGAGAATTGAGTTCGTTTTTCAAAGGAATACTTCCTGAATATCACAGTTTTCATGGTGCGGAGAGCTCACGTTTTTCCAAGTAGAGCTATTCAGCTGAGCTGAAGGAACACATGTATCTGTCCAAGGACAATCAACTGTGTTAGAAGGACTGGCATGTAGAACCTTCTTTCCAAGTGATAATTTAGTTTATTTTTGATAGGAAAACTTCCTGGAAATCGTAGTTTTAAAGGTGGAGAAAGGCTTATTTTATTCCACATGGTCTGTTCAACTGAGTTGAAAAAACACTTGTATCACTCCAAAAAATCATCTATGTTAGATGTTACAGCATCCTGCACATTGTTTCCCACGGAGTTGTGTTAGTCTTTGAAAGGAATACTTCTTGCAGCATGGGTTTTCCAAGGTCGGGATAGTCTCTGTGTGCTTCCCATTGGCCAGTTTAGTTAAGGTGAGGAAAGACATGTATCCCTTGGAAGGAAATCTTCAGTGTTAGAAGCAGGAGCTTCAACCACATTTTTTCCCTGTACGAAATTGTGTAAGTTTTGGAAGGGAATAGTTCCCTAAAATCATAATTTTCAATGTTTAGAAAGGCTCATTTTGTTCCATATAGGCCTAAACAGTTGAGTTGAAGAAACACAAGTATCTCTCAAAAGACACCCATGTGTTTAGGACAGGAGTATCTAGAGCATTGTTTCCTTTTAGAATTGACTTAGTTTTTCAATGTATACTTCCTGCAACTTAGGGGGTTCAAGTTGGACATAGTCTCTTTTTCTGCCCACTAGGCCAAGTGAGCTTCAATGAAGAAACACATGTCTCGCTCCAAGAAAACGTTTTGTTAGAAGCAGGAGGCTCCAGAGCACTGTTTCCCTGTGAGAATTGAGTTAATGTACCAAGGAATACTGTCTGAAAATCATACTTTTCATTGTGGAGAAATGGTCACGTTGTTGCAAAAAGGCCTATTGAGCTGAGTTGGAGAAACGCATGTATCTCTCCACAGACACCCATGTGTCCTTGAAGCAGGATGATCGGGAGCCCTGATTTCCTTGAGAATTGTGGTAGGTTTTCAAGGAATGCTTCCTACCAATTTGGAGTTTCAAGGTCGAGATAGGCTCTGCTTCCTCCAATTAGGCCTCTTCAGTGAATTTCAAGACACACATTTATCTCTCGGAGGACAACCATCTGTGTATGAATCAGAAGCAGATAGCACATTGGGGCATAGTGAGAATTGAGTTAAGTTTGAAAGAAACCCTTCCTGAAAATCGATGTTTTCAAGTGGTCTGTAGGTTCTGCTTATTCCAAATAGGCCATGTCAGCTAAGGTAAGGATACAAATGTATCTCTCGACAGGAAGACATTGGTGTTTGAAGCAGGAGCTTCAAGCACATTGTTTCCAGGGTATAATTCATTGAGTTTTTGAAAGGAAAGCTACCTGAAAATCATAATTCACAAGATGGAGAAAGGCTCATTTTGTGCCAAATAGCAGTCTTCAGGTGATTTGGAGAAACACATGTGTCTCACCAAGACAACCTGGTGTGTAAGAAGCAGTAGCATCAAGAACATTGTTTTCAAGAGATAAGTGTGTTAGTTTTTGAAGGAATACATCATGCAAATCATCGTTCTCCAGGTGCATATGAGCTAAGATTGCTTCTAATAGCCCTACTCAGCACACCTGAAGAAACACATATATCACTCCAAAGAAAACCATCAATCTTAGAAGCTGCAACATCGAGCTGTTGCCTCCCCATGTGAATCAATTAAGGATTCGAAAAGAATACCTCCTGTAACAAAGGGGTTTCACGGTGGAGATAGGCTCTGTTTGCTGCAACTAGACCTATTCAGCTGAGTGGAAAAAACTCATGAATCTGTCCAAAGTAAACCATCTTTGCTACATGCCGCAGCATCCCTCATGTTGTTTTCCTTTGAAAATCAATTGAGATTTTGAAAGGAATACTGCCTGCTTCTCAAGTGTTTTAAGGTAGAAATAGGTTCTGCTTCCTCCAAACAGGCCTAGTCAGACACCCTGAATAAACACATAAATCTCTGCAAATAATCCATCTCTGTTTGAAGCAGAAGCATCTAGCGCATTGTTTCCCTGTGAGAATTCAGTTAGTTGTGAGAGCAATACTTTCTGCAACTTAGGTTTTCAAGGTGAAGGTACGGTCCTCTCCTCCAATTAGGCCTATTCAGCCGACTTGAAGAAACACATATATCTCACAATAAACCAACTACATTAGAAGTTGTAGCAGTTAGCATATTGTTTCTGTGTGAGAATCGAATTACATTTTTATAGGGCTGTTCCTAGAACTTACATGTTTCAAGGTGGACATAAGCTCAGTTAGCTCCAAATAGGCCTATTTGTCTCAGCTGAAGAATAACATGGATCTCTCAAAGGAAAACCATCGGTATTAGAGGAATGAGAGTCTAGCTTATTGTTCATTTTTGAGAATTGAGTTAGTTTTTCGAGGAATACTTCCTGCAAATCACAGTTTGCAAGGTGGAGAAAGGCTCATTTCTTTCAAAAATGGCCTACCGAGCTCACTTGTAGAAATGCTACCTACCTGTCCAAAGGAAACGAGCGATGTCAACGGCTGTAGCATCCTGCACATTGTTCCCCTCTGAGAGTTTCGTTCATTTTGGAATGGAAGACTTGGTGCACTGTGCATTTTTCAAGTTGTTGATAGGCTCTCTTTCTTATAAATGTGCCTATTCATGCGAACTGAAGTAACTCATGGATCTCTCCAAAGACAACCATCTGTGTTAGAAGCAGAATCATGTAGAACATGGTTTGCCTTTGGGAAGTGTGTTACTTTTTGAACTAATACTTGCTGCAACTTAGGTGTTTAAAGGTGGGGATAGTTACCGTTTGCTGCATGTAGCCATGTTCTGCTAAGTTGAAGAAACACGTGTATCTCTCGACATGAAATCTTCTGTGTTATAAGTGGTAGCATGTAGCACATTGTTGTCCAGTTAAAATTGTGTTAGTTTTTAAAAGGAATACTTAATGAAAATCTTAGTGTTCTAGAGGGAGAAAGGCTCATTTCATTGCAAAATGCCCAATTGCGCTTAGGGAAGTAATGCATGTATCCCTCCAAAAAAAAAAACCAGTCTGTGTTCGAGGCTGCAGCATCTTGCAACTGGTTTCCCTGTGTGAGTTCACTAGTTTTTGATCAAATTCTTTCTGGAATATGGGTTTCTCAAGGTTGTGATAGGCTCTCTAAATTCCAAAGAGGCTTATGCAGCTGAGTTGAGGAAACACATGTATCTCTCTAAAGACAGCCATCTATGTTAAAAGCAGTAGCATGTAGATCATTGTTTCCCTGGGAGAACTGAGTTAAATTTTAAAAGGAATGCTTCAAGAAAATCATAGTTTCCAAGGTGGAGAAAGGCTCATTTAGTTCCAAATAGGCCTATTCACCGGAGTTGAAGGAAAACATGGACCTCTGCAAAGAAAGCCATCCCTGTTAGAAACATTGGCATGAGAAACATTGCATCCACACCAGAATGGAGTTAGTTGTTGAAAGGAATACTTCCTGCAATATAGGTGTTTCAGGTTGGGGATAGGATGTGTTAGCTCCAAAAAGGCCTATTCAGCTAACATGAAGGAAAACATAAATTACTTCAAAGTAAAAATCTTTGGTTAGAAACTGAAACATGTTGCAGATTGTGCCTTGTGACAGTTCATTTATCTTTTCAAAGAACTACTTCCTGCAACGTATATGTTTCAAGGAGAAAATAAGCTCTGTTTGCCTCAAATAGGCATGTTCAACTAAGATGAAGAAACACATAGATCTGGCAAAGGAAAACCATCTGAGTTCCAAGCATGAGCATCTAAATCATTGCTACCTTGCTGAATTTCCTTAGTTTTTGACAACAATTCATCCTCTAAATCATGGATTTAAACAGGGAGAAAGGCTCTGTGTCATCCAGATAGGCCTTTTCAGCTAATTTGAAAGAACACATGTATACCTAGGTAGAAAATCATGTTTGTAAGAAGCACGAGTATTAGGATCTTGTGGCCTAGTGAGAATTGAGTTCGTTTTTCAAAGGAATACTTCCTGAATATCACAGTTTTCATGGTGCGGAGAGCTCACGTTTTTCCAAGTAGAGCTATTCAGCTGAGCTGAAGGAACACATGTATCTGTCCAAGGACAATCAACTGTGTTAGAAGGACTGGCATGTAGAACCTTCTTTCCAAGTGATAATTTAGTTTATTTTTGATAGGAAAACTTCCTGGAAATCATAGTTTTAAAGGTGGAGAAAGGCTTATTTTATTCCACATGGTCTGTTCAACTGAGTTGAAGAAACACTTGTATCACTCCAAAAAATCATCTATGTTAGATGTTACAGCATCCTGCACATTGTTTCCCACGGAGTTGTGTTAGTCTTTGAAAGGAATACTTCTTGCAGCATGGGTTTTCCAAGGTCGGGATAGTCTCTGTGTGCTTCCCATTGGCCAGTTTAGTTAAGGTGAGGAAAGACATGTATCCCTTGGAAGGAAATCTTCAGTGTTAGAAGCAGGAGCTTCAACCACATTTTTTCCCTGTACGAAATTGTGTAAGTTTTGGAAGGGAATAGTTCCCTAAAATCATAATTTTCAATGTTAAGAAGGGCTCATTTTGTTCCATATAGGCCTAAACAGTTGAGTTGAAGAAACACAAGTATCTCTCAAAAGACACCCATGTGTTTAGGACAGGAGTATCTAGAGCATTGTTTCCTTTTAGAATTGACTTAGTTTTTCAATGTATACTTCCTGCAACTTAGGGGGTTCAAGTTGGACATAGTCTCTTTTTCTGCCCACTAGGCCAAGTGAGCTTCAATGAAGAAACACATGTTTCGCTCCAAGAAAACGTTTTGTTAGAAGCAGGAGGCTCCAGAACACTGTTTCCCTGTGAGAATTGAGTTAATGTACCAAGGAATACTGTCTGAAAATCATACTTTTCATTGTGGAGAAATGGTCACGTTGTTGCAAAAAATCCTATTGAGCTGAGTTGGAGAAACACATGTATCTCTCCACAGACACCCATCTGTTCTTGAAGCAGGATGATCGGGAGCCCTGATTTCCTTGAGAATTGTGGGAGGTTTTCAAGGAATGCTTCCTACCAATTTGGAGTTTCAAGGTCGAGATAGGCTCTGCTTCCTCCAATTAGGCCTCTTCAGTGAATTTCAAGACACACATTTATCTCTCGGAGGACAACCATCTGTGTATGAATCAGAAGCAGATAGCACATTGGGGCATAGTGAGAATTGAGTTAAGTTTGAAAGAAACCCTTCCTGAAAATCGATGTTTTCAAGTGGTCTGTAGGTTCTGCTTATTCCAAATAGGCCATGTCAGCTAAGGTAAGGATACAAATGTATCTCTCGACAGGAAGACATTGGTGTTTGAAGCAGGAGCTTCAAGCACATTGTTTGCAGGGTATAATTCATTGAGTTTTTGAAAGGAAAGCTACCTGAAAATCATAATTCACAAGATGGAGAAAGGCTCATTTTGTGCCAAATAGCAGTCTTCAGGTGATTTGGAGAAACACATGTGTCTCACCAAGACAACCTGGTGTGTAAGAAGCAGTAGCATCAAGAACATTGTTTTCAAGAGATAAGTGTGTTAGTTTTTGAAGGAATACATCATGCAAATCATCGTTCTCCAGGTGCATATGAGCTAAGATTGCTTCTAATAGCCCTACTCAGCACACCTGAAGAAACACATATATCACTCCAAAGAAAACCATCAATCTTAGAAGCTGCAACATCGAGCTGTTGCCTCCCCATGTGAATCAATTAAGGATTCGAAAAGAATACCTCCTGTAACAAAGGGGTTTCACGGTGGAGATAGGCTCTGTTTGCTGCAACTAGACCTATTCAGCTGAGTGGAAAAAACTCATGAATCTGTCCAAACTAAACCATCTTTGCTACATGCCGCAGCATCCCTCATGTTGTTTTCCTTTGAAAATCAATTGAGATTTTGAAAGGAATACTGCCTGCTTCTCAAGTGTTTTAAGGTAGAAATAGGTTCTGTTTCCTCCAAACAGGCCTAGTCAGACACCCTGAATAAACACATAAATCTCTGCAAATAATCCATCTCTGTTTGAAGCAGAAGCATCTAGCGCATTGTTTCCCTGTGAGAATTCAGTTAGTTGTGAGAGCAATACTTTCTGCAACTTAGGTGTTTCAAGGTGAAGGTACGGTCCTCTCCTCCAATTAGGCCTATTCAGCCGACTTGAAGAAACACATATATCTCACAATAAACCAACTACATTAGAAGTTGTAGCAGTTAGCATATTGTTTCTGTGTGAGAATCGAATTACATTTTTATAGGGCTGTTCCTAGAACTTACATGTTTCAAGGTGGACATAAGCTCAGTTAGCTCCAAATAGGCCTATTTGTCTCAGCTGAAGAATAACATGGATCTCTCAAAGGAAAACCATCGGTATTAGAGGAATGAGAGTCTAGCTTATTGTTCATTATGAGAATTGAGTTAGTTTTTCGAGGAATACTTCCTGCAAATCACAGTTTGCAAGGTGGAGAAAGGCTCATTTCTTTCAAAAATGGCCTACCGAGCTCACTTGTAGAAATGCTACCTACCTGTCCAAAGGAAACGAGCGATGTCAACGGCTGTAGCATCCTGCACATTGTTCCCCTCTGAGAGTTTCGTTCATTTTGGAATGGAAGACTTGGTGCACTGTGCATTTTTCAAGTTGTTGATAGGCTCTCTTTCTTATAAATGTGCCTATTCATGCGAACTGAAGTAACTCATGGATCTCTCCAAAGACAACCATCTGTGTTAGAAGCAGAATCATGTAGAACATGGTTTGCCTTTGGGAAGTGTGTTACTTTTTGAACTAATACTTGCTGCAACTTAGGTGTTTAAAGGTGGGGATAGTTACCGTTTGCTGCATGTAGCCATGTTCTGCTAAGTTGAAGAAACACGTGTATCTCTCGACATGAAATCTTCTGTGTTATAAGTGGTAGCATGTAGCACATTGTTGTCCAGTTAAAATTGTGTTAGTTTTTAAAAGGAATACTTAATGAAAATCTTAGTGTTCTAGAGGGAGAAAGGCTCATTTCATTGCAAAATGCCCAATTGCGCTTAGGGAAGTAATGCATGTATCCCTCCAAAAAATAAAAACCAGTCTGTGTTCGAGGCTGCAGCATCTTGCAACTGGTTTCCCTGTGTGAGTTCACTAGTTTTTGATCGAATTCTTTCTGGAATATGGGTTTCTCAAGGTTGTGATAGGCTCTCTAAATTCCAAAGAGGCTTATGCAGCTGAGTAGAGGAAACACATGTATCTCTCTAAAGACAGCCATCTATGTTAAAAGCAGTAGCATGTAGATCATTGTTTCCCTGGGAGAACTGAGTTAAATTTTAAAAGGAATGCTTCAAGAAAATCATAGTTTCCAAGGTGGAGAAAGGCTCATTTAGTTCCAAATAGGCCTATTCACCGGAGTTGAAGGAAAACATGGACCTCTGCAAAGAAAACCATCCCTGTTAGAAACATTGGCATGAGAAACATTGCATCCACACCAGAATGGAGTTAGTTGTTGAAAGGAATACTTCCTGCAATATAGGTGTTTCAGGTTGGGGATAGGATGTGTTAGCTCCAAAAAGGCCTATTCAGCTAACATGAAGGAAAACATAAATTACTTCAAAGTAAAAATCTTTGGTTAGAAACTGAAAAATGTTGCAGATTGTGCCTTGTGACAGTTAATTTATCTTTTCAAAGAACTACTTCCTGCAACGTATATGTTTCAAGGAGAAAATAAGCTCTGTTTGCCTCAAATAGGCATGTTCAACTAAGATGAAGAAACACATAGATCTGGCAAAGGAAAACCATCTGAGTTCCAAGCATGAGCATCTAAATCATTGCTACCTTGTTGAATTTCCTTAGTTGTTGACAACAATTCATCCTCTAAATCATGGATTTAAACAGGGAGAAAGGCTCTGTGTCATCCAGATAGGCCTTTTCAGCTAATTTGAAAGAACACATGTATACCTAGGTAGAAAATCATGTTTGTAAGAAGCACGAGTATTAGGATCTTGTGGCCTAGTGAGAATTGAGTTCGTTTTTCAAAGGAATACTTCCTGAATATCACAGTTTTCATGGTGCGGAGAGCTCACGTTTTTCCAAGTAGAGCTATTCAGCTGAGCTGAAGGAACACATGTATCTGTCCAAGGACAACCAACTGTGTTAGAAGGACTGCCATTTAGAACTTTCTTTCCAAGTGATAATTTAGTTTATTTTTGATAGGAAAACTTCCTGGAAATCATAGTTTTAAAGGTGGAGAAAGGCTGATTTTATTCCACATGGTCTGTTCAACTGAGTTGAAGAAACACTTGTATCACTCCAAAAAATCATCTATGTTAGATGTTACAGCATCCTGCACATTGTTTCCCACGGAGTTGTGTTAGTCTTTGAAAGGAATACTTCTTGCAGCATGGGTTTTCCAAGGTCGGGATAGTCTCTGTGTGCTTCCCATTGGCCAGTTTAGTTAAGGTGAGGAAAGACATGTATCCCTTGGAAGGAAATCTTCAGTGTTAGAAGCAGGAGCTTCAACCACATTTTTTCCCTGTAGGAAATTGTGTAAGTTTTGGAAGGGAATAGTTCCCTAAAATCATAATTTTCAATGTTTAGAAGGGCTCATTTTGTTCCATATAGGCCTAAACAGTTGAGTTGAAGAAACACAAGTATCTCTCAAAAGACACCCATGTGTTTAGGACAGGAGTATCTAGAGCATTGTTTCCTTTTAGAATTGACTTAATTTTTCAATGTATACTTCCTGCAACTTAGGGGGTTCAAGTTGGACATAGTCTCTTTTTCTGCCCACTAGGCCAAGTGAGCTTCAATGAAGAAACACATGTCTCGCTCCAAGAAAACGTTTTGTTAGAAGCAGGAGGCTCCAGAACACTGTTTCCCTGTGAGAATTGAGTTAATGTACCAAGGAATACTGTCTGAAAATCATACTTTTCATTGTGGAGAAATGGTCACGTTGTTGCAAAAAATCCTATTGAGCTGAGTTGGAGAAACGCATGTATCTCTCCACAGACACCCATCTGTTCTTGAAGCAGGATGATCGGGAGCCCTGATTTCCTTGAGAATTGTGGGAGGTTTTCAAGGAATGCTTCCTACCAATTTGGAGTTTCAAGGTCGAGATAGGCTCTGCTTCCTCCAATTAGGCCTCTTCAGTGAATTTCAAGACACACATTTATCTCTCGGAGGACAACCATCTGTGTATGAATCAGAAGCAGATAGCACATTGGGGCATAGTGAGAATTGAGTTAAGTTTGAAAGAAACCCTTCCTGAAAATCGATGTTTTCAAGTGGTCTGTAGGTTCTGCTCATTCCAAATAGGCCTTGTCAGCTAAGGTAAGGATACAAATGTATCTCTCGACAGGAAGACATTGGTGTTTCAAGCAGGAGCTTCAAGCACATTGTTTGCAGGGTATAATTCATTGAGTTTTTGAAAGGAAAGCTACCTGAAAATCATAATTCACAAGATGGAGAAAGGCTCATTTTGTGCCAAATAGCAGTCTTCAGGTGATTTGGAGAAACACATGTGTCTCACCAAGACAACCTGGTGTGTAAGAAGCAGTAGCATCAAGAACATTGTTTTCAAGAGATAAGTGTGTTAGTTTTTGAAGGAATACATCATGCAAATCATCGTTCTCCAGGGGCATATGAGCTAAGATTGCTTCTAATAGCCCTACTCAGCACACCTGAAGAAACCCATATATCACTCCAAAGAAAACCATCAATCTTAGAAGCTGCAACATCGAGCTGTTGCCTCCCCATGTGAATCAATTAAGGATTCGAAAAGAATACCTCCTGTAACAAAGGGGTTTCACGGTGGAGATAGGCTCTGTTTGCTGCAACTAGACCTATTCAGCTGAGTGGAAAAAACTCATGAATCTGTCCAAAGTAAACCATCTTTGCTACATGCCGCAGCATCCCTCATGTTGTTTTCCTTTGAAAATCAATTGAGATTTTGAAAGGAATACTGCCTGCTTCTCAAGTGTTTTAAGGTAGAAATAGGTTCTGTTTCCTCCAAAAAGGCCTAGTCAGACACCCTGAATAAACACATAAATCTCTGCAAATAATCCATCTCTGTTTGAAGCAGAAGCATCTAGTGCATTGTTTCCCTGTGAGAATTCAGTTAGTTGTGAGAGCAATACTTTCTGCAACTTAGGTGTTTCAAGGTGAAGGTACGGTCCTCTCCTCCAATTAGGCCTATTCAGCCGACTTGAAGAAACACATATATCTCACAATAAACCAACTACATTAGAAGTTGTAGCAGTTAGCATATTGTTTCTGTGTGAGAATCGAATTACATTTTTATAGGGCTGTTCCTAGAACTTACATGTTTCAAGGTGGACATAAGCTCAGTTAGCTCCAAATAGGCCTATTTGTCTCAGCTGAAGAATAACATGGATCTCTCAAAGGAAAACCATCGGTATTAGAGGAATGAGAGTCTAGCTTATTGTTCATTTTTGAGAATTGAGTTAGTTTTTCGAGGAATACTTCTTGCAAATCACAGTTTGCAAGGTGGAGAAAGGCTCATTTCTTTCAAAAATGGCCTACCTAGCTCACTTGTACAAATGCTACCTACCTGTCCAAAGGAAACGAGCGATGTCAACGGCTGTAGCATCCTGCACATTGTTCCCCTCTGAGAGTTTCGTTCATTTTGGAATGGAAAACTTGGTGCACTGTGCATTTTTCAAGTTGTTGATAGGCTCTGTTTCTTATAAATGTGCCTATTCATCCGAATTGAAGTAACTCATGGATCTCTCCAAAGACAACCATCTGTGTTAGAAGCAGAATCATGTAGAACATGGTTTGCCTTTGGGAAGTGTGTTACTTTTTGAACTAATACTTGCTGCAACTTAGGTGTTTAAAGGTGGGGATAGTTACCGTTTGCTGCATGTAGCCATGTTCTGCTAAGTTGAAGAAACACGTGTATCTCTCGACATAAAATCTTCTGTGTTATAAGTGGTAGCATGTAGCACATTGTTGTCCAGTTAAAATTGTGTTAGTTTTTGAAAGGAATACTTAATGAAAATCTTAGTGTTCTAGAGGGAGAAAGGCTCATTTCATTGCAAAATGCCCAATTGCGCTTAGGGAAGTAATGCATGTATCCCTCCAAAAAAAAAAACCAGTCTGTGTTCGAGGCTGCAGCATCTTGCAACTGGTTTCCCTGTGTGAGTTCACTTAGTTTTTGATCGAATTCTTTCTGGAATACGGGTTTCTCAAGGTTGTGATAGGCTCTCTAAATTCCAAAGAGGCTTATGCAGCTGAGTTGAGGAAACACATGTATCTCTCTAAAGACAGCCATCTATGTTAAAAGCAGTAGCATGTAGATCATTGTTTCCCTGGGAGAACTGAGTTAAATTTTAAAAGGAATGCTTCAAGAAAATCATAGTTTCCAAGGTGGAGAAAGGCTCATTTAGTTCCAAATAGGCCTATTCACCGGAGTTGAAGGAAAACATGGACCTCTGCAAAGAAAACCATCCCTGTTAGAAACATTGGCATGAGAAACATTGCATCCACACCAGAATGGAGTTAGTTGTTGAAAGGAATACTTCCTGCAATATAGGTGTTTCAGGTTGGGGATAGGATGTGTTAGCTCCAAAAAGGCCTATTCAGCTAACATGAAGGAAAACATAAATTACTTCAAAGTAAAAATCTTTGGTTAGAAACTGAAACATGTTGCAGATTGTGCCTTGTGACAGTTAATTTATCTTTTCAAAGAACTACTTCCTGCAACGTATATGTTTCAAGGAGAAAATAAGCTCTGTTTGCCTCAAATAGGCATGTTCAACTAAGATGAAGAAACACATAGATCTGGCAAAGGAAAACCATCTGAGTTCCAAGCATGAGCATCTAAATCATTGCTACCTTGTTGAATTTCCTTAGTTGTTGACAACAATTCATCCTCTAAATCATGGATTTAAACAGGGAGAAAGGCTCTGTGTCATCCAGATAGGCCTTTTCAGCTAATTTGAAAGAACACATGTATACCTAGGTAGAAAATCATGTTTGTAAGAAGCACGAGTATTAGGATCTTGTGGCATAGTGAGAATTGAGTTCGTTTTTCAAAGGAATACTTCCTGAATATCACAGTTTTCATGGTGCGGAGAGCTCACGTTTTTCCAAGTAGAGCTATTCAGCTGAGCTGAAGGAAAACATGTATCTGTCCAAGGACAATCAACTGTGTTAGAAGGACTGGCATGTAGAACCTTCTTTCCAAGTGATAATTTAGTTTATTTTTGATAGGAAAACTTCCTGGAAATCATAGTTTTAAAGGTGGAGAAAGGCTTATTTTATTCCACATGGTCTGTTCAACTGAGTTGAAGAAACACTTGTATCACTCCAAAAAATCATCTATGTTAGATGTTACAGCATCCTGCACATTGTTTCCCACGGAGTTGTGTTAGTCTTTGAAAGGAATACTTCTTGCAGCATGGGTTTTCCAAGGTCGGGATAGTCTCTGTGTGCTTCCCATTGGCCAGTTTAGTTAAGGTGAGGAAAGACATGTATCCCTTGGAAGGAAATCTTCAGTGTTAGAAGCAGGAGCTTCAACCACATTTTTTCCCTGTACGAAATTGTGTAAGTTTTGGAAGGGAATAGTTCCCTAAAATCATAATTTTCAATGTTTAGAAAGGCTCATTTTGTTCCATATAGGCCTAAACAGTTGAGTTGAAGAAACACAAGTATCTCTCAAAAGACACCCATGTGTTTAGGACAGGAGTATCTAGAGCATTGTTTCCTTTTAGAATTGACTTAGTTTTTCAATGTATACTTCCTGCAACTTAGGGGGTTCAAGTTGGACATAGTCTCTTTTTCTGCCCACTAGGCCAAGTGAGCTTCAATGAAGAAACACATGTCTCGCTCCAAGAAAACGTTTTGTTAGAAGCAGGAGGCTCCAGAACACTGTTTCCCTGTGAGAATTGAGTTAATGTACCAAGGAATACTGTCTGAAAATCATACTTTTCATTGTGGAGAAATGGTCACGTTGTTGCAAAAAGGCCTATTGAGCTGAGTTGGAGAAACACATGTATCTCTCCACAGACACCCATGTGTCCTTGAAGCAGGATGATCGGGAGCCCTGATTTCCTTGAGAATTGTGGTAGGTTTTCAAGGAATGCTTCCTACCAATTTGGAGTTTCAAGGTCGAGATAGGCTCTGCTTCCTCCAATTAGGCCTCTTCAGTGAATTTCAAGACACACATTTATCTCTCGGAGGACAACCATCTGTGTATGAATCAGAAGCAGATAGCACATTGGGGCATAGTGAGAATTGAGTTAAGTTTGAAAGAAACCCTTCCTGAAAATCGATGTTTTCAAGTGGTCTGTAGGTTCTGCTTATTCCAAATAGGCCATGTCAGCTAAGGTAAGGATACAAATGTATCTCTCGACAGGAAGACATTGGTGTTTGAAGCAGGAGCTTCAAGCACATTGTTTCCAGGGTATAATTCATTGAGTTTTTGAAAGGAAAGCTACCTGAAAATCATAATTCACAAGATGGAGAAAGGCTCATTTTGTGCCAAATAGCAGTCTTCAGGTGATTTGGAGAAACACATGTGTCTCACCAAGACAACCTGGTGTGTAAGAAGCAGTAGCATCAAGAACATTGTTTTCAAGAGATAAGTGTGTTAGTTTTTGAAGGAATACATCATGCAAATCATCGTTCTCCAGGTGCATATGAGCTAAGATTGCTTCTAATAGCCCTACTCAGCACACCTGAAGAAACACATATATCACTCCAAAGAAAACCATCAATCTTAGAAGCTGCAACATCGAGCTGTTGGCTCCCCATGTGAATCAATTAAGGATTCGAAAAGAATACCTCCTGTAACAAAGGGGTTTCACGGTGGAGATAGGCTCTGTTTGCTGCAACTAGACCTATTCAGCTGAGTGGAAAAAACTCATGAATCTGTCCAAAGTAAACCATCTTTGCTACATGCCGCAGCATCCCTCATGTTGTTTTCCTTTGAAAATCAATTGAGATTTTGAAAGGAATACTGCCTGCTTCTCAAGTGTTTTAAGGTAGAAATAGGTTCTGTTTCCTCCAAACAGGCCTAGTCAGACACCCTGAATAAACACATAAATCTCTGCAAATAATCCATCTCTGTTTGAAGCAGAAGCATCTAGCGCATTGTTTCCCTGTGAGAATTCAGTTAGTTGTGAGAGCAATACTTTCTGCAACTTAGGTGTTTCAAGGTGAAGGTACGGTCCTTTCCTCCAATTAGGCCTATTCACCGACTTGAAGAAACACATATATCTCACAATAAACCAACTACATTAGAAGTTGTAGCAGTTAGCATATTGTTTCTGTGTGAGAATCGAATTACATTTTTATAGGGCTGTTCCTAGAACTTACATGTTTCAAGGTGGACATAAGCTCAGTTAGCTCCAAATAGGCCTATTTGTCTCAGCTGAAGAATAACATGGACCTCTCAAAGGAAAACCATCGGTATTAGAGGAATGAGAGTCTAGCTTATTGTTCATTTTTGAGAATTGAGTTAGTTTTTCGAGGAATACTTCCTGCAAATCACAGTTTGCAAGGTGGAGAAAGGCTCATTTCTTTCAAAAATGGCCTACCAAGCTCACTTGTAGAAATGCTACCTACCTGTCCAAATTAAACGAGCGATGTCAACGGCTGTAGCATCCTGCACATTGTTTCCCTCTGAGAGTTTAGTTCATTTTGGAATGGAAAACTTGGTGCACTGTGCATTTTTCAAGTTGTTGATAGGCTCTCTTTCTTATAAATGTGCCTATTCATCCAAATTGAAGTAACTCATGGATCTCTCCAAAGACAACCATCTGTGTTAGAAGCAGAATCATGTAGAACATGGTTTGCCTTTGGGAAGTGTGTTACTTTTTGAACTAATACTTGCTGCAACTTAGGTGTTTAAAGGTGGGGATAGTTACCGTTTGCTGCATGTAGCCATGTTCTGCTAAGTTGAAGAAACACGTGTATCTCTCGACATAAAATCTTCCGTGTTATAAGTGGTAGCATGTAGCACATTGCTGTCCAGTTAAAATTGTGTTAGTTTTTGAAAGGAATACTTAATGAAAATCTTAGTGTTCTAGAGGGAGAAAGGCTCATTTCATTGCAAAATGCCCAATTGCGCTTAGGGAAGTAATGCATGTATCCCTCCAAAAAAAAAAACCAGTCTGTGTTCGAGGCTGCAGCATCTTGCAACTGGTTTCCCTGTGTGAGTTCACTTAGTTTTTGATCGAATTCTTTCTGGAATATGGGTTTCTCAAGGTTGTGATAGGCTCTCTAAATTCCAAAGAGGCTTATGCAGCTGAGTTGAGGAAACACATGTATCTCTCTAAAGACAGCCATCTATGTTAAAAGCAGTAGCATGTAGATCATTGTTTCACTGGGAGAACTGAGTTAAATTTTAAAAGGAATGCTTCAAGAAAATCATAGTTTCCAAGGTGGAGAAAGGCTCATTTAGTTCCAAATAGGCCTATTCACCGGAGTTGAAGGAAAACATGGACCTCTGCAAAGAAAACCATCCCTGTTAGAAACATTGGCATGAGAAACATTGCATCCACACCAGAATGGAGTTAGTTGTTGAAAGGAATACTTCCTGCAATATAGGTGTTTCAGGTTGGGGATATGATGTGTTAGCTCCAAAAAGGCCTATTCAGCTAACATGAAGGAAAACATAAATTACTTCAAAGTAAAAATCTTTGGTTAGAAACTGAAACATGTTGCAGATTGTGCCTTGTGACAGTTAATTTATCTTTTCAGAGAACTACTTCCTGCAACGTATATGTTTCAAGGAGAAAATAAGCTCTGTTTGCCTCAAATAGGCATGTTCAACTAAGATGAAGAAACACATAGATCTGGCAAAGGAAAACCATCTGAGTTCCAAGCATGAGCATCTAAATCATTGCTACCTTGTTGAATTTCCTTAGTTTTTGACAACAATTCATCCTCTAAATCATGGATTTAAACAGGGAGAAAGGCTCTGTGTCATCCAGATAGGCCTTTTCAGCTAATTTGAAAGAACACATGTATACCTAGGTAGAAAATCATGTTTGTAAGAAGCACGAGTATTAGGATCTTGTGGCCTAGTGAGAATTGAGTTCGTTTTTCAAAGGAATACTTCCTGAATATCACAGTTTTCATGGTGCGGAGAGCTCACGTTTTTCCAAGTAGAGCTATTCAGCTGAGCTGAAGGAACACATGTATCTGTCCAAGGACAATCAACTGTGTTAGAAGGACTGGCATGTAGAACCTTCTTTCCAAGTGATAATTTAGTTTATTTTTGATAGGAAAACTTCCTGGAAATCATAGTTTTAAAGGTGGAGAAAGGCTTATTTTATTCCACATGGTCTGTTCAACTGAGTTGAAGAAACACTTGTATCACTCCAAAAAATCATCTATGTTAGATGTTACAGCATCCTGCACATTGTTTCCCACGGAGTTGTGTTAGTCTTTGAAAGGAATACTTCTTGCAGCATGGGTTTTCCAAGGTCGGGATAGTCTCTGTGTGCTTCCCATTGGCCAGTTTAGTTAAGGTGAGGAAAGACATGTATCCCTTGGAAGGAAATCTTCAGTGTTAGAAGCAGGAGCTTCAACCACATCTTTTCCCTGTACGAAATTGTGTAAGTTTTGGAAGGGAATAGTTCCCTAAAATCATAATTTTCAATGTTTAGAAGGGCTCATTTTGTTCCATATAGGCCTAAACAGTTGAGTTGAAGAAACACAAGTATCTCTCAAAAGACACCCATGTGTTTAGGACAGGAGTATCTAGAGCATTGTTTCCTGTTAGAATTGACTTAGTTTTTCAATGTATACTTCCTGCAACTTAGGGGGTTCACGTTGGACACAGTATCTTTTTCCTCCCACTAGGCCAAGTGAGCTTCAATGAAGAAACACATGTCTCGCTCCAAGAAAACGTTCTTTGTTAGAAGCAGGAGGCTCCAGAACACTGTTTCCCTGTGAGAATTGAGTTAATGTACAAAGGAATACTGTCGGAAAATCATACTTTTCATTGTGGAGAAATGGTCACGTTGTTGCAAAAAGGCCTATTGAGCTGAGTTGGAGAAACACATGTATCTCTCCACAGACACCCATCTGTCCTTGAAGCAGGATGATCGGGAGCCCTGATTTCCTTGAGAATTGTGCGAGGTTTTCAAGGAATGCTTCCTACCAATTTGGAGTTTCAAGGTCGAGATAGGCTCTGCTTCCTCCAATTAGGCCTCTTCAGTGAATTTCAAGACACACATTTATCTCTCGGAGGACAACCATCTGTGTATGAATCAGAAGCAGATAGCACATTGGGGCATAGTGAGAATTGAGTTAAGTTTGAAAGAAACCCTTCCTGAAAATCGATGTTTTCAACTGGTCTGTAGGTTCTGCTCATTCCAAATAGGCCATGTCAGCTAAGGTAAGGATACAAATGTATCTCTCGACAGGAAGACATTGGTGTTTGAAGCAGGAGCTTCAAGCACATTGTTTGCAGGGTATAATTCATTGAGTTTTTGAAAGGAAAGCTACCTGAAAATCATAATTCACAAGATGGAGAAAGGCTCATTTTGTGCCAAATAGCAGTCTTCAGGTGATTTGGAGAACCACATGTGTCTCACCAAGACAACCTGGTGTGTAAGAAGCAGTAGCATCAAGAACATTGTTTTCAAGAGATAACTGTGTTAGTTTTTGAAGGAATACATCATGCAAATCATCGTTCTCCAGGTGCATATGAGCTAAGATTGCTTCTAATAGCCCTACTCAGCACACCTGAAGAAACACATATATCACTCCAAAGAAAACCATCAATCTTAGAAGCTGCAACATCGAGCTGTTGGCTCCCCATGTGAATCAATTAAGGATTCGAAAAGAATACCTCCTGTAACAAAGGGGTTTCACGGTGGAGATAGGCTCTGTTTGCTGCAACTAGACCTATTCAGCTGAGTGGAAAAAACTCATGAATCTGTCCAAAGTAAACCATCTTTGCTACATGCCGCAGCATCCCTATGTTGTTTTCCTTTGAAAATCAATTGAGATTTTGAAAGGAATACTGCCTGCTTCTCAAGTGTTTTAAGGTAGAAATAGGTTCTGTTTCCTCCAAACAGGCCTAGTCAGACACCCTGAATAAACACATAAATCTCTGCAAATAATCCATCTCTGTTTGAAGCAGAAGCATCTAGCACATTGTTTCCCTGTGAGAATTCAGTTAGTTGTGAGAGCAATACTTTCTGCAACTTAGGTGTTTCAAGGTGAAGGTACGGTCCTCTCCTCCAATTAGGCCTATTCAGCCGACTTGAAGAAACACATATATCTCACAATAAACCAACTACATTAGAAGCTGTAGCAGTTAGCATATTGTTTCTGTGTGAGAATCGAATTACATTTTTATAGGGCTGTTCCTAGAACTTACATGTTTCAAGGTGGACATAAGCTCAGTTAGCTCGAAATAGGAATATTTGTCTCAGCTGAAGAATAACATGGATCTCTCAAAGGAAAACCATCGGTATTAGAGGAATGAGAGTCTAGCTTATTGTTCATTTTTGAGAATTGAGTTAGTTTTTCGAGGAATACTTCCTGCAAATCACAGTTTGCAAGGTGGAGAAAGGCTCATTTCTTTCAAAAATGGCCTACCGAGCTCACTTGTAGAAATGCTACCTACCTGTCCAAAGGAAACGAGCGATGTCAACGGCTGTAGCATAATGCACATTGTTCCCCTCTGAGAGTTTAGTTCATTTTGGAATGGAAAACTTGGTGCACTGTGCATTTTTCAAGTTGTTGCTAGGCTCTCTTTCTTATAAATGTGCCTATTCATCCGAATTGAAGTAACTCATGGATCTCTCCAAAGACAACCATCTGTGTTAGAAGCAGAATCATGTAGAACATGGTTTGCCTTTGGGAAGTGTGTTACTTTTTGAACTAATACTTGCTGCGACTTAGGTGTTTAAAGGTGGGGATAGTTACCGTTTGCTGCATGTAGCCATGTTTTGCTAAGTAGAACACGTGTATCTCTCGACATAAAATCTTCCGTGTTATAAGTGGTAGCATGTAGCACATTGTTGTCCAGTTAAAATTGTGTTAGTTTTTGAAAGGAATACTTAATGAAAATCTTAGTGTTCTAGAGGGAGAAAGGCTCATTTCATTCCAAAATGCCCAATTGCGCTTAGGGAAGTAATGCATGTATCCCTCCAAAAAAAAAAAACAGTCTGTGTTCGAGGCTGCAGCATCTTGCAACTGGTTTCCCTGTGTGAGTTCACTTAGTTTTTGATCGAATTCTTTCTGGAATATGGGTTTCTCAAGGTTGTGATAGGCTCTCTAAATTCCAAAGAGGCTTATGCAGCTGAGTTGAGGAAACACATGTATCTCTCTAAAGACAGCCATCTATGTTAAAAGCAGTAGCATGTAGATCATTGTTTCCCTGGGAGAACTGAGTTAAATTTTAAAAGGAATGCTTCAAGAAAATCATAGTTTCCAAGGTGGAGAAAGGCTCATTTAGTTCCAAATAGGCCTATTCACCGGAGTTGAAGGAAAACATGGACCTCTGCAAAGAAAACCATCCCTGTTAGAAACATTGGCATGAGAAACATTGCATCCACACCAGAATGGAGTTAGTTGTTGAAAGGAATACTTCCTGCAATATAGGTGTTTCAGGTTGGGGATAGGATGTGTTAGCTCCAAAAAGGCCTATTCTGCTAACATGAAGGAAAACATAAATTACTTCAAAGTAAAAATCTTTGGTTAGAAACTGAAACATGTTGCAGATTGTGCCTTGTGACAGTTAATTTATCTTTTCAAAGAACTACTTCCTGCAACGTATATGTTTCAAGGAGAAAATAAGCTCTGTTTGCCTCAAATAGGCATGTTCAACTAAGATGAAGAAACACATAGATCTGGCAAAGGAAAACCATCTGAGTTCCAAGCATGAGCATCTAAATCATTGCTACCTTGTTGAATTTCCTTAGTTGTTGACAACAATTCATCCTCTAAATCATGGATTTAAACAGGGAGAAAGGCTCTGTGTCATCCAGATAGGCCTTTTCAGCTAATTTGAAAGAACACATGTATACCTAGGTAGAAAATCATGTTTGTAAGAAGCACGAGTATTAGGATCTTGTGGCCTAGTGAGAATTGAGTTCGTTTTTCAAAGGAATACTTCCTGAATATCACAGTTTTCATGGTGCGGAGAGCTCACGTTATTCCAAGTAGAGCTATTCAGCTGAGCTGAAGGAACACATGTATCTGTCCAAGGACAACCAAGTGTGTTAGAAGGACTGCCATTTAGAACTTTCTTTCCAAGTGATAATTTAGTTTATTTTTGATAGGAAAACTTCCTGGAAATCATAGTTTTAAAGGTGGAGAAAGGCTTATTTTATTCCACATGGTCTGTTCAACTGAGTTGAAGAAACACTTGTATCACTCCAAAAAATCATCTATGTTAGATGTTACAGCATCCTGCACATTGTTTCCCACGGAGTTGTGTTAGTCTTTGAAAGGAATACTTCTTGCAGCATGGGTTTTCCAAGGTCGGGATAGTCTCTGTGTGCTTCCCATTGGCCAGTTTAGTTAAGGTGAGGAAAGACATGTATCCCTTGGAAGGAAATCTTCAGTGTTAGAAGCAGGAGCTTCAACCACATCTTTTCCCTGTACGAAATTGTGTAAGTTTTGGAAGGGAATAGTTCCCTAAAATCATAATTTTCAATGTTTAGAAGGGCTCATTTTGTTCCATATACGCCTAAACAGTTGAGTTGAAGAAACACAAGTATCTCTCAAAAGACACCCATGTGTTTAGGACAGGAGTATCTAGAGCATTGTTTCCTTTAAGAATTGACTTAGTTTTCCAATGTATACTTCCTGCAACTTAGGGGGTTCAAGTTGGACATAGTCTCTTTTTCTGCCCACTAGGCCAAGTGAGCTTCAATGAAGAAACACATGTCTCGCTCCAAGAAAACGTTTTGTTAGAAGCAGGAGGCTCCAGAACACTGTTTCCCTGTGAGAATTGAGTTAATGTACCAAGGAATACTGTCTGAAAATCATACTTTTCATTGTGGAGAAATGGTCACGTTGTTGCAAAAAGGCCTATTGAGCTGAGTTGGAGAAACGCATGTATCTCTCCACAGACACCCATCTGTCCTTGAAGCAGGATGATCGGGAGCCCTGATTTCCTTGAGAATTGTGGGAGGTTTTCAAGGAATGCTTCCTGGCAATTTGGAGTTTCAAGGTCGAGATAGGCTCTGCTTCCTCCAATTAGGCCTCTTCAGTGAATTTCAAGACACACATTTATCTCTCGGAGGACAACCATCTGTGTATGAATCAGAAGCAGATAGCACATTGGGGCATAGTGAGAATTGAGTTAAGTTTGAAAGAAACCCTTCCTGAAAATCGATGTTTTCAACTGGTCTGTAGGTTCTGCTCATTCCAAATAGGCCATGTCAGCTAAGGTAAGGATACAAATGTATCTCTCGACAGGAAGACATTGGTGTTTGAAGCAGGAGCTTCAAGCACATTGTTTGCAGGGTATAATTCATTGAGTTTTTGAAAGGAAAGCTACCTGAAAATCATAATTCACAAGATGGAGAAAGGCTCATTTTGTGCCAAATAGCAGTCTTCAGGTGATTTGGAGAAACACATGTGTCTCACCAAGACAACCTGGTGTGTAAGAAGCAGTAGCATCAAGAACATTGTTTTCAAGAGATAAGTGTGTTAGTTTTTGAAGGAATACATCATGCAAATCATCGTTCTCCAGGTGCATATGAGCTAAGATTGCTTCTAATAGCCCTACTCAGCACACCTGAAGAAACACATATATCACTCCAAAGAAAACCATCAATCTTAGAAGCTGCAACATCGAGCTGTTGGCTCCCCATGTGAATCAATTAAGGATTCGAAAAGAATACCTCCTGTAACAAAGGGGTTTCACGGTGGAGATAGGCTCTGTTTGCTGCAACTAGACCTATTCAGCTGAGTGGAAAAAACTCATGAATCTGTCCAAAGTAAACCATCTTTGCTACATGCCGCAGCATCCCTCATGTTGTTTTCCTTTGAAAATCAATTGAGATTTTGAAAGGAATACTGCCTGCTTCTCAAGTGTTTTAAGGTAGAAATAGGTTCTGTTTCCTCCAAACAGGCCTAGTCAGACACCCTGAATAAACACATAAATCTCTGCAAATAATCCATCTCTGTTTGAAGCAGAAGCATCTAGCGCATTGTTTCCCTGTGAGAATTCAGTTAGTTGTGAGAGCAATACTTTCTGCAACTTAGGTGTTTCAAGGTGAAGGTACGGTCCTTTCCTCCAATTAGGCCTATTCAGCCGACTTGAAGAAACACATATATCTCACAATAAACCAACTACATTAGAAGTTGTAGCAGTTAGCATATTGTTTCTGTGTGAGAATCGAATTACATTTTTATAGGGCTGTTCCTAGAACTTACATGTTTCAAGGTGGACATAAGCTCAGTTAGCTCCAAATAGGCCTATTTGTCTCAGCTGAAGAATAACATGGACCTCTCAAAGGAAAACCATCGGTATTAGAGGAATGAGAGTCTAGCTTATTGTTCATTTTTGAGAATTGAGTTAGTTTTTCGAGGAATACTTCCTGCAAATCACAGTTTGCAAGGTGGAGAAAGGCTCATTTCTTTCAAAAATGGCCTACCAAGCTCACTTGTAGAAATGCTACCTACCTGTCCAAATTAAACGAGCGATGTCAACGGCTGTAGCATCCTGCACATTGTTTCCCTCTGAGAGTTTAGTTCATTTTGGAATGGAAAACTTGGTGCACTGTGCATTTTTCAAGTTGTTGATAGGCTCTCTTTCTTATAAATGTGCCTATTCATCCAAATTGAAGTAACTCATGGATCTCTCCAAAGACAACCATCTGTGTTAGAAGCAGAATCATGTAGAACATGGTTTGCCTTTGGGAAGTGTGTTACTTTTTGAACTAATACTTGCTGCAACTTAGGTGTTTAAAGGTGGGGATAGTTACCGTTTGCTGCATGTAGCCATGTTCTGCTAAGTTGAAGAAACACGTGTATCTCTCGACATAAAATCTTCTGTGTTATAAGTGGTAGCATGTAGCACATTGCTGTCCAGTTAAAATTGTGTTAGTTTTTGAAAGGAATACTTAATGAAAATCTTAGTGTTCTAGAGGGAGAAAGGCTCATTTCATTGCAAAATGCCCAATTGCGCTTAGGGAAGTAATGCATGTATCCCTCCAAAAAAAAAAACCAGTCTGTGTTCGAGGCTGCAGCATCTTGCAACTGGTTTCCCTGTGTGAGTTCACTTAGTTTTTGATCGAATTCTTTCTGGAATACGGGTTTCTCAAGGTTGTGATAGGCTCTCTAAATTCCAAAGAGGCTTATGCAGCTGAGTTGAGGAAACACATGTATCTCTCTAAAGACAGCCATCTATGTTAAAAGCAGTAGCATGTAGATCATTGTTTCCCTGGGAGAACTGAGTTAAATTTTAAAAGGAATGCTTCAAGAAAATCATAGTTTCCAAGGTGGAGAAAGGCTCATTTAGTTCCAAATAGGCCTATTCACCGGAGTTGAAGGAAAACATGGACCTCTGCAAAGAAAACCATCCCTGTTAGAAACATTGGCATGAGAAACATTGCATCCACACCAGAATGGAGTTAGTTGTTGAAAGGAATACTTCCTGCAATATAGGTGTTTCAGGTTGGGGATAGGATGTGTTAGCTCCAAAAAGGCCTATTCAGCTAACATGAAGGAAAACATAAATTACTTCAAAGTAAAAATCTTTGGTTAGAAACTGAAACATGTTGCAGATTGTGCCTTGTGACAGTTAATTTATCTTTTCAATGAACTACTTCCTGCAACGTATATGTTTCAAGGAGAAAATAAGCTCTGTTTGCCTCAAATGGGCATGTTCAACTAAGATGAAGAAACACATAGATCTGGCAAAGGAAAACCATCTGAGTTCCAAGCATGAGCATCTAAATCATTGCTACCTTGTTGAATTTCCTTAGTTTTTGACAACAATTCAT
The DNA here is from genome assembly GCF_047511655.1 of Castor canadensis. Classification (NCBI taxonomy): domain Eukaryota; kingdom Metazoa; phylum Chordata; class Mammalia; order Rodentia; family Castoridae; genus Castor; species Castor canadensis. The sequence continues at coordinate 94,876,136 of NC_133395.1, forward strand.
CCTCTAAATCATGGATTTAAACAGGGAGAAAGGCTCTGTGTCATCCAGATACTCTTTTTCAGCTAATTTGAAAGAACACATGTATACCTAGGTAGAAAATCATGTTTGTAAGAAGCACGAGTATTAGGATCTTGTGGCCTAGTGAGAATTGAGTTCGTTTTTCAAAGGAATACTTCCTGAATATCACAGTTTTCATGGTGCAGAGAGCTCACGTTTTTCCAAGTAGAGCTATTCAGCTGAGCTGAAGGTACACATGTATCTGTCCAAGGACAATCAACTGTGTTAGAAGGACTGGCATGTAGAACCTTCTTTCCAAGTGATAATTTAGTTTATTTTTGATAGGAAAACTTCCTGGAAATCATAGTTTTAAAGGTGGAGAAAGGCTTATTTTATTCCACATGGTCTGTTCAACTGAGTTGAAGAAACACTTGTATCACTCCAAAAAATCATCTATGTTAGATGTTACAGCATCCTGCACATTGTTTCCCACGGAGTTGTGTTAGTCTTTGAAAGGAATACTTCTTGCAGCATGGGTTTTCCAAGGTCAGGATAGTCTCTGTGTGCTTCCCATTGGCCAGTTTAGTTAAGGTGAGGAAAGACATGTATCCCTTGGAAGGAAATCTTCAGTGTTAGAAGCAGGAGCTTCAACCACATTTTTTCCCTGTACGAAATTGTGTAAGTTTTGGAAGGGAATAGTTCCCTAAAATCATAATTTTCAAAGTTTAGAAGGGCTCATTTGGTTCCATATAGGCCTAAACAGTTGAGTTGAAGAAACACAAGTATCTCTCAAAAGACACCCATGTGTTTAGGACAGGAGTATCTAGAGCATTGTTTCCTTTAAGAATTGACTTAGTTTTTCAATGTATACTTCCTGCAACTTAGGGGGTTCAAGTTGGACATAGTTTCTTTTTCTGCCCACTAGGCCAAGTGAGCTTTAATGAAGAAACACATGTCTCGCTCCAAGAAAACGTTTTGTTAGAAGCACGAGGCTCCAGAACACTGTTTCCCTGTGAGAATTGAGTTAATGTACCAAGGAATACTGTCTGAAAATCATACTTTTCATTGTGGAGAAATGGTCACGTTGTTGCAAAAAGGCCTATTGAGCTGAGTTGGAGAAACGCATGTATCTCTCCACAGACACCCATCTGTCCTTGAAGCAGGATGATCGGGAGCCCTGATTTCCTTGAGAATTGTGGGAGGTTTTCAAGGAATGCTTCCTGGCAATTTGGAGTTTCAAGGTCGAGATAGGCTCTGCTTCCTCCAATTAGGCCTCTTCAGTGAATTTCAAGACACACATTTATCTCTCGGAGGACAACCATCTGTGTATGAATCAGAAGCAGATAGCACATTGGGGCATAGTGAGAATTGAGTTAAGTTTGAAAGAAACCCTTCCTGAAAATCGATGTTTTCAAGTGGTCTGTAGGTTCTGCTCATTCCAAATACGCCATGTCAGCTAAGGTAAGGATACAAATGTATCTCTCGACAGGAAGACATTGGTGTTTGAAGCAGGAGCTTCAAGCACATTGTTTGCAGGGTATAATTCATTGAGTTTTTGAAAGGAAAGCTACCTGAAAATCATAATTCACAAGATGGAGAAAGGCTCATTTTGTGCCAAATAGCAGTCTTCAGGTGATTTGGAGAAACACATGTGTCTCACCAAGACAACCTGGTGTGTAAGAAGCAGTAGCATCAAGAACATTGTTTTCAAGAGATAAGTGTGTTAGTTTTTGAAGGAATACATCATGCAAATCATCGTTCTCCAGGTGCATATGAGCTAAGATTGCTTCTAATAGCCCTACTCAGCACACCTGAAGAAACACATATATCACTCCAAAGAAAACCATCAATCTTAGAAGCTGCAACATCGAGCTGTTGGCTCCCCATGTGAATCAATTAAGGATTCGAAAAGAATACCTCCTGTAACAAAGGGGTTTCACGGTGGAGATAGGCTCTGTTTGCTGCAACTAGACCTATTCAGCTGAGTGGAAAAAACTCATGAATCTGTCCAAAGTAAACCATCTTTGCTACATGCCGCAGCATCCCTCATGTTGTTTTCCTTTGAAAATCAATTGAGATTTTGAAAGGAATACTGCCTGCTTCTCAAGTGTTTTAAGGTAGAAATAGGTTCTGTTTCCTCCAAACAGGCCTAGTCAGACACCCTGAATAAACACATAAATCTCTGCAAATAATCCATCTCTGTTTGAAGCAGAAGCATCTAGCGCATTGTTTCACTGTGAGAATTCAGTTAGTTGTGAGAGCAATACTTTCTGCAACTTAGGTGTTTCAAGGTGAAGGTTCGGTCCTCTCCTCCAATTAGGCCTATTCAGCCGACTTGAAGAAACACATATATCTCACAATAAACCAACTACATTAGAAGTTGTAGCAGTTAGCATATTGTTTCTGTGTGAGAATCGAATTACACTTTTATAGGGCTGTTCCTAGAACTTACATGTTTCAAGGTAGACATAAGCTCAGTTAGCTCCAAATAGGCCTATTTGTCTCAGCTGAAGAATAACATGGATCTCTCAAAGGAAAACCATCGGTATTAGAGGAATGAGAGTCTAGCTTATTGTTCATTTTTGAGAATTGAGTTAGTTTTTCGAGGAATACTTCCTGCAAATCACAGTTTGCAAGGTGGAGAAAGGCTCATTTCTTTCAAAAATGGCCTACCGAGCTCACTTGTAGAAATGCTACCTACCTGTCCAAAGGAAACGAGCGATGTCAACGGCTGTAGCATCCTGCACATTGTTCCCCTCTGAGAGTTTCGTTCATTTTGAAATGGAAAACTTGGTGCACTGTGCATTTTTCAAGTTGTTGATAGGCTCTCTTTCTTATAAATGTGCCTATTCATCCAAATTGAAGTAACTCATGGATCTCTCCAAAGACAACCATCTGTGTTAGAAGCAGAATCATGTAGAGTATGGTTTGCCTTTGGGAAGTGTGTTACTTTTTGAACTAATACTTGCTGCGACTTAGGTGTTTAAAGGTGGGGATAGTTACCGTTTGCTGCATGTAGCCATGTTTTGCTAAGTAGAAGAAACACGTGTATCTCACGACATAAAATCTTCCGTGTTATAAGTGGTAGCATGTAGCACATTGTTGTCCAGTTAAAATTGTGTTAGTTTTTGAAAGGAATACTTAATGAAAATCTTAGTGTTCTAGAGGGAGAAAGGCTCCTTTCATTGCAAAATGCGCAATTGCGCTTAGGGAAGTAATGCATGTATCCCTCCAAAAAAAAAATACAGTCTGTGTTCGAGGCTGCAGCATCTTGCAACTGGTTTCCCTGTGTGAGTTCACTTAGTTTTTGATCGAATTCTTTCTGGAATATGGGTTTCTCAAGGTTGTGATAGGCTCTCTAAATTCCAAAGAGGCTTATGCAGCTGAGTTGAGGAAACACATGTATCTCTCTAAAGACAGCCATCTATGTTAAAAGCAGTAGCATGTAGATCATTGTTTCCCTGGGAGAACTGAGTTAAATTCTAAAAGGAATGCTTCAAGAAAATCATAGTTTCCAAGGTGGAGAAAGGCTCATTTAGTTCCAAATAGGCCTATTCACCGGAGTTGAAGGAAAACATGGAACTCTGCAAAGAAAACCATCCCTGTTAGAAACATTGGCATGAGAAACATTGCATCCACACCAGAATGGAGTTAGTTGTTGAAAGGAATACTTCCTGCAATATAGGTGTTTCAGGTTGGGGATAGGATGTGTTAGCTCCAAAAAGGCCTATTCTGCTAACATGAAGGAAAACATAAATTACTTCAAAGTAAAAATCTTTGGTTAGAAACTGAAACATGTTGCAGATTGTGCCTTGTGACAGTTAATTTATCTTTTCAAAGAACTACTTCCTGCAACGTATATGTTTCAAGGAGAAAATAAGCTCTGTTTGCCTCAAATAGGCATGTTCAACTAAGATGAAGAAACACATAGATCTGGCAAAGGAAAACCATCTGAGTTCCAAGCATGAGCATCTAAATCATTGCTACCTTGTTGAATTTCCTTAGGTTTTGACAACAATTCATCCTCTAAATCATGGATTTAAACAGGGAGAAAGGCTCTGTGTCATCCAGATAGGCCTTTTCAGCTAATTTGAAAGAACACATGTATACCTAGGTAGAAAATCATGTTTGTAAGAAGCACGAGTATTAGGATCTTGTGGCCTAGTGAGAATTGAGTTCGTTTTTCAAAGGAATACTTCCTGAATATCACAGTTTTCATGGTGCGGAGAGCTCACGTTTTTCCAAGTAGAGCTATTCAGCTGAGCTGAAGGAACACATGTATCTGTCCAAGGACAACCAAGTGTGTTAGAAGGACTGCCATTTAGAACTTTCTTTCCAAGTGATAATTTAGTTTATTTTTGATAGGAAAACTTCCTGGAAATCATAGTTTTAAAGGTGGAGAAAGGCTTATTTTATTCCACATGGTCTGTTCAACTGAGTTGAAGAAACACTTGTATCACTCCAAAAAACCATCTATGTTAGATGTTACAGCATCCTGCACATTGTTTCCCACGGAGTTGTGTTAGTCTTTGAAAGGAATACTTCTTGCAGCATGGGTTTTCCAAGGTCGGGATAGTCTCTGTGTGCTTCCCATCGGCCAGTTTAGCCAAGCTGAGGAAAGACATGTATCCCTTGGTAGGAAATCTTGAGTGTTAGAAGCAGGAGCTTCAACCACATTTTTTCCCTGTACGAAATTGTGTAAGTTTTGGAAGGGAATAGTTCCCTAAAATCATAATTTTCAATGTTTAGAAAGGCTCATTTTGTTCCATATAGGCCTAAACAGTTGAGTTGAAGAAACACAAGTATCTCTCAAAAGACACCCATGTTTTTAGGACAGGAGTATCTAGAGCATTGTTTCCTGTTAGAATTGACTTAGTTTTTCAATGTATACTTCCTGCAACTTAGGGGGTTCAAGTTGGACACAGTGTCTTTTTCCTCCCACTAGGCCAAGTGAGCTTCAATGAAGAAACACATGTCTCGCTCCAAGAAAACGTTCTTTGTTAGAAGCAGGAGGCTCCAGAACACTGTTTCCCTGTGAGAATTGAGTTAATGTACCAAGGAATACTGTCTGAAAATCATACTTTTCATTGTGGAGAAATGGTCACGTTGTTGCAAAAAGGCCTATTGAGCTGAGTTGGAGAAACGCATGTATCTCTCCACAGACACCCATCTGTCCTTGAAGCAGGATGATCGGGAGCCCTGATTTCCTTGAGAATTGTGGGAGGTTTTCAAGGAATGCTTCCTGGCAATTTGGAGTTTCAAGGTCGAGATAGGCTCTGCTTCCTCCAATTAGGCCTCTTCAGTGAATTTCAAGACACACATTTATCTCTCGGAGGACAACCATCTGTGTATGAATCAGAAGCAGATAGCACATTGGGGCATAGTGAGAATTGAGTTAAGTTTGAAAGAAACCCTTCGTGAAAATCGATGTTTTCAACTGGTCTGTAGGTTCTGCTCATTCCAAATAGGCCATGTCAGCTAAGGTAAGGATACAAATGTATCTCTCGACAGGAAGACATTGGTGTTTGAAGCAGGAGCTTCAAGCACATTGTTTGCAGGGTATAATTCATTGAGTTTTTGAAAGGAAAGCTACCTGAAAATCATAATTCACAAGATGGAGAAAGGCTCATTTTGTGCCAAATAGCAGTCTTCAGGTGATTTGGAGAAACACATGTGTCTCACCAAGACAACCTGGTGTGTAAGAAACAGTAGCATCAAGAACATTGTTTTCAAGAGATAAGTGTGTTAGTTTTTGAAGGAATACATCATGCAAATCATCGTTCTCCAGGTGCATATGAGCTAAGATTGCTTCTAATAGCCCTACTCAGCACACCTGAAGAAACACATATATCACTCCAAAGAAAACCATCAATCTTAGAAGCTGCAACATCGAGCTGTTGCCTCCCCATGTGAATCAATTAAGGATTCGAAAAGAATACCTCCTGTAACAAAGGGGTTTCACGGTGGAGATAAGCTGTTTGCTGCAACTAGACCTATTCAGCTGAGTGGAAAAAACTCATGAATCTGTCCAAAGTAAACCATCTTTGCTACATGCCGCAGCATCCCTCATGTTGTTTTCCTTTGAAAATCAATTGAGATTTTGAAAGGAATACTGCCTGCTTCTCAAGTGTTTTAAGGTAGAAATAGGTTCTGTTTCCTCCAAACAGGCCTAGTCAGACACCCTGAATAAACACATAAATCTCTGCAAATAATCCATCTCTGTTTGAAGCAGAAGCATCTAGCGCATTGTTTCCCTGTGAGAATTCAGTTAGTTGTGAGAGCAATACTTTCTGCAACTTAGGTGTTTCAAGGTGAAGGTACGGTCCTCTCCTCCAATTAGGCCTATTCAGCCGACTTGAAGAAACACATATATCTCACAATAAACCAACTACATTAGAAGTTGTAGCAGTTAGCATATTGTTTCTGTGTGAGAATCGAATTACATTTTTATAGGGCTGTTCCTAGAACTTACATGTTTCAAGGTGGACATAAGCTCAGTTAGCTCCAAATAGGCCTATTTGTCTCAGCTGAAGAATAACATGGATCTCTCAAAGGAAAACCATCGGTATTAGAGGAATGAGAGTCTAGCTTATTGTTCATTTTGAGAATTGAGTTAGTTTTTCGAGGAATACTTCCTGCAAATCACAGTTTGCAAGGTGGAGAAAGGCTCATTTCTTTCAAAAATGGCCTACCAAGCTCACTTGTACAAATGCTACCTACCTGTCCAAAGGAAACGAGCGATGTCAACGGCTGTAGCATCCTGCACATTGTTCCCCTCTGAGAGTTTCGTTCATTTTGGAATGGAAAACTTGGTGCACTGTGCATTTTTCAAGTTGTTGATAGGCTCTCTTTCTTATAAATGTGCCTATTCATCCGAATTGAAGTAACTCATGGATCTCTCCAAAGACAACCATCTGTGTTAGAAGCAGAATCATGTAGAACATGGTTTGCCTTTGGGAAGTGTGTTACTTTTTGAACTAATACTTGCTGCAACTTAGGTGTTTAAAGGTGGGGATAGTTACCGTTTGCTGCATGTAGCCATGTTCTGCTAAGTTGAAGAAACACGTGTATCTCTCGACATAAAATCTTCTGTGTTATAAGTGGTAGCATGTAGCACATTGTTGTCCCGTTAAAATTGTGTTAGTTTTTGAAAGGAATACTTAATGAAAATCTTAGTGTTCTAGAGGGAGAAAGGCTCATTTCATTGCAAAATGCCCAATTGCGCTTAGGGAAGTAATGCATGTATCCCTCCAAAAAACAAAACCAGTCTGTGTTCGAGGCTGCAGCATCTTGCAACTGGTTTCCCTGTGTGAGTTCACTTAGTTTTTGATCGAATTCTTTCTGGAATATGGGTTTCTCAAGGTTGTGATAGGCTCTCTAAATTCCAAAGAGGCTTATGCAGCTGAGTTGAGGAAACACATGTATCTCTCTAAAGACAGCCATCTATGTTAAAAGCAGTAGCATGTAGATCATTGTTTCCCTGGGAGAACTGAGTTAAATTTTAAAAGGAATGCTTCAAGAAAATCATAGTTTCCAAGGTGGAGAAAGGCTCATTTAGTTCCAAATAGGCCTATTCACCGGAGTTGAAGGAAAACATGGACCTCTGCAAAGAAAACCATCCCTGTTAGAAACATTGGCATGAGAAACATTGCATCCACACCAGAATGGAGTTAGTTGTTGAAAGGAATACTTCCTGCAATATAGGTGTTTCAGGTTGGGGATAGGATGTGTTAGCTCCAAAAAGGCCTATTCAGCTAACATGAAGGAAAACATAAATTACTTCAAAGTAAAAATCTTTGGTTAGAAACTGAAACATGTTGCAGATTGTGCCTTGTGACAGTTAATTTATCTTTTCAAAGAACTACTTCCTGCAACGTATATGTTTCAAGGAGAAAATAAGCTCTGTTTGCCTCAAATAGGCATGTTCAACTAAGATGAAGAAACACATAGATCTGGCAAAGGAAAATCATCTGAGTTCCAAGCATGAGCATCTAAATCATTGCTACCTTGTTGAATTTCCTTAGTTGTTGACAACAATTCATCCTCTAAATCATGGATTTAAACAGGGAGAAAGGCTCTGTGTCATCCAGATAGGCCTTTTCAGCTAATTTGAAAGAACACATGTATACCTAGGTAGAAAATCATGTTTGTAAGAAGCACGAGTATTAGGATCTTGTGGCCTAGTGAGAATTGAGTTCGTTTTTCAAAGGAATACTTCCTGAATATCACAGTTTTCATGGTGCGGAGAGCTCACGTTTTTCCAAGTAGAGCTATTCAGCTGAGCTGAAGGAACACATGTATCTGTCCAAGGACAACCAACTGTGTTAGAAGGACTGCCATTTAGAACTTTCTTTCCAAGTGATAATTTAGTTTATTTTTGATAGGAAAACTTCCTGGAAATCATAGTTTTAAAGGTGGAGAAAGGCTGATTTTATTCCACATGGTCTGTTCAACTGAGTTGAAGAAACGCTTGTATCACTCCAAAAAATCATCTATGTTAGATGTTACAGCATCCTGCACATTGTTTCCCACGGAGTTGTGTTAGTCTTTGAAAGGAATACTTCTTGCAGCATGGGTTTTCCAAGGTCGGGATAGTCTCTGTGTGCTTCCCATTGGCCAGTTTAGTTAAGGTGAGGAAAGACATGTATCCCTTGGAAGGAAATCTTCAGTGTTAGAAGCAGGAGCTTCAACCACATTTTTTCCCTGTAGGAAATTGTGTAAGTTTTGGAAGGGAATAGTTCCCTAAAATCATAATTTTCAATGTTTAGAAGGGCTCATTTTGTTCCATATAGGCCTAAACAGTTGAGTTGAAGAAACACAAGTATCTCTCAAAAGACAACCATGTGTTTAGGACAGGAGTATCTAGAGCATTGTTTCCTTTTAGAATTGACTTAGTTTTTCAATGTATACTTCCTGCAACTTAGGGGGTTCAAGTTGGACATAGTCTCTTTTTCTGCCCACTAGGCCAAGTGAGCTTCAATGAAGAAACACATGTCTCGCTCCAAGAAAACGTTTTGTTAGAAGCAGGAGGCTCCAGAACACTGTTTCCCTGTGAGAATTGAGTTAATGTACCAAGGAATACTGTCTGAAAATCATACTTTTCATTGTGGAGAAATGGTCACGTTGTTGCAAAAAATCCTATTGAGCTGAGTTGGAGAAACGCATGTATCTCTCCACAGACACCCATCTGTTCTTGAAGCAGGATGATCGGGAGCCCTGATTTCCTTGAGAATTGTGCGAGGTTTTCAAGGAATGCTTCCTACCAATTTGGAGTTTCAAGGTCGAGATAGGCTCTGCTTCCTCCAATTAGGCCTCTTCAGTGAATTTCAAGACACACATTTATCTCTCGGAGGACAACCATCTGTGTATGAATCAGAAGCAGATAGCACATTGGGGCATAGTGAGAATTGAGTTAAGTTTGAAAGAAACCCTTCCTGAAAATCGATGTTTTCAACTGGTCTGTAGGTTCTGCTCATTCCAAATAGGCCATGTCAGCTAAGGTAAGGATACAAATGTATCTCTCGACAGGAAGACATTGGTGTTTCAAGCAGGAGCTTCAAGCACATTGTTTGCAGGGTATAATTCATTGAGTTTTTGAAAGGAAAGCTACCTGAAAATCATAATTCACAAGATGGAGAAAGGCTCATTTTGTGCCAAATAGCAGTCTTCAGGTGATTTGGAGAAACACATGTGTCTCACCAAGACAACCTGGTGTGTAAGAAGCAGTAGCATCAAGAACATTGTTTTCAAGAGATAAGTGTGTTAGTTTTTGAAGGAATACATCATGCAAATCATCGTTCTCCAGGTGCATATGAGCTAAGATTGCTTCTAATAGCCCTACTCAGCACACCTGAAGAAACACATATATCACTCCAAAGAAAACCATCAATCTTAGAAGCTGCAACATCGAGCTGTTGCCTCCCCATGTGAATCAATTAAGGATTCGAAAAGAATACCTCCTGTAACAAAGGGGTTTCACGGTGGAGATAGGCTCTGTTTGCTGCAACTAGACCTATTCAGCTGAGTGGAAAAAACTCATGAATCTGTCCAAATTAAACCATCTTTGCTACATGCCGCAGCATCCCTCATGTTGTTTTCCTTTGAAAATCAATTGAGATTTTGAAAGGAATACTGCCTGCTTCTCAAGTGTTTTAAGGTAGAAATAGGTTCTGTTTCCTCCAAAAAGGCCTAGTCAGACACCCTGAATAAACACATAAATCTCTGCAAATAATCCATCTCTGTTTGAAGCAGAAGCATCTAGCGCATTGTTTCCCTGTGAGAATTCAGTTAGTTGTGAGAGCAATACTTTCTGCAACTTAGGTGTTTCAAGGTGAAGGTACGGTCCTCTCCTCCAATTAGGCCTATTCAGCCGACTTGAAGAAACACATATATCTCACAATAAACCAACTACATTAGAAGTTGTAGCAGTTAGCATATTGTTTCTGTGTGAGAATCGAATTACATTTTTATAGGGCTGTTCCTAGAACTTACATGTTTCAAGGTGGACATAAGCTCAGTTAGCTCCAAATAGGCCTATTTGTCTCAGCTGAAGAATAACATGGATCTCTCAAAGGAAAACCATCGGTATTAGAGGAATGAGAGTCTAGCTTATTGTTCATTTTTGAGAATTGAGTTAGTTTTTCGAGGAATACTTCCTGCAAATCACAGTTTGCAAGGTGGAGAAAGGCTCATTTCTTTCAAAAATGGCCTACCTAGCTCACTTGTACAAATGCTACCTACCTGTCCAAAGGAAACGAGCGATGTCAACGGCTGTAGCATCCTGCACATTGTTCCCCTCTGAGAGTTTCGTTCATTTTGGAATGGAAAACTTGGTGCACTGTGCATTTTTCAAGTTGTTGATAGGCTCTGTTTCTTATAAATGTGCCTATTCATCCGAATTGAAGTAACTCATGGATCTCTCCAAAGACAACCATCTGTGTTAGAAGCAGAATCATGTAGAACATGGTTTGCCTTTGGGAAGTGTGTTACTTTTTGAACTAATACTTGCTGCAACTTAGGTGTTTAAAGGTGGGGATAGTTACCGTTTGCTGCATGTAGCCATGTTCTGCTAAGTTGAAGAAACACGTGTATCTCTCGACATAAAATCTTCTGTGTTATAAGTGGTAGCATGTAGCACATTGTTGTCCAGTTAAAATTGTGTTAGTTTTTGAAAGGAATACTTAATGAAAATCTTAGTGTTCTAGAGGGAGAAAGGCTCATTTCATTGCAAAATGCCCAATTGCGCTTAGGGAAGTAATGCATGTATCCCTCCAAAAAAAAAAACCAGTCTGTGTTCGAGGCTGCAGCATCTTGCAACTGGTTTCCCTGTGTGAGTTCACTTAGTTTTTGATCGAATTCTTTCTGGAATACGGGTTTCTCAAGGTTGTGATAGGCTCTCTAAATTCCAAAGAGGCTTATGCAGCTGAGTTGAGGAAACACATGTATCTCTCTAAAGACAGCCATCTATGTTAAAAGCAGTAGCATGTAGATCATTGTTTCCCTGGGAGAACTGAGTTAAATTTTAAAAGGAATGCTTCAAGAAAATCATAGTTTCCAAGGTGGAGAAAGGCTCATTTAGTTCCAAATAGGCCTATTCACCGGAGTTGAAGGAAAACATGGACCTCTGCAAAGAAAACCATCCCTGTTAGAAACATTGGCATGAGAAACATTGCATCCACACCAGAATGGAGTTAGTTGTTGAAAGGAATACTTCCTGCAATATAGGTGTTTCAGGTTGGGGATAGGATGTGTTAGCTCCAAAAAGGCCTATTCAGCTAACATGAAGGAAAACATAAATTACTTCAAAGTAAAAATCTTTGGTTAGAAACTGAAACATGTTGCAGATTGTGCCTTGTGACAGTTAATTTATCTTTTCAAAGAACTACTTCCTGCAACGTATATGTTTCAAGGAGAAAATAAGCTCTGTTTGCCTCAAATAGGCATGTTCAACTAAGATGAAGAAACACATAGATCTGGCAAAGGAAAACCATCTGAGTTCCAAGCATGAGCATCTAAATCATTGCTACCTTGTTGAATTTCCTTAGTTGTTGACAACAATTCATCCTCTAAATCATGGATTTAAACAGGGAGAAAGGCTCTGTGTCATCCAGATAGGCCTTTTCAGCTAATTTGAAAGAACACATGTATACCTAGGTAGAAAATCATGTTTGTAAGAAGCACGAGTATTAGGATCTTGTGGCCTAGTGAGAATTGAGTTCGTTTTTCAAAGGAATACTTCCTGAATATCACAGTTTTCATGGTGCGGAGAGCTCACGTTTTTCCAAGTAGAGCTATTCAGCTGAGCTGAAGGAACACATGTATCTGTCCAAGGACAACCAACTGTGTTAGAAGGACTGCCATTTAGAACTTTCTTTCCAAGTGATAATTTAGTTTATTTTCGATAGGAAAACTTCCTGGAAATCATAGTTTTAAAGGTGGAGAAAGGCTGATTTTATTCCACATGGTCTGTTCAACTGAGTTGAAGAAACGCTTGTATCACTCCAAAAAATCATCTATGTTAGATGTTACAGCATCCTGCACATTGTTTCCCACGGAGTTGTGTTAGTCTTTGAAAGGAATACTTCTTGCAGCATGGGTTTTCCAAGGTCGGGATAGTCTCTGTGTGCTTCCCATTGGCCAGTTTAGTTAAGGTGAGGAAAGACATGTATCCCTTGGAAGGAAATCTTCAGTGTTAGAAGCAGGAGCTTCAACCACATTTTTTCCCTGTAGGAAATTGTGTAAGTTTTGGAAGGGAATAGTTCCCTAAAATCATAATTTTCAATGTTTAGAAGGGCTCATTTTGTTCCATATAGGCCTAAACAGTTGAGTTGAAGAAACACAAGTATCTCTCAAAAGACAACCATGTGTTTAGGACAGGAGTATCTAGAGCATTGTTTCCTTTTAGAATTGACTTAGTTTTTCAATGTATACTTCCTGCAACTTAGGGGGTTCAAGTTGGACATAGTCTCTTTTTCTGCCCACTAGGCCAAGTGAGCTTCAATGAAGAAACACATGTCTCGCTCCAAGAAAACGTTTTGTTAGAAGCAGGAGGCTCCAGAACACTGTTTCCCTGTGAGAATTGAGTTAATGTACCAAGGAATACTGTCTGAAAATCATACTTTTCATTGTGGAGAAATGGTCACGTTGTTGCAAAAAATCCTATTGAGCTGAGTTGGAGAAACGCATGTATCTCTCCACAGACACCCATCTGTTCTTGAAGCAGGATGATCGGGAGCCCTGATTTCCTTGAGAATTGTGGGAGGTTTTCAAGGAATGCTTCCTACCAATTTGGAGTTTCAAGGTCGAGATAGGCTCTGCTTCCTCCAATTAGGCCTCTTCAGTGAATTTCAAGACACACATTTATCTCTCGGAGGACAACCATCTGTGTATGAATCAGAAGCAGATAGCACATTGGGGCATAGTGAGAATTGAGTTAAGTTTGAAAGAAACCCTTCCTGAAAATCGATGTTTTCAAGTGGTCTGTAGGTTCTGCTCATTCCAAATAGGCCATGTCAGCTAAGGTAAGGATACAAATGTATCTCTCGACAGGAAGACATTGGTGTTTCAAGCAGGAGCTTCAAGCACATTGTTTGCAGGGTATAATTCATTGAGTTTTTGAAAGGAAAGCTACCTGAAAATCATAATTCACAAGATGGAGAAAGGCTCATTTTGTGCCAAATAGCAGTCTTCAGGTGATTTGGAGAAACACATGTGTCTCACCAAGACAACCTGGTGTGTAAGAAGCAGTAGCATCAAGAACATTGTTTTCAAGAGATAAGTGTGTTAGTTTTTGAAGGAATACATCATGCAAATCATCGTTCTCCAGGTGCATATGAGCTAAGATTGCTTCTAATAGCCCTACTCAGCACACCTGAAGAAACACATATATCACTCCAAAGAAAACCATCAATCTTAGAAGCTGCAACATCGAGCTGTTGGCTCCCCATGTGAATCAATTAAGGATTCGAAAAGAATACCTCCTGTAACAAAGGGGTTTCACGGTGGAGATAGGCTCTGTTTGCTGCAACTAGACCTATTCAGCTGAGTGGAAAAAACTCATGAATCTGTCCAAAGTAAACCATCTTTGCTACATGCCGCAGCATCCCTCATGTTGTTTTCCTTTGAAAATCAATTGAGATTTTGAAAGGAATACTGCCTGCTTCTCAAGTGTTTTAAGGTAGAAATAGGTTCTGTTTCCTCCAAAAAGGCCTAGTCAGACACCCTGAATAAACACATAAATCTCTGCAAATAATCCATCTCTGTTTGAAGCAGAAGCATCTAGCGCATTGTTTCCCTGTGAGAATTCAGTTAGTTGTGAGAGCAATACTTTCTGCAACTTAGGTGTTTCAAGGTGAAGGTACAGTCCTCTCCTCCAATTAGGCCTATTCAGCCGACTTGAAGAAACACATATATCTCACAATAAACCAACTACATTAGAAGTTGTAGCAGTTAGCATATTGTTTCTGTGTGAGAATCGAATTACATTTTTATAGGGCTGTTCCTAGAACTTACATGTTTCAAGGTGGACATAAGCTCAGTTAGCTCCAAATAGGCCTATTTGTCTCAGCTGAAGAATAACATGGATCTCTCAAAGGAAAACCATCGGTATTAGAGGAATGAGAGTCTAGCTTATTGTTCATTTTTGAGAATTGAGTTAGTTTTTCGAGGAATACTTCCTGCAAATCACAGTTTGCAAGGTGGAGAAAGGCTCATTTCTTTCAAAAATGGCCTACCTAGCTCACTTGTACAAATGCTACCTACCTGTCCAAAGGAAACGAGCGATGTCAACGGCTGTAGCATCCTGCACATTGTTCCCCTCTGAGAGTTTCGTTCATTTTGGAATGGAAAACTTGGTGCACTGTGCATTTTTCAAGTTGTTGATAGGCTCTGTTTCTTATAAATGTGCCTATTCATCCGAATTGAAGTAACTCATGGATCTCTCCAAAGACAACCATCTGTGTTAGAAGCAGAATCATGTAGAACATGGTTTGCCTTTGGGAAGTGTGTTACTTTTTGAACTAATACTTGCTGCAACTTAGGTGTTTAAAGGTGGGGATAGTTACCGTTTGCTGCATGTAGCCATGTTCTGCTAAGTTGAAGAAACACGTGTATCTCTCGACATAAAATCTTCTGTGTTATAAGTGGTAGCATGTAGCACATTGTTGTCCAGTTAAAATTGTGTTAGTTTTTGAAAGGAATACTTAATGAAAATCTTAGTGTTCTAGAGGGAGAAAGGCTCATTTCATTGCAAAATGCGCAATTGCGCTTAGGGAAGTAATGCATGTATCCCTCCAAAAAAAAAAACCAGTCTGTGTTCGAGGCTGCAGCATCTTGCAACTGGTTTCCCTGTGTGAGTTCACTTAGTTTTTGATCGAATTCTTTCTGGAATATGGGTTTCTCAAGGTTGTGATAGGCTCTCTAAATTCCAAAGAGGCTTATGCAGCTGAGTTGAGGAAACACATGTATCTCTCTAAAGACAGCCATCTATGTTAAAAGCAGTAGCATGTAGATCATTGTTTCCCTGGGAGAACTGAGTTAAATTTTAAAAGGAATGCTTCAAGAAAATCATAGTTTCCAAGGTGGAGAAAGGCTCATTTAGTTCCAAATAGGCCTATTCACCGGAGTTGAAGGAAAACATGGACCTCTGCAAAGAAAACCATCCCTGTTAGAAACATTGGCATGAGAAACATTGCATCCACACCAGAATGGAGTTAGTTGTTGAAAGGAATACTTCCTGCAATATAGGTGTTTCAGGTTGGGGATAGGATGTGTTAGCTCCAAAAAGGCCTATTCAGCTAACATGAAGGAAAACATAAATTACTTCAAAGTAAAAATCTTTGGTTAGAAACTGAAACATGTTGCAGATTGTGCCTTGTGACAGTTAATTTATCTTTTCAAAGAACTACTTCCTGCAACGTATATGTTTCAAGGAGAAAATAAGCTCTGTTTGCCTCAAATAGGCATGTTCAACTAAGATGAAGAAACACATAGATCTGGCAAAGGAAAACCATCTGAGTTCCAAGCATGAGCATCTAAATCATTGCTACCTTGTTGAATTTCCTTAGTTGTTGACAACAATTCATCCTCTAAATCATGGATTTAAACAGGGAGAAAGGCTCTGTGTCATCCAGATAGGCCTTTTCAGCTAATTTGAAAGAACACATGTATACCTAGGTAGAAAATCATGTTTGTAAGAAGCACGAGTATTAGGATCTTGTGGCCTAGTGAGAATTGAGTTCGTTTTTCAAAGGAATACTTCCTGAATATCACAGTTTTCATGGTGCGGAGAGCTCACGTTTTTCCAAGTAGAGCTATTCAGCTGAGCTGAATGAACACATGTATCTGTCCAAGGGCAACCAACTGTGTTAGAAGGACTGCCATGTAGAACTTTCTTTCCAAGTGATAATTTAGTTTATTTTTGATAGGAAAACTTCCTGGAAATCATAGTTTTAAAGGTGGAGAAAGGCTGATTTTATTCCACATGGTCTGTTCAACTGAGTTGAAGAAACGCTTGTATCACTCCAAAAAATCATCTATGTTAGATGTTACAGCATCCTGCACATTGTTTCCCACGGAGTTGTGTTAGTCTTTGAAAGGAATACTTCTTGCAGCATGGGTTTTCCAAGGTTGGGATAGTCTCTGTGTGCTTCCCATTGGCCAGTTTAGTTAAGGTGAGGAAAGACATGTATCCCTTGGAAGGAAATCTTCAGTGTTAGAAGCAGGAGCTTCAACCACATTTTTTCCCTGTAGGAAATTGTGTAAGTTTTGGAAGGGAATAGTTCCCTAAAATCATAATTTTCAATGTTTAGAAGGGCTCATTTTGTTCCATATAGGCCTAAACAGTTGAGTTGAAGAAACACAAGTATCTCTCAAAAGACACCCATGTGTTTAGGACAGGAGTATCTAGAGCATTGTTTCCTTTTAGAATTGACTTAGTTTTTCAATGTATACTTCCTGCAACTTAGGGGGTTCAAGTTGGACATAGTCTCTTTTTCTGCCCACTAGGCCAAGTGAGCTTCAATGAAGAAACACATGTCTCGCTCCAAGAAAACGTTTTGTTAGAAGCAGGAGGCTCCAGAACACTGTTTCCCTGTGAGAATTGAGTTAATGTACCAAGGAATACTGTCTGAAAATCATACTTTTCATTGTGGAGAAATGGTCACGTTGTTGCAAAAAGGCCTATTGAGCTGAGTTGGAGAAACGCATGTATCTCTCCACAGACACCCATCTGTCCTTGAAGCAGGATGATCGGGAGCCCTGATTTCCTTGAGAATTGTGGGAGGTTTTCAAGGAATGCTTCCTGGCAATTTGGAGTTTCAAGGTCGAGATAGGCTCTGCTTCCTCCAATTAGGCCTCTTCAGTGAATTTCAAGACACACATTTATCTCTCGGAGGACAACCATCTGTGTATGAATCAGAAGCAGATAGCACATTGGGGCATAGTGAGAATTGAGTTAAGTTTGAAAGAAACCCTTCCTGAAAATCGATGTTTTCAAGTGGTCTGTAGGTTCTGCTCATTCCAAATAGGCCATGTCAGCTAAGGTAAGGATACAAATGTATCTCTCGACAGGAAGACATTGGTGTTTGAAGCAGGAGCTTCAAGCACATTGTTTGCAGGGTATAATTCATTGAGTTTTTGAAAGGAAAGCTACCTGAAAATCATAATTCACAAGATGGAGAAAGGCTCATTTTGTGCCAAATAGCAGTCTTCAGGTGATTTGGAGAAACACATGTGTCTCACCAAGACAACCTGGTGTGTAAGAAGCAGTAGCATCAAGAACATTGTTTTCAAGAGATAAGTGTGTTAGTTTTTGAAGGAATACATCATGCAAATCATCGTTCTCCAGGTGCATATGAGCTAAGATTGCTTCTAATAGCCCTACTCAGCACACCTGAAGAAACACATATATCACTCCAAAGAAAACCATCAATCTTAGAAGCTGCAACATCGAGCTGTTGGCTCCCCATGTGAATCAATTAAGGATTCGAAAAGAATACCTCCTGTAACAAAGGGGTTTCACGGTGGAGATAGGCTCTGTTTGCTGCAACTAGACCTATTCAGCTGAGTGGAAAAAACTCATGAATCTGTCCAAAGTAAACCATCTTTGCTACATGCCGCAGCATCCCTCATGTTGTTTTCCTTTGAAAATCAATTGAGATTTTGAAAGGAATACTGCCTGCTTCTCAAGTGTTTTAAGGTAGAAATAGGTTCTGTTTCCTCCAAACAGGCCTAGTCAGACACCCTGAATAAACACATAAATCTCTGCAAATAATCCATCTCTGTTTGAAGCAGAAGCATCTAGCGCATTGTTTCCCTGTGAGAATTCAGTTAGTTGTGAGAGCAATACTTTCTGCAACTTAGGTGTTTCAAGGTGAAGGTACGGTCCTCTCCTCCAATTAGGCCTATTCAGCCGACTTGAAGAAACACATATATCTCACAATAAACCAACTACATTAGAAGTTGTAGCAGTTAGCATATTGTTTCTGTGTGAGAATCGAATTACATTTTTATAGGGCTGTTCCTAGAACTTACATGTTTCAAGGTAGACATAAGCTCAGTTAGCTCCAAATAGGCCTATTTGTCTCAGCTGAAGAATAACATGGATCTCTCAAAGGAAAACCATCGGTATTAGAGGAATGAGAGTCTAGCTTATTGTTCATTTTTGAGAATTGAGTTAGTTTTTCGAGGAATACTTCCTGCAAATCACAGTTTGCAAGGTGGAGAAAGGCTCATTTCTTTCAAAAATGGCCTACCGAGCTCACTTGTAGAAATGCTACCTACCTGTCCAAAGGAAACGAGCGATGTCAACGGCTGTAGCATCCTGCAAATTGTTCCCCTCTGAGAGTTTCGTTCATTTTGGAATGGAAAACTTGGTGCACTGTGCATTTTTCAAGTTGTTGATAGGCTCTCTTTCTTATAAATGTGCCTATTCATCCAAATTGAAGTAACTCATGGATCTCTCCAAAGACAACCATCTGTGTTAGAAGCAGAATCATGTAGAACATGGTTTGCCTTTGGGAAGTGTGTTACTTTTTGAACTAATACTTGCTGCAACTTAGGTGTTTAAAGGTGGGGATAGTTACCGTTTGCTGCATGTAGCCATGTTCTGCTAAGTTGAAGAAACA
Organism: Castor canadensis; assembly: GCF_047511655.1. Lineage (NCBI taxonomy): Eukaryota > Metazoa > Chordata > Mammalia > Rodentia > Castoridae > Castor > Castor canadensis. Next base: position 94,895,257 of record NC_133395.1, read on the forward strand.
CGTGTATCTCTCGACATAAAATCTTCTGTGTTATAAGTGGTAGCATGTAGCACATTGTTGTCCAGTTAAAATTGTGTTAGTTTTTGAAAGGAATACTTAATGAAAATCTTAGTGTTCTAGAGGGAGAAAGGCTCATTTCATTGCAAAATGCCCAATTGCGCTTAGGGAAGTAATGCATGTATCCCTCCAAAAAAAAAAACCAGTCTGTGTTCGAGGCTGCAGCATCTTGCAACTGGTTTCCCTGTGTGAGTTCACTTAGTTTTTGATCGAATTCTTTCTGGAATATGGGTTTCTCAAGGTTGTGATAGGCTCTCTAAATTCCAAAGAGGATTATGCAGCTGAGTTGAGGAAACACATGTATCTCTCTAAAGACAGCCATCTATGTTAAAAGCAGTAGCATGTAGATCATTGTTTCCCTGGGAGAACTGAGTTAAATTTTAAAAGGAATGCTTCAAGAAAATCATAGTTTCCAAGGTGGAGAACGGCTCATTTAGTTCCAAATAGGCCTATTCACCGGAGTTGAAGGAAAACATGGACCTCTGCAAAGAAAACCATCCCTGTTAGAAACATTGGCATGAGAAACATTGCATCCACACCAGAATGGAGTTAGTTGTTGAAAGGAATACTTCCTGAAATATAGGTATTTCAGGTTGGGGATAGGATGTGTTAGCTCCAAAAAGGCCTATTCAGCTAACATGAAGGAAAACATAAATTACTTCAAAGTAAAAATCTTTGGTTAGAAACTGAAACATGTTGCAGATTGTGCCTTGTGACAGTTAATTTATCTTTTCAAAGAACTACTTCCTGCAACGTATATGTTTCAAGGAGAAAATAAGCTCTGTTTGCCTCAAATAGGCATGTTCAACTAAGATGAAGAAACACATAGATCTGCAAAGGAAAACCATCTGAGTTCCAAGCATGAGCATCTAAATCATTGCTACCTTGTTGAATTTCCTTAGTTTTTGACAACAATTCATCCTCTAAATCATGGATTTAAACAGGGAGAAAGGCTCTGTGTCATCCAGATAGGCCTTTTCAGCTAATTTGAAAGAACACATGTATACCTAGGTAGAAAATCATGTTTGTAAGAAGCACGAGTATTAGGATCTTGTGGCCTAGTGAGAATTGAGTTCGTTTTTCAAAGGAATACTTCCTGAATATCACAGTTTTCATGGTGCGGAGAGATCACGTTATTCCAAGTAGAGCTATTCAGCTGAGCTGAAGGAACACATGTATCTGTCCAAGGACAACCAACTGTGTTAGAAGGACTGCCATTTATAACTTTCTTTCCAAGTGATAATTTAGTTTATTTTTGATAGGAAAACTTCCTGGAAATCATAGTTTTAAAGGTGGAGAAAGGCTTATTTTATTCCACATGGTCTCTTCAACTGAGTTGAAGAAACACTTGTATCACTCCAAAAAACCATCTATGTTAGATGTTACAGCATCCTGCACATTGTTTCCCACGGAGTTGTGTTAGTCTTTGAAAGGAATACTTCTTGCAGCATGGGTTTTCCAAGGTCGGGATAGTCTCTGTGTGCTTCCCATCGGCCAGTTTAGCTAAGCTGAGGAAAGACATGTATCCCTTGGTAGGAAATCTTGAGTGTTAGAAGCAGGAGCTTCAACCACATTTTTTCCCTGTACGAAATTGTGTAAGTTTTGGAAGGGAATAGTTCCCTAAAATCATAATTTTCAATGTTTAGAAGGGCTCATTTTGTTCCATATACGCCTAAACAGTTGAGTTGAAGAAACACAAGTATCTCTCAAAAGACACCCATGTTTTTAGGACAGGAGTATCTAGAGCATTGTTTCCTGTTAGAATTGACTTAGTTTTTCAATGTATACTTCCTGCAACTTAGGGGGTTCACGTTGGACACAGTATCTTTTTCCTCCCACTAGGCCAAGTGAGCTTCAATGAAGAAACACATGTCTCGCTCCAAGAAAACGTTCTTTGTTAGAAGCAGGAGGCTCCAGAACACTGTTTCCCTGTGAGAATTGAGTTAATGTACAAAGGAATACTGTCTGAAAATCATACTTTTCATTGTGGAGAAATGGTCACGTTGTTGCAAAAAGGCCTATTGAGCTGAGTTGGAGAAACACATGTATCTCTCCACAGACACCCATCTGTCCTTGAAGCAGGATGATCGGGAGCCCTGATTTCCTTGAGAATTGTGCGAGGTTTTCAAGGAATGCTTCCTGCCAATTTGGAGTTTCAAGGTCGAGATAGGCTCTGCTTCCTCCAATTAGGCCTCTTCAGTGAATTTCAAGACACACATTTATCTCTCGGAGGACAACCATCTGTGTATGAATCAGAAGCAGATAGCACATTGGGGCATAGTGAGAATTGAGTTAAGTTTGAAAGAAACCCTTCCTGAAAATCGATGTTTTCAACTGGTCTGTAGGTTCTGCTCATTCCAAATAGGCCATGTCAGCTAAGGTAAGGATACAAATGTATCTCTCGACAGGAAGACATTGGTGTTTGAAGCAGGAGCTTCAAGCACATTGTTTGCAGGGTATAATTCATTGAGTTTTTGAAAGGAAAGCTACCTGAAAATCATAATTCACAAGATGGAGAAAGGCTCATTTTGTGCCAAATAGCAGTCTTCAGGTGATTTGGAGAAACACATGTGTCTCACCAAGACAACCTGGTGTGTAAGAAGCAGTAGCATCAAGAACATTGTTTTCAAGAGATAACTGTGTTAGTTTTTGAAGGAATACATCATGCAAATCATCGTTCTCCAGGTGCATATGAGCTAAGATTGCTTCTAATAGCCCTACTCAGCACACCTGAAGAAACACATATATCACTCCAAAGAAAACCATCAATCTTAGAAGCTGCAACATCGAGCTGTTGGCTCCCCATGTGAATCAATTAAGGATTCAAAAAGAATACCTCCTGTAACAAAGGGGTTTCACGGTGGAGATAGGCTCTGTTTGCTGCAACTAGACCTATTCAGCTGAGTGGAAAAAACTCATGAATCTGTCCAAAGTAAACCATCTTTGCTACATGCCGCAGCATCCCTCATGTTGTTTTCCTTTGAAAATCAATTGAGATTTTGAAAGGAATACTGCCTGCTTCTCAAGTGTTTTAAGGTAGAAATAGGTTCTGTTTCCTCCAAACAGGCCTAGTCAGACACCCTGAATAAACACATAAATCTCTGCAAATAATCCATCTCTGTTTGAAGCAGAAGCATCTAGCGCATTGTTTCCCTGTGAGAATTCAGTTAGTTGTGAGAGCAATACTTTCTGCAACTTAGGTGTTTCAAGGTGAAGGTACGGTCCTCTCCTCCAATTAGGCCTATTCAGCCGACTTGAAGAAACACATATATCTCACAATAAACCAACTACATTAGAAGCTGTAGCAGTTAGCATATTGTTTCTGTGTGAGAATCGAATTACATTTTTATAGGGCTGTTCCTAGAACTTACATGTTTCAAGGTGGACATAAGCTCAGTTAGCTCGAAATAGGAATATTTGTCTCAGCTGAAGAATAACATGGATCTCTCAAAGGAAAACCATCGGTATTAGAGGAATGAGAGTCTAGCTTATTGTTCATTTTTGAGAATTGAGTTAGTTTTTCGAGGAATACTTCCTGCAAATCACAGTTTGCAAGGTGGAGAAAGGCTCATTTCTTTCAAAAATGGCCTACCGAGCTCACTTGTAGAAATGCTACCTACCTGTCCAAAGGAAACGAGCGATGTCAACGGCTGTAGCATAATGCACATTGTTCCCCTCTGAGAGTTTAGTTCATTTTGGAATGGAAAACTTGGTGCACTGTGCATTTTTCAAGTTGTTGCTAGGCTCTCTTTCTTATAAATGTGCCTATTCATCCGAATTGAAGTAACTCATGGATCTCTCCAAAGACAACCATCTGTGTTAGAAGCAGAATCATGTAGAACATGGTTTGCCTTTGGGAAGTGTGTTACTTTTTGAACTAATACTTGCTGCGACTTAGGTGTTTAAAGGTGGGGATAGTTACCGTTTGCTGCATGTAGCCATGTTTTGCTAAGTAGAAGAAACACGTGTATCTCTCGACATAAAATCTTCCGTGTTATAAGTGATAGCATGTAGCACATTGTTGTCCAGTTAAAATTGTGTTAGTTTTTGAAAGGAATACTTAATGAAAATCTTAGTGTTCTAGAGGGAGAAAGGCTCATTTCATTCCAAAATGCCCAATTGCGCTTAGGGAAGTAATGCATGTATCCCTCCAAAAAAAAAAAACAGTCTGTGTTCGAGGCTGCAGCATCTTGCAACTGGTTTCCCTGTGTGAGTTCACTTAGTTTTTGATCGAATTCTTTCTGGAATATGGGTTTCTCAAGGTTGTGATAGGCTCTCTAAATTCCAAAGAGGCTTATGCAGCTGAGTTGAGGAAACACATGTATCTCTCTAAAGACAGCCATCTATGTTAAAAGCAGTAGCATGTAGATCATTGTTTCCCTGGGAGAACTGAGTTAAATTTTAAAAGGAATGCTTCAAGAAAATCATAGTTTCCAAGGTGGAGAAAGGCTCATTTAGTTCCAAATAGGCCTATTCACCGGAGTTGAAGGAAAACATGGACCTCTGCAAAGAAAACCATCCCTGTTAGAAACATTGGCATGAGAAACATTGCATCCACACCAGAATGGAGTTAGTTGTTGAAAGGAATACTTCCTGCAATATAGGTGTTTCAGGTTGGGGATAGGATGTGTTAGCTCCAAAAAGGCCTATTCTGCCAACATGAAGGAAAACATAAATTACTTCAAAGTAAAAATCTTTGGTTAGAAACTGAAACATGTTGCAGATTGTGCCTTGTGACAGTTAATTTATCTTTTCAAAGAACTACTTCCTGCAACGTATATGTTTCAAGGAGAAAATAAGCTCTGTTTGCCTCAAATAGGCATGTTCAACTAAGATGAAGAAACACATAGATCTGGCAAAGGAAAACCATCTGAGTTCCAAGCATGAGCATCTAAATCATTGCTACCTTGTTGAATTTCCTTAGTTTTTGACAACAATTCATCCTCTAAATCATGGATTTAAACAGGGAGAAAGGCTCTGTGTCATCCAGATAGGCCTTTTCAGCTAATTTGAAAGAACACATGTATACCTAGGTAGAAAATCATGTTTGTAAGAAGCACGAGTATTAGGATCTTGTGGCCTAGTGAGAATTGAGTTCGTTTTTCAAAGGAATACTTCCTGAATATCACAGTTTTCATGGTGCGGAGAGCTCACGTTATTCCAAGTAGAGCTATTCAGCTGAGCTGAAGGAACACATGTATCTGTCCAAGGACAACCAAGTGTGTTAGAAGGACTGCCATTTAGAACTTTCTTTCCAAGTGATAATTTAGTTTATTTTTGATAGGAAAACTTCCTGGAAATCATAGTTTTAAAGGTGGAGAAAGGCTTATTTTATTCCACATGGTCTGTTCAACTGAGTTGAAGAAACACTTGTATCACTCCAAAAAACCATCTATGTTAGATGTTACAGCATCCTGCACATTGTTTCCCACGGAGTTGTGTTAGTCTTTGAAAGGAATACTTCTTGCAGCATGGGTTTTCCAAGGTCGGGATAGTCTCTGTGTGCTTCCCATTGGCCAGTTTAGTTAAGGTGAGGAAAGACATGTATCCCTTGGAAGGAAATCTTCAGTGTTAGAAGCAGGAGCTTCAACCACATCTTTTCCCTGTACGAAATTGTGTAAGTTTTGGAAGGGAATAGTTCCCTAAAATCATAATTTTCAATGTTTAGAAGGGCTCATTTTGTTCCATATACGCCTAAACAGTTGAGTTGAAGAAACACAAGTATCTCTCAAAAGACACCCATGTGTTTAGGACAGGAGTATCTAGAGCATTGTTTCCTTTAAGAATTGACTTAGTTTTCCAATGTATACTTCCTGCAACTTAGGGGGTTCAAGTTGGACATAGTCTCTTTTTCTGCCCACTAGGCCAAGTGAGCTTCAATGAAGAAACACGTCTCGCTCCAAGAAAACGTTTTGTTAGAAGCAGGAGGCTCCAGAACACTGTTTCCCTGTGAGAATTGAGTTAATGTACCAAGGAATACTGTCTGAAAATCATACTTTTCATTGTGGAGAAATGGTCACGTTGTTGCAAAAAGGCCTATTGAGCTGAGTTGGAGAAACGCATGTATCTCTCCACAGACACCCATCTGTCCTTGAAGCAGGATGATCGGGAGCCCTGATTTCCTTGAGAATTGTGGGAGGTTTTCAAGGAATGCTTCCTGGCAATTTGGAGTTTCAAGGTCGAGATAGGCTCTGCTTCCTCCAATTAGGCCTCTTCAGTGAATTTCAAGACACACATTTATCTCTCGGAGGACAACCATCTGTGTATGAATCAGAAGCAGATAGCACATTGGGGCATAGTGAGAATTGAGTTAAGTTTGAAAGAAACCCTTCCTGAAAATCGATGTTTTCAACTGGTCTGTAGGTTCTGCTCATTCCAAATAGGCCATGTCAGCTAAGGTAAGGATACAAATGTATCTCTCGACAGGAAGACATTGGTGTTTGAAGCAGGAGCTTCAAGCACATTGTTTGCAGGGTATAATTCATTGAGTTTTTGAAAGGAAAGCTACCTGAAAATCATAATTCACAAGATGGAGAAAGGCTCATTTTGTGCCAAATAGCAGTCTTCAGGTGATTTGGAGAAACACATGTGTCTCACCAAGACAACCTGGTGTGTAAGAAGCAGTAGCATCAAGAACATTGTTTTCAAGAGATAAGTGTGTTAGTTTTTGAAGGAATACATCATGCAAATCATCGTTCTCCAGGTGCATATGAGCTAAGATTGCTTCTAATAGCCCTACTCAGCACACCTGAAGAAACACATATATCACTCCAAAGAAAACCATCAATCTTAGAAGCTGCAACATCGAGCTGTTGGCTCCCCATGTGAATCAATTAAGGATTCGAAAAGAATACCTCCTGTAACAAAGGGGTTTCACGGTGGAGATAGGCTCTGTTTGCTGCAACTAGACCTATTCAGCTGAGTGGAAAAAACTCATGAATCTGTCCAAAGTAAACCATCTTTGCTACATGCCGCAGCATCCCTCATGTTGTTTTCCTTTGAAAATCAATTGAGATTTTGAAAGGAATACTGCCTGCTTCTCAAGTGTTTTAAGGTAGAAATAGGTTCTGTTTCCTCCAAACAGGCCTAGTCAGACACCCTGAATAAACACATAAATCTCTGCAAATAATCCATCTCTGTTTGAAGCAGAAGCATCTAGCGCATTGTTTCCCTGTGAGAATTCAGTTAGTTGTGAGAGCAATACTTTCTGCAACTTAGGTGTTTCAAGGTGAAGGTACGGTCCTTTCCTCCAATTAGGCCTATTCAGCCGACTTGAAGAAACACATATATCTCACAATAAACCAACTACATTAGAAGTTGTAGCAGTTAGCATATTGTTTCTGTGTGAGAATCGAATTACATTTTTATAGGGCTGTTCCTAGAACTTACATGTTTCAAGGTGGACATAAGCTCAGTTAGCTCCAAATAGGCCTATTTGTCTCAGCTGAAGAATAACATGGACCTCTCAAAGGAAAACCATCGGTATTAGAGGAATGAGAGTCTAGCTTATTGTTCATTTTTGAGAATTGAGTTAGTTTTTCGAGGAATACTTCCTGCAAATCACAGTTTGCAAGGTGGAGAAAGGCTCATTTCTTTCAAAAATGGCCTACCGAGCTCACTTGTAGAAATGCTACCTACCTGTCCAAAGGAAACGAGCGATGTCAACGGCTGTAGCATCCTGCACATTGTTCCCCTCTGAGAGTTTCGTTCATTTTGGAATGGAAAACTTGGTGCACTGTGCATTTTTCAAGTTGTTGCTAGGCTCTCTTTCTTATAAATGTGCCTATTCATCCGAATTGAAGTAACTCATGGATCTCTCCAAAGACAACCATCTGTGTTAGAAGCAGAATCATGTAGAACATGGTTTGCCTTTGGGAAGTGTGTTACTTTTTGAACTAATACTTGCTGCAACTTAGGTGTTTAAAGGTGGGGATAGTTACCGTTTGCTGCATGTAGCCATGTTCTGCTAAGTAGAAGAAACACGTGTATCTCTCGACATAAAATCTTCCGTGTTATAAGTGGTAGCATGTAGCACATTGTTGTCCAGTTAAAATTGTGTTAGTTTTTGAAAGGAATACTTAATGAAAATCTTAGTGTTCTAGAGGGAGAAAGGCTCATTTCATTCCAAAATGCCCAATTGTGCTTAGGGAAGTAATGCATGTATCTCTCCAAAAAAAAAAAACAGTCTGTGTTCGAGGCTGCAGCATCTTGCAACTGGTTTCCCTGTGTGAGTTCACTTAGTTTTTGATCGAATTCTTTCTGGAATATGGGTTTCTCAAGGTTGTGATAGGCTCTCTAAATTCCAAAGAGGCTTATGCAGCTGAGTTGAGGAAACACATGTATCTCTCTAAAGACAGCCATCTATGTTAAAAGCAGTAGCATGTAGATCATTGTTTCCCTGGGAGAACTGAGTTAAATTTTAAAAGGAATGCTTCAAGAAAATCATAGTTTCCAAGGTGGAGAAAGGCTCATTTAGTTCCAAATAGGCCTATTCACCGGAGTTGAAGGAAAACATGGACCTCTGCAAAGAAAACCATCCCTGTTAGAAACATTGGCATGAGAAACATTGCATCCACACCAGAATGGAGTTAGTTCTTGAAAGGAATACTTCCTGCAATATAGGTGTTTCAGGTTGGGGATAGGATGTGTTAGCTCCAAAAAGGCCTATTCAGCTAACATGAAGGAAAACATAAATTACTTCAAAGTAAAAATCTTTGGTTAGAAACTGAAACATGTTGCAGATTGTGCCTTGTGACAGTTAATTTATCTTTTCAGAGAACTACTTCCTGCAACGTATATGTTTCAAGGAGAAAATAAGCTCTGTTTGCCTCAAATAGGCATGTTCAACTAAGATGAAGAAACACATAGATCTGGCAAAGGAAAACCATCTGAGTTCCAAGCATGAGCATCTAAATCATTGCTACCTTGTTGAATTTCCTTAGTTTTTGACAACAATTCATCCTCTAAATCATGGATTTAAACAGGGAGAAAGGCTCTGTGTCATCCAGATAGGCCTTTTCAGCTAATTTGAAAGAACACATGTATACCTAGGTAGAAAATCATGTTTGTAAGAAGCACGAGTATTAGGATCTTGTGGCCTAGTGAGAATTGAGTTCGTTTTTCAAAGGAATACTTCCTGAATATCACAGTTTTCATGGTGCGGAGAGCTCACGTTATTCCAAGTAGAGCTATTCAGCTGAGCTGAAGGAACACATGTATCTGTCCAAGGACAACCAACTGTGTTAGAAGGACTGCCATTTAGAACTTTCTTTCCAAGTGATAATTTAGTTTATTTTTGATAGGAAAACTTCCTGGAAATCATAGTTTTAAAGGTGGAGAAAGGCTTATTTTATTCCACATGGTCTGTTCAACTGAGTTGAAGAAACACTTGTATCACTCCAAAAAACCATCTATGTTAGATGTTACAGCATCCTGCACATTGTTTCCCACGGAGTTGTGTTAGTCTTTGAAAGGAATACTTCTTGCAGCATGGGTTTTCCAAGGTCGGGATAGTCTCTGTGTGCTTCCCATCGGCCAGTTTAGCTAAGGTGAGGAAAGACATGTATCCCTTGGTAGGAAATCTTGAGTGTTAGAAGCAGAAGCTTCAACCACATTTTTTCCCTGTACGAAATTGTGTAAGTTTTGGAAGGGAATAGTTCCCTAAAATCATGATTTTCAATGTTTAGAAGGGCTCATTTTGTTCCATATACGCCTAAACAGTTGAGTTGAAGAAACACAAGTATCTCTCAAAAGACACCCATGTTCTTAGGACAGGAGTATCTAGAGCATTGTTTCCTGTTAGAATTGACTTAGTTTTTCAATGTATACTTCCTGCAACTTAGGGGGGTTCAAGTTGGACATAGTCTCTTTTTCTGCCCACTAGGCCAAGTGAGCTTCAATGAAGAAACACATGTCTCGCTCCAAGAAAACGTTCTTTGTTAGAAGCAGGAGGCTCCAGAACACTGTTTCCCTGTGAGAATTGAGTTAATGTACAAAGGAATACTGTCTGAAAATCATACTTTTCATTGTGGAGAAATGGTCACGTTGTTGCAAAAAGGCCTATTGAGCTGAGTTGGAGAAACGCATGTATCTCTCCACAGACACCCATCTGTCCTTGAAGCAGGATGATCGGGAGCCCTGATTTCCTTGAGAATTGTGGGAGGTTTTCAAGGAATGCTTCCTGCCAATTTGGAGTTTCAAGGTCGAGATAGGCTCTGCTTCCTCCAATTAGGCCTCTTCAGTGAATTTCAAGACACACATTTATCTCTCGGAGGACAACCATCTGTGTATGAATCAGAAGCAGATAGCACATTGGGGCATAGTGAGAATTGAGTTAAGTTTGAAAGAAACCCTTCCTGAAAATCGATGTTTTCAACTGGTCTGTAGGTTCTGCTCATTCCAAATAGGCCATGTCAGCTAAGGTAAGGATACAAATGTATCTCTCGACAGGAAGACATTGGTGTTTGAAGCAGGAGCTTCAAGCACATTGTTTGCAGGGTATAATTCATTGAGTTTTTGAAAGGAAAGCTACCTGAAAATCATAATTCACAAGATGGAGAAAGGCTCATTTTGTGCCAAATAGCAGTCTTCAGGTGATTTGGAGAAACACATGTGTCTCACCAAGACAACCTGGTGTGTAAGAAACAGTAGCATCAAGAACATTGTTTTCAAGAGATAAGTGTGCTAGTTTCTGAAGGAATACATCATGCAAATCATCGTTCTCCAGGTGCATATGAGCTAAGATTGCTTCTAATAGCCCTACTCAGCACACCTGAAGAAACACATATATCACTCCAAAGAAAACCATCAATCTTAGAAGCTGCAACATCGAGCTGTTGCCTCCCCATGTGAATCAATTAAGGATTCAAAAAGAATACCTCCTGTAACAAAGGGGTTTCACGGTGGGGATAGGCTCTGTTTGCTGCAACTAGACCTATTCAGCTGAGTGGAAAAAACTCATGAATCTGTCCAAAGTAAACCATCTTTGCTACATGCCGCAGCATCCCTCATGCTGTTTTCCTTTGAAAATCAATTGAGATTTTGAAAGGAATACTGCCTGCTTCTCAAGTGTTTTAAGGTAGAAATAGGTTCTGTTTCCTCCAAACAAGCCTAGTCAGACACCCTGAATAAACACATAAATCTCTGCAAATAATCCATCTCTGTTTGAAGCAGAAGCATCTAGCGCATTGTTTCCCTGTGAGAATTCAGTTAGTTGTGAGAGCAATACGTTCTGCAACTTAGGTGTTTCAAGGTGAAGGTACGGTCCTCTCCTCCAATTAGGCCTATTCAGCCGACTTGAAGAAACACATATATCTCACAATAAACCAACTACATTAGAAGCTGTAGCAGTTAGCATATTGTTTCTGTGTGAGAATCGAATTACATTTTTATAGGGCTGTTCCTAGAACTTACATGTTTCAAGGTGGACATAAGCTGAGTTAGCTCCAAATAGGCCTATTTGTCTCAGCTGAAGAATAACATGGATCTCTCAAAGGAAAACCATCGGTATTAGAGGAATGAGAGTCTAGCTTATGGTTCATTTTTGAGAATTGAGTTAGTTTTTCGAGGAATACTTCCTGCAAATCACAGTTTGCAAGGTGGAGAAAGGCTCATTTCTTTCAAAAATGGCCTACCGAGCTCACTTGTAGAAATGCTACCTACCTGTCCAAAGGAAACGAGCGATGTCAACGGCTGTAGCATAATGCACATTGTTCCCCTCTGAGAGTTTAGTTCATTTTGGAATGGAAAACTTGGTGCACTGTGCATTTTTCAAGTTGTTGCTAGGCTCTCTTTCTTATAAATGTGCCTATTCATCCGAATTGAAGTAACTCATGGATCTCTCCAAAGACAACCATCTGTGTTAGAAGCAGAATCATGTAGAACATGGTTTGCCTTTGGGAAGTGTGTTACTTTTTGAACTAATACTTGCTGCAACTTAGGTGTTTAAAGGTGGGGATAGTTACCGTTTGCTGCATGTAGCCATGTTCTGCTAAGTAGAAGAAACACGTGTATCTCTCGACATAAAATCTTCCGTGTTATAAGTGGTAGCATGTAGCACATTGTTGTCCAGTTAAAATTGTGTTAGTTTTTGAAAGGAATACTTAATGAAAATCTTAGTGTTCTAGAGGGAGAAAGGCTCATTTCATTCCAAAATGCCCAATTGCGCTTAGGGAAGTAATGCATGTATCTCTCCAAAAAAAAAAACAGTCTGTGTTCGAGGCTGCAGCATCTTGCAACTGGTTTCCCTGTGTGAGTTCACTTAGTTTTTGATCGAATTCTTTCTGGAATATGGGTTTCTCAAGGTTGTGATAGGCTCTCTAAATTCCAAAGAGGCTTATGCAGCTGAGTTGAGGAAACACATGTATCTCTCTAAAGACAGCCATCTATGTTAAAAGCAGTAGCATGTAGATCATTGTTTCCCTGGGAGAACTGAGTTAAATTTTAAAAGGAATGCTTCAAGAAAATCATAGTTTCCAAGGTGGAGAAAGGCTCATTTAGTTCCAAATAGGCCTATTCACCGGAGTTGAAGGAAAACATGGACCTCTGCAAAGAAAACCATCCCTGTTAGAAACATTGGCATGAGAAACATTGCATCCACACCAGAATGGAGTTAGTTGTTGAAAGGAATACTTCCTGCAATATAGGTGTTTCAGGTTGGGGATAGGATGTGTTAGCTCCAAAAAGGCCTATTCAGCTAACATGAAGGAAAACATAAATTACTTCAAAGTAAAAATCTTTGGTTAGAAACTGAAACATGTTGCAGATTGTGCCTTGTGACAGTTAATTTATCTTTTCAAAGAACTACTTCCTGCAACGTATATGTTTCAAGGAGAAAATAAGCTCTGTTTGCCTCAAATAGGCATGTTCAACTAAGATGAAGAAACACATAGATCTGCAAAGGAAAACCATCTGAGTTCCAAGCATGAGCATCTAAATCATTGCTACCTTGTTAAATTTCCTTAGTTTTTGACAACAATTCATCCTCTAAATCATGGATTTAAACAGGGAGAAAGGCTCTGTGTCATCCAGATAGGCCTTTTCAGCTAATTTGAAAGAACACATGTATACCTAGGTAGAAAATCATGTTTGTAAGAAGCACGAGTATTAGGATCTTGTGGCCTAGTGAGAATTGAGTTCGTTTTTCAAAGGAATACTTCCTGAATATCACAGTTTTCATGGTGCGGAGAGCTCACGTTATTCCAAGTAGAGCTATTCAGCTGAGCTGAAGGAACACATGTATCTGTCCAAGGACAACCAACTGTGTTAGAAGGACTGCCATTTAGAACTTTCTTTCCAAGTGATAATTTAGTTTATTTTTGATAGGAAAACTTCCTGGAAATCATAGTTTTAAAGGTGGAGAAAGGCTTATTTTATTCCACATGGTCTGTTCAACTGAGTTGAAGAAACACTTGTATCACTCCAAAAAACCATCTATGTTAGATGTTACAGCATCCTGCACATTGTTTCCCACGGAGTTGTGTTAGTCTTTGAAAGGAATACTTCTTGCAGCATGGGTTTTCCAAGGTCGGGATAGTCTCTGTGTGCTTCCCATCGGCCAGTTTAGCTAAGGTGAGGAAAGACATGTATCCCTTGGTAGGAAATCTTGAGTGTTAGAAGCAGGAGCTTCAACCACATTTTTTCCCTGTACGAAATTGTGTAAGTTTTGGAAGGGAATAGTTCCCTAAAATCATAATTTTCAATGTTTAGAAGGGCTCATTTTGTTCCATATACGCCTAAACAGTTGAGTTGAAGAAACACAAGTATCTCTCAAAAGACACCCATGTTTTTAGGACAGGAGTATCTAGAGCATTGTTTCCTGCTAGAATTGACTTAGTTTTTCAATGTATACTTCCTGCAACTTAGGGGGTTCAAGTTGGACATAGTATCTTTTTCCTCCCACTAGGCCAAGTGAGCTTCAATGAAGAAACACATGTCTCGCTCCAAGAAAACGTTCTTTGTTAGAAGCAGGAGGCTCCAGAACACTGTTTCCCTGTGAGAATTGAGTTAATGTACAAAGGAATACTGTCTGAAAATCATACTTTTCATTGTGGAGAAATGGTCACGTTGTTGCAAAAAGGCCTATTGAGCTGAGTTGGAGAAACGCATGTATCTCTCCACAGACACCCATCTGTCCTTGAAGCAGGATGATCGGGAGCCCTGATTTCCTTGAGAATTGTGGGAGGTTTTCAAGGAATGCTTCCTGCCAATTTGGAGTTTCAAGGTCGAGATAGGCTCTGCTTCCTCCAATTAGGCCTCTTCAGTGAATTTCAAGACACACATTTATCTCTCGGAGGACAACCATCTGTGTATGAATCAGAAGCAGATAGCACATTGGGGCATAGTGAGAATTGAGTTAAGTTTGAAAGAAACCCTTCCTGAAAATCGATGTTTTCAACTGGTCTGTAGGTTCTGCTCATTCCAAATAGGCCATGTCAGCTAAGGTAAGGATACAAATGTATCTCTCGACAGGAAGACATTGGTGTTTGAAGCAGGAGCTTCAAGCACATTGTTTGCAGGGTATAATTCATTGAGTTTTTGAAAGGAAAGCTACCTGAAAATCATAATTCACAAGATGGAGAAAGGCTCATTTTGTGCCAAATAGCAGTCTTCAGGTGATTTGGAGAAACACATGTGTCTCACCAAGACAACCTGGTGTGTAAGAAACAGTAGCATCAAGAACATTGTTTTCAAGAGATAAGTGTGCTAGTTTCTGAAGGAATACATCATGCAAATCATCGTTCTCCAGGTGCATATGAGCTAAGATTGCTTCTAATAGCCCTACTCAGCACACCTGAAGAAACACATATATCACTCCAAAGAAAACCATCAATCTTAGAAGCTGCAACATCGAGCTGTTGCCTCCCCATGTGAATCAATTAAGGATTCAAAAAGAATACCTCCTGTAACAAAGGGGTTTCACGGTGGGGATAGGCTCTGTTTGCTGCAACTAGACCTATTCAGCTGAGTGGAAAAAACTCATGAATCTGTCCAAAGTAAACCATCTTTGCTACATGCCGCAGCATCCCTCATGCTGTTTTCCTTTGAAAATCAATTGAGATTTTGAAAGGAATACTGCCTGCTTCTCAAGTGTTTTAAGGTAGAAATAGGTTCTGTTTCCTCCAAACAAGCCTAGTCAGACACCCTGAATAAACACATAAATCTCTGCAAATAATCCATCTCTGTTTGAAGCAGAAGCATCTAGCGCATTGTTTCCCTGTGAGAATTCAGTTAGTTGTGAGAGCAATACGTTCTGCAACTTAGGTGTTTCAAGGTGAAAGTACGGTCCTCTCCTCCAATTAGGCCTATTCAGCCGACATGAAGAAATACATATATCTCACAAAAAACCAACTACATTAGAAGCTGTAGCAGTTAGCATATTGTTTCTGTGTGAGAATCGAATTACATTTTTATAGGGCTGTTCCTAGAACTTACATGTTTCAAGGTGGACATAAGCTCAGTTAGCTCCAAATAGGCCTATTTGTCTCAGCTGAAGAATAACATGGATCTCTCAAAGGAAAACCATCGGTATTAGAGGAATGAGAGTCTAGCTTATTGTTCATTTTTGAGAATTGAGTTTGTTTTTCGAGGAATACTTCCTGCAAATCACAGTTTGCAAGGTGGAGAAAGGCTCATTTCTTTCAAAAATGGCCTACCGAGCTCACTTGTAGAAATGCTACCTACCTGTCCAAAGGAAACGAGCGATGTCAACGGCTGTAGCATAATGCACATTGTTCCCCTCTGAGAGTTTAGTTCATTTTGGAATGGAAAACTTGGTGCACTGTGCATTTTTCAAGTTGTTGCTAGGCTCTCTTTCTTATAAATGTGCCTATTCATCCGAATTGAAGTAACTCATGGATCTCTCCAAAGACAAGCATCTGTGTTAGAAGCAGAATCATGTAGAGTATGGTTTGCCTTTGGGAAGTGTGTTACTTTTTGAACTAATACTTGCTGCGACTTAGGTGTTTAAAGGTGGGGATAGTTACCGTTTGCTGCATGTAGCCATGTTCTGCTAAGTAGAAGAAACTCGTGTATCTCTCGACATAAAATCTTCCGTGTTATAAGTGGTAGCATGTAGCACATTGTTGTCCAGTTAAAATTGTGTTAGTTTTTGAAAGGAATACTTAATGAAAATCTTAGTGTTCTAGAGGGAGAAAGGCTCATTTCATTCCAAAATGCCCAATTGCGCTTAGGGAAGTAATGCATGTATCCCTCCAAAAAAAAAAACAGTCTGTGTTCGAGGCTGCAGCATCTTGCAACTGGTTTCCCTGTGTGAGTTCACTTAGTTTTTGATCGAATTCTTTCTGGAATATGGGTTTCTCAAGGTTGTGATAGGCTCTCTAAATTCCAAAGAGGCTTATGCAGCTGAGTTGAGGAAACACATGTATCTCTCTAAAGACAGCCATCTATGTTAAAAGCAGTAGCATGTAGATCATTGTTTCCCTGGGAGAACTGAGTTAAATTTTAAAAGGAATGCTTCAAGAAAATCATAGTTTCCAAGGTGGAGAAAGGCTCATTTAGTTCCAAATAGGCCTATTCACTTGAGTTGAAGGAAAACATGGACCTCTGCAAAGAAAACCATCCCTGTTAGAAACATTGGCATGAAAAACATTGCATTCACAGCAGAATGGAGTTAGTTGTTGAAAGGAATACTTCCTGCAATATAGGTGTTTCAGGTTGGGGATAGGATGTGTTCGCTCCAAAAAGGCCTATTCAGCTAACATGAAGGAAAACATAAATTACTTCAAAGTAAAAATCTTTGGTTAGAAACTGAAACATGTTGCAGATTGTGCCTTGTGACAGTTAATTTATCTTTTCAAAGAACTACTTCCTGCAACGTATATGTTTCAAGGAGAAAATAAGCTCTGTTTGCTTCAAATAGGCATGTTCTACTAAGATGAAGAAACACATACATCTGGCAAAGGAAAACCATCTGAGTTCCAAGCATGAGCATCTAAATCATTGCTACCTTGTTGAATTTCCTTAGTTTTTGACAACAATTCATCCTCTAAATCATGGATTTCAACAGGGAGAAAGGCTCTGTGTCATCCAGATAGGCCTCTTCTGCTCATTTGAAAGAACACCTGTATCCCTCAGTAGAAAATCATGTTTGTGAGAAGCACGAGTATTAGGATCTTGTGGCCTAGTGAGAATTGAGTTCGTTTTTGAAAGGAATACTTCCTGAATATCACAGTTTTCATTTTGCAGAGAGCTCATGTTATTCTAAGTAGAGCTATTCCGCTGAGCTGAAGGAACACATGTATCTGTCCAAGGACAACCAACAGTGTTAGAAGGATTGGCATGTAGAACCTTCTTTCCAAGTGATAATTTAGTTTATTATTAGTTTATAATTTAGCAGGATCATCTGGAACATCGTTTCCAGTGACAATTGAGTTAGTTTCTGAAAGGAATACTTCCTGCAACTTAGGTGTTTCAGGGTGGAGATAGGATCATTTTGCTACAAATAGGCCTATTCAGCTAAGTTGAAGGAACACCTGTATCACTGCAAATAAAAAAACTTTGTTAGAAACGGAAATATGTTGCATATTGTTTCCTTGTGACAGGCGATTTAATTTTGAAAGGAATACTTCCTGAAACATAGGAGTTTCAAGGAGGAGATATGCTCTGTTTGCTTCAAATAGGCCGATTCAGCTAAGTTGAAGGAACACATATATGTCTCCAAGGAAAACTATCTGTGCTGGAAGCATGAGCATCCAAAATATTGTTACCCTGTTGTAATTGTGTTCAATTTTGAAAGGAATACTTCCTGCAAATCATTGTTTTAAAGAGTTAGATAGTCTCTGGATGACCCACATAGGCCCATTCAGCTATTTTGAAAAAACACGTGTATACCTCTGTAGAAATTCATGTTTGTAAGAAGCACGAGTATATAGTGCCTTGTTGTGCAGAGAGAATTGAGTTAGTTTTTGTATGGAATACTTATTGAAAATCATAGTTTTCAAGCTGGAGAAGGCTCCTTGTTTTCTAAATATGCTTATGAAGCTGAACCGAAGAAACACATATATCTGTATAAAGAAAACCATGTGTGTTACAAGTATCGGCATCTACATATGCATGTATCTCTCCCAGGAAACCATCTACGTTAGAGGCTGCAGCATCCTGTACACTGGTTCCCTGTGAGCATTGAATTATTTTTTGAAAAAATACATGTTGTGACATGGGATTTTCAAAATGGAGGAAGGCTCTGTTTGCTCCAAATTGGCGTGTTCAACTAAGGTGAGGAAATACAGGTATGTATGAAAGGAAAACATCAGTGTTAGAAGCAGAAGTTTCAAGCACATTGTTTCCCGGGAATAATTGAGTTAGTTTTTGAAAGCAATGCTCCCTGAAAGTCATACTTTTCATGGTGGAGAAAGGCTCACTTTGTTCCAAATAGGCCTATTCAATTGAGTTGAAGAAACACATGTATCTCTCCAAAGACATCCATCTGTGTCAGAAGCAGGAGCATCTAGAGAATTATTTCCCTGTGAGAATTGAGCTAGTTATTCAAGGAATCCTTCCTGCACCAAGGTGTCTCAAGATGGAGAAAGGCTGTGTTTGCTCCAAGTAAGCCTATTTGGCTTAGACAAAGAAACACATATATCTCTCCAAGACAACCATGTCTGTAAGAGGCAGAAGGATCTACAACTCTCTTTTCCTGGGAGAATTGAGTAATTTTTGAAGCAAATACTTTCTGAACATCATAGATTTCTTGCTTGAGGCAGGGTCATGTTGTTCCAAATAGGCCATCTCAGGTGACTTGAGGAAACACATATATCTCTCAAAGGAAAACCATCTATGTTTGAAGCATCAGCATTAAAAACATTGTTCCCTCTTTCAATTGTGTTACTTTTTGAAAGGAATACTACGTGCAAATCATTGTTTTCAAGGGGAGATGGGCTCTGTGTGATCCAGATTGGCCTATTCAGCTAATTGGAAAGAATACGTGTATCCCTCCAGAGAAAACCATCCTTTTAAGAAGCACGAGTATGCAGCTCCTTCTTGCTCAGTGAGAATGGAGTTAGCTTTTGGAAATAATACTTCCTGAAAATCATAGTTTTCAACGTGGGCAAAGGCTCCTTTTCTTACAATTAGCCATATAGAACTGAGCTGAAGAAACACATGTATCGGTCCAAAGACAACCAACTGTGTTAGAAATATTGTCATGTAGATCCTTGTTTCCTAGTGAGAACTGAGTTCGCTTTTGAAGCGAATACTTCCTGTAAACCATAGTTTTCAAAGTGGAGAAAAGCTTATTTAATTCCTAATGGCCTATTCTGCTGAGTTGAAGAAACACATTTATCTCTCCTAAGGAAACCATTTATGTGAAATGGTGCAGCATCCTGCACATTTAAGTCTCCCCTGTGGGAGTTCAGTAAGTTTTTGAAAAGTGCATCTTGCAACATGGGTTTTTCAAGGTGGAGATTGGCTCTGTTTGCTCCAGATTGGCCTGTCCAGCTAAGGTGAGGAAACACATGAATCTGTCAAAAGAAAAGCATCAGTGTTAGAAACAGGAGCTTCAAGCTGCTTGTTTCCCTGTGAGAATTGACTTAGTTTTTGAAAGAAATACTTCCTGAAAACAATAATTTTCAAAGTGCAAAAAGGAAGATTGTTTTCCAGTTAGGCCTATTCATTTGAGTTGAAGAAACACATGTATCTCTCCAAAGACACCCATGTGTGTTAGAAGCAGGAGGATCTAGACCATTATTTACCTGTGACAATTGTTAGTTTTTCATGGAAAGCTTCTTTCAAATTAGTTGTTTCAAGGTGGACACAGGCTGTGCTTACTCCAAGTAGGCCAATTCTGCTGCGATGAGGAAACACATGTATAGCCCCAAGAAAAGCACCTGAGTTAGAAGCAGGAGGCTGTGGAACACTGTTTCCCAGTGAGGACTGAGTTCATTTTTGAAAGGAATGCATTTTGAAAATCATAGTTTTCATGGTGGAGAAATGGTCATGTTGTTCCAAATAGGCCTGTGGACCTGAATGGAAGAAACACATGTACTTCTCCACAGACAGCCATGTGTGTTAGAAGAAGGAGGATCTAGAGCATTGTTTTCCTTGCAATTATAATAAGTTTTCAAGGAATACTTCCTGCAAATTAGGTGCTTCAAGTTGGAGAGAGCTTCTGCTTGCTCCAATTAGGTCTATTCAGCAAACTTGAAGGATCCCATGTATCTCTGGGAGGATAACCCTCTGTCTAAAGGAGGAGCCTGTAGCACATTGGTGCCCAGTGAGAACTGACTTACTTTTTGAAAAGAACACTTCCTGAAAATCAAAGATTTCAAGGTGGAAGTAGGCTATGTTTGCTCCAAATCGGCCTGGTTTGCAAAGGTAAGGAAACAAATGAATCTCTCCAAAGAAAACCATGGGTGCTCGAAGCAGAAACGTCAAGCATATTGTTTCCCTGTGAGAATTGAGTTAGTTTTGGAAAGGAATACTATGTGATTATGAAAATTTTCAGGATGGAGAAAGGGTCATTGGGTTCCAAATCACCTATTCAGATGATTTGGAGAAACACCTGTACATCTCCAAAGACGACCATCTCTCAAAGAAGCAGTAGCGTCAGTCACATTGTATTCAAGGGAGAACTGAGTAATTTTTTGCAATGAATACTTCCTGCAAATCTTACATTTCAAGGTACAGAAAGGCTCATTTTATTCAAAAACGGCCTATACACCTCAGTTGTGGAAACGCATGTATGCCTCCAAAGGAAACCATCTATGTTAGCGGCTGCAGCATCCTGCACATTGATTCAAAGTGGGAGTTGAGTTAGTTTTTGAAATGAATGCCTCGTGCAATGTGGGGTTTACAAGGTAGGGATAGGTTCTCTTAGTTCTAAATATGCCTATTCAGCTGAGTCAAAGAAGCACATGTATCTCTCCAAAGGCAACCAACTGTTTAGAAGCAGGATCATCTGGAACATTGTTTCCAGTGACAATTGAGTTAGTTTCTGAAAGGAATACTTCCTGCAACTCAGGTGTTTCAGGGTGGAGATAGGATCATTTTGCTACAAATAGGCTTATTCAGCTAAGTTGAAGGAACACCTGTATCACTGCAAATAAAAAAACTTTGTTAGAAACGGAAACATGTTGCACATTGTTTCCTTGTGACAGTCGATTTAGCTTTTGAAAGGAATACTTCCTGAAACATAGGAGTTTCAAGGAGGAGATATGCTCTGTTTGCTTCAAATAGGCCTATTCAGCTAAGTTGAAGAAACACATATATGTCTCCAAGAAAAACCATCTGTGCTGGAAGCATGAGCATCCAAAACATTGTTACCCTGTTGTAATTGTGTTCAATTTTGAAAGGAATACTTCGTGCAAATCATTGTTTTAAAGAGTCAGATAGTCTCTGGATGACCCACATAGGCCCATTCAGCTATTTTGAAAAATCACGTGTATCCCTCTGTAGAAATCCATCTTTCTAAGAAGCCCGAGTATATAGTGCCTTGTTGCACAGAGAGAATTGAGTTAGTTTTTGCAAGGAATACTTATTGAAAATCATAGTTTTCAAGCTGGAGAAGGCTCCTTGTTTTCTAAATATGCTTATGAAGCTGGACCGAAGAAACACATATATCTGTATAAAGACAACCATGTGTGTTACAAGTACCGGCATCTAGAAAATTGTTTCCAAGTGAGAATTGAGTTACTGTTTGAAAGGAATACTTCTTGTAAATCATCGTTTCCTTAGTGGAGAAAGGCTCATTTTATTCCTAACGGGCACTTAGAGTGGTAAATATGCATGTATCTCTCCCAGGAAACCATCTACGTTAGAGGCTGCAGCATCCTGCACATTGGTTCCCTGTGAGCATTGAATTATTTTTTGAAAAAATACATGTTGCGACATGGGATTTTCAAAATGGGGGTAGGCTCTGTTGGCTCCAAATCGGCCTGTTCAGCTAGGGTGAGGAAATACAGGTATGTATGAAAGGAAAACATCAGTGTTAGAAGCAGAAGTTTCAAGCACATTGTTTCCCGGGAATAATTGGGTTAGTTTTTGAAAGCAATGCTACCTGAAAATCATACTTTTCAAGGTGGAGAAAGGCTCTCTTTGTTCCAAATAGGCCTATTCAATTGAGTTGAAGAAACACATGTATCTCTCCAAAGACATCCATCTGTGTCAGAAGCAGGAGCATCTAGAGAATTATTTCCCTGTGAGAATTGAGCTAGTTATTCAAGGAATCCTTCCTGCACCAAGGATTGGTGAAAGGACTGGAGAAAGGCTGTGTTTGCTCCAAGTAAGCCTATTTGGCTTAGACAAAGAAACACATATATCTCTCCAAGACAACCATGTCTGTTAGAAGCAGAAGGATCTACAACACTCTTTTCCTGGGAAAATCGAGTAATTTTTGAAGTGAATACTTTCTGAACATCATAGATTTCTAGCTTGAGGCAGGGTCACGTTTTCCAAGTAGGCCTTTTCAGGTTAGTTGAAGAAACACATATATCTCTCAAAGGAAATCCATCTATGTTTGAAGCATGAGCATTAAAAACATTGTTACCCTCTTTCAATTGTGTTACTTTTTGAAAGGAATACTACGTGCAAATCATTGTTTTCAAGGGGAGATGGGCTCTGGGTGATCCAGATAGGCCTATTCAGCTAATTGGAAAGAATACGTGTATCCCTCAGTAGAAAACCATCCTTGTAAAAGCACGAGTATGCAGCTCCTTCTTGCTCAGTGCGAATGGAATTAGCTTTGGGAAGGAGTACTTCCTGAAAATCATAGTTTTCAAGGTGGGCAGAGGCTCATTTTCTTCCCATTATAACTATAGAACTGAGCTGAAGAAACACATGTATCGGTCCAAAGACAAACAACTGTGTTAGAAATATTGTCATGTAGATCCTTGTTTCCTAGTGAGAATTGAGTTCGCTTTTGAAGCGAATAGTCCTGTAAACCGTAGTTTTCAAAGTGGAGAAAAGCTTATTTAATTCCTAATGGCCTATTCTGCTGAGTTGAAGAAACACATGTATCTCTCCTAAGGAAACCATTTATATGAAGTGGTGCAGCATCCTGCACATTTAACTCTCCCCTGTGGGAGTTCAGTAAGTTTTTGAAAAGTGCATCTTGCAACATGGGTTTTTCAAGGTGGAGATTGGCTCTGTTTGCTCCAGATTGGCCTGTCCAGCTAAGGTGAGGAAACACATGTATCTGTCAAAAGAAAAGCATCAGTGTTAGAAACAGGAGCTTCAAGCTCCTTGTTTCCCTGTGACAATGGACTTAGTTTTTGAAAGAAATACTTCCTAAAAACAATAATTTTCAAAGTGCAGAAAGGATGATTTTTTTCCAGTTAGGCTTATTCATTTGAGTTGAAGAAACACATGTATCTCTCCAAAGACACCCATGGGTATTAGAAGCAGGAGGATCTAGCCCATTATTTACCTGTGACAATTGTTATTTTTTCACGGAAAACTTCTTTCAAATTAGTTGTTTCAAGGTGGACACAGGCTGTGCTTACTCCAAGAAGGCCAATTCAGCTGCGATGAGGAAACACATGTATACCCCAAGAAAAGCAAGTGAGTTAGAAGCAGGAGGCTGTGGAACACTATTTCCCTGTGAGAATTGAGTTAATTTTTGAAAGGAATGCATTCTGAAAATCATAGTTTTCATGGTGGAGAAAGGGTCATGTTGTTCCAAATAGGCCTGTGGAGCTGAATGGAAGAAACACATGTACTTCTCCACAGACAGCCATCTGTGTTAGAATAAGGAGGATCTAGAGCATTGTTTTCCTTGACAATTATAACAAGTTTTCAAGGAATACTTCCTGCAAATTAGGTGCTTCAAGGTGGAGAGAGCTTCTGCTTGCTCCAATAAGGTCTATTCAGCAAACTTGAAGGATCCCATATATCTCTGGGAGGATAACCCTCTGTCTAAAAGAGGAGCCTGTAGCACATTGGTGTCCAGTGAGAACTGACTTACTTTTTGAAAAGAACACTTCCTGAAAATCAAAGATTTCAAGGTGGAAATAGGCTCTGTTTGCTCCAAATCGGCCTGGTTTGCAAAGGTAAGGAAACAAATGAATCTCTCCAAAGAAAACCATGGGTGCTCGAAGCAGAAACTTCAAGCATATTGTTTAACTGTGAGAATTGAGTTAGTTTTGGAAAGGAATAGTACGTGATTATGAAAATTTTCAGGATGCAGAATGGCTCATTGGGTTCCAAATCGCCTATTCCGTTGATTTGGAGAAACACATGCACGTCTCCAAAGACAACCATCTCTAAAAGAAGCAGTAGCGTCAGTCACATTGTATTCAAGGGAGAACTGAGTAATTTTTTGCAATGAATACTTCCTGCAAATCTTACATTTCAAGGTACAGAAAGGCTCATTTTATTCAAAAACGGCCTATACACCTCAGTTGTGGAAACGCATGTATGCCTCCAAAGGAAACCATCTATGTTAGCGGCTGCAGCATCCTGCACATTGATTCAAAGTGGGAGTTGAGTTAGTTTTTGAAATGAATGCCTCGTGCAATGTGGGGTTTACAAGGTAGGGATATGTTCTCTTAGTTCTAAATATGCCTATTCAGCTGAGTCAAAGAAGCACATGTATCTCTCCAAAGGCAACCAACTGTTTAGAAGCAGGATCATCTGGAACATTGTTTCCAGTGACAATTGAGTTAGTTTCTGAAAGGAATACTTCCTGCAACTTAGGTGTTTCAGCGTGGAGATAGGATCATTTTGCTACAAATAGGCTTATTCAGCTAAGTTGAAGGAACACCTGTATCACTGCAAACAAAAAATACTTTGTTAGAAACGGAAACATGTTGCATATTGTTTCCTTGTGACAGGCGATTTATTTTTGAAAGGAATACTTCCTGAAACATAGGAGTTTCAAGGAGGAGATATGCTCTGTTTGCTTCAAATAGGCCTATTCAGCTAAGTTGAAGAAACACATATATGTCTCCAAGAAAAACCATCTGTGCTGGAAGCATGAGCATCCAAAACATTGTTACCCTGTTGTAATTGTGTTCAATTTTGAAAGGAATACTTCCTGCAAATCATTGTTTTAAAGAGTCAGTTAGTCTCTGGATGACCCACCTAGGCCCACTCAGCTATTTTGAAAAAACACGTGTATCCCTCTGTAGAAATCCATCTTTGTAAGAAGCACGAGTATATAGTGCCTTGTTGCGCAGAGAGAATTGAGTTAGTTTTTGCAAGGAATACTTATTGAAAATCATAGTTTTCAAGCTGGAGAAGGCTCCTTGTTTTCTAAGTATGCCTATTCAGCTGAACTGAAGAAACACATATATCTGTATAAAGACAACCATGTGTGTTACAAGTATCTGCATCTAGAAAATTGTTTCCAAGTGAGAATTGAGTTACTGTTTGAAAGGAATACTTCTTGTAAATCATAGTTTCCTTGGTGGAGAAAGGCTCATTTTATTCCTAACGGGCTCTTAGTGTGGTAGATATGCATGTATCTCTCCCAGGAAACCATCTACGTTAGAGGCTGCAGCATCCTGCACATTGGTTCCCTGTGAGCACCGAATGATTTTTTGAAAAAATACCTTTTGCGACATGGGAAATGGAGGTAGGCTCTGTTTGCTCCAAATCGGCCTGTTCAGCTAAGGTGAGGAAATACAGGTATGTATGAAAGGAAAACATCAGTGTTAGAAGCAGAAGTTTCAAGCACATTGTTTCCCGGGAATAATTGAGTTAGTTTTTGAAAGCAATGCTCCGTGAAAGTCATACTTTTCAAGGTGGAGAAAGGCTCTCTTTGTTCCAAATTGGCCTATTCAATTGAGTTGAAGAAACACATGTATCTCTCCAAAGACATCCATCTGTGTCAGAAGCAGGAGCATCTAGAGAATTATTTCCCTGTGAGAATTGAGCTAGTTATTCAAGGAATCCTTCCTGCACCAAGGTGTCTCAAGATGGAGAAAGGCTGTGTTTGCTCCAAGTAAGCCTATTTGGCTTAGACAAAGAAACACATATATCTCTCCAAGACAACCATGTCTGTTAGAAGCAGAAGGATCTTCAACACTCTTTTCCTGGGAAAATCGAGTAATTTTTGAAGTGAATACTTTCTGAACATCATAGATTTCTAGCTT
This sequence comes from Castor canadensis, assembly GCF_047511655.1. NCBI lineage: Eukaryota > Metazoa > Chordata > Mammalia > Rodentia > Castoridae > Castor > Castor canadensis. Next base: position 94,921,362 of record NC_133395.1, read on the forward strand.
GAGGCAGGGTCATGTTGTCCAAATAGGCCTTTTCAGGTTAGTTGAAGAAACACATATATCTCTCAACAGAAAACCATCTATGTTTGAAGCATGAGCATTAAAAACATTGTTACCCTCTTTCAATTGTGTTACTTTTTGAAAGGAATAGTACGTGCAAATCATTGTTTTCAAGGGGAGATGGGCTCTGTGTGATCCAGATAGGCCTATTCAGCTAATTGGAAAGAATACGTGTATCCCTCAGTAGAAAACCATCCTTGTAAAAGCACGAGTATGGAGCTCCTTCTTGCTCAGTGCGAATGGAATTAGCTTTGGGAAGGAATACTTCCTGAAAATCATAGTTTTCAAGGTGGGCAGAGGCTCATTTTCTTCCAATTAGCCCTATAGAACTGAGCTGAAGAAACACATGTATCGGTCCAAAGACAACCAACTGTGTTAGAAATATTGTCATGTAGATCCTTGTTTCCTAGTGAGAATTGAGTTCGCTTTTGAAGCGAATAGTCCTGTAAACCATAGTTTTCAAAGTGGAGAAAAGCTTATTTAATTCCTTATGGCCTATTCTGCTGAGTTGAAGAAACACATGTATCTCTCCTAAGGAAACCATTTATATGAAGTGGTGCAGCATCCTGCACATTTAAGTCTCCCCTGTGGGAGTTCAGTAAGTTTTTGAAAAGTGCATCTTGCAACATGGGTTTTTCAAGGAGGAGATTGGCTCTGTTTGCTCCAGATTGGCCTGTCCAGCTAAGGTGAGGAAACACATGTATCTGTCAAAAGAAAAGCATCAGTGTTAGAAACAGGAGCTTCAAGCTCCTTGTTTCCCTGTGACAATGGACTTAGTTTTTGAAAGAAATACTTCCTGAAAACAATAATTTTCAAAGTGTAGAAAGGATGATTTTTTTTTCCAGTTAGGCCTATTCATTTGAGTTGAAGAAACACATGTATCTCTCCAAAGACACCCATGTGTGTTAGAAGCAGGAGGATCTAGCCCATTATTTACCTGTGACAATTGTTAGTTTTTCACGGAAAACTTCTTTCAAATTAGTTGTTTCAAGGTGGACACAGGCTGTGCTTACTCCAAGTAGGCCAATTCAGCTGCGATGAGGAAACACATGTATAGCCCCAAGAAAAGCACCTGAGTTAGAAGCAGGAGGCTGTGGAACACTATTTCCCTGTGAGAATTGAGTTAATTTTTGAAAGGAATGCATTCTGAAAATCATAGTTTTCATGGTGGAGAAAGGGTCATGTTGTTCCAAATAGGCCTGTGGAGCTGAATGGAAGAAACACATGTACTTCTCCACAGACAGCCATCTGTGGTAGAAGAAGGAGGATCTAGAGCATTGATTTCCTTGACAATTATAACAAGTTTTCAAGGAATACTTCCTGCAAATTAGGTGCTTCAAGGTGGAGAGAGCTTCTGCTTGCTCCAATTAGGTCTATTCAGCAAACTTGAAGGATCCCATATATCTCTGGGAGGATAACCCTCTGTCTAAAAGAGGAGCCTGTAGCACATTGGTGTCCAGTGACAACTGACTTACTTTTTGAAAAGAACACTTCCTGAAAATCAAAGATTTCAAGGTGGAAATAGGCTCTGTTTGCTCCAAATCGGCCTGGTTTGCAAAGGTAAGGAAACAAATGAATCTCTCCAAAGAAAACCATGGGTGCTCGAAGCAGAAACGTCAAGCATATTGTTTCCCTGTGAGAATTGAGTTAGTTTTGGAAAGGAATACTATGTGATTATGAAAATTTTCAGGATGGAGAAAGGGTCATTGGGTTCCAAATCACCTGTTCAGATGATTTGGAGAAACACCTGTACATCTCCAAAGACGACCATCTCTCAAAGAAGCAGTAGCGTCAGTCACATTGTATTCAAGGGAGAACTGAGTAATTTTTTGCAATGAATACTTCCTGCAAATCTTACATTTCAAGGTACAGAAAGGCTCATTTTATTCAAAAACGGCCTATACACCTCAGTTGTGGAAACGCATGTATGCCTCCAAAGGAAACCATCTATGTTAGCGGCTGCAGCATCCTGCACATTGATTCAAAGTGGGAGTTGAGTTAGTTTTTGAAATGAATGCCTCGTGCAATGTGGGGTTTACAAGGTAGGGATAGGTTCTCTTAGTTCTAAATATGCCTATTCAGCTGAGTCAAAGAAGCACATGTATCTCTCCAAAGGCAACCAACTGTTTAGAAGCAGGATCATCTGGAACATTGTTTCCAGTGACAATTGAGTTAGTTTCTGAAAGGAATACTTCCTGCAACTTAGGTGTTTCAGCGTGGAGATAGGATCATTTGGCTACAAATAGGCTTATTCAGCTAAGTTGAAGGAACACCTGTATCACTGCAAATAAAAAAAACTTTGTTAGAAACGGAAACATGTTGCATATTGTTTCCTTGTGACAGGCGATTTATTTTTGAAAGGAATACTTCCTGAAACATAGGAGTTTCAAGGAGGAGATATGCTCTGTTTGCTTCAAATAGGCCTATTCAGCTAAGTTGAAGAAACACATATATGTCTCCAAGAAAAACCATCTGTGCTGGAAGCATGAGCATCCAAAACATTGTTACCCTGTTGTAATTGTGTTCAATTTTGAAAGGAATACTTCCTGCAAATCATTGTTTTAAAGAGTCAGTTAGTCTCTGGATGACCCACCTAGGCCCACTCAGCTATTTTGAAAAAACACGTGTATCCCTCTGTAGAAATCCATCTTTGTAAGAAGCACGAGTATATAGTGCCTTGTTGCGCAGAGAGAATTGAGTTAGTTTCTGCAAGGAATACTTATTGAAAATCATAGTTTTCAAGCTGGAGAAGGCTCCTTGTTTTCTAAATATGCTTATGAAGCTGAACCGAAGAAACACATATATCTGTATAAAGACAACCATGTGTGTTACAAGTATCGGCATCTAGAAAATTGTTTCCAAGTGAGAATTGAGTTACTGTTTGAAAGGGATACTTCTTGTAAATCATCGTTTCCTTGGTGGAGAAAGGCTCATTTTATTCCTAACGGGCTCTTAGAGTGGTAGATATGCATGTATCTCTCCCAGGAAACCAGCTACGTTAGAGCCTGCAGCATCCTGCATATTGATTCCCTGTGAGCATTGAATTATTTTTTGAAAAAATACATGTTGCAAGATGGGATTTTCAAAATGGAGGTAGGCTCTGTTTGCTCCAAATAGGCCTGTTCAGCTAGGGTGAGGAAATACAGGTATGTATGAAAGGAAAACATCAGTGTTAGAAGCAGACGTTTCAAGCACATTGTTTCCCGGGAATAATTGAGTTAGTTTTTGAAAGCAATGCTACCTGAAAATCATACTTTTCAAGGTGGAGAAAGGCTCTCTTTGTTCCAAATAGGCCTATTTAATTGAGTTGAAGAAACACGTGTATCTCTCCAAAGACATCCATCTGTGTCAGAAGCAGGAGCATCTAGAGAATTATTTCCCTGTGAGAATTCAGCTAGTTTTTCAAGGAATCCTTCCTGCACCAAGGTGTCTCAAGATGGAGAAAGGCTGTGTTTGCTCCAAGTAACCCTATTTGGCTTAGACATAGAAACACATATATCTCTCCAAGACAACCATGTCTGTTAGAAGCAGAAGGATCTACAACACTCTTTTCCTGGGAGAATTGAGTAATTTTTGAAGCAAATACTTTCTGAATATCATAGATTTCTAGCTTGAGGCAGGGTCATGTTGTTCCAAGTAGGCCTTTTCAGGTTAGTTGAAGAAACACATATATCTCTCAAAGGAAATCCATCTATGTTTGACGCATGAGCATTAAAAACATTGTTACCCTCTTTCAATTGTGTTACTTTTTGAAAGGAATAGTACGTGCAAATCATTGTTTTCAAGGGGAGATGGGCTCTGTGTGATCCAGATAGGCCTATTCAGCTAATTGGAAAGAATACGTGTATCCCTCAGTAGAAAACCATCCTTGTAAAAGCACGAGTATGCAGCTCCTTCTTGCTCAGTGCGAATAGAATTAGCTTTGGGAAGGAATACTTCCTGAAAATCATAGTTTTCAAGGTGGGCAGAGGCTCATTTTCTTCCAATTAGCCCTATAGTAGTGAGCTGAAGAAACACATGTATCGGTCCAAAGACAACCAACTGTGTTAGAAATATTGTCATGTAGATCCTTGTTTCCTAGTGAGAATTGAGTTCGCTTTTGAAGCGAATAGTCCTGTAAACCATAGTTTTCAAAGTGGAGAAAAGCTTATTTAATTCCTTATGGCCTATTCTGCTGAGTTGAAGAAACACATGTATCTCTCCTAAGGAAACCATTTATATGAAATGGTGCAGCATCCTGCACATTTAACTCTCCCCTGTGGGAGTTCAGTAAGTTTTTGAAAAGTGCATCTTGCAACATGGGTTTTTCAAGGTGGAGATTGGCTCTGTTTGCTCCAGATTGGCCTGTCCAGCTAAGGTGAGGAAACACATGTATCTGTCAAAAGAAAAGCATCAGTGTTAGAAACAGGAGCTTCAAGCTCCTTGTTTCCCTGTGACAATGGACTTAGTTTTTGAAAGAAATACTTCCTGAAAACAATAATTTTCAAAGTGCAGAAAGGGTGATATTTTTTCCAGTTAGGCCTATTCATTTGAGTTGAAGAAACACATGTATCTCTCCAAAGACACCCATGTGTGTTAGAAGCAGGAGGATCTAGCCCATTATTTACCTGTGACAATTGTTAGTTTTTCATGGAAAACTTCTTTCAAATTAGTTGTTTCAAGGTGGACACAGGCTGTGCTTCCTCCAAGTAGGCCAATTCAGCTGCGATGAGGAAACACATGTATAGCCCCAAGAAAAGCACCTGAGTTAGAAGCAGGAGGCTGTGGAACACTATTTCCCTGTGAGAATTGAGTTAATTTTTGAAAGGAATGCCTTCTGAAAATCATAGTTTTCATGGTGGAGAAAGGGTCATGTTGTTCCAAATAGGCCTGTGGAGCTGAATGGAAGAAACACATGTACTTCTCCACAGACAGCCATCTGTGTTAGAAGAAGGAGGATCTAGAGCATTGATTTCCTTGACAATTATAACAAGTTTTCAAGGAATACTTCCTGCAAATTAGGTGCTTCAAGGTGGAGAGAGCTTCTGCTTGCTCCAATTAGGTCTATTCAGCAAACTTGAAGGATCCCATATATCTCTGGGAGGATAACCCTCTGTCTAAAAGAGGAGCCTGTAGCACATTGGTGTCCAGTGAGAACTGACTTACTTTTTGAAAAGAACACTTCCTGAAAACGAAAGATTTCAAGGTGGAAATAGGCTCTGTTTGCTCCAAATCGGCCTGGTTTGCAAAGGTAAGGAAACAAATGAATCTCTCCAAAGAAAACCATGGGTGCTCGAAGCAGAAACCTCAAGCATATTGTTTCCCTGTGAGAATTGAGTTAGTTTTGGGAAGGAATACTATGTGATTATGAAAATTTTCAGGATGGAGAAAGGGTCATTGGGTTCCAAATCACCTATTCAGATGATTTGGAGAAACACCTGTATATCTCCAAAGACGACCATCTCTCAAAGAAGCAGTAGCGTCAGTCACATTGTATTCAAGGGAGAACTGAGTAATTTTTTGCAATGAATACTCCCTGCAAATCTTACATTTCAAGGTACAGAAAGGCTCATTTTATTCAAAAACGGCCTATACACCTCAGTTGTGGAAACGCATGTATGCCTCCAAAGGAATCCATCTATGTTAACGGCTGCAGCATCCTGCACATTGATTCAAAGTGGGAGTTGAGTTAGTTTTTGAAATGAATGCCTCGTGCAATGTGGGGTTTACAAGGTAGGGATAGGTTCTCTTAGTTGTAAATATGCCTATTCAGCTGAGTCAAAGAAGCACATGTATCTCTCCAAAGGCAACCAACTGTTTAGAAGCAGGATCATCTGGAACATTGTTTCCAGTGACAATTGAGTTAGTTTCTGAAAGGAATACTTCCTGCAACTTAGGTGTTTCAGCGTGGAGATAGGATCATTTTGCTACAAATAGGCTTACTCAGCTAAGTTGAAGGAACACCTGTATCACTGCAAATAAAAAAAACTTTGTTGGAAACGGAAACATGTTGCATATTGTTTCCTTGTGACAGGCGATTTATTTTTGAAAGGAATACTTCCTGAAACATAGGAGTTTCAAGGAGGAGATATGCTCTGTTTGCTTCAAATAGGCCTATTCAGCTAAGTTGAAGAAACACATATATGTCTCCAAGAAAAACCATCTGTGCTGGAAGCATGAGCATCCAAAACATTGTTACCCTGTTGTAATTGTGTTCAATTTTGAAAGGAATACTTCCTGCAAATCATTGTTTTAAAGAGTCAGTTAGTCTCTGGATGACCCACCTAGGCCCACTCAGCTATTTTGAAAAAACACGTGTATCCCTCTGTAGAAATCCATCTTTGTAAGAAGCACGAGTATATAGTGCCTTGTTGCGCAGAGAGAATTGAGTTAGTTTTTGCAAGGAATACTTATTGAAAATCATAGTTTTCAAGCTGGAGAAGGCTCCTTGTTTTCTAAATATGCTTATGAAGCTGAACCGAAGAAACACATATATCTGTATAAAGACAACCATGTGTGTTACAAGTATCGGCATCTAGAAAATTGTTTCCAAGTGAGAATTGAGTTACTGTTTGAAAGGAATACTTCTTGTAAATCATCGTTTCCTTGGTGGAGAAAGGCTCATTTTATTCCTAACGGGCTCTTAGAGTGGTAGATATGCATGTATCTCTCCCAGGAAACCATCTACGTTAGAGGCTGCAGCATCCTGCATATTGATTCCCTGTGAGCATTGAATTATTTTTTGAAAAAATACATGTTGCAACATGGGATTTTCAAAATGGAGGTAGGCTCTGTTTGCTCCAAATCGGCCTGTTCAGCTAGGGTGAGGAAATACAGGTATGTATGAAAGGAAAACATCAGTGTTAGAAGCAGAAGTTTCAAGCACATTGTTTCCCGGGAATAATTGAGTTAGTTTTTGAAAGCAATGCTACCTGAAAATCATACTTTTCAAGGTGGAGAAAGGCTCTCTTTGTTCCAAATAGGCCTATTCAATTGAGTTGAAGAAACACATGTATCTCTCCAAAGACATCCATCTGTGTCAGAAGCAGGAGCATCTAGAGAATTATTTCCCTGTGAGAATTCAGCTAGTTTTTCAAGGAATCCTTCCTGCACCAAGGTGTCTCAAGATGGAGAAAGGCTGTGTTTGCTCCAAGTAACCCTATTTGGCTTAGACATAGAAACACATATATCTCTCCAAGACAACCATGTCTGTTAGAAGCAGAAGGATCTACAACACTCTTTTCCTGGGAGAATCGAGTAATTTTTGAAGCAAATACTTTCTGAACATCATAGATTTCTAGCTTGAGGCAGGGTCATGTTGTTCCAAGTAGGCCTTTTCAGGTTAGTTGAAGAAACACATATATCTCTCAAAGGAAATCCATCTATGTTTGACGCATGAGCATTAAAAACATTGTTACCCTCTTTCAATTGTGTTACTTTTTGAAAGGAATACTACATGTAAATCATTGTTTTCAAGGGGAGATGGGCTCTGTGTGATCCAGATAGGCCTATTCAGCTAATTGGAAAGAATACGTGTATCCCTCAGTAGAAAACCATCCTTGTAAAAGTACGAGTATGCAGCTCCTTCTTGCTCAGTGCGAATAGAAGTAGCTTTGGGAAGGAATACTTCCTGAAAATCATAGTTTTCAAGGTGGGCAGAGGCTCATTTTCTTCCAATTAGCCCTAAAGAACTGAGCTGAAGAAACACATGTATCGGTCCAAAGACAACCAACTGTGTTAGAAATATTGTCATGTAGATCCTTGTTTCCTAGTGAGAATTGAGTTCGCTTTTGAAGCGAATAGTCCTGTAAACCATACTTTTCAAAGTGGAGAAAAGCTTATTTAATTCCTTATGGCCTATTCTGCTGAGTTGAAGAAACACATGTATCTCTCCTAAGGAAACCATTTATATGAAATGGTGCAGCATCCTGCACATTTAACTCTCCCCTGTGGGAGTTCAGTAAGTTTTTGAAAAGTGCATCTTGCAACATGGGTTTTTCAAGGTGGAGATTGGCTCTGTTTGCTCCAGATTGGCCTGTCCAGCTAAGGTGAGGAAACACATGTATCTGTCAAAAGAAAAGCATCAGTGTTAGAAACAGGAGCTTCAAGCTCCTTGTTTCCCTGTGACAATGGACTTAGTTTTTGAAAGAAATACTTCCTGAAAACAATAATTTTCAAAGTGCAGAAAGGGTGATTTTTTTTCCAGTTAGGCCTATTCATTTGAGTTGAAGAAACACATGTATCTCTCCAAAGACACCCATGTGTGTTAGAAGCAGGAGGATCTAGCCCATTATTTACCTGTGACAATTGTTAGTTTTTCACGGAAAACTTCTTTCAAATTAGTTGTTTCAAGGTGGACACAGGCTGTGCTTACTCCAAGTAGGCCAATTCAGCTGCGATGAGGAAACACATGTGTAGCCCCAAGAAAAGCACCTGAGTTAGAAGCAGGAGGCTGTGGAACACTATTTCCCTGTGAGAATTGAGTTAATTTTTGAAAGGAATGCATTCTGAAAATCATAGTTTTCATGGTGGAGAAAGGGTCATGTTGTTCCAAATAGGCCTGTGGAGCTGAATGGAAGAAACACATGTACTTCTCCACAGACAGCCATCTGTGTTAGAAGAAGGAGGATCTAGAGCATTGTTTTCCTTGACAAGTATAACAAGTTTTCAAGGAATACTTCCTGCAAATTAGGTGCTTCAAGGTGGAGAGAGCTTCTGCTTGCTCCAATTAGGTCTATTCAGCAAACTTGAAGGATCCCATATATCTCTGGGAGGATAACCCTCTGTCTAAAAGAGGAGCCTGTAGCACATTGGTGTCCAGTGAGAACTGACTTACTTTTTGAAAAGAACACTTCCTGAAAATCAAAGATTTCAAGGTGGAAATAGGCTCTGTTTGCTCCAAATCGGCCTGGTTTGCAAAGGTAAGGAAACAAATGAATCTCTCCAAAGAAAACCATGGGTGCTCGAAGCAGAAACGTCAAGCATATTGTTTCCCTGTGAGAATTGAGTTAGTTTTGGAAAGGAATACTATGTGATTATGAAAATTTTCAGGATGGAGAAAGGGTCATTGGGTTCCAAATCACCTATTCAGATGATTTGGAGAAACACCTGTACATCTCCAAAGACGACCATCTCTAAAAGAAGCAGTAGCGTCAGTCACATTGTATTCAAGGGAGAACTGAGTAATTTTTTGCAATGAATACTTCCTGCAAATCTTACATTTCAAGGTACAGAAAGGCTCATTTTATTCAAAAACGGCCTATACACCTCAGTTGTGGAAACGCATGTATGCCTCCAAAGGAAACCATCTATGTTAGCGGCTGCAGCATCCTGCACATTGATTCAAAGTGGGAGTTGAGTTAGTTTTTGAAATGAATGCCTCGTGCAATGTGGGGTTTACAAGGTAGGGATAGGTTCTCTTAGTTCTAAATATGCCTATTCAGCTGAGTCAAAGAAGCACATGTATCTCTCCAAAGGCAACCAACTGTTTAGAAGCAGGATCATCTGGAACATTGTTTCCAGTGACAATTGAGTTAGTTTCTGAAAGGAATACTTCCTGCAACTTAGGTGTTTCAGCGTGGAGATAGGATCATTTTGCTACAAATAGGCTTATTCAGCTAAGTTGAAGGAACACCTGTATCACTGCAAATAAAAAAAACTTTGTTGGAAACGGAAACATGTTGCATATTGTTTCCTTGTGACAGGCGATTTATTTTTGAAAGGAATACTTCCTGAAACATAGGAGTTTCAAGGAGGAGATATGCTCTGTTTGCTTCAAATAGGCCTATTCAGCTAAGTTGAAGAAACACATATATGTCTCCAAGAAAAATCATCTGTGCTGGAAGCATGAGCATCCAAAACATTGTTACCCTGTTGTAATTGTGTTCAATTTTGAAAGGAATACTTCCTGCAAATCATTGTTTTAAAGAGTCAGTTAGTCTCTGGATGACCCACCTAGGCCCACTCAGCTATTTTGAAAAAACACGTGTATCCCTCTGTAGAAATCCATCTTTGTAAGAAGCACGAGTATATAGTGCCTTGTTGCGCAGAGAGAATTGAGTTAGTTTTTGCAAGGAATACTTATTGAAAATCATAGTTTTCAAGCTGGAGAAGGCTCCTTGTTTTCTAAATATGCTTATGAAGCTGAACCGAAGAAACACATATATCTGTATAAAGACAACCATGTGTGTTACAAGTATCGGCATCTAGAAAATTGTTTCCAAGTGAGAATTGAGTTACTGTTTGAAAGGAATACTTCTTGTAAATCATCGTTTCCTTGGTGGAGAAAGGCTCATTTTATTCCTAACGGGCTCTTAGTGTGGTAGATATGCATGTATCTCTCCCAGGAAACCATCTACGTTAGAGGCTGCAGCATCCTGCATATTGATTCCCTGTGAGCATTGAATTATTTTTTGAAAAAATACATGTTGCAACATGGGATTTTCAAAATGGAGGTAGGCTCTGTTTGCTCCAAATCGGCCTGTTCAGCTTGGGTGAGGAAATACAGGTATGTATGAAAGGAAAACATCAGTGTTAGAAGCAGAATGTTCAAGCACATTGTTTCCCGGGAATAATTGAGTTAGTTTTTGAAAGCAATGCTAACTGAAAATCATACTTTTCAAGGTGGAGAAAGGCTCTCTTTGTTCCAAATAGGCCTATTCAATTGAGTTGAAGAAACACATGTATCTCTCCAAAGACATCCATCTGTGTCAGAAGCAGGAGCATCTAGAGAATTATTTCCCTGTGAGAATTGAGCTAGTTTTTCTAGGAATCCTTCCTGCACCAAGGTGTCTCAAGATGGAGAAAGGCTGTGTTTGCTCCAAGTAAGCCTATTTGGCTTAGACAAAGAAACACATATATCTCTCCAAGACAACCATGTCTGTTAGAAGCAGAAGGATCTACAACACTCTTTTCCTGGGAGAATCGAGTAATTTTTGAAGCAAATACTTTCTGAACATCATAGATTTCTAGCTTGAGGCAGGGTCATGTTGTTCCAAGTAGGCCTTTTCAGGTTAGTTGAAGAAACACATATATCTCTCAAAGGAAATCCATCTATGTTTGACGCATGAGCATTAAAAACATTGTTACCCTCTTTCAATTGTGTTACTTTTTGAAAGGAATACTACGTGCAAATCATTGTTTTCAAGGGGAGATGGGCTCTGTGTGATCCAGATAGGCCTATTCAGCTATTTGGAAAGAATACGTGTATCCCTCAGTAGAAAACCATCCTTGTAAAAGCACGAGTATGCAGCTCCTTCTTGCTCAGTGCGAATGGAATTAGCTTTGGGAAGGAATACTTCCTGAAAATCATAGTTTTCAAGGTGGGCAGAGGCTCATTTTCTTCCAATTAGCCCTATAGAACTGAGCTGAAGAAACACATGTATCGGTCCAAAGACAACCAACTGTGTTAGAAATATTGTCATGTAGATCCTTGTTTCCTAGTGAGAATTGAGTTCGCTTTTGAAGCGAATAGTCCTGTAAACCATAGTTTTCAAAGTGGAGAAAAGCTTATTTAATTCCTTATGGCCTATTCTGCTGAGTTGAAGAAACACATGTATCTCTCCTAAGGAAACCATTTATATGAAATGGTGCAGCATCCTGCACATTTAACTCTCCCCTGTGGGAGTTCAGTAAGTTTTTGAAAAGTGCATCTTGCAACATGGGTTTTTCAAGGTGGAGATTGGCTCTGTTTGCTCCAGATTGGCCTGTCCAGCTAAGGTGAGGAAACACATGTATCTGTCAAAAGAAAAGCATCAGTGTTAGAAACAGGAGCTTCAAGCTCCTTGTTTCCCTGTGACAATAGACTTAGTTTTTGAAAGAAATACTTCCTGAAAACAATAATTTTCAAAGTGCAGAAAGGGTGATTTTTTTTCCAGTTAGGCCTATTCATTTGAGTTGAAGAAACACATGTATCTCTCCAAAGACACCCATGTGTGTTAGAAGCAGGAGGATCTAGCCCATTATTTACCTGTGACAATTGTTAGTTTTTCACGGAAAACTTCTTTCAAATTAGTTGTTTCAAGGTGGACACAGGCTGTGCTTACTCCAAGTAGGCCAATTCAGCTGCGATGAGGAAACACATGTATAGCCCCAAGAAAAGCACCTGAGTTAGAAGCAGGAGGCTGTGGAACACTATTTCCCTGTGAGAATTGAGTTAATTTTTGAAAGGAATGCATTCTGAAAATCATAGTTTTCATGGTGGAGAAAGGGTCATGTTGTTCCAAATAGGCCTGTGGAGCTGAATGGAAGAAACACATGTACTTCTCCACAGACAGCCATCTGTGGTAGAAGAAGGAGGATCTAGAGCATTGTTTTCCTTGACAATTATAACAAGTTTTCAAGGAATACTTCCTGCAAATTAGGTGCTTCAAGGTGGAGAGAGCTTCTGCTTGCTCCAATTAGGTCTATTCAGCAAACTTGAAGGATCCCATATATCTCTGGGAGGATAACCCTCTGTCTAAAAGAGGAGCCTGTAGCACATTGGTGTCCAGTGAGAACTGACTTACTTTTTGAAAAGAACACTTCCTGAAAATCAAAGATTTCAAGGTGGAAATAGGCTCTGTTTGCTCCAAATCGGCCTGGTTTGCAAAGGTAAGGAAACAAATGAATCTCTCCAAAGAAAACCATGGGTGCTCGAAGCAGAAAGGTCAAGCATATTGTTTCCCTGTGAGAATTGAGTTAGTTTTGGAAAGGAATACTATGTGATTATGAAAATTTTCAGGATGGAGAAAGGGTCATTGGGTTCCAAATCACCTATTCAGATGATTTGGAGAAACACCTGTACATCTCCAAAGACGACCATCTCTAAAAGAAGCAGTAGCGTCAGTCACATTGTATTCAAGGGAGAACTGAGTAATTTTTTGCAATGAATACTTCCTGCAAATCTTACATTTCAAGGTACAGAAAGGCTCATTTTATTCAAAAACGGCCTATACACCTCAGTTGTGGAAACGCATGTATGCCTCCAAAGGAAACCATCTATGTTAGCGGCTGCAGCATCCTGCACATTGATTCAAAGTGGGAGTTGAGTTAGTTTTTGAAATGAATGCCTCGTGCAATGTGGGGTTTACAAGGTAGGGATAGGTTCTCTTAGTTCTAAATATGCCTATTCAGCTGAGGCAAAGAAGCACATGTATCTCTCCAAAGGCAACCAACTGTTTAGAAGCAGGATCATCTGGAACATTGTTTCCAGTGACAATTGAGTTAGTTTCTGAAAGGAATACTTCCTGCAACTTAGGTGTTTCAGCGTGGAGATAGGATCATTTTGCTACAAATAGGCTTATTCAGCTAAGTTGAAGGAACACCTGTATCACTGCAAATAAAAAAACTTTGTTAGAAACGGAAACATGTTGCATATTGTTTCCTTGTGACAGGCGATTTATTTTTGAAAGGAATACTTCCTGAAACATAGGAGTTTCAAGGAGGAGATATGCTCTGTTTGCTTCAAATAGGCCTATTCAGCTAAGTTGAAGAAACACATATATGTCTCCAAGAAAAACCATCTGTGCTGGAAGCATGAGCATCCAAAACATTGTTACCCTGTTGTAATTGTGTTCAATTTTGAAAGGAATACTTCCTGCAAATCATTGTTTTAAAGAGTCAGTTAGTCTCTGGATGACCCACCTAGGCCCACTCAGCTATTTTGAAAAAACACGTGTATCCCTCTGTAGAAATCCATCTTTGTAAGAAGCACGAGTATATAGTGCCTTGTTGCGCAGAGAGAATTGAGTTAGTTTTTGCAAGGAATACTTATTGAAAATCATAGTTTTCAAGCTGGAGAAGGCTCCTTGTTTTCTAAATATGCTTATGAAGCTGAACCGAAGAAACACATATATCTGTATAAAGACAACCATGTGTGTTACAAGTATCGGCATCTAGAAAATTGTTTCCAAGTGAGAATTGAGTTACTGTTTGAAAGGAATACTTCTTGTAAATCATCGTTTCCTTGGTGGAGAAAGGCTCATTTTATTCCTAACGGGCTCTTAGTGTGGTAGATATGCATGTATCTCTCCCAGGAAACCATCTACGTTAGAGGCTGCAGCATCCTGCATTTTGATTCCCTGTGAGCATTGAATTATTTTTTGAAAAAATACATGTTGCAACATGGGATTTTCAAAATGGAGGTAGGCTCTGTTTGCTCCAAATCGGCCTGTTCAGCTAGGGTGAGGAAATACAGGTATGTATGAAAGGAAAACATCAGTGTTAGAAGCAGAAGTTTCAAGCACATTGTTTCCCGGGAATAATTGAGTTAGTTTTTGAAAGCAATGCTACCTGAAAATCATACTTTTCAAGGTGGAGAAAGGGTCTCTTTGTTCCAAATAGGCCTATTCAATTGAGTTGAAGAAACACATGTATCTCTCCAAAGACATCCATCTGTGTCAGAAGCAGGAGCATCTAGAGAATTATTTCCCTGTGAGAATTGAGCTAGTTTTTCTAGGAATCCTTCCTGCACCAAGGTGTCTCAAGATGGAGAAGGGCTGTGTTTGCTCCAAGTAAGCCTATTTGGCTTAGACAAAGAAACACATATATCTCTCCAAGACAACCATGTCTGTTAGAAGCAGAAGGATCTACAACACTCTTTTCCTGGGAGAATCGAGTAATTTTTGAAGCAAATACTTTCTGAACATCATAGATTTCTAGCTTGAGGCAGGGTCATGTTGTTCCAAGTAGGCCTTTTCAGGTTAGTTGAAGAAACACATATATCTCTCAAAGGAAATCCATCTATGTTTGAAGCATGAGCATTAAAAACATTGTTACCCTCTTTCAATTGTGTTACTTTTTGAAAGGAATAGTACGTGCAAATCATTGTTTTCAAGGGGAGATGGGCTCTGTGTGATCCAGATAGGCCTATTCAGCTAATTGGAAAGAATACGTGTATCCCTCAGTAGAAAACCATCCTTGTAAAAGCACGAGTATGCAGCTCCTTCTTGCTCAGTGCGAATGGAATTAGCTTTGGGAAGGAATACTTCCTGAAAATCATAGTTTTCAAGGTGGGCAGAGGCTCATTTTCTTCCAATTAGCCCTATAGAACTGAGCTGAAGAAACACATGTATCGGTCCAAAGACAACCAACTGTGTTAGAAATATTGTCATGTAGATCCTTGTTTCCTAGTGAGAATTGAGTTCGCTTTTGAAGCGAATAGTCCTGTAAACCATAGTTTTCAAAGTGGAGAAAAGCTTATATAATTCCTTATGGCCTATTCTGCTGAGTTGAAGAAACACATGTATCTCTCCTAAGGAAACCATTTATATGAAATGGTGCAGCATCCTGCACATTTAACTCTCCCCTGTGGGAGTTCAGTAAGTTTTTGAAAAGTGCATCTTGCAACATGGGTTTTTCAAGGTGGAGATTGGCTCTGTTTGCTCCAGATTGGCCTGTCCAGCTAAGGTGAGGAAACACATGTATCTGTCAAAAGAAAAGCATCAGTGTTAGAAACAGGAGCTTCAAGCTCCTTGTTTCCCTGTGACAATGGACTTAGTTTTTGAAAGAAATACTTCCTGAAAACAATAATTTTCAAAGTGCAGAAAGGGTGATTTTTTTTCCAGTTAGGCCTATTCATTTGAGTTGAAGAAACACATGTATCTCTCCAAAGACACCCATGTGTGTTAGAAGCAGGAGGATCTAGCCCATTATTTACCTGTGACAATTGTTAGTTTTTCATGGAAAACTTCTTTCAAATTAGTTGTTTCAAGGTGGACACAGGCTGTGCTTACTCCAAGTAGGCCAATTCAGCTGCGATGAGGAAACACATGTATAGCCCCAAGAAAAGCACCTGAGTTAGAAGCAGGAGGCTGTGGAACACTATTTCCCTGTGAGAATTGAGTTAATTTTTGAAAGGAATGCATTCTGAAAATCATAGTTTTCATGGTGGAGAAAGGGTCATGTTGTTCCAAATAGGCCTGTGGAGCTGAATGGAAGAAACACATGTACTTCTCCACAGACAGCCATCTGTGTTAGAAGAAGGAGGATCTAGAGCATTGTTTTCCTTGACAATTATAACAAGTTTTCAAGGAATACTTCCTGCAAATTAGGTGCTTCAAGGTGGAGAGAGCTTCTGCTTGCTCCAATTAGGTCTATTCAGCAAACTTGAAGGATCCCATATATCTCTGGGAGGATAACCCTCTGTCTAAAAGAGGAGCCTGTAGCACATTGGTGTCCAGTGAGAACTGACTTACTTTTTGAAAAGAACACTTCCTGAAAATCAAAGATTTCAAGGTGGAAATAGGCTCTGTTTGCTCCAAATCGGCCTGTTCAGCTAGGGTGAGGAAATACAGGTATGTATGAAAGGAAAACATCAGTGTTAGAAGCAGAAGTTTCAAGCACATTGTTTCCCGGGAATAATTGAGTTAGTTTTTGAAAGCAATGCTACCTGAAAATCATACTTTTCAAGGTGGAGAAAGGGTCTCTTTGTTCCAAATAGGCCTATTCAATTGAGTTGAAGAAACACATGTATCTCTCCAAAGACATCCATCTGTGTCAGAAGCAGGAGCATCTAGAGAATTATTTCCCTGTGAGAATTGAGCTAGTTTTTCAAGGAATCCTTCCTGCACCAAGGTGTCTCAAGATGGAGAAAGGCTGTGTTTGCTCCAAGTAAGCCTATTTGGCTTAGACAAAGAAACACATATATCTCTCCAAGACAACCATGTCTGTTAGAAGCAGAAGGATCTACAACACTCTTTTCCTGGGAGAATCGAGTAATTTTTGAAGCAAATACTTTCTGAACATCATAGATTTCTAGCTTGAGGCAGGGTCATGTTGTTCCAAGTAGGCCTTTTCAGGTTAGTTGAAGAAACACATATATCTCTCAAAGGAAATCCATCTATGTTTGAAGCATGAGCATTAAAAACATTGTTACCCTCTTTCAATTGTGTTACTTTTTGAAAGGAATAGTACGTGCAAATCATTGTTTTCAAGGGGAGATGGGCTCTGTGTGATCCAGATAGGCCTATTCAGCTAATTGGAAAGAATACGTGTATCCCTCAGTAGAAAACCATCCTTGTAAAAGCACGAGTATGCAGCTCCTTCTTGCTCAGTGCGAATGGAATTAGCTTTGGGAAGGAATACTTCCTGAAAATCATAGTTTTCAAGGTGGGCAGAGGCTCATTTTCTTCCAATTAGCCCTATAGAACTGAGCTGAAGAAACACATGTATCGGTCCAAAGACAACCAACTGTGTTAGAAATATTGTCATGTAGATCCTTGTTTCCTAGTGAGAATTGAGTTCTCTTTTGAAGCGAATAGTCCTGTAAACCATAGTTTTCAAAGTGGAGAAAAGCTTATATAATTCCTTATGGCCTATTCTGCTGAGTTGAAGAAACACATGTATCTCTCCTAAGGAAACCATTTATATGAAATGGTGCAGCATCCTGCACATTTAACTCTCCCCTGTGGGAGTTCAGTAAGTTTTTGAAAAGTGCATCTTGCAACATGGGTTTTTCAAGGTGGAGATTGGCTCTGTTTGCTCCAGATTGGCCTGTCCAGCTAAGGTGAGGAAACACATGTATCTGTCAAAAGAAAAGCATCAGTGTTAGAAACAGGAGCTTCAAGCTCCTTGTTTCCCTGTGACAATGGACTTAGTTTTTGAAAGAAATACTTCCTGAAAACAATAATTTTCAAAGTGCAGAAAGGGTGATTTTTTTTCCAGTTAGGCCTATTCATTTGAGTTGAAGAAACACATGTATCTCTCCAAAGACACCCATGTGTGTTAGAAGCAGGAGGATCTAGCCCATTATTTACCTGTGACAATTGTTAGTTTTTCATGGAAAACTTCTTTCAAATTAGTTGTTTCAAGGTGGACACAGGCTGTGCTTACTCCAAGTAGGCCAATTCAGCTGCGATGAGGAAACACATGTATAGCCCCAAGAAAAGCACCTGAGTTAGAAGCAGGAGGCTGTGGAACACTATTTCCCTGTGAGAATTGAGTTAATTTTTGAAAGGAATGCATTCTGAAAATCATAGTTTTCATGGTGGAGAAAGGGTCATGTTGTTCCAAATAGGCCTGTGGAGCTGAATGGAAGAAACACATGTACTTCTCCACAGACAGCCATCTGTGTTAGAAGAAGGAGGATCTAGAGCATTGTTTTCCTTGACAATTATAACAAGTTTTCAAGGAATACTTCCTGCAAATTAGGTGCTTCAAGGTGGAGAGAGCTTCTGCTTGCTCCAATTAGGTCTATTCAGCAAACTTGAAGGATCCCATATATCTCTGGGAGGATAACCCTCTGTCTAAAAGAGGAGCCTGTAGCACATTGGTGTCCAGTGAGAACTGACTTACTTTTTGAAAAGAACACTTCCTGAAAATCAAAGATTTCAAGGTGGAAATAGGCTCTGTTTGCTCCAAATCGGCCTGGTTTGCAAAGGTAAGGAAACAAATGAATCTCTCCAAAGAAAACCATGGGTGCTCGAAGCAGAAACGTCAAGCATATTGTTTCCCTGTGAGAATTGAGTTAGTTTTGGAAAGGAATACTATGTGATTATGAAAATTTTCAGGATGGAGAAAGGGTCATTGGGTTCCAAATCACCTATTCAGATGATTTGGAGAAACACCTGTACATCTCCAAAGACGACCATCTCTAAAAGAAGCAGTAGCGTCAGTCACATTGTATTCAAGGGAGAACTGAGTAATTTTTTGCAATGAATACTTCCTGCAAATCTTACATTTCAAGGTACAGAAAGGCTCATTTTATTCAAAAACGGCCTATACACCTCAGTTGTGGAAACGCATGTATGCCTCCAAAGGAAACCATCTATGTTAGCGGCTGCAGCATCCTGCACATTGATTCAAAGTGGGAGTTGAGTTAGTTTTTGAAATGAATGCCTCGTGCAATGTGGGGTTTACAAGGTAGGGATAGGTTCTCTTAGTTCTAAATATGCCTATTCAGCTGAGTCAAAGAAGCACATGTATCTCTCCAAAGGCAACCAACTGTTTAGAAGCAGGATCATCTGGAACATTGTTTCCAGTGACAATTGAGTTAGTTTCTGAAAGGAATACTTCCTGCAACTTAGGTGTTTCAGCGTGGAGATAGGATCATTTTGCTACAAATAGGCTTATTCAGCTAAGTTGAAGGAACACCTGTATCACTGCAAATAAAAAAAACTTTGTTAGAAACGGAAACATGTTGCATATTGTTTCCTTGTGACAGGCGATTTATTTTTGAAAGGAATACTTCCTGAAACATAGGAGTTTCAAGGAGGAGATATGCTCTGTTTGCTTCAAATAGGCCTATTCAGCTAAGTTGAAGAAACACATATATGTCTCCAAGAAAAACCATCTGTGCTGGAAGCATGAGCATCCAAAACATTGTTACCCTGTTGTAATTGTGTTCAATTTTGAAAGGAATACTTCCTGCAAATCATTGTTTTAAAGAGTCAGTTAGTCTCTGGATGACCCACCTAGGCCAACTCAGCTATTTTGAAAAAACACGTGTATCCCTCTGTAGAAATCCATCTTTGTAAGAAGCACGAGTATATAGTGCCTTGTTGCGCAGAGAGAATTGAGTTAGTTTTTGCAAGGAATACTTATTGAAAATCATAGTTTTCAAGCTGGAGAAGGCTCCTTGTTTTCTAAATATGCTTATGAAGCTGAACCGAAGAAACACATATATCTGTATAAAGACAACCATGTGTGTTACAAGTATCGGCATCTAGAAAATTGTTTCCAAGTGAGAATTGAGTTACTGTTTGAAAGGAATACTTCTTGTAAATCATCGTTTCCTTGGTGGAGAAAGGCTCATTTTATTCCTAACGGGCTCTTAGTGTGGTAGATATGCATGTATCTCTCCCAGGAAACCATCTACGTTAGAGGCTGCAGCATCCTGCATATTGATTCCCTGTGAGCATTGAATTATTTTTTGAAAAAATACATGTTGCAACATGGGATTTTCAAAATGGAGGTAGGCTCTGTTTGCTCCAAATCGGCCTGTTCAGCTAGGGTGAGGAAATACAGGTATGTATGAAAGGAAAACATCAGTGTTAGAAGCAGAAGTTTCAAGCACATTGTTTCCCGGGAATAATTGAGTTAGTTTTTGAAAGCAATGCTACCTGAAAATCATACTTTTCAAGGTGGAGAAAGGGTCTCTTTGTTCCAAATAGGCCTATTCAATTGAGTTGAAGAAACACATGTATCTCTCCAAAGACATCCATCTGTGTCAGAAGCAGGAGCATCTAGAGAATTATTTCCCTGTGAGAATTGAGCTAGTTTTTCAAGGAATCCTTCCTGCACCAAGGTGTCTCAAGATGGAGAAAGGCTGTGTTTGCTCCAAGTAAGCCTATTTGGCTTAGACAAAGAAACACATATATCTCTCCAAGACAACCATGTCTGTTAGAAGCAGAAGGATCTACAACACTCTTTTCCTGGGAGAATCGAGTAATTTTTGAAGCAAATACTTTCTGAACATCATAGATTTCTAGCTTGAGGCAGGGTCATGTTGTTCCAAGTAGGCCTTTTCAGGTTAGTTGAAGAAACACATATATCTCTCAAAGGAAATCCATCTATGTTTGAAGCATGAGCATTAAAAACATTGTTACCCTCTTTCAATTGTGTTACTTTTTGAAAGGAATAGTACGTGCAAATCATTGTTTTCAAGGGGAGATGGGCTCTGTGTGATCCAGATAGGCCTATTCAGCTAATTGGAAAGAATACGTGTATCCCTCAGTAGAAAACCATCCTTGTAAAAGCACGAGTATGCAGCTCCTTCTTGCTCAGTGCGAATGGAATTAGCTTTGGGAAGGAATACTTCCTGAAAATCATAGTTTTCAAGGTGGGCAGAGGCTCATTTTCTTCCAATTAGCCCTATAGAACTGAGCTGAAGAAACACATGTATCGGTCCAAAGACAACCAACTGTGTTAGAAATATTGTCATGTAGATCCTTGTTTCCTAGTGAGAATTGAGTTCGCTTTTGAAGCGAATAGTCCTGTAAACCATAGTTTTCAAAGTGGAGAAAAGCTTATATAATTCCTTATGGCCTATTCTGCTGAGTTGAAGAAACACATGTATCTCTCCTAAGGAAACCATTTATATGAAATGGTGCAGCATCCTGCACATTTAACTCTCCCCTGTGGGAGTTCAGTAAGTTTTTGAAAAGTGCATCTTGCAACATGGGTTTTTCAAGGTGGAGATTGGCTCTGTTTGCTCCAGATTGGCCTGTCCAGCTAAGGTGAGGAAACACATGTATCTGTCAAAAGAAAAGCATCAGTGTTAGAAACAGGAGCTTCAAGCTCCTTGTTTCCCTGTGACAATGGACTTAGTTTTTGAAAGAAATACTTCCTGAAAACAATAATTTTCAAAGTGCAGAAAGGGTGATTTTTTTTCCAGTTAGGCCTATTCATTTGAGTTGAAGAAACACATGTATCTCTCCAAAGACACCCATGTGTGTTAGAAGCAGGAGGATCTAGCCCATTATTTACCTGTGACAATTGTTAGTTTTTCATGGAAAACTTCTTTCAAATTAGTTGTTTCAAGGTGGACACAGGCTGTGCTTACTCCAAGTAGGCCAATTCAGCTGCGATGAGGAAACACATGTATAGCCCCAAGAAAAGCACCTGAGTTAGAAGCAGGAGGCTGTGGAACACTATTTCCCTGTGAGAATTGAGTTAATTTTTGAAAGGAATGCATTCTGAAAATCATAGTTTTCATGGTGGAGAAAGGGTCATGTTGTTCCAAATAGGCCTGTGGAGCTGAATGGAAGAAACACATGTACTTCTCCACAGACAGCCATCTGTGTTAGAAGAAGGAGGATCTAGAGCATTGTTTTCCTTGACAATTATAACAAGTTTTCAAGGAATACTTCCTGCAAATTAGGTGCTTCAAGGTGGAGAGAGCTTCTGCTTGCTCCAATTAGGTCTATTCAGCAAACTTGAAGGATCCCATATATCTCTGGGAGGATAACCCTCTGTCTAAAAGAGGAGCCTGTAGCACATTGGTGTCCAGTGAGAACTGACTTACTTTTTGAAAAGAACACTTCCTATAAATCAAAGATTTCAAGGTGGAAATAGGCTCTGTTTGCTCCAAATCGGCCTGGTTTGCAAAGGTAAGGAAACAAATGAATCTCTCCAAAGAAAACCATGGGTGCTCGAAGCAGAAACGTCAAGCATATTGTTTCCCTGTGAGAATTGAGTTAGTTTTGGAAAGGAATACTATGTGATTATGAAAATTTTCAGGATGGAGAAAGGGTCATTGGGTTCCAAATCACCTATTCAGATGATTTGGAGAAACACCTGTACATCTCCAAAGACGACCATCTCTAAAAGAAGCAGTAGCGTCAGTCACATTGTATTCAAGGGAGAACTGAGTAATTTTTTGCAATGAATACTTCCTGCAAATCTTACATTTCAAGGTACAGAAAGGCTCATTTTATTCAAAAACGGCCTATACACCTCAGTTGTGGAAACGCATGTATGCCTCCAAAGGAAACCATCTATGTTAGCGGCTGCAGCATCCTGCACATTGATTCAAAGTGGGAGTTGAGTTAGTTTTTGAAATGAATGCCTCGTGCAATGTGGGGTTTACAAGGTAGGGATAGGTTCTCTTAGTTCTAAATATGCCTATTCAGCTGAGGCAAAGAAGCACATGTATCTCTCCAAAGGCAACCAACTGTTTAGAAGCAGGATCATCTGGAACATTGTTTCCAGTGACAATTGAGTTAGTTTCTGAAAGGAATACTTCCTGCAACTTAGGTGTTTCAGCGTGGAGATAGGATCATTTTGCTACAAATAGGCTTATTCAGCTAAGTTGAAGGAACACCTGTATCACTGCAAATAAAAAAAACTTTGTTAGAAACGGAAACATGTTGCATATTGTTTCCTTGTGACAGGCGATTTACTTTTGAAAGGAATACTTCCTGAAACATAGGAGTTTCAAGGAGGAGATATGCTCTGTTTGCTTCAAATAGGCCTATTCAGCTAAGTTGAAGAAACACATATATGTCTCCAAGAAAAATCATCTGTGCTGGAAGCATGAGCATCCAAAACATTGTTACCCTGTTGTAATTGTGTTCAATTTTGAAAGGAATACTTCCTGCAAATCATTGTTTTAAAGAGTCAGTTAGTCTCTGGATGACCCACCTAGGCCCACTCAGCTATTTTGAAAAAACACGTGTATCCCTCTGTAGAAATCCATCTTTGTAAGAAGCACGAGTATATAGTGCCTTGTTGCGCAGAGAGAATTGAGTTAGTTTTTGCAAGGAATACTTATTGAAAATCATAGTTTTCAAGCTGGAGAAGGCTCCTTGTTTTCTAAATATGCTTATGAAGCTGAACCGAAGAAACACATATATCTGTATAAAGACAACCATGTGTGTTACAAGTATCGGCATCTAGAAAATTGTTTCCAAGTGAGAATTGAGTTACTGTTTGAAAGGAATACTTCTTGTAAATCATCGTTTCCTTGGTGGAGAAAGGCTCATTTTATTCCTAACGGGCTCTTAGTGTGGTAGATATGCATGTATCTCTCCCAGGAAACCATCTACGTTAGAGGCTGCAGCATCCTGCATATTGATTCCCTGTGAGCATTGAATTATTTTTTGAAAAAATACATGTTGCAACATGGGATTTTCAAAATGGAGGTAGGCTCTGTTTGCTCCAAATCGGCCTGTTCAGCTAGGGTGAGGAAATACAGGTATGTATGAAAGGAAAACATCAGTGTTAGAAGCAGAAGTTTCAAGCACATTGTTTCCCGGGAATAATTGAGTTAGTTTTTGAAAGCAATGCTACCTGAAAATCATACTTTTCAAGGTGGAGAAAGGCTCTCTTTGTTCCAAATTGGCCTATTCAATTGAGTTGAAGAAACACATGTATCTCTCCAAAGACATCCATCTGTGTCAGAAGCAGGAGCATCTAGAGAATTATTTCCCTGTGAGAATTGAGCTAGTTTTTCTAGGAATCCTTCCTGCACCAAGGTGTCTCAAGATGGAGAAAGGCTGTGTTTGCTCCAAGTAAGCCTATTTGGCTTAGACAAAGAAACACATATATCTCTCCAAGACAACCATGTCTGTTAGAAGCAGAAGGATCTACAACACTCTTTTCCTGGGAGAATCGAGTAATTTTTGAAGCAAATACTTTCTGAACATCATAGATTTCTAGCTTGAGGCAGGGTCATGTTGTTCCAAGTAGGCCTTTTCAGGTTAGTTGAAGAAACACATATATCTCTCAAAGGAAATCCATCTATGTTTGAAGCATGAGCATTAAAAACATTGTTACCCTCTTTAAATTGTGTTATTTTTTGAAAGGAATAGTACATGCAAATCATTGTTTTCAAGGGGAGATGGGCTCTGTGTGATCCAGATAGGCCTATTCAGCTAATTGGAAAGAATACGTGTATCCCTCAGTAGAAAACCATCCTTGTAAAAGCACGAGTATGCAGCTCCTTCTTGCTCAGTGCGAATGGAATTAGCTTTGGGAAGGAATACTTCCTGAAAATCATAGTTTTCAAGGTGGGCAGAGGCTCATTTTCTTCCAATTAGCCCTATAGAACTGAGCTGAAGAAACACATGTATCGGTCCAAAGACAACCAACTGTGTTAGAAATATTGTCATGTAGATCCTTGTTTCCTAGTGAGAATTGAGTTCGCTTTTGAAGCGAATAGTCCTGTAAACCATAGTTTTCAAAGTGGAGAAAAGCTTATATAATTCCTTATGGCCTATTCTGCTGAGTTGAAGAAACACATGTATCTCTCCTAAGGAAACCATTTATATGAAATGGTGCAGCATCCTGCACATTTAACTCTCCCCTGTGGGAGTTCAGTAAGTTTTTGAAAAGTGCATCTTGCAACATGGGTTTTTCAAGGTGGAGATTGGCTCTGTTTGCTCCAGATTGGCCTGTCCAGCTAAGGTGAGGAAACACATGTATCTGTCAAAAGAAAAGCATCAGTGTTAGAAACAGGAGCTTCAAGCTCCTTGTTTCCCTGTGACAATGGACTTACTTTTTGAAAGAAATACTTCCTGAAAACAATAATTTTCAAAGTGCAGAAAGGATGATTTTTTTTTCCAGTTAGGCCTATTCATTTGAGTTGAAGAAACACATGTATCTCTCCAAAGACACCCATGTGTGTTAGAAGCAGGAGGATCTAGCCCATTATTTACCTGTGACAATTGTTAGTTTTTCACGGAAAACTTCTTTCAAATTAGTTGTTTCAAGGTGGACACAGGCTGTGCTTACTCCAAGTAGGCCAATTCAGCTGCGATGAGGAAACACATGTATAGCCCCAAGAAAAGCACCTGAGTTAGAAGCAGGAGGCTGTGGAACACTATTTCCCTGTGAGAATTGAGTTAATTTTTGAAAGGAATGCCTTCTGAAAATCATAGTTTTCATGGTGGAGAAAGGGTCATGTTGTTCCAAATAGGCCTGTGGAGCTGAATGGAAGAAACACATGTACTTCTCCACAGACAGCCATCTGTGGTAGAAGAAGGATGATCTAGAGCATTGATTTCCTTGACAATTATAACAAGTTTTCAAGGAATACTTCCTGCAAATTAGGTGCTTCAAGGTGGAGAGAGCTTCTGCTTGCTCCAATTAGGTCTATTCAGCAAACTTGAAGGATCCCATATATCTCTGGGAGGATAACCCTCTGTCTAAAAGAGGAGCCTGTAGCACATTGGTGTCCAGTGAGAACTGACTTACTTTTTGAAAAGAACACTTCCTGAAAATCAAAGATTTCAAGGTGGAAATAGGCTCTGTTTGCTCCAAATCGGCCTGGTTTGCAAAGGTAAGGAAACAAATGAATCTCTCCAAAGAAAACCATGGGTGCTCGAAGCAGAAACGTCAAGCATATTGTTTCCCTGTGAGAATTGAGTTAGTTTTGGAAAGGAATACTATGTGATTATGAAAATTTTCAGGATGGAGAAAGGGTCATTGGGTTCCAAATCACCTATTCAGATGATTTGGAGAAACACCTGTACATCTCCAAAGACGACCATCTCTAAAAGAAGCAATAGCGTCAGTCACATTGTATTCAAGGGAGAACTGAGTAATTTTTTGCA
Source organism: Castor canadensis (assembly GCF_047511655.1). Taxonomy (NCBI): domain Eukaryota; kingdom Metazoa; phylum Chordata; class Mammalia; order Rodentia; family Castoridae; genus Castor; species Castor canadensis. Next base: position 94,947,371 of record NC_133395.1, read on the forward strand.
ATGAATACTTCCTGCAAATCTTACATTTCAAGGTACAGAAAGGCTCATTTTATTCAAAAACGGCCTATACACCTCAGTTGTGGAAACGCATGTATGCCTCCAAAGGAAACCATCTATGTTAGCGGCTGCAGCATCCTGCACATTGATTCAAAGTGGGAGTTGAGTTAGTTTTTGAAATGAATGCCTCGTGCAATGTGGGGTTTACAAGGTAGGGATAGGTTCTCTTAGTTCTAAATATGCCTATTCAGCTGAGTCAAAGAAGCACATGTATCTCTCCAAAGGCAACCAACTGTTTAGAAGCAGGATCATCTGGAACATTGTTTCCAGTGACAATTGAGTTAGTTTCTGAAAGGAATACTTCCTGCAACTTAGGTGTTTCAGCGTGGAGATAGGATCATTTGGCTACAAATAGGCTTATTCAGCTAAGTTGAAGGAACACCTGTATCACTGAAATAAAAAAAACTTTGTTAGAAACGGAAACATGTTGCATATTGTTTCCTTGTGACAGGCGATTTATTTTTGAAAGGAATACTTCCTGAAACATAGGAGTTTCAAGGAGGAGATATGCTCTGTTTGCTTCAAATAGGCCTATTCAGCTAAGTTGAAGAAACACATATATGTCTCCAAGAAAAACCATCTGTGCCGGAAGCATGAGCATCCAAAACATTGTTACCCTGTTGTAATTGTGTTCAATTTTGAAAGGAATACTTCCTGCAAATCATTGTTTTAAAGAGTCAGTTAGTCTCTGGATGACCCACCTAGGCCCACTCAGCTATTTTGAAAAAACACGTGTATCCCTCTGTAGAAATCCATCTTTGTAAGAAGCACAAGTATATAGTGCCTTGTTGCGCAGAGAGAATTGAGTTAGTTTTTGCAAGGAATACTTATTGAAAATCATAGTTTTCAAGCTGGAGAAGGCTCCTTGTTTTCTAAATATGCTTATGAAGCTGAACCGAAGAAACACATATATCTGTATAAAGACAACCATGTGTGTTACAAGTATCGGCATCTAGAAAATTGTTTCCAAGTGAGAATTGAGTTACTGTTTGAAAGGAATACTTCTTGTAAATCATCGTTTCCTTGGTGGAGAAAGGCTCATTTTATTCCTAACGGGCTCTTAGTGTGGTAGATATGCATGTATCTCTCCCAGGAAACCATCTACGTTAGAGGCTGCAGCATCCTGCATATTGATTCCCTGTGAGCATTGAATTATTTTTTGAAAAACTACATGTTGCAACATGGGATTTTCAAAATGGAGGTAGGCTCTGTTTGCTCCAAATCGGCCTGTTCAGCTAGGGTGAGGAAATACAGGTATGTATGAAAGGAAAACATCAGTGTTAGAAGCAGAAGTTTCAAGCACATTGTTTCCCGGGAATAATTGAGTTAGTTTTTGAAAGCAATGCTACCTGAAAATCATACTTTTCAAGGTGGAGAAAGGCTCTCTTTGTTCCAAATAGGCCTATTCAATTGAGTTGAAGAAACACATGTATCTCTCCAAAGACATCCATCTGTGTCAGAAGCAGGAGCATCTAGAGAATTATTTCCCTGTGAGAATTGAGCTAGTTTTTCAAGGAATCCTTCCTGCACCAAGGTGTCTCAAGATGGAGAAAGGCTGTGTTTGCTCCAAGTAAGCCTATTTGGCTTAGACAAAGAAACACATATATCTCTCCAAGACAACCATGTCTGTTAGAAGCAGAAGGATCTACAACACTCTTTTCCTGGGAGAATCGAGTAATTTTTGAAGCAAATACTTTCTGAACATCATAGATTTCTAGCTTGAGGCAGGGTCATGTTGTTCCAAGTAGGCCTTTTCAGGTTAGTTGAAGTAACACATATATCTCTCAAAGGAAATCCATCTATGTTTGAAGCATGAGCATTAAAAACATTGTTACCCTCTTTCAATTGTGTTACTTTTTGAAAGGAATAGTACGTGCAAATCATTGTTTTCAAGGGGAGATGGGCTCTGTGTGATCCAGATAGGCCTATTCAGCTAATTGGAAAGAATACGTGTATCCCTCAGTAGAAAACCATCCTTGTAAAAGCACGAGTATGCAGCTCCTTCTTGCTCAGTGCGAATGGAATTAGCTTTGGGAAGGAATACTTCCTGAAAATCATAGTTTTCAAGGTGGGCAGAGGCTCATTTTCTTCCAATTAGCCCTATAGAACTGAGCTGAAGAAACACATGTATCGGTCCAAAGACAACCAACTGTGTTAGAAATATTGTCATGTAGATCCTTGTTTCCTAGTGAGAATTGAGTTCGCTTTTGAAGCGAATAGTCCTGTAAACCATAGTTTTCAAAGTGGAGAAAAGCTTATTTAATTCCTTATGGCCTATTCTGCTGAGTTGAAGAAACACATGTATCTCTCCTAAGGAAACCATTTATATGAAATGGTGCAGCATCCTGCACATTTAACTCTCCCCTGTGGGAGTTCAGTAAGTTTTTGAAAAGTGCATCTTGCAACATGGGTTTTTCAAGGTGGAGATTGGCTCTGTTTGCTCCAGATTGGCCTGTCCAGCTAAGGTGAGGAAACACATGTATCTGTCAAAAGAAAAGCATCAGTGTTAGAAACAGGAGCTTCAAGCTCCTTGTTTCCCTGTGACAATGGACTTAGTTTTTGAAAGAAATACTTCCTGAAAACAATAATTTTCAAAGTGTAGAAAGGATGATTTTTTTTTCCAGTTAGGCCTATTCATTTGAGTTGAAGAAACACATGTATCTCTCCAAAGACACCCATGTGTGTTAGAAGCAGGAGGATCTAGCCCATTATTTACCTGTGACAATTGTTAGTTTTTCACGGAAAACTTCTTTCAAATTAGTTGTTTCAAGGTGGACACAGGCTGTGCTTACTCCAAGTAGGCCAATTCAGCTGCGATGAGGAAACACATGTATAGCCCCAAGAAAAGCACCTGAGTTAGAAGCAGGAGGCTGTGGAACACTATTTCCCTGTGAGAATTGAGTTAATTTTTGAAAGGAATGCCTTCTGAAAATCATAGTTTTCATGGTGGAGAAAGGGTCATGTTGTTCCAAATAGGCCTGTGGAGCTGAATGGAAGAAACACATGTACTTCTCCACAGACAGCCATCTGTGGTAGAAGAAGGAGGATCTAGAGCATTGATTTCCTTGACAATTATAACAAGTTTTCAAGGAATACTTCCTGCAAATTAGGTGCTTCAAGGTGGAGAGAGCTTCTGCTTGCTCCAATTAGGTCTATTCAGCAAACTTGAAGGATCCCATATATCTCTGGGAGGATAACCCTCTGTCTAAAAGAGGAGCCTGTAGCACATTGGTGTCCAGTGAGAACTGACTTACTTTTTGAAAAGAACACTTCCTGAAAATCAAAGATTTCAAGGTGGAAATAGGCTCTGTTTGCTCCAAATCGGCCTGGTTTGCAAAGGTAAGGAAACAAATGAATCTCTCCAAAGAAAACCATGGGTGCTCGAAGCAGAAACGTCAAGCATATTGTTTCCCTGTGAGAATTGAGTTAGTTTTGGAAAGGAATACTATGTGATTATGAAAATTTTCAGGATGGAGAAAGGGTCATTGGGTTCCAAATCACCTATTCAGATGATTTGGAGAAACACCTGTACATCTCCAAAGACGACCATCTCTAAAAGAAGCAGTAGCGTCAGTCACATTGTATTCAAGGGAGAACTGAGTAATTTTTTGCAATGAATACTTCCTGCAAATCTTACATTTCAAGGTACAGAAAGGCTCATTTTATTCAAAAACGGCCTATACACCTCAGTTGTGGAAACGCATGTATGCCTCCAAAGGAAACCATCTATGTTAGCGGCTGCAGCATCCTGCACATTGATTCAAAGTGGGAGTTGAGTTAGTTTTTGAAATGAATGCCTCGTGCAATGTGGGGTTTACAAGGTAGGGATGGGTTCTCTTAGTTCTAAATATGCCTATTCAGCTGAGTCAAAGAAGCACATGTATCTCTCCAAAGGCAACCAACTGTTTAGAAGCAGGATCATCTGGAACATTGTTTCCAGTGACAATTGAGTTAGTTTCTGAAAGGAATACTTCCTGCAACTTAGGTGTTTCAGCGTGGAGATAGGATCATTTGGCTACAAATAGGCTTATTCAGCTAAGTTGAAGAAACACATATATGTCTCCAAGAAAAACCATCTGTGCCGGAAGCATGAGCATCCAAAACATTGTTACCCTGTTGTAATTGTGTTCAATTTTGAAAGGAATACTTCCTGCAAATCATTGTTTTAAAGAGTCAGTTAGTCTCTGGATGACCCACCTAGGCCCACTCAGCTATTTTGAAAAAACAAGTGTATCCCTCTGTAGAAATCCATCTTTGTAAGAAGCACGAGTATATAGTGCCTTGTTGCGCAGAGAGAATTGAGTTAGTTTTTGCAAGGAATACTTATTGAAAATCATAGTTTTCAAGCTGGAGAAGGCTCCTTGTTTTCTAAATATGCTTATGAAGCTGAACCGAAGAAACACATATATCTGTATAAAGACAACCATGTGTGTTACAAGTATCGGCATCTAGAAAATTGTTTCCAAGTGAGAATTGAGTTACTGTTTGAAAGGAATACTTCTTGTAAATCATCGTTTCCTTGGTGGAGAAAGGCTCATTTTATTCCTAACGGGCTCTTAGTGTGGTAGATATGCATGTATCTCTCCCAGGAAACCATCTACGTTAGAGGCTGCAGCATCCTGCATATTGATTCCCTGTGAGCATTGAATTATTTTTTGAAAAAAGACATGTTGCAACATGGGATTTTCAAAATGGAGGTAGGCTCTGTTTGCTCCAAATCGGCCTGTTCAGCTAGGGTGAGGAAATACAGGTATGTATGAAAGGAAAACATCAGTGTTAGAAGCAGAAGTTTCAAGCACATTGTTTCCCGGGAATAATTGAGTTAGTTTTTGAAAGCAATGCTACCTGAAAATCATACTTTTCAAGGTGGAGAAAGGCTCTCTTTGTTCCAAATAGGCCTATTCAATTGAGTTGAAGAAACACATGTATCTCTCCAAAGACATCCATCTGTGTCAGAAGCAGGAGCATCTAGAGAATTATTTCCCTGTGAGAATTGAGCTAGTTTTTCAAGGAATCCTTCCTGCACCAAGGTGTCTCAAGATGGAGAAAGGCTGTGTTTGCTCCAAGTAAGCCTATTTGGCTTAGACAAAGAAACACATATATCTCTCCAAGACAACCATGTCTGTTAGAAGCAGAAGGATCTACAACACTCTTTTCCTGGGAGAATCGAGTAATTTTTGAAGCAAATACTTTCTGAACATCATAGATTTCTAGCTTGAGGCAGGGTCATGTTGTTCCAAGTAGGCCTTTTCAGGTTAGTTGAAGTAACACATATATCTCTCAAAGGAAATCCATCTATGTTTGAAGCATGAGCATTAAAAACATTGTTACCCTCTTTCAATTGTGTTACTTTTTGAAAGGAATAGTACGTGCAAATCATTGTTTTCAAGGGGAGATGGGCTCTGTGTGATCCAGATAGGCCTATTCAGCTAATTGGAAAGAATACGTGTATCCCTCAGTAGAAAACCATCCTTGTAAAAGCACGAGTATGCAGCTCCTTCTTGCTCAGTGCGAATGGAATTAGCTTTATGAAGGAATACTTCCTGAAAATCATAGTTTTCAAGGTGGGCAGAGGCTCATTTTCTTCCAATTAGCCCTATAGAACTGAGCTGAAGAAACACATGTATCGGTCCAAAGACAACCAACTGTGTTAGAAATATTGTCATGTAGATCCTTGTTTCCTAGTGAGAATTGAGTTCGCTTTTGAAGCGAATAGTCCTGTAAACCATAGTTTTCAAAGTGGAGAAAAGCTTATTTAATTCCTTATGGCCTATTCTGCTGAGTTGAAGAAACACATGTATCTCTCCTAAGGAAACCATTTATATGAAATGGTGCAGCATCCTGCACATTTAACTCTCCCCTGTGGGAGTTCAGTAAGTTTTTGAAAAGTGCATCTTGCAACATGGGTTTATCAAGGTGGAGATTGGCTCTGTTTGCTCCAGATTGGCCTGTCCAGCTAAGGTGAGGAAACACATGTATCTGTCAAAAGAAAAGCATCAGTGTTAGAAACAGGAGCTTCAAGCTCCTTGTTTCCCTGTGACAATGGACTTAGTTTTTGAAAGAAATACTTCCTGAAAACAATAATTTTCAAAGTGTAGAAAGGATGATTTTTTTTTCCAGTTAGGCCTATTCATTTGAGTTGAAGAAACACATGTATCTCTCCAAAGACACCCATGTGTGTTAGAAGCAGGAGGATCTAGCCCATTATTTACCTGTGACAATTGTTAGTTTTTCACGGAAAACTTCTTTCAAATTAGTTGTTTCAAGGTGGACACAGGCTGTGCTTACTAAAGGTAGGCCAATTCAGCTGCGATGAGGAAACACATGTATAGCCCCAAGAAAAGCACCTGAGTTAGAAGCAGGAGGCTGTGGAACACTATTTCCCTGTGAGAATTGAGTTAATTTTTGAAAGGAATGCCTTCTGAAAATCATAGTTTTCATGGTGGAGAAAGGGTCATGTTGTTCCAAATAGGCCTGTGGAGCTGAATGGAAGAAACACATGTACTTCTCCACAGACAGCCATCTGTGGTAGAAGAAGGAGGATCTAGAGCATTGTTTTCCTTGACAATTATAACAAGTTTTCAAGGAATACTTCCTGCAAATTAGGTGCTTCAAGGTGGAGAGAGCTTCTGCTTGCTCCAATTAGGTCTATTCAGCAAACTTGAAGGATCCCATATATCTCTGGGAGGATAACCCTCTGTCTAAAAGAGGAGCCTGTAGCACATTGGTGTCCAGTGAGAACTGACTTACTTTTTGAAAAGAACACTTCCTGAAAATCAAAGATTTCAAGGTGGAAATAGGCTCTGTTTGCTCCAAATCGGCCTGGTTTGCAAAGGTAAGGAAACAAATGAATCTCTCCAAAGAAAACCATGGGTGCTCGAAGCAGAAACGTCAAGCATATTGTTTCCCTGTGAGAATTGAGTTAGTTTTGGAAAGGAATACTATGTGATTATGAAAATTTTCAGGATGGAGAAAGGGTCATTGGGTTCCAAATCACCTATTCAGATGATTTGGAGAAACACCTGTACATCTCCAAAGACGACCATCTCTAAAAGAAGCAGTAGCGTCAGTCACATTGTATTCAAGGGAGAACTGAGTAATTTTTTGCAATGAATACTTCCTGCAAATCTTACATTTCAAGGTACAGAAAGGCTCATTTTATTCAAAAACGGCCTATACACCTCAGTTGTGGAAACGCATGTATGCCTCCAAAGGAAACCATCTATGTTAGCGGCTGCAGCATCCTGCACATTGATTCAAAGTGGGAGTTGAGTTAGTTTTTGAAATGAATGCCTCGTGCAATGTGGGGTTTACAAGGTAGGGATGGGTTCTCTTAGTTCTAAATATGCCTATTCAGCTGAGTCAAAGAAGCACATGTATCTCTCCAAAGGCAACCAACTGTTTAGAAGCAGGATCATCTGGAACATTGTTTCCAGTGACAATTGAGTTAGTTTCTGAAAGGAATACTTCCTGCAACTTAGGTGTTTCAGCGTGGAGATAGGATCATTTGGCTACAAATAGGCTTATTCAGCTAAGTTGAAGAAACACATATATGTCTCCAAGAAAAACCATCTGTGCCGGAAGCATGAGCATCCAAAACATTGTTACCCTGTTGTAATTGTGTTCAATTTTGAAAGGAATACTTCCTGCAAATCATTGTTTTAAAGAGTCAGTTAGTCTCTGGATGACCCACCTAGGCCCACTCAGCTATTTTGAAAAAACAAGTGTATCCCTCTGTAGAAATCCATCTTTGTAAGAAGCACGAGTATATAGTGCCTTGTTGCGCAGAGAGAATTGAGTTAGTTTTTGCAAGGAATACTTATTGAAAATCATAGTTTTCAAGCTGGAGAAGGCTCCTTGTTTTCTAAATATGCTTATGAAGCTGAACCGAAGAAACACATATATCTGTATAAAGACAACCATGTGTGTTACAAGTATCGGCATCTAGAAAATTGTTTCCAAGTGAGAATTGAGTTACTGTTTGAAAGGAATACTTCTTGTAAATCATCGTTTCCTTGGTGGAGAAAGGCTCATTTTATTCCTAACGGGCTCTTAGTGTGGTAGATATGCATGTATCTCTCCCAGGAAACCATCTACGTTAGAGGCTGCAGCATCCTGCATATTGATTCCCTGTGAGCATTGAATTATTTTTTGAAAAAAGACATGTTGCAACATGGGATTTTCAAAATGGAGGTAGGCTCTGTTTGCTCCAAATCGGCCTGTTCAGCTAGGGTGAGGAAATACAGGTATGTATGAAAGGAAAACATCAGTGTTAGAAGCAGAAGTTTCAAGCACATTGTTTCCCGGGAATAATTGAGTTAGTTTTTGAAAGCAATGCTACCTGAAAATCATACTTTTCAAGGTGGAGAAAGGCTCTCTTTGTTCCAAATAGGCCTATTCAATTGAGTTGAAGAAACACATGTATCTCTCCAAAGACATCCATCTGTGTCAGAAGCAGGAGCATCTAGAGAATTATTTCCCTGTGAGAATTGAGCTAGTTTTTCAAGGAATCCTTCCTGCACCAAGGTGTCTCAAGATGGAGAAAGGCTGTGTTTGCTCCAAGTAAGCCTATTTGGCTTAGACAAAGAAACACATATATCTCTCCAAGACAACCATGTCTGTTAGAAGCAGAAGGATCTACAACACTCTTTTCCTGGGAGAATCGAGTAATTTTTGAAGCAAATACTTTCTGAACATCATAGATTTCTAGCTTGAGGCAGGGTCATGTTGTTCCAAGTAGGCCTTTTCAGGTTAGTTGAAGTAACACATATATCTCTCAAAGGAAATCCATCTATGTTTGAAGCATGAGCATTAAAAACATTGTTACCCTCTTTCAATTGTGTTACTTTTTGAAAGGAATAGTACGTGCAAATCATTGTTTTCAAGGGGAGATGGGCTCTGTGTGATCCAGATAGGCCTATTCAGCTAATTGGAAAGAATACGTGTATCCCTCAGTAGAAAACCATCCTTGTAAAAGCACGAGTATGCAGCTCCTTCTTGCTCAGTGCGAATGGAATTAGCTTTGGGAAGGAATACTTCCTGAAAATCATAGTTTTCAAGGTGGGCAGAGGCTCATTTTCTTCCAATTAGCCCTATAGAACTGAGCTGAAGAAACACATGTATCGGTCCAAAGACAACCAACTGTGTTAGAAATATTGTCATGTAGATCCTTGTTTCCTAGTGAGAATTGAGTTCGCTTTTGAAGCGAATAGTCCTGTAAACCATAGTTTTCAAAGTGGAGAAAAGCTTATTTAATTCCTTATGGCCTATTCTGCTGAGTTGAAGAAACACATGTATCTCTCCTAAGGAAACCATTTATATGAAATGGTGCAGCATCCTGCACATTTATCTCTCCCCTGTGGGAGTTCAGTAAGTTTTTGAAAAGTGCATCTTGCAACATGGGTTTTTCAAGGTGGAGATTGGCTCTGTTTGCTCCAGATTGGCCTGTCCAGCTAAGGTGAGGAAACACATGTATCTGTCAAAAGAAAAGCATCAGTGTTAGAAACAGGAGCTTCAAGCTCCTTGTTTCCCTGTGACAATGGACTTAGTTTTTGAAAGAAATACTTCCTGAAAACAATAATTTTCAAAGTGTAGAAAGGATGATTTTTTTTTCCAGTTAGGCCTATTCATTTGAGTTGAAGAAACACATGTATCTCTCCAAAGACACCCATGTGTGTTAGAAGCAGGAGGATCTAGCCCATTATTTACCTGTGACAATTGTTAGTTTTTCACGGAAAACTTCTTTCAAATTAGTTGTTTCAAGGTGGACACAGGCTGTGCTTACTCCAAGTAGGCCAATTCAGCTGCGATGAGGAAACACATGTATAGCCCCAAGAAAAGCACCTGAGTTAGAAGCAGGAGGCTGTGGAACACTATTTCCCTGTGAGAATTGAGTTAATTTTTGAAAGGAATGCCTTCTGAAAATCATAGTTTTCATGGTGGAGAAAGGGTCATGTTGTTCCAAATAGGCCTGTGGAGCTGAATGGAAGAAACACATGTACTTCTCCACAGACAGCCATCTGTGGTAGAAGAAGGAGGATCTAGAGCATTGATTTCCTTGACAATTATAACAAGTTTTCAAGGAATACTTCCTGCAAATTAGGTGCTTCAAGGTGGAGAGAGCTTCTGCTTGCTCCAATTAGGTCTATTCAGCAAACTTGAAGGATCCCATATATCTCTGGGAGGATAACCCTCTGTCTAAAAGAGGAGCCTGTAGCACATTGGTGTCCAGTGAGAACTGACTTACTTTTTGAAAAGAACACTTCCTGAAAATCAAAGATTTCAAGGTGGAAATAGGCTCTGTTTGCTCCAAATCGGCCTGGTTTGCAAAGGTAAGGAAACAAATGAATCTCTCCAAAGAAAACCATGGGTGCTCGAAGCAGAAACGTCAAGCATATTGTTTCCCTGTGAGAATTGAGTTAGTTTTGGAAAGGAATACTATGTGATTATGAAAATTTTCAGGATGGAGAAAGGGTCATTGGGTTCCAAATCACCTATTCAGATGATTTGGAGAAACACCTGTACATCTCCAAAGACGACCATCTCTAAAAGAAGCAGTAGCGTCAGTCACATTGTATTCAAGGGAGAACTGAGTAATTTTTTGCAATGAATACTTCCTGCAAATCTTACATTTCAAGGTACAGAAAGGCTCATTTTATTCAAAAACGGCCTATACACCTCAGTTGTGGAAACGCATGTATGCCTCCAAAGGAAACCATCTATGTTAGCGGCTGCAGCATCCTGCACATTGATTCAAAGTGGGAGTTGAGTTAGTTTTTGAAATGAATGCCTCGTGCAATGTGGGGTTTACAAGGTAGGGATGGGTTCTCTTAGTTCTAAATATGCCTATTCAGCTGAGTCAAAGAAGCACATGTATCTCTCCAAAGGCAACCAACTGTTTAGAAGCAGGATCATCTGGAACATTGTTTCCAGTGACAATTGAGTTAGTTTCTGAAAGGAATACTTCCTGCAACTTAGGTGTTTCAGCGTGGAGATAGGATCATTTGGCTACAAATAGGCTTATTCAGCTAAGTTGAAGAAACACATATATGTCTCCAAGAAAAACCATCTGTGCCGGAAGCATGAGCATCCAAAACATTGTTACCCTGTTGTAATTGTGTTCAATTTTGAAAGGAATACTTCCTGCAAATCATTGTTTTAAAGAGTCAGTTAGTCTCTGGATGACCCACCTAGGCCCACTCAGCTATTTTGAAAAAACAAGTGTATCCCTCTGTAGAAATCCATCTTTGTAAGAAGCACGAGTATATAGTGCCTTGTTGCGCAGAGAGAATTGAGTTAGTTTTTGCAAGGAATACTTATTGAAAATCATAGTTTTCAAGCTGGAGAAGGCTCCTTGTTTTCTAAATATGCTTATGAAGCTGAACCGAAGAAACACATATATCTGTATAAAGACAACCATGTGTGTTACAAGTATCGGCATCTAGAAAATTGTTTCCAAGTGAGAATTGAGTTACTGTTTGAAAGGAATACTTCTTGTAAATCATCGTTTCCTTGGTGGAGAAAGGCTCATTTTATTCCTAACGGGCTCTTAGTGTGGTAGATATGCATGTATCTCTCCCAGGAAACCATCTACGTTAGAGGCTGCAGCATCCTGCATATTGATTCCCTGTGAGCATTGAATTATTTTTTGAAAAAAGACATGTTGCAACATGGGATTTTCAAAATGGAGGTAGGCTCTGTTTGCTCCAAATCGGCCTGTTCAGCTAGGGTGAGGAAATACAGGTATGTATGAAAGGAAAACATCAGTGTTAGAAGCAGAAGTTTCAAGCACATTGTTTCCCGGGAATAATTGAGTTAGTTTTTGAAAGCAATGCTACCTGAAAATCATACTTTTCAAGGTGGAGAAAGGCTCTCTTTGTTCCAAATAGGCCTATTCAATTGAGTTGAAGAAACACATGTATCTCTCCAAAGACATCCATCTGTGTCAGAAGCAGGAGCATCTAGAGAATTATTTCCCTGTGAGAATTGAGCTAGTTTTTCAAGGAATCCTTCCTGCACCAAGGTGTCTCAAGATGGAGAAAGGCTGTGTTTGCTCCAAGTAAGCCTATTTGGCTTAGACAAAGAAACACATATATCTCTCCAAGACAACCATGTCTGTTAGAAGCAGAAGGATCTACAACACTCTTTTCCTGGGAGAATCGAGTAATTTTTGAAGCAAATACTTTCTGAACATCATAGATTTCTAGCTTGAGGCAGGGTCATGTTGTTCCAAGTAGGCCTTTTCAGGTTAGTTGAAGTAACACATATATCTCTCAAAGGAAATCCATCTATGTTTGAAGCATGAGCATTAAAAACATTGTTACCCTCTTTCAATTGTGTTACTTTTTGAAAGGAATAGTACGTGCAAATCATTGTTTTCAAGGGGAGATGGGCTCTGTGTGATCCAGATAGGCCTATTCAGCTAATTGGAAAGAATACGTGTATCCCTCAGTAGAAAACCATCCTTGTAAAAGCACGAGTATGCAGCTCCTTCTTGCTCAGTGCGAATGGAATTAGCTTTGGGAAGGAATACTTCCTGAAAATCATAGTTTTCAAGGTGGGCAGAGGCTCATTTTCTTCCAATTAGCCCTATAGAACTGAGCTGAAGAAACACATGTATCGGTCCAAAGACAACCAACTGTGTTAGAAATATTGTCATGTAGATCCTTGTTTCCTAGTGAGAATTGAGTTCGCTTTTGAAGCGAATAGTCCTGTAAACCATAGTTTTCAAAGTGGAGAAAAGCTTATTTAATTCCTTATGGCCTATTCTGCTGAGTTGAAGAAACACATGTATCTCTCCTAAGGAAACCATTTATATGAAATGGTGCAGCATCCTGCACATTTAACTCTCCCCTGTGGGAGTTCAGTAAGTTTTTGAAAAGTGCATCTTGCAACATGGGTTTATCAAGGTGGAGATTGGCTCTGTTTGCTCCAGATTGGCCTGTCCAGCTAAGGTGAGGAAACACATGTATCTGTCAAAAGAAAAGCATCAGTGTTAGAAACAGGAGCTTCAAGCTCCTTGTTTCCCTGTGACAATGGACTTAGTTTTTGAAAGAAATACTTCCTGAAAACAATAATTTTCAAAGTGTAGAAAGGATGATTTTTTTTTCCAGTTAGGCCTATTCATTTGAGTTGAAGAAACACATGTATCTCTCCAAAGACACCCATGTGTGTTAGAAGCAGGAGGATCTAGCCCATTATTTACCTGTGACAATTGTTAGTTTTTCACGGAAAACTTCTTTCAAATTAGTTGTTTCAAGGTGGACACAGGCTGTGCTTACTCCAAGTAGGCCAATTCAGCTGCGATGAGGAAACACATGTATAGCCCCAAGAAAAGCACCTGAGTTAGAAGCAGGAGGCTGTGGAACACTATTTCCCTGTGAGAATTGAGTTAATTTTTGAAAGGAATGCCTTCTGAAAATCATAGTTTTCATGGTGGAGAAAGGGTCATGTTGTTCCAAATAGGCCTGTGGAGCTGAATGGAAGAAACACATGTACTTCTCCACAGACAGCCATCTGTGGTAGAAGAAGGAGGATCTAGAGCATTGTTTTCCTTGACAATTATAACAAGTTTTCAAGGAATACTTCCTGCAAATTAGGTGCTTCAAGGTGGAGAGAGCTTCTGCTTGCTCCAATTAGGTCTATTCAGCAAACTTGAAGGATCCCATATATCTCTGGGAGGATAACCCTCTGTCTAAAAGAGGAGCCTGTAGCACATTGGTGTCCAGTGAGAACTGACTTACTTTTTGAAAAGAACACTTCCTGAAAATCAAAGATTTCAAGGTGGAAATAGGCTCTGTTTGCTCCAAATCGGCCTGGTTTGCAAAGGTAAGGAAACAAATGAATCTCTCCAAAGAAAACCATGGGTGCTCGAAGCAGAAACGTCAAGCATATTGTTTCCCTGTGAGAATTGAGTTAGTTTTGGAAAGGAATACTATGTGATTATGAAAATTTTCAGGATGGAGAAAGGGTCATTGGGTTCCAAATCACCTATTCAGATGATTTGGAGAAACACCTGTACATCTCCAAAGACGACCATCTCTAAAAGAAGCAGTAGCGTCAGTCACATTGTATTCAAGGGAGAACTGAGTAATTTTTTGCAATGAATACTTCCTGCAAATCTTACATTTCAAGGTACAGAAAGGCTCATTTTATTCAAAAACGGCCTATACACCTCAGTTGTGGAAACGCATGTATGCCTCCAAAGGAAACCATCTATGTTAGCGGCTGCAGCATCCTGCACATTGATTCAAAGTGGGAGTTGAGTTAGTTTTTGAAATGAATGCCTCGTGCAATGTGGGGTTTACAAGGTAGGGATGGGTTCTCTTAGTTCTAAATATGCCTATTCAGCTGAGTCAAAGAAGCACATGTATCTCTCCAAAGGCAACCAACTGTTTAGAAGCAGGATCATCTGGAACATTGTTTCCAGTGACAATTGAGTTAGTTTCTGAAAGGAATACTTCCTGCAACTTAGGTGTTTCAGCGTGGAGATAGGATCATTTGGCTACAAATAGGCTTATTCAGCTAAGTTGAAGAAACACATATATGTCTCCAAGAAAAACCATCTGTGCCGGAAGCATGAGCATCCAAAACATTGTTACCCTGTTGTAATTGTGTTCAATTTTGAAAGGAATACTTCCTGCAAATCATTGTTTTAAAGAGTCAGTTAGTCTCTGGATGACCCACCTAGGCCCACTCAGCTATTTTGAAAAAACAAGTGTATCCCTCTGTAGAAATCCATCTTTGTAAGAAGCACGAGTATATAGTGCCTTGTTGCGCAGAGAGAATTGAGTTAGTTTTTGCAAGGAATACTTATTGAAAATCATAGTTTTCAAGCTGGAGAAGGCTCCTTGTTTTCTAAATATGCTTATGAAGCTGAACCGAAGAAACACATATATCTGTATAAAGACAACCATGTGTGTTACAAGTATCGGCATCTAGAAAATTGTTTCCAAGTGAGAATTGAGTTACTGTTTGAAAGGAATACTTCTTGTAAATCATCGTTTCCTTGGTGGAGAAAGGCTCATTTTATTCCTAACGGGCTCTTAGTGTGGTAGATATGCATGTATCTCTCCCAGGAAACCATCTACGTTAGAGGCTGCAGCATCCTGCATATTGATTCCCTGTGAGCATTGAATTATTTTTTGAAAAAAGACATGTTGCAACATGGGATTTTCAAAATGGAGGTAGGCTCTGTTTGCTCCAAATCGGCCTGTTCAGCTAGGGTGAGGAAATACAGGTATGTATGAAAGGAAAACATCAGTGTTAGAAGCAGAAGTTTCAAGCACATTGTTTCCCGGGAATAATTGAGTTAGTTTTTGAAAGCAATGCTACCTGAAAATCATACTTTTCAAGGTGGAGAAAGGCTCTCTTTGTTCCAAATAGGCCTATTCAATTGAGTTGAAGAAACACATGTATCTCTCCAAAGACATCCATCTGTGTCAGAAGCAGGAGCATCTAGAGAATTATTTCCCTGTGAGAATTGAGCTAGTTTTTCAAGGAATCCTTCCTGCACCAAGGTGTCTCAAGATGGAGAAAGGCTGTGTTTGCTCCAAGTAAGCCTATTTGGCTTAGACAAAGAAACACATATATCTCTCCAAGACAACCATGTCTGTTAGAAGCAGAAGGATCTACAACACTCTTTTCCTGGGAGAATCGAGTAATTTTTGAAGCAAATACTTTCTGAACATCATAGATTTCTAGCTTGAGGCAGGGTCATGTTGTTCCAAGTAGGCCTTTTCAGGTTAGTTGAAGTAACACATATATCTCTCAAAGGAAATCCATCTATGTTTGAAGCATGAGCATTAAAAACATTGTTACCCTCTTTCAATTGTGTTACTTTTTGAAAGGAATAGTACGTGCAAATCATTGTTTTCAAGGGGAGATGGGCTCTGTGTGATCCAGATAGGCCTATTCAGCTAATTGGAAAGAATACGTGTATCCCTCAGTAGAAAACCATCCTTGTAAAAGCACGAGTATGCAGCTCCTTCTTGCTCAGTGCGAATGGAATTAGCTTTGGGAAGGAATACTTCCTGAAAATCATAGTTTTCAAGGTGGGCAGAGGCTCATTTTCTTCCAATTAGCCCTATAGAACTGAGCTGAAGAAACACATGTATCGGACCAAAGACAACCAACTGTGTTAGAAATATTGTCATGTAGATCCTTGTTTCCTAGTGAGAATTGAGTTCGCTTTTGAAGCGAATAGTCCTGTAAACCATAGTTTTCAAAGTGGAGAAAAGCTTATTTAATTCCTTATGGCCTATTCTGCTGAGTTGAAGAAACACATGTATCTCTCCTAAGGAAACCATTTATATGAAATGGTGCAGCATCCTGCACATTTATCTCTCCCCTGTGGGAGTTCAGTAAGTTTTTGAAAAGTGCATCTTGCAACATGGGTTTTTCAAGGTGGAGATTGGCTCTGTTTGCTCCAGATTGGCCTGTCCAGCTAAGGTGAGGAAACACATGTATCTGTCAAAAGAAAAGCATCAGTGTTAGAAACAGGAGCTTCAAGCTCCTTGTTTCCCTGTGACCATGGACTTAGTTTTTGAAAGAAATACTTCCTGAAAACAATAATTTTCAAAGTGCAGAAACGGTGATTTTTTTTCCAGTTAGGCCTATTCATTTGAGTTGAAGAAACACATGTATCTCTCCAAAGACACCCATGTGTGTTAGAAGCAGGAGGATCTAGCCCATTATTTACCTGTGACAATTGTTAGTTTTTCATGGAAAACTTCTTTCAAATTAGTTGTTTCAAGGTGGACACAGGCTGTGCTTACTCCAAGTAGGCCAATTCAGCTGCGATGAGGAAACACATGTATAGCCCCAAGAAAAGCACCTGAGTTAGAAGCAGGAGGCTGTGGAACACTATTTCCCTGTGAGATTTGAGTTAATTTTTGAAAGGAATGCATTCTGAAAATCATAGTTTTCATGGTGGAGAAAGGGTCATGTTGTTCCAAATAGGCCTGTGGAGCTGAATGGAAGAAACACATGTACTTCTCCACAGACAGCCATCTGTGGTAGAAGAAGGAGGATCTAGAGCATTGATTTCCTTGACAATTATAACAAGTTTTCAAGGAATACTTCCTGCAAATTAGGTGCTTCAAGGTGGAGAGAGCTTCTGCTTGCTCCAATTAGGTCTATTCAGCAAACTTGAAGGATCCCATATATCTCTGGGAGGATAACCCTCTGTCTAAAAGAGGAGCCTGTAGCACATTGGTGTCCAGTGAGAACTGACTTACTTTTTGAAAAGAACACTTCCTGAAAATCAAAGATTTCAAGGTGGAAATAGGCTCTGTTTGCTCCAAATCGGCCTGGTTTGCAAAGGTAAGGAAACAAATGAATCTCTCCAAAGAAAACCATGGGTGCTCGAAGCAGAAACGTCAAGCATATTGTTTCCCTGTGAGAATTGAGTTAGTTTTGGAAAGGAATACTATGTGATTATGAAAATTTTCAGGATGGAGAAAGGGTCATTGGGTTCCAAATCACCTATTCAGATGATTTGGAGAAACACCTGTACATCTCCAAAGACGACCATCTCTAAAAGAAGCAGTAGCGTCAGTCACATTGTATTCAAGGGAGAACTGAGTAATTTTTTGCAATGAATACTTCCTGCAAATCTTACATTTCAAGGTACAGAAAGGCTCATTTTATTCAAAAACGGCCTATACACCTCAGTTGTGGAAACGCATGTATGCCTCCAAAGGAAACCATCTATGTTAGCGGCTGCAGCATCCTGCACATTGATTCAAAGTGGGAGTTGAGTTAGTTTTTGAAATGAATGCCTCGTGCAATGTGGGGTTTACAAGGTAGGGATGGGTTCTCTTAGTTCTAAATATGCCTATTCAGCTGAGTCAAAGAAGCACATGTATCTCTCCAAAGGCAACCAACTGTTTAGAAGCAGGATCATCTGGAACATTGTTTCCAGTGACAATTGAGTTAGTTTCTGAAAGGAATACTTCCTGCAACTTAGGTGTTTCAGCGTGGAGATAGGATCATTTGGCTACAAATAGGCTTATTCAGCTAAGTTGAAGAAACACATATATGTCTCCAAGAAAAACCATCTGTGCCGGAAGCATGAGCATCCAAAACATTGTTACCCTGTTGTAATTGTGTTCAATTTTGAAAGGAATACTTCCTGCAAATCATTGTTTTAAAGAGTCAGTTAGTCTCTGGATGACCCACCTAGGCCCACTCAGCTATTTTGAAAAAACAAGTGTATCCCTCTGTAGAAATCCATCTTTGTAAGAAGCACGAGTATATAGTGCCTTGTTGCGCAGAGAGAATTGAGTTAGTTTTTGCAAGGAATACTTATTGAAAATCATAGTTTTCAAGCTGGAGAAGGCTCCTTGTTTTCTAAATATGCTTATGAAGCTGAACCGAAGAAACACATATATCTGTATAAAGACAACCATGTGTGTTACAAGTATCGGCATCTAGAAAATTGTTTCCAAGTGAGAATTGAGTTACTGTTTGAAAGGAATACTTCTTGTAAATCATCGTTTCCTTGGTGGAGAAAGGCTCATTTTATTCCTAACGGGCTCTTAGTGTGGTAGATATGCATGTATCTCTCCCAGGAAACCATCTACGTTAGAGGCTGCAGCATCCTGCATATTGATTCCCTGTGAGCATTGAATTATTTTTTGAAAAAAGACATGTTGCAACATGGGATTTTCAAAATGGAGGTAGGCTCTGTTTGCTCCAAATCGGCCTGTTCAGCTAGGGTGAGGAAATACAGGTATGTATGAAAGGAAAACATCAGTGTTAGAAGCAGAAGTTTCAAGCACATTGTTTCCCGGGAATAATTGAGTTAGTTTTTGAAAGCAATGCTACCTGAAAATCATACTTTTCAAGGTGGAGAAAGGCTCTCTTTGTTCCAAATAGGCCTATTCAATTGAGTTGAAGAAACACATGTATCTCTCCAAAGACATCCATCTGTGTCAGAAGCAGGAGCATCTAGAGAATTATTTCCCTGTGAGAATTGAGCTAGTTTTTCAAGGAATCCTTCCTGCACCAAGGTGTCTCAAGATGGAGAAAGGCTGTGTTTGCTCCAAGTAAGCCTATTTGGCTTAGACAAAGAAACACATATATCTCTCCAAGACAACCATGTCTGTTAGAAGCAGAAGGATCTACAACACTCTTTTCCTGGGAGAATCGAGTAATTTTTGAAGCAAATACTTTCTGAACATCATAGATTTCTAGCTTGAGGCAGGGTCATGTTGTTCCAAGTAGGCCTTTTCAGGTTAGTTGAAGTAACACATATATCTCTCAAAGGAAATCCATCTATGTTTGAAGCATGAGCATTAAAAACATTGTTACCCTCTTTCAATTGTGTTACTTTTTGAAAGGAATAGTACGTGCAAATCATTGTTTTCAAGGGGAGATGGGCTCTGTGTGATCCAGATAGGCCTATTCAGCTAATTGGAAAGAATACGTGTATCCCTCAGTAGAAAACCATCCTTGTAAAAGCACGAGTATGCAGCTCCTTCTTGCTCAGTGCGAATGGAATTAGCTTTGGGAAGGAATACTTCCTGAAAATCATAGTTTTCAAGGTGGGCAGAGGCTCATTTTCTTCCAATTAGCCCTATAGAACTGAGCTGAAGAAACACATGTATCGGTCCAAAGACAACCAACTGTGTTAGAAATATTGTCATGTAGATCCTTGTTTCCTAGTGAGAATTGAGTTCGCTTTTGAAGCGAATAGTCCTGTAAACCATAGTTTTCAAAGTGGAGAAAAGCTTATTTAATTCCTTATGGCCTATTCTGCTGAGTTGAAGAAACACATGTATCTCTCCTAAGGAAACCATTTATATGAAATGGTGCAGCATCCTGCACATTTAACTCTCCCCTGTGGGAGTTCAGTAAGTTTTTGAAAAGTGCATCTTGCAACATGGGTTTATCAAGGTGGAGATTGGCTCTGTTTGCTCCAGATTGGCCTGTCCAGCTAAGGTGAGGAAACACATGTATCTGTCAAAAGAAAAGCATCAGTGTTAGAAACAGGAGCTTCAAGCTCCTTGTTTCCCTGTGACAATGGACTTAGTTTTTGAAAGAAATACTTCCTGAAAACAATAATTTTCAAAGTGTAGAAAGGATGATTTTTTTTTCCAGTTAGGCCTATTCATTTGAGTTGAAGAAACACATGTATCTCTCCAAAGACACCCATGTGTGTTAGAAGCAGGAGGATCTAGCCCATTATTTACCTGTGACAATTGTTAGTTTTTCACGGAAAACTTCTTTCAAATTAGTTGTTTCAAGGTGGACACAGGCTGTGCTTACTCCAAGTAGGCCAATTCAGCTGCGATGAGGAAACACATGTATAGCCCCAAGAAAAGCACCTGAGTTAGAAGCAGGAGGCTGTGGAACACTATTTCCCTGTGAGAATTGAGTTAATTTTTGAAAGGAATGCCTTCTGAAAATCATAGTTTTCATGGTGGAGAAAGGGTCATGTTGTTCCAAATAGGCCTGTGGAGCTGAATGGAAGAAACACATGTACTTCTCCACAGACAGCCATCTGTGGTAGAAGAAGGAGGATCTAGAGCATTGTTTTCCTTGACAATTATAACAAGTTTTCAAGGAATACTTCCTGCAAATTAGGTGCTTCAAGGTGGAGAGAGCTTCTGCTTGCTCCAATTAGGTCTATTCAGCAAACTTGAAGGATCCCATATATCTCTGGGAGGATAACCCTCTGTCTAAAAGAGGAGCCTGTAGCACATTGGTGTCCAGTGAGAACTGACTTACTTTTTGAAAAGAACACTTCCTGAAAATCAAAGATTTCAAGGTGGAAATAGGCTCTGTTTGCTCCAAATCGGCCTGGTTTGCAAAGGTAAGGAAACAAATGAATCTCTCCAAAGAAAACCATGGGTGCTCGAAGCAGAAACGTCAAGCATATTGTTTCCCTGTGAGAATTGAGTTAGTTTTGGAAAGGAATACTATGTGATTATGAAAATTTTCAGGATGGAGAAAGGGTCATTGGGTTCCAAATCACCTATTCAGATGATTTGGAGAAACACCTGTACATCTCCAAAGACGACCATCTCTAAAAGAAGCAGTAGCGTCAGTCACATTGTATTCAAGGGAGAACTGAGTAATTTTTTGCAATGAATACTTCCTGCAAATCTTACATTTCAAGGTACAGAAAGGCTCATTTTATTCAAAAACGGCCTATACACCTCAGTTGTGGAAACGCATGTATGCCTCCAAAGGAAACCATCTATGTTAGCGGCTGCAGCATCCTGCACATTGATTCAAAGTGGGAGTTGAGTTAGTTTTTGAAATGAATGCCTCGTGCAATGTGGGGTTTACAAGGTAGGGATGGGTTCTCTTAGTTCTAAATATGCCTATTCAGCTGAGTCAAAGAAGCACATGTATCTCTCCAAAGGCAACCAACTGTTTAGAAGCAGGATCATCTGGAACATTGTTTCCAGTGACAATTGAGTTAGTTTCTGAAAGGAATACTTCCTGCAACTTAGGTGTTTCAGCGTGGAGATAGGATCATTTGGCTACAAATAGGCTTATTCAGCTAAGTTGAAGAAACACATATATGTCTCCAAGAAAAACCATCTGTGCCGGAAGCATGAGCATCCAAAACATTGTTACCCTGTTGTAATTGTGTTCAATTTTGAAAGGAATACTTCCTGCAAATCATTGTTTTAAAGAGTCAGTTAGTCTCTGGATGACCCACCTAGGCCCACTCAGCTATTTTGAAAAAACAAGTGTATCCCTCTGTAGAAATCCATCTTTGTAAGAAGCACGAGTATATAGTGCCTTGTTGCGCAGAGAGAATTGAGTTAGTTTTTGCAAGGAATACTTATTGAAAATCATAGTTTTCAAGCTGGAGAAGGCTCCTTGTTTTCTAAATATGCTTATGAAGCTGAACCGAAGAAACACATATATCTGTATAAAGACAACCATGTGTGTTACAAGTATCGGCATCTAGAAAATTGTTTCCAAGTGAGAATTGAGTTACTGTTTGAAAGGAATACTTCTTGTAAATCATCGTTTCCTTGGTGGAGAAAGGCTCATTTTATTCCTAACGGGCTCTTAGTGTGGTAGATATGCATGTATCTCTCCCAGGAAACCATCTACGTTAGAGGCTGCAGCATCCTGCATATTGATTCCCTGTGAGCATTGAATTATTTTTTGAAAAAAGACATGTTGCAACATGGGATTTTCAAAATGGAGGTAGGCTCTGTTTGCTCCAAATCGGCCTGTTCAGCTAGGGTGAGGAAATACAGGTATGTATGAAAGGAAAACATCAGTGTTAGAAGCAGAAGTTTCAAGCACATTGTTTCCCGGGAATAATTGAGTTAGTTTTTGAAAGCAATGCTACCTGAAAATCATACTTTTCAAGGTGGAGAAAGGCTCTCTTTGTTCCAAATAGGCCTATTCAATTGAGTTGAAGAAACACATGTATCTCTCCAAAGACATCCATCTGTGTCAGAAGCAGGAGCATCTAGAGAATTATTTCCCTGTGAGAATTGAGCTAGTTTTTCAAGGAATCCTTCCTGCACCAAGGTGTCTCAAGATGGAGAAAGGCTGTGTTTGCTCCAAGTAAGCCTATTTGGCTTAGACAAAGAAACACATATATCTCTCCAAGACAACCATGTCTGTTAGAAGCAGAAGGATCTACAACACTCTTTTCCTGGGAGAATCGAGTAATTTTTGAAGCAAATACTTTCTGAACATCATAGATTTCTAGCTTGAGGCAGGGTCATGTTGTTCCAAGTAGGCCTTTTCAGGTTAGTTGAAGTAACACATATATCTCTCAAAGGAAATCCATCTATGTTTGAAGCATGAGCATTAAAAACATTGTTACCCTCTTTCAATTGTGTTACTTTTTGAAAGGAATAGTACGTGCAAATCATTGTTTTCAAGGGGAGATGGGCTCTGTGTGATCCAGATAGGCCTATTCAGCTAATTGGAAAGAATACGTGTATCCCTCAGTAGAAAACCATCCTTGTAAAAGCACGAGTATGCAGCTCCTTCTTGCTCAGTGCGAATGGAATTAGCTTTGGGAAGGAATACTTCCTGAAAATCATAGTTTTCAAGGTGGGCAGAGGCTCATTTTCTTCCAATTAGCCCTATAGAACTGAGCTGAAGAAACACATGTATCGGACCAAAGACAACCAACTGTGTTAGAAATATTGTCATGTAGATCCTTGTTTCCTAGTGAGAATTGAGTTCGCTTTTGAAGCGAATAGTCCTGTAAACCATAGTTTTCAAAGTGGAGAAAAGCTTATTTAATTCCTTATGGCCTATTCTGCTGAGTTGAAGAAACACATGTATCTCTCCTAAGGAAACCATTTATATGAAATGGTGCAGCATCCTGCACATTTATCTCTCCCCTGTGGGAGTTCAGTAAGTTTTTGAAAAGTGCATCTTGCAACATGGGTTTTTCAAGGTGGAGATTGGCTCTGTTTGCTCCAGATTGGCCTGTCCAGCTAAGGTGAGGAAACACATGTATCTGTCAAAAGAAAAGCATCAGTGTTAGAAACAGGAGCTTCAAGCTCCTTGTTTCCCTGTGACCATGGACTTAGTTTTTGAAAGAAATACTTCCTGAAAACAATAATTTTCAAAGTGCAGAAACGGTGATTTTTTTTCCAGTTAGGCCTATTCATTTGAGTTGAAGAAACACATGTATCTCTCCAAAGACACCCATGTGTGTTAGAAGCAGGAGGATCTAGCCCATTATTTACCTGTGACAATTGTTAGTTTTTCATGGAAAACTTCTTTCAAATTAGTTGTTTCAAGGTGGACACAGGCTGTGCTTACTCCAAGTAGGCCAATTCAGCTGCGATGAGGAAACACATGTATAGCCCCAAGAAAAGCACCTGAGTTAGAAGCAGGAGGCTGTGGAACACTATTTCCCTGTGAGATTTGAGTTAATTTTTGAAAGGAATGCATTCTGAAAATCATAGTTTTCATGGTGGAGAAAGGGTCATGTTGTTCCAAATAGGCCTGTGGAGCTGAATGGAAGAAACACATGTACTTCTCCACAGACAGCCATCTGTGGTAGAAGAAGGAGGATCTAGAGCATTGATTTCCTTGACAATTATAACAAGTTTTCAAGGAATACTTCCTGCAAATTAGGTGCTTCAAGGTGGAGAGAGCTTCTGCTTGCTCCAATTAGGTCTATTCAGCAAACTTGAAGGATCCCATATATCTCTGGGAGGATAACCCTCTGTCTAAAAGAGGAGCCTGTAGCACATTGGTGTCCAGTGAGAACTGACTTACTTTTTGAAAAGAACACTTCCTGAAAATCAAAGATTTCAAGGTGGAAATAGGCTCTGTTTGCTCCAAATCGGCCTGGTTTGCAAAGGTAAGGAAACAAATGAATCTCTCCAAAGAAAACCATGGGTGCTCGAAGCAGAAACGTCAAGCATATTGTTTCCCTGTGAGAATTGAGTTAGTTTTGGAAAGGAATACTATGTGATTATGAAAATTTTCAGGATGGAGAAAGGGTCATTGGGTTCCAAATCACCTATTCAGATGATTTGGAGAAACACCTGTACATCTCCAAAGACGACCATCTCTAAAAGAAGCAGTAGCGTCAGTCACATTGTATTCAAGGGAGAACTGAGTAATTTTTTGCAATGAATACTTCCTGCAAATCTTACATTTCAAGGTACAGAAAGGCTCATTTTATTCAAAAACGGCCTATACACCTCAGTTGTGGAAACGCATGTATGCCTCCAAAGGAAACCATCTATGTTAGCGGCTGCAGCATCCTGCACATTGATTCAAAGTGGGAGTTGAGTTAGTTTTTGAAATGAATGCCTCGTGCAATGTGGGGTTTACAAGGTAGGGATAGGTTCTCTTAGTTCTAAATATGCCTATTCAGCTGAGTCAAAGAAGCACATGTATCTCTCCAAAGGCAACCAACTGTTTAGAAGCAGGATCATCTGGAACATTGTTTCCAGTGACAATTGAGTTAGTTTCTGAAAGGAATACTTCCTGCAACTTAGGTGTTTCAGCGTGGAGATAGGATCATTTTGCTACAAATAGGCTTATTCAGCTAAGTTGAAGGAACACCTGTATCACTGCAAATAAAAAATACTTTGTTGGAAACGGAAACATGTTGCATATTGTTTCCTTGTGACAGGTGATTTATTTTTGAAAGGAATACTTCCTGAAACATAGGAGTTTCAAGGAGGAGATATGCTCTGTTTGCTTCAAATAGGCCTATTCAGCTAAGTTGAAGAAACACATATATGTCTCCAAGAAAAACCATCTGTGCTGGAAGCATGAGCATCCAAAACATTGTTACCCTGTTGTAATTGTGTTCAATTTTGAAAGGAATACTTCCTGCAAATCATTGTTTTAAAGAGTCAGTTAGTCTCTGGATGACCCACCTAGGCCAACTCAGCTATTTTGAAAAAACACGTGTATCCCTCTGTAGAAATCAATCTTTGTAAGAAGCACGAGTATATAGTGCCTTGTTGCGCAGAGAAAATTGAGTTAGTTTTTGCAAGGAATACTTATTGAAAATCATAGTTTTCAAGCTGGAGAAGGCTCCTTGTTTTCTAAATATGCTTATGAAGCTGAACCGAAGAAACACATATATCTGTATAAAGACAACCATGTGTGTTACAAGTATCGGCATCTAGAAAATTGTTTCCAAGTGAGAATTGAGTTACTGTTTGAAAGGAATACTTCTTGTAAATCATCGTTTCCTTGGTGGAGAAAGGCTCATTTTATTCCTAACGGGCTCTTAGAGTGGTAGATATGCATGTATCTCTCCCAGGAAACCATCTACTTTAGAGGCTGCAGCATCCTGCATATTGATTCCCTGTGAGCATTGAATTATTTTTTGAAAAAATACATGTTGCGACATGGGATTTTCAAAATGGGGGTAGGCTCTGTTGGCTCCAAATCGGCCTGTTCAGCTAGGGTGAGGAAATACAGGTATGTATGAAAGGAAAACATCAGTGTTAGAAGCAGAAGTTTCAAGCACATTGTTTCCCGGGAATAATTGGGTTAGTTTTTGAAAGCAATGCTACCTGAAAATCATACTTTTCAAGGTGGAGAAAGGCTCTCTTTGTTCCAAATAGGCCTATTCAATTGAGTTGAAGAAACACATGTATCTCTCCAAAGACATCCATCTGTGTCAGAAGCAGGAGCATCTAGAGAATTATTTCCCTGTGAGAATTGAGCTAGTTTTTCAAGGAATCCTTCCTGCACCAAGGTGTCTCAAGATGGAGAAAGGCTGTGTTTGCTCCAAGTAAGCCTATTTGGCTTAGACAAAGAAACACATATATCTCTCCAAGACAACCATGTCTGTTAGAAGCAGAAGGATCTACAACACTCTTTTCCTGGGAGAATCGAGTAGTTTTTGAAGCAAATACTTTCTGAACATCATAGATTTCTAGCTTGAGGCAGGGTCATGTTGTTCCAAGTAGGCCTTTTCAGGTTAGTTGAAGAAACACATATATCTCTCAAAGGAAATCCATCTATGTTTGACGCATGAGCATTAAAAACATTGTTACCCTCTTTCAATTGTGTTACTTTTTGAAAGGAATACTACGTGCAAATCATTGTTTTCAAGGGGAGATGGGCTCTGTGTGATCCAGATAGGCCTATTCAGCTAATTGGAAAGAATACGTGTATCCCTCAGTAGAAAACCATCCTTGTAAAAGCACGAGTATGCAGCTCCTTCTTGCTCAGTGCAAATAGAATTAGCTTTGGGAAGGAATACTTCCTGAAAATCATAGTTTTCAAGGTGGGCAGAGGCTCATTTTCTTCCAATTAGCCCTATAGAACTGAGCTGAAGAAACACATGTATCGGTCCAAAGACAACCAACTGTGTTAGAAATATTGTCATGTAGATCCTTGTTTCCTAGTGAGAATTGAGTTCGCTTTTGAAGCGAATAGTCCTGTAAACCATAGTTTTCAAAGTGGAGAAAAGCTTATTTAATTCCTTATGGCCTATTCTGCTGAGTTGAAGAAACACATGTATCTCTCCTAAGGAAACCATTTATATGAAATGGTGCAGCATCCTGCACATTTAACTCTCCCCTGTGGGAGTTCAGTAAGTTTTTGAAAAGTGCATCTTGCAACATGGGTTTTTCAAGGTGGAGATTGGCTCTGTTTGCTCCAGATTGGCCTGTCCAGCTAAGGTGAGGAAACACATGTATCTGTCAAAAGAAAAGCATCAGTGTTAGAAACAGGAGCTTCAAGCTCCTTGTTTCCCTGTGACCATGGACTTAGTTTTTGAAAGAAATACTTCCTGGAAACAATAATTTTCAAAGTGTAGAAAGGATGATTTTTTTTTCCAGTTAGGCCTATTCATTTGAGTTGAAGAAACACATGTATCTCTCCAAAGACACCCATGTGTGTTAGAAGCAGGAGGATCTAGCCCATTATTTACCTGTGACAATTGTTAGTTTTTCATGGAAAACTTCTTTCAAATTAGTTGTTTCAAGGTGGACACAGGCTGTGCTTACTCCAAGTAGGCCAATTCAGCTGCGATGAGGAAACACATGTATAGCCCCAAGAAAAGCACCTGAGTTAGAAGCAGGAGGCTGTGGAACACTATTTCCCTGTGAGAATTGAGTTAATTTTTGAAAGGAATGCATTCTGAAAATCATAGTTTTCATGGTGGAGAAAGGGTCATGTTGTTCCAAATAGGCCTGTGGAGCTGAATGGAAGAAACACATGTACTTCTCCACAGACAGCCATCTGTGGTAGAAGAAGGAGGATCTAGAGCATTGATTTCCTTGACAATTATAACAAGTTTTCAAGGAATACTTCCTGCAAATTAGGTGCTTCAAGGTGGAGAGAGCTTCTGCTTGCTCCAATTAGGTCTATTCAGCAAACTTGAAGGATCCCATATATCTCTGGGAGGATAACCCTCTGTCTAAAAGAGGAGCCTGTAGCACATTGGTGTCCAGTGAGAACTGACTTACTTTTTGAAAAGAACACTTCCTGAAAATCAAAGATTTCAAGGTGGAAATAGGCTCTGTTTGCTCCAAATCGGCCTGGTTTGCAAAGGTAAGGAAACAAATGAATCTCTCCAAAGAAAACCATGGGTGCTCGAAGCAGAAACGTCAAGCATATTGTTTCCCTGTGAGAATTGAGTTAGTTTTGGAAAGGAATACTATGTGATTATGAAAATTTTCAGGATGGAGAAAGGGTCATTGGGTTCCAAATCACCTATTCAGATGATTTGGAGAAACACCTGTACATCTCCAAAGACGACCATCTCTAAAAGAAGCAGTAGCGTCAGTCACATTGTATTCAAGGGAGAACTGAGTAATTTTTTGCAATGAATACTTCCTGCAAATCTTACATTTCAAGGTACAGAAAGGCTCATTTTATTCAAAAACGGCCTATACACCTCAGTTGTGGAAACGCATGTATGCCTCCAAAGGAAACCATCTATGTTAGCGGCTGCAGCATCCTGCACATTGATTCAAAGTGGGAGTTGAGTTAGTTTTTGAAATGAATGCCTCGTGCAATGTGGGGTTTACAAGGTAGGGATAGGTTCTCTTAGTTCTAAATATGCCTATTCAG
The DNA here is from genome assembly GCF_047511655.1 of Castor canadensis. Lineage (NCBI taxonomy): Eukaryota > Metazoa > Chordata > Mammalia > Rodentia > Castoridae > Castor > Castor canadensis. The sequence continues at coordinate 94,975,934 of NC_133395.1, forward strand.
CTGAGTCAAAGAAGCACATGTATCTCTCCAAAGGCAACCAACTGTTTAGAAGCAGGATCATCTGGAACATTGTTTCCAGTGACAATTGAGTTAGTTTCTGAAAGGAATACTTCCTGCAACTTAGGTGTTTCAGCGTGGAGATAGGATCATTTTGCTACAAATAGGCTTATTCAGCTAAGTTGAAGGAACACATGTATCACTGCAAATAAAAAAAACTTTGTTGGAAACGGAAACATGTTGCATATTGTTTCCTTGTGACAGGTGATTTATTTTTGAAAGGAATACTTCCTGAAACATAGGAGTTTCAAGGAGGAGATATGCTCTGTTTGCTTCAAATAGGCCTATTCAGCTAAGTTGAAGAAACACATATATGTCTCCAAGAAAAACCATCTGTGCTGGAAGCTTGAGCATCCAAAACATTGTTACCCTGTTGTAATTGTGTTCAATTTTGAAAGGAATACTTCCTGCAAATCATTGTTTTAAAGAGTCAGTTAGTCTCTGGATGACCCACCTAGGCCAACTCAGCTATTTTGAAAAAACACGTGTATCCCTCTGTAGAAATCAATCTTTGTAAGAAGCACGAGTATATAGTGCCTTGTTGCGCAGAGAAAATTGAGTTAGTTTTTGCAAGGAATACTTATTGAAAATCATAGTTTTCAAGCTGGAGAAGGCTCCTTGTTTTCTAAATATGCTTATGAAGCTGAACCGAAGAAACACATATATCTGTATAAAGACAACCATGTGTGTTACAAGTATCGGCATCTAGAAAATTGTTTCCAAGTGAGAATTGAGTTACTGTTTGAAAGGAATACTTCTTGTAAATCATCGTTTCCTTGGTGGAGAAAGGCTCATTTTATTCCTAACGGGCTCTTAGAGTGGTAGATATGCATGTATCTCTCCCAGGAAACCATCTACTTTAGAGGCTGCAGCATCCTGCATATTGATTCCCTGTGAGCATTGAATTATTTTTTGAAAAAATACATGTTGCGACATGGGATTTTCAAAATGGGGGTAGGCTCTGTTGGCTCCAAATCGGCCTGTTCAGCTAGGGTGAGGAAATACAGGTATGTATGAAAGGAAAACATCAGTGTTAGAAGCAGAAGTTTCAAGCACATTGTTTCCCGGGAATAATTGGGTTAGTTTTTGAAAGCAATGCTACCTGAAAATCATACTTTTCAAGGTGGAGAAAGGCTCTCTTTGTTCCAAATAGGCCTATTCAATTGAGTTGAAGAAACACATGTATCTCTCCAAAGACATCCATCTGTGTCAGAAGCAGGAGCATCTAGAGAATTATTTCCCTGTGAGAATTGAGCTAGTTTTTCAAGGAATCCTTCCTGCACCAAGGTGTCTCAAGATGGAGAAAGGCTGTGTTTGCTCCAAGTAAGCCTATTTGGCTTAGACAAAGAAACACATATATCTCTCCAAGACAACCATGTCTGTTAGAAGCAGAAGGATCTACAACACTCTTTTCCTGGGAGAATCGAGTAGTTTTTGAAGCAAATACTTTCTGAACATCATAGATTTCTAGCTTGAGGCAGGGTCATGTTGTTCCAAGTAGGCCTTTTCAGGTTAGTTGAAGAAACACATATATCTCTCAAAGGAAATCCATCTATGTTTGACGCATGAGCATTAAAAACATTGTTACCCTCTTTCAATTGTGTTACTTTTTGAAAGGAATACTACGTGCAAATCATTGTTTTCAAGGGGAGATGGGCTCTGTGTGATCCAGATAGGCCTATTCAGCTAATTGGAAAGAATACGTGTATCCCTCAGTAGAAAACCATCCTTGTAAAAGCACGAGTATGCAGCTCCTTCTTGCTCAGTGTGAATAGAATTAGCTTTGGGAAGGAATACTTCCTGAAAATCATAGTTTTCAAGGTGGGCAGAGGCTCATTTTCTTCCAATTAGCCCTATAGAACTGAGCTGAAGAAACACATGTATCGGTCCAAAGACAACCAACTGTGTTAGAAATATTGTCATGTAGATCCTTGTTTCCTAGTGAGAATTGAGTTCGCTTTTGAAGCGAATAGTCCTGTAAACCATAGTTTTCAAAGTGGAGAAAAGCTTATTTAATTCCTTATGGCCTATTCTGCTGAGTTGAAGAAACACATGTATCTCTCCTAAGGAAACCATTTATATGAAATGGTGCAGCATCCTGCACATTTAACTCTCCCCTGTGGGAGTTCAGTAAGTTTTTGAAAAGTGCATCTTGCAACATGGGTTTTTCAAGGTGGAGATTGGCTCTGTTTGCTCCAGATTGGCCTGTCCAGCTAAGGTGAGGAAACACATGTATCTGTCAAAAGAAAAGCATCAGTGTTAGAAACAGGAGCTTCAAGCTCCTTGTTTCCCTGTGACCATGGACTTAGTTTTTGAAAGAAATACTTCCTGAAAACAATAATTTTCAAAGTGCAGAAACGGTGATTTTTTTTCCAGTTAGGCCTATTCATTTGAGTTGAAGAAACACATGTATCTCTCCAAAGACACCCATGTGTGTTAGAAGCAGGAGGATCTAGCCCATTATTTACCTGTGACAATTGTTAGTTTTTCATGGAAAACTTCTTTCAAATTAGTTGTTTCAAGGTGGACACAGGCTGTGCTTACTCCAAGTAGGCCAATTCAGCTGCGATGAGGAAACACATGTATAGACCCAAAAAAAGCACCTGAGTTAGAAGCAGGAGGCTGTGGAACACTATTTCCCTGTGAGAATTGAGTTAATTTTTGAAAGGAATGCATTCTGAAAATCATAGTTTTCATGGTGGAGAAAGGGTCATGTTGTTCCAAATAGGCCTGTGGAGCTGAATGGAAGAAACACATGTACTTCTCCACAGACAGCCATCTGTGGTAGAAGAAGGAGGATCTAGAGCATTGATTTCCTTGACAATTATAACAAGTTTTCAAGGAATACTTCCTGCAAATTAGGTGCTTCAAGGTGGAGAGAGCTTCTGCTTGCTCCAATTAGGTCTATTCAGCAAACTTGAAGGATCCCATATATCTCTGGGAGGATAACCCTCTGTCTAAAAGAGGAGCCTGTAGCACATTGGTGTCCAGTGAGAACTGACTTACTTTTTGAAAAGAACACTTCCTGAAAATCAAAGATTTCAAGGTGGAAATAGGCTCTGTTTGCTCCAAATCGGCCTGGTTTGCAAAGGTAAGGAAACAAATGAATCTCTCCAAAGAAAACCATGGGTGCTCGAAGCAGAAACGTCAAGCATATTGTTTCCCTGTGAGAATTGAGTTAGTTTTGGAAAGGAATACTATGTGATTATGAAAATTTTCAGGATGGAGAAAGGGTCATTGGGTTCCAAATCACCTATTCAGATGATTTGGAGAAACACCTGTACATCTCCAAAGACGACCATCTCTAAAAGAAGCAGTAGCGTCAGTCACATTGTATTCAAGGGAGAACTGAGTAATTTTTTGCAATGAATACTTCCTGCAAATCTTACATTTCAAGGTACAGAAAGGCTCATTTTATTCAAAAACGGCCTATACACCTCAGTTGTGGAAACGCATGTATGCCTCCAAAGGAAACCATCTATGTTAGCGGCTGCAGCATCCTGCACATTGATTCAAAGTGGGAGTTGAGTTAGTTTTTGAAATGAATGCCTCGTGCAATGTGGGGTTTACAAGGTAGGGATAGGTTCTCTTAGTTCTAAATATGCCTATTCAGCTGAGTCAAAGAAGCACATGTATCTCTCCAAAGGCAACCAACTGTTTAGAAGCAGGATCATCTGGAACATTGTTTCCAGTGACAATTGAGTTAGTTTCTGAAAGGAATACTTCCTGCAACTTAGGTGTTTCAGCGTGGAGATAGGATCATTTTGCTACAAATAGGCTTATTCAGCTAAGTTGAAGGAACACCTGTATCACTGCAAATAAAAAAAACTTTGTTGGAAACGGAAACATGTTGCATATTGTTTCCTTGTGACAGGTGATTTATTTTTGAAAGGAATACTTCCTGAAACATAGGAGTTTCAAGGAGGAGATATGCTCTGTTTGCTTCAAATAGGCCTATTCAGCTAAGTTGAAGAAACACATATATGTCTCCAAGAAAAACCATCTGTGCTGGAAGCATGAGCATCCAAAACATTGTTACCCTGTTGTAATTGTGTTCAATTTTGAAAGGAATACTTCCTGCAAATCATTGTTTTAAAGAGTCAGTTAGTCTCTGGATGACCCACCTAGGCCAACTCAGCTATTTTGAAAAAACATGTGTATCCCTCTGTAGAAATCAATCTTTGTAAGAAGCACGAGTATATAGTGCCTTGTTGCGCAGAGAAAATTGAGTTAGTTTTTGCAAGGAATACTTATTGAAAATCATAGTTTTCAAGCTGGAGAAGGCTCCTTGTTTTCTAAATATGCTTATGAAGCTGAACCGAAGAAACACATATATCTGTATAAAGACAACCATGTGTGTTACAAGTATCGGCATCTAGAAAATTGTTTCCAAGTGAGAATTGAGTTACTGTTTGAAAGGAATACTTCTTGTAAATCATCGTTTCCTTGGTGGAGAAAGGCTCATTTTATTCCTAACGGGCTCTTAGAGTGGTAGATATGCATGTATCTCTCCCAGGAAACCATCTACTTTAGAGGCTGCAGCATCCTGCATATTGATTCCCTGTGAGCATTGAATTATTTTTTGAAAAAATACATGTTGCGACATGGGATTTTCAAAATGGGGGTAGGCTCTGTTGGCTCCAAATCGGCCTGTTCAGCTAGGGTGAGGAAATACAGGTATGTATGAAAGGAAAACATCAGTGTTAGAAGCAGAAGTTTCAAGCACATTGTTTCCCGGGAATATTTGGGTTAGTTTTTGAAAGCAATGCTACCTGAAAATCATACTTTTCAAGGTGGAGAAAGGCTCTCTTTGTTCCAAATAGGCCTATTCAATTGAGTTGAAGAAACACATGTATCTCTCCAAAGACATCCATCTGTGTCAGAAGCAGGAGCATCTAGAGAATTATTTCCCTGTGAGAATTGAGCTAGTTTTTCAAGGAATCCTTCCTGCACCAAGGTGTCTCAAGATGGAGAAAGGCTGTGTTTGCTCCAAGTAAGCCTATTTGGCTTAGACAAAGAAACACATATATCTCTCCAAGACAACCATGTCTGTTAGAAGCAGAAGGATCTACAACACTCTTTTCCTGGGAGAATCGAGTAGTTTTTGAAGCAAATACTTTCTGAACATCATAGATTTCTAGCTTGAGGCAGGGTCATGTTGTTCCAAGTAGGCCTTTTCAGGTTAGTTGAAGAAACACATATATCTCTCAAAGGAAATCCATCTATGTTTGACGCATGAGCATTAAAAACATTGTTACCCTCTTTCAATTGTGTTACTTTTTGAAAGGAATACTACGTGCAAATCATTGTTTTCAAGGGGAGATGGGCTCTGTGTGATCCAGATAGGCCTATTCAGCTAATTGGAAAGAATACGTGTATCCCTCAGTAGAAAACCATCCTTGTAAAAGCACGAGTATGCAGCTCCTTCTTGCTCAGTGCGAATAGAATTAGCTTTGGGAAGGAATACTTCCTGAAAATCATAGTTTTCAAGGTGGGCAGAGGCTCATTTTCTTCCAATTAGCCCTATAGAACTGAGCTGAAGAAACACATGTATCGGTCCAAAGACAACCAACTGTGTTAGAAATATTGTCATGTAGATCCTTGTTTCCTAGTGAGAATTGAGTTCGCTTTTGAAGCGAATAGTCCTGTAAACCATAGTTTTCAAAGTGGAGAAAAGCTTATTTAATTCCTTATGGCCTATTCTGCTGAGTTGAAGAAACACATGTATCTCTCCTAAGGAAACCATTTATATGAAATGGTGCAGCATCCTGCACATTTAACTCTCCCCTGTGGGAGTTCAGTAAGTTTTTGAAAAGTGCATCTTGCAACATGGGTTTTTCAAGGTGGAGATTGGCTCTGTTTGCTCCAGATTGGCCTGTCCAGCTAAGGTGAGGAAACACATGTATCTGTCAAAAGAAAAGCATCAGTGTTAGAAACAGGAGCTTCAAGCTCCTTGTTTCCCTGTGACCATGGACTTAGTTTTTGAAAGAAATACTTCCTGAAAACAATAATTTTCAAAGTGCAGAAACGGTGATTTTTTTTCCAGTTAGGCCTATTCATTTGAGTTGAAGAAACACATGTATCTCTCCAAAGACACCCATGTGTGTTAGAAGCAGGAGGATCTAGCCCATTATTTACCTGTGACAATTGTTAGTTTTTCACGGAAAACTTCTTTCAAATTAGTTGTTTCAAGGTGGACACAGACTGTGCTTACTCCAAGTAGGCCAATTCAGCTGCGATGAGGAAACACATGTATAGCCCCAAGAAAAGCACCTGAGTTAGAAGCAGGAGGCTGTGGAACACTATTTCCCTGTGAGAATTGAGTTAATTTTTGAAAGGAATGCATTCTGAAAATCATAGTTTTCATGGTGGAGAAAGGGTCATGTTGTTCCAAATAGGCCTGTGGAGCTGAATGGAAGAAACACATGTACTTCTCCACAGACAGCCATCTGTGGTAGAAGAAGGAGGATCTAGAGCATTGTTTTCCTTGACAATTATAACAAGTTTTCAAGGAATACTTCCTGCAAATTAGGTGCTTCAAGGTGGAGAGAGCTTCTGCTTGCTCCAATTAGGTCTATTCAGCAAACTTGAAGGATCCCATATATCTCTGGGAGGATAACCCTCTGTCTAAAAGAGGAGCCTGTAGCACATTGGTGTCCAGTGAGAACTGACTTACTTTTTGAAAAGAACACTTCCTGAAAATCAAAGATTTCAAGGTGGAAATAGGCTCTGTTTGCTCCAAATCGGCCTGGTTTGCAAAGGTAAGGAAACAAATGAATCTCTCCAAAGAAAACCATGGGTGCTCGAAGCAGAAACGTCAAGCATATTGTTTCCCTGTGAGAATTGAGTTAGTTTTGGAAAGGAATACTATGTGATTATGAAAATTTTCAGGATGGAGAAAGGGTCATTGGGTTCCAAATCACCTATTCAGATGATTTGGAGAAACACCTGTACATCTCCAAAGACGACCATCTCTCAAAGAAGCAGTAGCGTCAGTCACATTGTATTCAAGGGAGAACTGAGTAATTTTTTACAATGAATACTTCCTGCAAATCTTACATTTCAAGGTACAGAAAGGCTCATTTTATTCAAAAACGGCCTATACACCTCAGTTGTGGAAACGCATGTATGCCTCCAAATGAAACCATCTATGTTAGCGGCTGCAGCATCCTGCACATTGATTCAAAGTGGGAGTTGAGTTAGTTTTTGAAATGAATGCCTCGTGCAATGTGGGGTTTACAAGGTAGGGATAGGTTCTCTTAGTTCTAAATATGCCTATTCAGCTGAGTCAAAGAAGCACATGTATCTCTCCAAAGGCAACCAACTGTTTAGAAGCAGGATCATCTGGAACATTGTTTCCAGTGACAATTGAGTTAGTTTCTGAAAGGAATACTTCCTGCAACTTAGGTGTTTCAGCGTGGAGATAGGATCATTTTGCTACAAATATGCTTATTCAGCTAAGTTGAAGGAACACCTGTATCACTGCAAATAAAAAAAACTTTGTTAGAAACGGAAACATGTTGCATATTGTTTCCTTGTGACAGGCGATTTATTTTTGAAAGGAATACTTCCTGAAACATAGGAGTTTCAAGGAGGAGATATGCTCTGTTTGCTTCAAATAGGCCTATTCAGCTAAGTTGAAGAAACACATATATGTCTCCAAGAAAAACCATCTGTGCTGGAAGCATGAGCATCCAAAACATTGTTACCCTGTTGTAATTGTGTTCAATTTTGAAAGGAATACTTCCTGCAAATCATTGTTTTAAAGAGTCAGTTAGTCTCTGGATGACCCACCTAGGCCCACTCAGCTATTTTGAAAAAACACGTGTATCCCTCTGTAGAAATCCATCTTTGTAAGAAGCACGAGTATATAGTGCCTTGTTGCGCAGAGAGAATTGAGTTAGTTTTTGCAAGGAATACTTATTGAAAATCATAGTTTTCAAGCTGGAGAAGGCTCCTTGTTTTCTAAATATGCTTATGAAGCTGAACCGAAGAAACACATATATCTGTATAAAGACAACCATGTGTGTTACAAGTATCGGCATCTAGAAAATTGTTTCCAACTGAGAATTGAGTTACTGTTTGAAAGGAATACTTCTTGTAAATCATCGTTTCCTTGGTGGAGAAAGGCTCATTTTATTCCTAACGGGCTCTTAGTGTGGTAGATATGCATGTATCTCTCCCAGGAAACCATCTACGTTAGAGGCTGCAGCATCCTGCATATTGATTCCCTGTGAGCATTGAATTATTTTTTGAAAAAAGACATGTTGCAACATGGGATTTTCAAAATGGAGGTAGGCTCTGTTTGCTCCAAATCGGCCTGTTCAGCTAGGGTGAGGAAATACAGGTATGTATGAAAGGAAAACATCAGTGTTAGAAGCAGAAGTTTCAAGCACATTGTTTCCCGGGAATAATTGAGTTAGTTTTTGAAAGCAATGCTACCTGAAAATCATACTTGTCAAGGTGGAGAAAGGGTCTCTTTGTTCCAAATAGGCCTATTCAATTGAGTTGAAGAAACACATGTATCTCTCCAAAGACATCCATCTGTGTCAGAAGCAGGAGCATCTAGAGAATTATTTCCCTGTGAGAATTGAGCTAGTTTTTCAAGGAATCCTTCCTGCACCAAGGTGTCTCAAGATGGAGAAAGGCTGTGTTTGCTCCAAGTAACCCTATTTGGCTTAGACATAGAAACACATATATCTCTCCAAGACAACCATGTCTGTTAGAAGCAGAAGGATCTACAACACTCTTTTCCTGGGAGAATCGAGTAATTTTTGAAGCAAATACTTCCTGAACATCATAGATTTCTAGCTTGAGGCAGGGTCATGTTGTTCCAAGTAGGCCTTTTCAGGTTAGTTAAAGAAACACATATATCTCTCAAAGGAAATCCCTCTATGTTTGACGCATGAGCATTGTTACCCTCTTTCAATTGTGTTACTTTTTGAAAGGAATACTACGTGCAAATCATTGTTTTCAAGGGGAGATGGGCTCTGTGTGATCCAGATAGGCCTATTCAGCTAATTGGAAAGAATACGTGTATCCCTCAGTAGAAAACCATCCTTGTAAAAGCACGAGTATGCAGCTCCTTCTTGCTCAGTGCGAATAGAATTAGCTTTGGGAAGGAATACTTCCTGAAAATCATAGTTTTCAAGGTGGGCAGAGGCTCATTTTCTTCCAATTAGCCCTATAGAACTGAGCTGAAGAAACACATGTATCGGTCCAAAGACAACCAACTGTGTTAGAAATATTGTCATGTAGATCCTTGTTTCCTAGTGAGAATTGAGTTCGCTTTTGAAGCGAATAGTCCTGTAAACCATAGTTTTCAAAGTGGAGAAAAGCTTATTTAATTCCTTATGGCCTATTCTGCTGAGTTGAAGAAACACATGTATCTCTCCTAAGGAAACCATTTATATGAAATGGTGCAGCATCCTGCACATTTAACTCTCCCCTGTGGGAGTTCAGTAAGTTTTTGAAAAGTGCATCTTGCAACATGGGTTTTTCAAGGTGGAGATTGGCTCTGTTTGCTCCAGATTGGCCTGTCCAGCTAAGGTGAGGAAACACATGTATCTGTCAAAAGAAAAGCATCAGTGTTAGAAACAGGAGCTTCAAGCTCCTTGTTTCCCTGTGACCATGGACTTAGTTTTTGAAAGAAATACTTCCTGAAAACAATAATTTTCAAAGTGCAGAAACGGTGATTTTTTTTCCAGTTAGGCCTATTCATTTGAGTTGAAGAAACACATGTATCTCTCCAAAGACACCCATGTGTGTTAGAAGCAGGAGGATCTAGCCCATTATTTACCTGTGACAATTGTTAGTTTTTCATGGAAAACTTCTTTCAAATTAGTTGTTTCAAGGTGGACACAGGCTGTGCTTACTCCAAGTAGGCCAATTCAGCTGCGATGAGGAAACACATGTATAGCCCCAAGAAAAGCACCTGAGTTAGAAGCAGGAGGCTGTGGAACACTATTTCCCTGTGAGAATTGAGTTAATTTTTGAAAGGAATGCATTCTGAAAATCATAGTTTTCATGGTGGAGAAAGGGTCATGTTGTTCCAAATAGGCCTGTGGAGCTGAATGGAAGAAACACATGTACTTCTCCACAGACAGCCATCTGTGGTAGAAGAAGGAGGATCTAGAGCATTGTTTTCCTTGACAATTATAACAAGTTTTCAAGGAATACTTCCTGCAAATTAGGTGCTTCAAGGTGGAGAGAGCTTCTGCTTGCTCCAATTAGGTCTATTCAGCAAACTTGAAGGATCCCATATATCTCTGGGAGGATAACCCTCTGTCTAAAAGAGGAGCCTGTAGCACATTGGTGTCCAGTGAGAACTGACTTACTTTTTGAAAAGAACACTTCCTGAAAATCAAAGATTTCAAGGTGGAAATAGGCTCTGTTTGCTCCAAATCGGCCTGGTTTGCAAAGGTAAGGAAACAAATGAATCTCTCCAAAGAAAACCATGGGTGCTCGAAGCAGAAACGTCAAGCATATTGTTTCCCTGTGAGAATTGAGTTAGTTTTGGAAAGGAATACTATGTGATTATGAAAATTTTCAGGATGGAGAAAGGGTCATTGGGTTCCAAATCACCTATTCAGATGATTTGGAGAAACACCTGTACATCTCCAAAGACGACCATCTCTCAAAGAAGCAGTAGCGTCAGTCACATTGTATTCAAGGGAGAACTGAGTAATTTTTTACAATGAATACTTCCTGCAAATCTTACATTTCAAGGTACAGAAAGGCTCATTTTATTCAAAAACGGCCTATACACCTCAGTTGTGGAAACGCATGTATGCCTCCAAATGAAACCATCTATGTTAGCGGCTGCAGCATCCTGCACATTGATTCAAAGTGGGAGTTGAGTTAGTTTTTGAAATGAATGCCTCGTGCAATGTGGGGTTTACAAGGTAGGGATAGGTTCTCTTAGTTCTAAATATGCCTATTCAGCTGAGTCAAAGAAGCACATGTATCTCTCCAAAGGCAACCAACTGTTTAGAAGCAGGATCATCTGGAACATTGTTTCCAGTGACAATTGAGTTAGTTTCTGAAAGGAATACTTCCTGCAACTTAGGTGTTTCAGCGTGGAGATAGGATCATTTTGCTACAAATATGCTTATTCAGCTAAGTTGAAGGAACACCTGTATCACTGCAAATAAAAAAAACTTTGTTAGAAACGGAAACATGTTGCATATTGTTTCCTTGTGACAGGCGATTTATTTTTGAAAGGAATACTTCCTGAAACATAGGAGTTTCAAGGAGGAGATATGCTCTGTTTGCTTCAAATAGGCCTATTCAGCTAAGTTGAAGAAACACATATATGTCTCCAAGAAAAACCATCTGTGCTGGAAGCATGAGCATCCAAAACATTGTTACCCTGTTGTAATTGTGTTCAATTTTGAAAGGAATACTTCCTGCAAATCATTGTTTTAAAGAGTCAGTTAGTCTCTGGATGACCCACCTAGGCCCACTCAGCTATTTTGAAAAAACACGTGTATCCCTCTGTAGAAATCCATCTTTGTAAGAAGCACGAGTATATAGTGCCTTGTTGCGCAGAGAGAATTGAGTTAGTTTTTGCAAGGAATACTTATTGAAAATCATAGTTTTCAAGCTGGAGAAGGCTCCTTGTTTTCTAAATATGCTTATGAAGCTGAACCGAAGAAACACATATATCTGTATAAAGACAACCATGTGTGTTACAAGTATCGGCATCTAGAAAATTGTTTCCAAGTGAGAATTGAGTTACTGTTTGAAAGGAATACTTCTTGTAAATCATCGTTTCCTTGGTGGAGAAAGGCTCATTTTATTCCTAACGGGCTCTTAGTGTGGTAGATATGCATGTATCTCTCCCAGGAAACCATCTACGTTAGAGGCTGCAGCATCCTGCATATTGATTCCCTGTGAGCATTGAATTATTTTTTGAAAAAAGACATGTTGCAACATGGGATTTTCAAAATGGAGGTAGGCTCTGTTGGCTCCAAATCGGCCTGTTCAGCTAGGGTGAGGAAATACAGGTATGTATGAAAGGAAAACATCAGTGTTAGAAGCAGAAGTTTCAAGCACATTGTTTCCCGGGAATAATTGAGTTAGTTTTTGAAAGCAATGCTACCTGAAAATCATACTTGTCAAGGTGGAGAAAGGCTCTCTTTGTTCCAAATAGGCCTATTCAATTGAGTTGAAGAAACACATGTATCTCTCCAAAGACATCCATCTGTGTCAGAAGCAGGAGCATCTAGAGAATTATTTCCCTGTGAGAATTGAGCTAGTTTTTCAAGGAATCCTTCCTGCACCAAGGTGTCTCAAGATGGAGAAAGGCTGTGTTTGCTCCAAGTAACCCTATTTGGCTTAGACATAGAAACACATATATCTCTCCAAGACAACCATGTCTGTTAGAAGCAGAAGGATCTACAACACTCTTTTCCTGGGAGAATCGAGTAATTTTTGAAGCAAATACTTCCTGAACATCATAGATTTCTAGCTTGAGGCAGGGTCATGTTGTTCCAAGTAGGCCTTTTCAGGTTAGTTGAAGAAACACATATATCTCTCAAAGGAAATCCCTCTATGTTTGACGCATGAGCATTGTTACCCTCTTTCAATTGTGTTACTTTTTGAAAGGAATACTACGTGCAAATCATTGTTTTCAAGGGGAGATGGGCTCTGTGTGATCCAGATAGGCCTATTCAGCTAATTGGAAAGAATACGTGTATCCCTCAGTAGAAAACCATCCTTGTAAAAGCACGAGTATGCAGCTCCTTCTTGCTCAGTGCGAATAGAATTAGCTTTGGGAAGGAATACTTCCTGAAAATCATAGTTTTCAAGGTGGGCAGAGGCTCATTTTCTTCCAATTAGCCCTATAGAACTGAGCTGAAGAAACACATGTATCGGTCCAAAGACAACCAACTGTGTTAGAAATATTGTCATGTAGATCCTTGTTTCCTAGTGAGAATTGAGTTCGCTTTTGAAGCGAATAGTCCTGTAAACCATAGTTTTCAAAGTGGAGAAAAGCTTATTTAATTCCTTATGGCCTATTCTGCTGAGTTGAAGAAACACATGTATCTCTCCTAAGGAAACCATTTATATGAAATGGTGCAGCATCCTGCACATTTAACTCTCCCCTGTGGGAGTTCAGTAAGTTTTTGAAAAGTGCATCTTGCAACATGGGTTTTTCAAGGTGGAGATTGGCTCTGTTTGCTCCAGATTGGCCTGTCCAGCTAAGGTGAGGAAACACATGTATCTGTCAAAAGAAAAGCATCAGTGTTAGAAACAGGAGCTTCAAGCTCCTTGTTTCCCTGTGACCATGGACTTAGTTTTTGAAAGAAATACTTCCTGAAAACAATAATTTTCAAAGTGCAGAAACGGTGATTTTTTTTCCAGTTAGGCCTATTCATTTGAGTTGAAGAAACACATGTATCTCTCCAAAGACACCCATGTGTGTTAGAAGCAGGAGGATCTAGCCCATTATTTACCTGTGACAATTGTTAGTTTTTCATGGAAAACTACTTTCAAATTAGTTGTTTCAAGGTGGACACAGGCTGTGCTTACTCCAAGTAGGCCAATTCAGCTGCGATGAGGAAACACATGTATAGCCCCAAGAAAAGCACCTGAGTTAGAAGCAGGAGGCTGTGGAACACTATTTCCCTGTGAGAATTGAGTTAATTTTTGAAAGGAATGCATTCTGAAAATCATAGTTTTCATGGTGGAGAAAGGGTCATGTTGTTCCAAATAGGCCTGTGGAGCTGAATGGAAGAAACACATGTACTTCTCCACAGACAGCCATCTGTGGTAGAAGAAGGAGGATCTAGAGCATTGTTTTCCTTGACAATTATAACAAGTTTTCAAGGAATACTTCCTGCAAATTAGGTGCTTCAAGGTGGAGAGAGCTTCTGCTTGCTCCAATTAGGTCTATTCAGCAAACTTGAAGGATCCCATATATCTCTGGGAGGATAACCCTCTGTCTAAAAGAGGAGCCTGTAGCACATTGGTGTCCAGTGAGAACTGACTTACTTTTTGAAAAGAACACTTCCTGAAAATCAAAGATTTCAAGGTGGAAATAGGCTCTGTTTGCTCCAAATCGGCCTGGTTTGCAAAGGTAAGGAAACAAATGAATCTCTCCAAAGAAAACCATGGGTGCTCGAAGCAGAAACGTCAAGCATATTGTTTCCCTGTGAGAATTGAGTTAGTTTTGGAAAGGAATACTATGTGATTATGAAAATTTTCAGGATGGAGAAAGGGTCATTGGGTTCCAAATCACCTATTCAGATGATTTGGAGAAACACCTGTACATCTCCAAAGACGACCATCTCTAAAAGAAGCAGTAGCGTCAGTCACATTGTATTCAAGGGAGAACTGAGTAATTTTTTGCAATGAATACTTCCTGCAAATCTTACATTTCAAGGTACAGAAAGGCTCATTTTATTCAAAAACGGCCTATACACCTCAGTTGTGGAAACGCATGTATGCCTCCAAAGGAAACCATCTATGTTAGCGGCTGCAGCATCCTGCACATTGATTCAAAGTGGGAGTTGAGTTAGTTTTTGAAATGAATGCCTCGTGCAATGTGGGGTTTACAAGGTAGGGATAGGTTCTCTTAGTTCTAAATATGCCTATTCAGCTGAGTCAAAGAAGCACATGTATCTCTCCAAAGGCAACCAACTGTTTAGAAGCAGGATCATCTGGAACATTGTTTCCAGTGACAATTGAGTTAGTTTCTGAAAGGAATACTTCCTGCAACTTAGGTGTTTCAGCGTGGAGATAGGATCATTTTGCTACAAATAGGCTTATTCAGCTAAGTTGAAGGAACACCTGTATCACTGCAAATAAAAAAAACTTTGTTGGAAACGGAAACATGTTGCATATTGTTTCCTTGTGACAGGTGATTTATTTTTGAAAGGAATACTTCCTGAAACATAGGAGTTTCAAGGAGGAGATATGCTCTGTTTGCTTCAAATAGGCCTATTCAGCTAAGTTGAAGAAACACATATATGTCTCCAAGAAAAACCATCTGTGCTGGAAGCATGAGCATCCAAAACATTGTTACCCTGTTGTAATTGTGTTCAATTTTGAAAGGAATACTTCCTGCAAATCATTGTTTTAAAGAGTCAGTTAGTCTCTGGATGACCCACCTAGGCCAACTCAGCTATTTTGAAAAAACACGTGTATCCCTCTGTAGAAATCAATCTTTGTAAGAAGCACGAGTATATAGTGCCTTGTTGCGCAGAGAAAATTGAGTTAGTTTTTGCAAGGAATACTTATTGAAAATCATAGTTTTCAAGCTGGAGAAGGCTCCTTGTTTTCTAAATATGCTTATGAAGCTGAACCGAAGAAACACATATATCTGTATAAAGACAACCATGTGTGTTACAAGTATCGGCATCTAGAAAATTGTTTCCAAGTGAGAATTGAGTTACTGTTTGAAAGGAATACTTCTTGTAAATCATCGTTTCCTTGGTGGAGAAAGGCTCATTTTATTCCTAACGGGCTCTTAGAGTGGTAGATATGCATGTATCTCTCCCAGGAAACCATCTACTTTAGAGGCTGCAGCATCCTGCATATTGATTCCCTGTGAGCATTGAATTATTTTTTGAAAAAATACATGTTGCGACATGGGATTTTCAAAATGGGGGTAGGCTCTGTTGGCTCCAAATCGGCCTGTTCAGCTAGGGTGAGGAAATACAGGTATGTATGAAAGGAAAACATCAGTGTTAGAAGCAGAAGTTTCAAGCACATTGTTTCCCGGGAATAATTGGGTTAGTTTTTGAAAGCAATGCTACCTGAAAATCATACTTTTCAAGGTGGAGAAAGGCTCTCTTTGTTCCAAATAGGCCTATTCAATTGAGTTGAAGAAACACATGTATCTCTCCAAAGACATCCATCTGTGTCAGAAGCAGGAGCATCTAGAGAATTATTTCCCTGTGAGAATTGAGCTAGTTTTTCAAGGAATCCTTCCTGCACCAAGGTGTCTCAAGATGGAGAAAGGCTGTGTTTGCTCCAAGTAAGCCTATTTGGCTTAGACAAAGAAACACATATATCTCTCCAAGACAACCATGTCTGTTAGAAGCAGAAGGATCTACAACACTCTTTTCCTGGGAGAATCGAGTAGTTTTTGAAGCAAATACTTTCTGAACATCATAGATTTCTAGCTTGAGGCAGGGTCATGTTGTTCCAAGTAGGCCTTTTCAGGTTAGTTGAAGAAACACATATATCTCTCAAAGGAAATCCATCTATGTTTGACGCATGAGCATTAAAAACATTGTTACCCTCTTTCAATTGTGTTACTTTTTGAAAGGAATACTACGTGCAAATCATTGTTTTCAAGGGGAGATGGGCTCTGTGTGATCCAGATAGGCCTATTCAGCTAATTGGAAAGAATACGTGTATCCCTCAGTAGAAAACCATCCTTGTAAAAGCACGAGTATGCAGCTCCTTCTTGCTCAATGCGAATAGAATTAGCTTTGGGAAGGAATACTTCCTGAAAATCATAGTTTTCAAGGTGGGCAGAGGCTCATTTTCTTCCAATTAGCCCTATAGAACTGAGCTGAAGAAACACATGTATCGGTCCAAAGACAACCAACTGTGTTAGAAATATTGTCATGTAGATCCTTGTTTCCTAGTGAGAATTGAGTTCGCTTTTGAAGCGAATAGTCCTGTAAACCATAGTTTTCAAAGTGGAGAAAAGCTTATTTAATTCCTTATGGCCTATTCTGCTGAGTTGAAGAAACACATGTATCTCTCCTAAGGAAACCATTTATATGAAATGGTGCAGCATCCTGCACATTTAACTCTCCCCTGTGGGAGTTCAGTAAGTTTTTGAAAAGTGCATCTTGCAACATGGGTTTTTCAAGGTGGAGATTGGCTCTGTTTGCTCCAGATTGGCCTGTCCAGCTAAGGTGAGGAAACACATGTATCTGTCAAAAGAAAAGCATCAGTGTTAGAAACAGGAGCTTCAAGCTCCTTGTTTACCTGTGACCATGGACTTAGTTTTTGAAAGAAATACTTCCTGAAAACAATAATTTTCAAAGTGCAGAAACGGTGATTTTTTTTCCAGTTAGGCCTATTCATTTGAGTTGAAGAAACACATGTATCTCTCCAAAGACACCCATGTGTGTTAGAAGCAGGAGGATCTAGCCCATTATTTACCTGTGACAATTGTTAGTTTTTCATGGAAAACTTCTTTCAAATTAGTTGTTTCAAGGTGGACACAGGCTGTGCTTACTCCAAGTAGGCCAATTCAGCTGCGATGAGGAAACACATGTATAGCCCCAAGAAAAGCACCTGAGTTAGAAGCAGGAGGCTGTGGAACACTATTTCCCTGTGAGAATTGAGTTAATTTTTGAAAGGAATGCATTCTGAAAATCATAGTTTTCATGGTGGAGAAAGGGTCATGTTGTTCCAAATAGGCCTGTGGAGCTGAATGGAAGAAACACATGTACTTCTCCACAGACAGCCATCTGTGGTAGAAGAAGGAGGATCTAGAGCATTGATTTCCTTGACAATTATAACAAGTTTTCAAGGAATACTTCCTGCAAATTAGGTGCTTCAAGGTGGAGAGAGCTTCTGCTTGCTCCAATTAGGTCTATTCAGCAAACTTGAAGGATCCCATATATCTCTGGGAGGATAACCCTCTGTCTAAAAGAGGAGCCTGTAGCACATTGGTGTCCAGTGAGAACTGACTTACTTTTTGAAAAGAACACTTCCTGAAAATCAAAGATTTCAATGTGGAAATAGGCTCTGTTTGCTCCAAATCGGCCTGGTTTGCAAAGGTAAGGAAACAAATGAATCTCTCCAAAGAAAACCATGGGTGCTCGAAGCAGAAACGTCAAGCATATTGTTTCCCTGTGAGAATTGAGTTAGTTTTGGAAAGGAATACTATGTGATTATGAAAATTTTCAGGATGGAGAAAGGGTCATTGGGTTCCAAATCACCTATTCAGATGATTTGGAGAAACACCTGTACATCTCCAAAGACGACCATCTCTAAAAGAAGCAGTAGCGTCAGTCACATTGTATTCAAGGGAGAACTGAGTAATTTTTTGCAATGAATACTTCCTGCAAATCTTACATTTCAAGGTACAGAAAGGCTCATTTTATTCAAAAACGGCCTATACACCTCAGTTGTGGAAACGCATGTATGCCTCCAAAGGAAACCATCTATGTTAGCGGCTGCAGCATCCTGCACATTGATTCAAAGTGGGAGTTGAGTTAGTTTTTGAAATGAATGCCTCGTGCAATGTGGGGTTTACAAGGTAGGGATAGGTTCTCTTAGTTCTAAATATGCCTATTCAGCTGAGTCAAAGAAGCACATGTATCTCTCCAAAGGCAACCAACTGTTTAGAAGCAGGATCATCTGGAACATTGTTTCCAGTGACAATTGAGTTAGTTTCTGAAAGGAATACTTCCTGCAACTTAGGTGTTTCAGCGTGGAGATAGGATCATTTTGCTACAAATAGGCTTATTCAGCTAAGTTGAAGGAACACCTGTATCACTGCAAATAAAAAAAACTTTGTTGGAAACGGAAACATGTTGCATATTGTTTCCTTGTGACAGGTGATTTATTTTTGAAAGGAATACTTCCTGAAACATAGGAGTTTCAAGGAGGAGATATGCTCTGTTTGCTTCAAATAGGCCTATTCAGCTAAGTTGAAGAAACACATATATGTCTCCAAGAAAAACCATCTGTGCTGGAAGCATGAGCATCCAAAACATTGTTACCCTGTTGTAATTGTGTTCAATTTTGAAAGGAATACTTCCTGCAAATCATTGTTTTAAAGAGTCAGTTAGTCTCTGGATGACCCACCTAGGCCAACTCAGCTATTTTGAAAAAACACGTGTATCCCTCTGTAGAAATCAATCTTTGTAAGAAGCACGAGTATATAGTGCCTTGTTGCGCAGAGAGAATTGAGTTAGTTTTTGCAAGGAATACTTATTGAAAATCATAGTTTTCAAGCTGGAGAAGGCTCCTTGTTTTCTAAATATGCTTATGAAGCTGAACCGAAGAAACACATATATCTGTATAAAGACAACCATGTGTGTTACAAGTATCGGCATCTAGAAAATTGTTTCCAAGTGAGAATTGAGTTACTGTTTGAAAGGAATACTTCTTGTAAATCATCGTTTCCTTGGTGGAGAAAGGCTCATTTTATTCCTAACGGGCTCTTAGAGTGGTAGATATGCATGTATCTCTCCCAGGAAACCATCTACTTTAGAGGCTGCAGCATCCTGCATATTGATTCCCTGTGAGCATTGAATTATTTTTTGAAAAAATACATGTTGCGACATGGGATTTTCAAAATGGGGGTAGGCTCTGTTGGCTCCAAATCGGCCTGTTCAGCTAGGGTGAGGAAATACAGGTATGTATGAAAGGAAAACATCAGTGTTAGAAGCAGAAGTTTCAAGCACATTGTTTCCCGGGAATAATTGGGTTAGTTTTTGAAAGCAATGCTACCTGAAAATCATACTTTTCAAGGTGGAGAAAGGCTCTCTTTGTTCCAAATAGGCCTATTCAATTGAGTTGAAGAAACACATGTATCTCTACAAAGACATCCATCTGTGTCAGAAGCAGGAGCATCTAGAGAATTATTTCCCTGTGAGAATTGAGCTAGTTTTTCAAGGAATCCTTCCTGCACCAAGGTGTCTCAAGATGGAGTAAGGCTGTGTTTGCTCCAAGTAAGCCTATTTGGCTTAGACAAAGAAACACATATATCTCTCCAAGACAACCATGTCTGTTAGAAGCAGAAGGATCTACAACACTCTTTTCCTGGGAGAATCGAGTAGTTTTTGAAGCAAATACTTTCTGAACATCATAGATTTCTAGCTTGAGGCAGGGTCATGTTGTTCCAAGTAGGCCTTTTCAGGTTAGTTGAAGAAACACATATATCTCTCAAAGGAAATCCATCTATGTTTGACGCATGAGCATTAAAAACATTGTTACCCTCTTTCAATTGTGTTACTTTTTGAAAGGAATACTACGTGCAAATCATTGTTTTCAAGGGGAGATGGGCTCTGTGTGATCCAGATAGGCCTATTCAGCTAATTGGAAAGAATACGTGTATCCCTCAGTAGAAAACCATCCTTGTAAAAGCACGAGTATGCAGCTCCTTCTTGCTCAATGCGAATAGAATTAGCTTTGGGAAGGAATACTTCCTGAAAATCATAGTTTTCAAGGTGGGCAGAGGCTCATTTTCTTCCAATTAGCCCTATAGAACTGAGCTGAAGAAACACATGTATCGGTCCAAAGACAACCAACTGTGTTAGAAATATTGTCATGTAGATCCTTGTTTCCTAGTGAGAATTGAGTTCGCTTTTGAAGCGAATAGTCCTGTAAACCATAGTTTTCAAAGTGGAGAAAAGCTTATTTAATTCCTTATGGCCTATTCTGCTGAGTTGAAGAAACACATGTATCTCTCCTAAGGAAACCATTTATATGAAATGGTGCAGCATCCTGCACATTTAACTCTCCCCTGTGGGAGTTCAGTAAGTTTTTGAAAAGTGCATCTTGCAACATGGGTTTTTCAAGGTGGAGATTGGCTCTGTTTGCTCCAGATTGGCCTGTCCAGCTAAGGTGAGGAAACACATGTATCTGTCAAAAGAAAAGCATCAGTGTTAGAAACAGGAGCTTCAAGCTCCTTGTTTACCTGTGACCATGGACTTAGTTTTTGAAAGAAATACTTCCTGAAAACAATAATTTTCAAAGTGCAGAAACGGTGATTTTTTTTCCAGTTAGGCCTATTCATTTGAGTTGAAGAAACACATGTATCTCTCCAAAGACACCCATGTGTGTTAGAAGCAGGAGGATCTAGCCCATTATTTACCTGTGACAATTGTTAGTTTTTCATGGAAAACTTCTTTCAAATTAGTTGTTTCAAGGTGGACACAGGCTGTGCTTACTCCAAGTAGGCCAATTCAGCTGCGATGAGGAAACACATGTATAGCCCCAAGAAAAGCACCTGAGTTAGAAGCAGGAGGCTGTGGAACACTATTTCCCTGTGAGAATTGAGTTAATTTTTGAAAGGAATGCATTCTGAAAATCATAGTTTTCATGGTGGAGAAAGGGTCATGTTGTTCCAAATAGGCCTGTGGAGCTGAATGGAAGAAACACATGTACTTCTCCACAGACAGCCATCTGTGGTAGAAGAAGGAGGATCTAGAGCATTGATTTCCTTGACAATTATAACAAGTTTTCAAGGAATACTTCCTGCAAATTAGGTGCTTCAAGGTGGAGAGAGCTTCTGCTTGCTCCAATTAGGTCTATTCAGCAAACTTGAAGGATCCCATATATCTCTGGGAGGATAACCCTCTGTCTAAAAGAGGAGCCTGTAGCACATTGGTGTCCAGTGAGAACTGACTTACTTTTTGAAAAGAACACTTCCTGAAAATCAAAGATTTCAAGGTGGAAATAGGCTCTGTTTGCTCCAAATCGGCCTGGTTTGCAAAGGTAAGGAAACAAATGAATCTCTCCAAAGAAAACCATGGGTGCTCGAAGCAGAAACGTCAAGCATATTGTTTCCCTGTGAGAATTGAGTTAGTTTTGGAAAGGAATACTATGTGATTATGAAAATTTTCAGGATGGAGAAAGGGTCATTGGGTTCCAAATCACCTATTCAGATGATTTGGAGAAACACCTGTACATCTCCAAAGACGACCATCTCTAAAAGAAGCAGTAGCGTCAGTCACATTGTATTCAAGGGAGAACTGAGTAATTTTTTGCAATGAATACTTCCTGCAAATCTTACATTTCAAGGTACAGAAAGGCTCATTTTATTCAAAAACGGCCTATACACCTCAGTTGTGGAAACGCATGTATGCCTCCAAAGGAAACCATCTATGTTAGCGGCTGCAGCATCCTGCACATTGATTCAAAGTGGGAGTTGAGTTAGTTTTTGAAATGAATGCCTCGTGCAATGTGGGGTTTACAAGGTAGGGATAGGTTCTCTTAGTTCTAAATATGCCTATTCAGCTGAGTCAAAGAAGCACATGTATCTCTCCAAAGGCAACCAACTGTTTAGAAGCAGGATCATCTGGAACATTGTTTCCAGTGACAATTGAGTTAGTTTCTGAAAGGAATACTTCCTGCAACTTAGGTGTTTCAGCGTGGAGATAGGATCATTTTGCTACAAATAGGCTTATTCAGCTAAGTTGAAGGAACACCTGTATCACTGCAAATAAAAAAAACTTTGTTGGAAACGGAAACATGTTGCATATTGTTTCCTTGTGACAGGTGATTTATTTTTGAAAGGAATACTTCCTGAAACATAGGAGTTTCAAGGAGGAGATATGCTCTGTTTGCTTCAAATAGGCCTATTCAGCTAAGTTGAAGAAACACATATATGTCTCCAAGAAAAACCATCTGTGCTGGAAGCATGAGCATCCAAAACATTGTTACCCTGTTGTAATTGTGTTCAATTTTGAAAGGAATACTTCCTGCAAATCATTGTTTTAAAGAGTCAGTTAGTCTCTGGATGACCCACCTAGGCCCACTCAGCTATTTTGAAAAAACACGTGTATCCCTCTGTAGAAATCAATCTTTGTAAGAAGCACGAGTATATAGTGCCTTGTTGCGCAGAGAAAATTGAGTTAGTTTTTGCAAGGAATACTTATTGAAAATCATAGTTTTCAAGCTGGAGAAGGCTCCTTGTTTTCTAAATATGCTTATGAAGCTGAACCGAAGAAACACATATATCTGTATAAAGACAACCATGTGTGTTACAAGTATCGGCATCTAGAAAATTGTTTCCAAGTGAGAATTGAGTTACTGTTTGAAAGGAATACTTCTTGTAAATCATCGTTTCCTTGGTGGAGAAAGGCTCATTTTATTCCTAACGGGCTCTTAGAGTGGTAGATATGCATGTATCTCTCCCAGGAAACCATCTACTTTAGAGGCTGCAGCATCCTGCATATTGATTCCCTGTGAGCATTGAATTATTTTTTGAAAAAATACATGTTGCGACATGGGATTTTCAAAATGGGGGTAGGCTCTGTTGGCTCCAAATCGGCCTGTTCAGCTAGGGTGAGGAAATACAGGTATGTATGAAAGGAAAACATCAGTGTTAGAAGCAGAAGTTTCAAGCACATTGTTTCCCGGGAATAATTGGGTTAGTTTTTGAAAGCAATGCTACCTGAAAATCATACTTTTCAAGGTGGAGAAAGGCTCTCTTTGTTCCAAATAGGCCTATTCAATTGAGTTGAAGAAACACATGTATCTCTACAAAGACATCCATCTGTGTCAGAAGCAGGAGCATCTAGAGAATTATTTCCCTGTGAGAATTGAGCTAGTTTTTCAAGGAATCCTTCCTGCACCAAGGTGTCTCAAGATGGAGAAAGGCTGTGTTTGCTCCAAGTAAGCCTATTTGGCTTAGACAAAGAAACACATATATCTCTCCAAGACAACCATGTCTGTTAGAAGCAGAAGGATCTACAACACTCTTTTCCTGGGAGAATCGAGTAGTTTTTGAAGCAAATACTTTCTGAACATCATAGATTTCTAGCTTGAGGCAGGGTCATGTTGTTCCAAGTAGGCCTTTTCAGGTTAGTTGAAGAAACACATATATCTCTCAAAGGAAATCCATCTATGTTTGACGCATGAGCATTAAAAACATTGTTACCCTCTTTCAATTGTGTTACTTTTTGAAAGGAATACTACGTGCAAATCATTGTTTTCAAGGGGAGATGGGCTCTGTGTGATCCAGATAGGCCTATTCAGCTAATTGGAAAGAATACGTGTATCCCTCAGTAGAAAACCATCCTTGTAAAAGCACGAGTATGCAGCTCCTTCTTGCTCAGTGCGAATAGAATTAGCTTTGGGAAGGAATACTTCCTGAAAATCATAGTTTTCAAGGTGGGCAGAGGCTCATTTTCTTCCAATTAGCCCTATAGAACTGAGCTGAAGAAACACATGTATCGGTCCAAAGACAACCAACTGTGTTAGAAATATTGTCATGTAGATCCTTGTTTCCTAGTGAGAATTGAGTTCGCTTTTGAAGCGAATAGTCCTGTAAACCATAGTTTTCAAAGTGGAGAAAAGCTTATTTAATTCCTTATGGCCTATTCTGCTGAGTTGAAGAAACACATGTATCTCTCCTAAGGAAACCATTTATATGAAATGGTGCAGCATCCTGCACATTTAACTCTCCCCTGTGGGAGTTCAGTAAGTTTTTGAAAAGTGCATCTTGCAACATGGGTTTTTCAAGGTGGAGATTGGCTCTGTTTGCTCCAGATTGGCCTGTCCAGCTAAGGTGAGGAAACACATGTATCTGTCAAAAGAAAAGCATCAGTGTTAGAAACAGGAGCTTCAAGCTCCTTGTTTCCCTGTGACAATGGACTTAGTTTTTGAAAGAAATACTTCCTGAAAACAATAATTTTCAAAGTGTAGAAAGGATGATTTTTTTTTCCAGTTAGGCCTATTCATTTGAGTTGAAGAAACACATGTATCTCTCCAAAGACACCCATGTGTGTTAGAAGCAGGAGGATCTAGCCCATTATTTACCTGTGACAATTGTTAGTTTTTCACGGAAAACTTCTTTCAAATTAGTTGTTTCAAGGTGGACACAGGCTGTGCTTACTCCAAGTAGGCCAATTCAGCTGCGATGAGGAAACACATGTATAGCCCCAAGAAAAGCACCTGAGTTAGAAGCAGGAGGCTGTGGAACACTATTTCCCTGTGAGAATTGAGTTAATTTTTGAAAGGAATGCCTTCTGAAAATCATAGTTTTCATGGTGGAGAAAGGGTCATGTTGTTCCAAATAGGCCTGTGGAGCTGAATGGAAGAAACACATGTACTTCTCCACAGACAGCCATCTGTGGTAGAAGAAGGAGGATCTAGAGCATTGATTTCCTTGACAATTATAACAAGTTTTCAAGGAATACTTCCTGCAAATTAGGTGCTTCAAGGTGGAGAGAGCTTCTGCTTGCTCCAATTAGGTCTATTCAGCAAACTTGAAGGATCCCATATATCTCTGGGAGGATAACCCTCTGTCTAAAAGAGGAGCCTGTAGCACATTGGTGTCCAGTGAGAACTGACTTACTTTTTGAAAAGAACACTTCCTGAAAATCAAAGATTTCAAGGTGGAAATAGGCTCTGTTTGCTCCAAATCGGCCTGGTTTGCAAAGGTAAGGAAACAAATGAATCTCTCCAAAGAAAACCATGGGTGCTCGAAGCAGAAACGTCAAGCATATTGTTTCCCTGTGAGAATTGAGTTAGTTTTGGAAAGGAATACTATGTGATTATGAAAATTTTCAGGATGGAGAAAGGGTCATTGTGTTCCAAATCACCTATTCAGATGATTTGGAGAAACACCTGTACATCTCCAAAGACGACCATCTCTAAAAGAAGCAGTAGCGTCAGTCACATTGTATTCAAGGGAGAACTGAGTAATTTTTTGCAATGAATACTTCCTGCAAATCTTACATTTCAAGGTACAGAAAGGCTCATTTTATTCAAAAACGGCCTATACACCTCAGTTGTGGAAACGCATGTATGCCTCCAAAGGAAACCATCTATGCTAGCGGCTGCAGCATCCTGCACATTGATTCAAAGTGGGAGTTGAGTTAGTTTTTGAAATGAATGCCTCGTGCAATGTGGGGTTTACAAGGTAGGGATAGGTTCTCTTAGTTCTAAATATGCCTATTCAGCTGAGTCAAAGAAGCACATGTATCTCTCCAAAGGCAACCAACTGTTTAGAAGCAGGATCATCTGGAACATTGTTTCCAGTGACAATTGAGTTAGTTTCTGAAAGGAATACTTCCTGCAACTTAGGTGTTTCAGCGTGGAGATAGGATCATTTTGCTACAAATAGGCTTATTCAGCTAAGTTGAAGGAACACCTGTATCACTGCAAATAAAAAAAACTTTGTTGGAAACGGAAACATGTTGCATATTGTTTCCTTGTGACAGGTGATTTATTTTTGAAAGGAATACTTCCTGAAACATAGGAGTTTCAAGGAGGAGATATGCTCTGTTTGCTTCAAATAGGCCTATTCAGCTAAGTTGAAGAAACACATATATGTCTCCAAGAAAAACCATCTGTGCTGGAAGCATGAGCATCCAAAACATTGTTACCCTGTTGTAATTGTGTTCAATTTTGAAAGGAATACTTCCTGCAAATCATTGTTTTAAAGAGTCAGTTAGTCTCTGGATGACCCACCTAGGCCAACTCAGCTATTTTGAAAAAACACGTGTATCCCTCTGTAGAAATCAATCTTTGTAAGAAGCACGAGTATATAGTGCCTTGTTGCGCAGAGAAAATTGAGTTAGTTTTTGCAAGGAATACTTATTGAAAATCATAGTTTTCAAGCTGGAGAAGGCTCCTTGTTTTCTAAATATGCTTATGAAGCTGAACCGAAGAAACACATATATCTGTATAAAGACAACCATGTGTGTTACAAGTATCGGCATCTAGAAAATTGTTTCTAAGTGAGAATTGAGTTGCTGTTTGAAAGGAATACTTCTTGTAAATCATCGTTTCCTTGGTGGAGAAAGGCTCATTTTATTCCTAACGGGCTCTTAGAGTGGTAGATATGCATGTATCTCTCCCAGGAAACCATCTACTTTAGAGGCTGCAGCATCCTGCATATTGATTCCCTGTGAGCATTGAATTATTTTTTGAAAAAATACATGTTGCGACATGGGATTTTCAAAATGGGGGTAGGCTCTGTTGGCTCCAAATCGGCCTGTTCAGCTAGGGTGAGGAAATACAGGTATGTATGAAAGGAAAACATCAGTGTTAGAAGCAGAAGTTTCAAGCACATTGTTTCCCGGGAATAATTGGGTTAGTTTTTGAAAGCAATGCTACCTGAAAATCATACTTTTCAAGGTGGAGAAAGGCTCTCTTTGTTCCAAATAGGCCTATTCAATTGAGTTGAAGAAACACATGTATCTCTCCAAAGACATCCATCTGTGTCAGAAGCAGGAGCATCTAGAGAATTATTTCCCTGTGAGAATTGAGCTAGTTTTTCAAGGAATCCTTCCTGCACCAAGGTGTCTCAAGATGGAGAAAGGCTGTGTTTGCTCCAAGTAAGCCTATTTGGCTTAGACAAAGAAACACATATATCTCTCCAAGACAACCATGTCTGTTAGAAGCAGAAGGATCTACAACACTCTTTTCCTAGGAGAATCGAGTAATTTTTGAAGCAAATACTTTCTGAACATCATAGATTTCTAGCTTGAGGCAGGGTCATGTTGTTCCAAGTAGGCCTTTTCAGGTTAGTTGAAGAAACACATATATCTCTCAAAGGAAATCCATCTATGTTTGAAGCATGAGCATTAAAAACATTGTTACCCTCTTTCAATTGTGTTACTTTTTGAAAGGAATAGTACGTGCAAATCATTGTTTTCAAGGGGAGATGGGCTCTGTGTGATCCAGATAGGCCTATTCAGCTAATTGGAAAGAATACGTGTATCCCTCAGTAGAAAACCATCCTTGTAAAAGCACGAGTATGCAGCTCCTTCTTGCTCAGTGCGAATAGAATTAGCTTTGGGAAGGAATACTTCCTGAAAATCATAGTTTTCAAGGTGGGCAGAGGCTCATTTTCTTCCAATTAGCCCTATAGAACTGAGCTGAAGAAACACATGTATCGGTCCAAAGACAACCAACTGTGTTAGAAATATTGTCATGTAGATCCTTGTTTCCTAGTGAGAATTGAGTTCGCTTTTGAAGCGAATAGTCCTGTAAACCATAGTTTTCAAAGTGGAGAAAAGCTTATTTAATTCCTTATGGCCTATTCTGCTGAGTTGAAGAAACACATGTATCTCTCCTAAGGAAACCATTTATATGAAATGGTGCAGCATCCTGCACATTTAACTCTCCCCTGTGGGAGTTCAGTAAGTTTTTGAAAAGTGCATCTTGCAACATGGGTTTTTCAAGGTGGAGATTGGCTCTGTTTGCTCCAGATTGGCCTGTCCAGCTAAGGTGAGGAAACACATGTATCTGTCAAAAGAAAAGCATCAGTGTTAGAAACAGGAGCTTCAAGCTCCTTGTTTCCCTGTGACCATGGACTTAGTTTTTGAAAGAAATACTTCCTGAAAACAATAATTTTCAAAGTGCAGAAACGGTGATTTTTTTTCCAGTTAGGCCTATTCATTTGAGTTGAAGAAACACATGTATCTCTCCAAAGACACCCATGTGTGTTAGAAGCAGGAGGATCTAGCCCATTATTTACCTGTGACAATTGTTAGTTTTTCATGGAAAACTTCTTTCAAATTAGTTGTTTCAAGGTGGACACAGGCTGTGCTTACTCCAAGTAGGCCAATTCAGCTGCGATGAGGAAACACATGTATAGCCCCAAGAAAAGCACCTGAGTTAGAAGCAGGAGGCTGTGGAACACTATTTCCCTGTGAGAATTGAGTTAATTTTTGAAAGGAATGCATTCTGAAAATCATAGTTTTCATGGTGGAGAAAGGGTCATGTTGTTCCAAATAGGCCTGTGGAGCTGAATGGAAGAAACACATGTACTTCTCCACAGACAGCCATCTGTGTTAGAAGAAGGAGGATCTAGAGCATTGTTTTCCTTGACAATTATAACAAGTTTTCAAGGAATACTTCCTGCAAATTAGGTGCTTCAAGGTGGAGAGAGCTTCTGCTTGCTCCAATTAGGTCTATTCAGCAAACTTGAAGGATCCCATATATCTCTGGGAGGATAACCCTCTGTCTAAAAGAGGAGCCTGTAGCACATTGGTGTCCAGTGAGAACTGACTTACTTTTTGAAAAGAACACTTCCTGAAAATCAAAGATTTCAAGGTGGAAATAGGCTCTGTTTGCTCCAAATCGGCCTGGTTTGCAAAGGTAAGGAAACAAATGAATCTCTCCAAAGAAAACCATGGGTGCTCGAAGCAGAAACGTCAAGCATATTGTTTCCCTGTGAGAATTGAGTTAGTTTTGGAAAGGAATACTATGTGATTATGAAAATTTTCAGGATGGAGAAAGGGTCATTGGGTTCCAAATCACCTATTCAGATGATTTGGAGAAACACCTGTACATCTCCAAAGAAGACCATCTCTAAAAGAAGCAGTAGCGTCAGTCACATTGTATTCAAGGGAGAACTGAGTAATTTTTTGCAATGAATACTTCCTGCAAATCTTACATTTCAAGGTACAGAAAGGCTCATTTTATTCAAAAACGGCCTATACACCTCAGTTGTGGAAACGCATGTATGCCTCCAAAGGAAACCATCTATGTTAGCGGCTGCAGCATCCTGCACATTGATTCAAAGTGGGAGTTGAGTTAGTTTTTGAAATGAATGCCTCGTGCAATGTGGGGTTTACAAGGTAGGGATAGGTTCTCTTAGTTCTAAATATGCCTATTCAGCTGAGTCAAAGAAGCACATGTATCTCTCCAAAGGCAACCAACTGTTTAGAAGCAGGATCATCTGGAACATTGTTTCCAGTGACAATTGAGTTAGTTTCTGAAAGGAATACTTCCTGCAACTTAGGTGTTTCAGCGTGGAGATAGGATCATTTTGCTACAAATAGGCTTATTCAGCTAAGTTGAAGGAACACCTGTATCACTGCAAATAAAAAAAACTTTGTTGGAAACGGAAACATGTTGCATATTGTTTCCTTGTGACAGGTGATTTATTTTTGAAAGGAATACTTCCTGAAACATAGGAGTTTCAAGGAGGAGATATGCTCTGTTTGCTTCAAATAGGCCTATTCAGCTAAGTTGAAGAAACACATATATGTCTCCAAGAAAAACCATCTGTGCTGGAAGCATGAGCATCCAAAACATTGTTACCCTGTTGTAATTGTGTTCAATTTTGAAAGGAATACTTCCTGCAAATCATTGTTTTAAAGAGTCAGTTAGTCTCTGGATGACCCACCTAGGCCAACTCAGCTATTTTGAAAAAACACGTGTATCCCTCTGTAGAAATCAATCTTTGTAAGAAGCACGAGTATATAGTGCCTTGTTGCGCAGAGAGAATTGAGTTAGTTTTTGCAAGGAATACTTATTGAAAATCATAGTTTTCAAGCTGGAGAAGGCTCCTTGTTTTCTAAATATGCTTATGAAGCTGAACCGAAGAAACACATATATCTGTATAAAGACAACCATGTGTGTTACAAGTATCGGCATCTAGAAAATTGTTTCCAAGTGAGAATTGAGTTACTGTTTGAAAGGAATACTTCTTGTAAATCATCGTTTCCTTGGTGGAGAAAGGCTCATTTTATTCCTAACGGGCTCTTAGAGTGGTAGATATGCATGTATCTCTCCCAGGAAACCATCTACTTTAGAGGCTGCAGCATCCTGCATATTGATTCCCTGTGAGCATTGAATTATTTTTTGAAAAAATACATGTTGCGACATGGGATTTTCAAAATGGGGGTAGGCTCTGTTGGCTCCAAATCGGCCTGTTCAGCTAGGGTGAGGAAATACAGGTATGTATGAAAGGAAAACATCAGTGTTAGAAGCAGAAGTTTCAAGCACATTGTTTCCCGGGAATAATTGGGTTAGTTTTTGAAAGCAATGCTACCTGAAAATCATACTTTTCAAGGTGGAGAAAGGCTCTCTTTGTTCCAAATAGGCCTATTCAATTGAGTTGAAGAAACACATGTATCTCTCCAAAGACATCCATCTGTGTCAGAAGCAGGAGCATCTAGAGAATTATTTCCCTGTGAGAATTGAGCTAGTTTTTCAAGGAATCCTTCCTGCACCAAGGTGTCTCAAGATGGAGAAAGGCTGTGTTTGCTCCAAGTAAGCCTATTTGGCTTAGACAAAGAAACACATATATCTCTCCAAGACAACCATGTCTGTTAGAAGCAGAAGGATCTACAACACTCTTTTCCTGGGAGAATCGAGTAATTTTTGAAGCAAATACTTTCTGAACATCATAGATTTCTAGCTTGAGGCAGGGTCATGTTGTTCCAAGTAGGCCTTTTCAGGTTAGTTGAAGAAACACATATATCTCTCAAAGGAAATCCATCTATGTTTGAAGCATGAGCATTAAAAACATTGTTACCCTCTTTCAATTGTGTTACTTTTTGAAAGGAATAGTACGTGCAAATCATTGTTTTCAAGGGGAGATGGGCTCTGTGTGATCCAGATAGGCCTATTCAGCTAATTGGAAAGAATACGTGTATCCCTCAGTAGAAAACCATCCTTGTAAAAGCACGAGTATGCAGCTCCTTCTTGCTCAGTGCGAATGGAATTAGCTTTGGGAAGGAATACTTCCTGAAAATCATAGTTTTCAAGGTGGGCAGAGGCTCATTTTCTTCCAATTAGCCCTATAGAACTGAGCTGAAGAAACACATGTATCGGTCCAAAGACAACCAACTGTGTTAGAAATATTGTCATGTAGATCCTTGTTTCCTAGTGAGAATTGAGTTCGCTTTTGAAGCGAATAGTCCTGTAAACCATAGTTTTCAAAGTGGAGAAAAGCTTATATAATTCCTTATGGCCTATTCTGCTGAGTTGAAGAAACACATGTATCTCTCCTAAGGAAACCATTTATATGAAATGGTGCAGCATCCTGCACATTTAACTCTCCCCTGTGGGAGTTCAGTAAGTTTTTGAAAAGTGCATCTTGCAACATGGGTTTTTCAAGGTGGAGATTGGCTCTGTTTGCTCCAGATTGGCCTGTCCAGCTAAGGTGAGGAAACACATGTATCTGTCAAAAGAAAAGCATCAGTGTTAGAAACAGGAGCTTCAAGCTCCTTGTTTCCCTGTGACAATGGACTTAGTTTTTGAAAGAAATACTTCCTGAAAACAATAATTTTCAAAGTGTAGAAAGGATGATTTTTTTTTTCCAGTTAGGCCTATTCATTTGAGTTGAAGAAACACATGTATCTCTCCAAAGACACCCATGTGTGTTAGAAGCAGGAGGATCTAGCCCATTATTTACCTGTGACAATTGTTAGTTTTTCACGGAAAACTTCTTTCAAATTAGTTGTTTCAAGGTGGACACAGGCTGTGCTTACTCCAAGTAGGCCAATTCAGCTGCGATGAGGAAACACATGTATAGCCCCAAGAAAAGCACCTGAGTTAGAAGCAGGAGGCTGTGGAACACTATTTCCCTGTGAGAATTGAGTTAATTTTTGAAAGGAATGCCTTCTGAAAATCATAGTTTTCATGGTGGAGAAAGGGTCATGTTGTTCCAAATAGGCCTGTGGAGCTGAATGGAAGAAACACATGTACTTCTCCACAGACAGCCATCTGTGGTAGAAGAAGGAGGATCTAGAGCATTGATTTCCTTGACAATTATAACAAGTTTTCAAGGAATACTTCCTGCAAATTAGGTGCTTCAAGGTGGAGAGAGCTTCTGCTTGCTCCAATTAGGTCTATTCAGCAAACTTGAAGGATCCCATATATCTCTGGGAGGATAACCCTCTGTCTAAAAGAGGAGCCTGTAGCACATTGGTGTCCAGTGAGAACTGACTTACTTTTTGAAAAGAACACTTCCTGAAAATCAAAGATTTCAAGGTGGAAATAGGCTCTGTTTGCTCCAAATCGGCCTGGTTTGCAAAGGTAAGGAAACAAATGAATCTCTCCAAAGAAAACCATGGGTGCTCGAAGCAGAAACGTCAAGCATATTGTTTCCCTGTGAGAATTGAGTTAGTTTTGGAAAGGAATACTATGTGATTATGAAAATTTTCAGGATGGAGAAAGGGTCATTGGGTTCCAAATCACCTATTCAGATGATTTGGAGAAACACCTGTACATCTCCAAAGACGACCATCTCTCAAAGAAGCAGTAGCGTCAGTCACATTGTATGCAAGGGAGAACTGAGTAATTTTTTGCAATGAATACTTCCTGCAAATCTTACATTTCAAGGTACAGAAAGGCTCATTTTATTCAAAAACGGCCTATACACCTCAGTTGTGGAAACGCATGTATGCCTCCAAAGGAAACCATCTATGTTAGCGGCTGCAGCATCCTGCACATTGATTCAAAGTGGGAGTTGAGTTAGTTTTTGAAATGAATGCCTCGTGCAATGTGGGGTTTACAAGGTAGGGATAGGTTCTCTTAGTTCTAAATATGCCTATTCAGCTGAGTCAAAGAAGCACATGTATCTCTCCAAAGGCAACCAACTGTTTAGAAGCAGGATCATCTGGAACATTGTTTCCAGTGACAATTGAGTTAGTTTCTGAAAGGAATACTTCCTGCAACTTAGGTGTTTCAGCGTGGAGATAGGATCATTTGGCTACAAATAGGCTTATTCAGCTAAGTTGAAGGAACACCTGTATCACTGCAAATAAAAAAAACTTTGTTGGAAACGGAAACATGTTGCATATTGTTTCCTTGTGACAGGTGATTTATTTTTGAAAGGAATACTTCCTGAAACATAGGAGTTTCAAGGAGGAGATATGCTCTGTTTGCTTCAAATAGGCCTATTCAGCTAAGTTGAAGAAACACATATATGTCTCCAAGAAAAACCATCTGTGCTGGAAGCATGAGCATCCAAAACATTGTTACCCTGTTGTAATTGTGTTCAATTTTGAAAGGAATACTTCCTGCAAATCATTGTTTTAAAGAGTCAGTTAGTCTCTGGATGACCCACCTAGGCCAACTCAGCTATTTTGAAAAAACACGTGTATCCCTCTGTAGAAATCAATCTTTGTAAGAAGCACGAGTATATAGTGCCTTGTTGCGCAGAGAAAATTGAGTTAGTTTTTGCAAGGAATACTTATTGAAAATCATAGTTTTCAAGCTGGAGAAGGCTCCTTGTTTTCTAAATATGCTTATGAAGCTGAACCGAAGAAACACATATATCTGTATAAAGACAACCATGTGTGTTACAAGTATCGGCATCTAGAAAATTGTTTCCAAGTGAGAATTGAGTTACTGTTTGAAAGGAATACTTCTTGTAAATCATCGTTTCCTTGGTGGAGAAAGGCTCATTTTATTCCTAACGGGCTCTTAGAGTGGTAGATATGCATGTATCTCTCCCAGGAAACCATCTACTTTAGAGGCTGCAGCATCCTGCATATTGATTCCCTGTGAGCATTGAATTATTTTTTGAAAAAATACATGTTGCGACATGGGATTTTCAAAATGGGGGTAGGCTCTGTTGGCTCCAAATCGGCCTGTTCAGCTAGGGTGAGGAAATACAGGTATGTATGAAAGGAAAACATCAGTGTTAGAAGCAGAAGTTTCAAGCACATTGTTTCCCGGGAATAATTGGGTTAGTTTTTGAAAGCAATGCTACCTGAAAATCATACTTTTCAAGGTGGAGAAAGGCTCTCTTTGTTCCAAATAGGCCTATTCAATTGAGTTGAAGAAACACATGTATCTCTCCAAAGACATCCATCTGTGTCAGAAGCAGGAGCATCTAGAGAATTATTTCCCTGTGAGAATTGAGCTAGTTTTTCAAGGAATCCTTCCTGCACCAAGGTGTCTCAAGATGAAGAAAGGCTGTGTTTGCTCCAAGTAAGCCTATTTGGCTTAGACAAAGAAACACATATATCTCTCCAAGACAACCATGTCTGTTAGAAGCAGAAGGATCTACAACACTCTTTTCCTAGGAGAATCGAGTAATTTTTGAAGCAAATACTTTCTGAACATCATAGATTTCTAGCTTGAGGCAGGGTCATGTTGTTCCAAGTAGGCCTTTTCAGGTTAGTTGAAGAAACACATATATCTCTCAAAGGAAATCCATCTATGTTTGAAGCATGAGCATTAAAAACATTGTTACCCTCTTTCAATTGTGTTACTTTTTGAAAGGAATAGTACGTGCAAATCATTGTTTTCAAGGGGAGATGGGCTCTGTGTGATCCAGATAGGCCTATTCAGCTAATTGGAAAGAATACGTGTATCCCTCAGTAGAAAACCATCCTTGTAAAAGCACGAGTATGCAGCTCCTTCTTGCTCAGTGCGAATAGAATTAGCTTTGGGAAGGAATACTTCCTGAAAATCATAGTTTTCAAGGTGGGCAGAGGCTCATTTTCTTCCAATTAGCCCTATAGAACTGAGCTGAAGAAACACATGTATCGGTCCAAAGACAACCAACTGTGTTAGAAATATTGTCATGTAGATCCTTGTTTCCTAGTGAGAATTGAGTTCGCTTTTGAAGCGAATAGTCCTGTAAACCATAGTTTTCAAAGTGGAGAAAAGCTTATTTAATTCCTTATGGCCTATTCTGCTGAGTTGAAGAAACACATGTATCTCTCCTAAGGAAACCATTTATATGAAATGGTGCAGCATCCTGCACATTTAACTCTCCCCTGTGGGAGTTCAGTAAGTTTTTGAAAAGTGCATCTTGCAACATGGGTTTTTCAAGGTGGAGATTGGCTCTGTTTGCTCCAGATTGGCCTGTCCAGCTAAGGTGAGGAAACACATGTATCTGTCAAAAGAAAAGCATCATTGTTAGAAACAGGAGCTTCAAGCTCCTTGTTTCCCTGTGACCATGGACTTAGTTTTTGAAAGAAATACTTCCTGAAAACAATAATTTTCAAAGTGCAGAAACGGTGATTTTTTTTCCAGTTAGGCCTATTCATTTGAGTTGAAGAAACACATGTATCTCTCCAAAGACACCCATGTGTGTTAGAAGCAGGAGGATCTAGCCCATTATTTACCTGTGACAATTGTTAGTTTTTCATGGAAAACTTCTTTCAAATTAGTTGTTTCAAGGTGGACACAGGCTGTGCTTACTCCAAGTAGGCCAATTCAGCTGCGATGAGGAAACACATGTATAGCCCCAAGAAAAGCACCTGAGTTAGAAGCAGGAGGCTGTGGAACACTATTTCCATGTGAGAATTGAGTTAATTTTTGAAAGGAATGCATTCTGAAAATCATAGTTTTCATGGTGGAGAAAGGGTCATGTTGTTCCAAATAGGCCTGTGGAGCTGAATGGAAGAAACACATGTACTTCTCCACAGACAGCCATCTGTGTTAGAAGAAGGAGGATCTAGAGCATTGTTTTCCTTGACAATTATAACAAGTTTTCAAGGAATACTTCCTGCAAATTAGGTGCTTCAAGGTGGAGAGAGCTTCTGCTTGCTCCAATTAGGTCTATTCAGCAAACTTGAAGGATCCCATATATCTCTGGGAGGATAACCCTCTGTCTAAAAGAGGAGCCTGTAGCACATTGGTGTCCAGTGAGAACTGACTTACTTTTTGAAAAGAACACTTCCTGAAAATCAAAGATTTCAAGGTGGAAATAGGCTCTGTTTGCTCCAAATCGGCCTGGTTTGCAAAGGTAAGGAAACAAATGAATCTCTCCAAAGAAAACCATGGGTGCTCGAAGCAGAAACGTCAAGCATATTGTTTCCCTGTGAGAATTGAGTTAGTTTTGGAAAGGAATACTATGTGATTATGAAAATTTTCAGGATGGAGAAAGGATCATTGGGTTCCAAATCACCTATTCAGATGATTTGGAGAAACACCTGTACATCTCCAAAGAAGACCATCTCTAAAAGAAGCAGTAGCGTCAGTCACATTGTATTCAAGGGAGAACTGAGTAATTTTTTGCAATGAATACTTCCTGCAAATCTTACATTTCAAGGTACAGAAAGGCTCATTTTATTCAAAAACGGCCTATACACCTCAGTTGTGGAAACGCATGTATGCCTCCAAAGGAAACCATCTATGTTAGCGGCTGCAGCATCCTGCACATTGATTCAAAGTGGGAGTTGAGTTAGTTTTTGAAATGAATGCCTCGTGCAATGTGGGGTTTACAAGGTAGGGATAGGTTCTCTTAGTTCTAAATATGCCTATTCAGCTGAGTCAAAGAAGCACATGTATCTCTCCAAAGGCAACCAACTGTTTAGAAGCAGGATCATCTGGAACATTGTTTCCAGTGACAATTGAGTTAGTTTCTGAAAGGAATACTTCCTGCAACTTAGGTGTTTCAGCGTGGAGATAGGATCATTTTGCTACAAACAGGCTTATTCAGCTAAGTTGAAGGAACACCTGTATCACTGCAAATAAAAAAAACTTTGTTGGAAACGGAAACATGTTGCATATTGTTTCCTTGTGACAGGTGATTTATTTTTGAAAGGAATACTTCCTGAAACATAGGAGTTTCAAGGAGGAGATATGCTCTGTTTGCTTCAAATAGGCCTATTCAGCTAAGTTGAAGAAACACATATATGTCTCCAAGAAAAACCATCTGTGCTGGAAGCATGAGCATCCAAAACATTGTTACCCTGTTGTAATTGTGTTCAATTTTGAAAGGAATACTTCCTGCAAATCATTGTTTTAAAGAGTCAGTTAGTCTCTGGATGACCCACCTAGGCCAACTCAGCTATTTTGAAAAAACACGTGTATCCCTCTGTAGAAATCAATCTTTGTAAGAAGCATGAGTATATAGTGCCTTGTTGCGCAGAGAGAATTGAGTTAGTTTTTGCAAGGAATACTTATTGAAAATCATAGTTTTCAAGCTGGAGAAGGCTCCTTGTTTTCTAAATATGCTTATGAAGCTGAACCGAAGAAACACATATATCTGTATAAAGACAACCATGTGTGTTACAAGTATCGGCATCTAGAAAATTGTTTCCAAGTGAGAATTGAGTTACTGTTTGAAAGGAATACTTCTTGTAAATCATCGTTTCCTTGGTGGAGAAAGGCTCATTTTATTCCTAACGGGCTCTTAGAGTGGTAGATATGCATGTATCTCTCCCAGGAAACCATCTACTTTAGAGGCTGCAGCATCCTGCATATTGATTCCCTGTGAGCATTGAATTATTTTTTGAAAAAATACATGTTGCGACATGGGATTTTCAAAATGGGGGTAGGCTCTGTTGGCTCCAAATCGGCCTGTTCAGCTAGGGTGAGGAAATACAGGTATGTATGAAAGGAAAACATCAGTGTTAGAAGCAGAAGTTTCAAGCACATTGTTTCCCGGGAATAATTGGGTTAGTTTTTGAAAGCAATGCTACCTGAAAATCATACTTTTCAAGGTGGAGAAAGGCTCTCTTTGTTCCAAATAGGCCTATTCAATTGAGTTGAAGAAACACATGTATCTCTCCAAAGACATCCATCTGTGTCAGAAGCAGGAGCATCTAGAGAATTATTTCCCTGTGAGAATTGAGCTAGTTTTTCAAGGAATCCTTCCTGCACCAAGGTGTCTCAAGATGGAGAAAGGCTGTGTTTGCTCCAAGTAAGCCTATTTGGCTTAGACAAAGAAACACATATATCTCTCCAAGACAACCATGTCTGTTAGAAGCAGAAGGATCTACAACACTCTTGTCCTGGGAGAATCGAGTAATTTTTGAAGCAAATACTTTCTGAACATCATAGATTTCTAGCTTGAGGCAGGGTCATGTTGTTCCAAGTAGGCCTTTTCAGGTTAGTTGAAGAAACACATATATCTCTCAAAGGAAATCCATCTATGTTTGAAGCATGAGCATTAAAAACATTGTTACCCTCTTTCAATTGTGTTACTTTTTGAAAGGAATAGTACGTGCAAATCATTGTTTTCAAGGGGAGATGGGCTCTGTGTGATCCAGATAGGCCTATTCAGCTAATTGGAAAGAATACGTGTATCCCTCAGTAGAAAACCATCCTTGTAAAAGCACGAGTATGCAGCTCCTTCTTGCTCAGTGCGAATGGAATTAGCTTTGGGAAGGAATACTTCCTGAAAATCATAGTTTTCAAGGTGGGCAGAGGCTCATTTTCTTCCAATTAGCCCTATAGAACTGAGCTGAAGAAACACATGTATCGGTCCAAAGACAACCAACTGTGTTAGAAATATTGTCATGTAGATCCTTGTTTCCTAGTGAGAATTGAGTTCGCTTTTGAAGCGAATAGTCCTGTAAACCATAGTTTTCAAAGTGGAGAAAAGCTTATATAATTCCTTATGGCCTATTCTGCTGAGTTGAAGAAACACATGTATCTCTCCTAAGGAAACCATTTATATGAAATGGTGCAGCATCCTGCACATTTAACTCTCCCCTGTGGGAGTTCAGTAAGTTTTTGAAAAGTGCATCTTGCAACATGGGTTTTTCAAGGTGGAGATTGGCTCTGTTTGCTCCAGATTGGCCTGTCCAGCTAAGGTGAGGAAACACATGTATCTGTCAAAAGAAAAGCATCAGTGTTAGAAACAGGAGCTTCAAGCTCCTTGTTTCCCTGTGACAATGGACTTAGTTTTTGAAAGAAATACTTCCTGAAAACAATAATTTTCAAAGTGTAGAAAGGATGATTTTTTTTTCCAGTTAGGCCTATTCATTTGAGTTGAAGAAACACATGTATCTCTCCAAAGACACCCATGTGTGTTAGAAGCAGGAGGATCTAGCCCATTATTTACCTGTGACAATTGTTAGTTTTTCACGGAAAACTTCTTTCAAATTAGTTGTTTCAAGGTGGACACAGGCTGTGCTTACTCCAAGTAGGCCAATTCAGCTGCGATGAGGAAACACATGTATAGCCCCAAGAAAAGCACCTGAGTTAGAAGCAGGAGGCTGTGGAACACTATTTCCCTGTGAGAATTGAGTTAATTTTTGAAAGGAATGCCTTCTGAAAATCATAGTTTTCATGGTGGAGAAAGGGTCATGTTGTTCCAAATAGGCCTGTGGAGCTGAATGGAAGAAACACATGTACTTCTCCACAGACAGCCATCTGTGGTAGAAGAAGGAGGATCTAGAGCATTGATTTCCTTGACAATTATAACAAGTTTTCAAGGAATACTTCCTGCAAATTAGGTGCTTCAAGGTGGAGAGAGCTTCTGCTTGCTCCAATTAGGTCTATTCAGCAAACTTGAAGGATCCCATATATCTCTGGGAGGATAACCCTCTGTCTAAAAGAGGAGCCTGTAGCACATTGGTGTCCAGTGAGAACTGACTTACTTTTTGAAAAGAACACTTCCTGAAAATCAAAGATTTCAAGGTGGAAATAGGCTCTGTTTGCTCCAAATCGGCCTGGTTTGCAAAGGTAAGGAAACAAATGAATCTCTCCAAAGAAAACCATGGGTGCTCGAAGCAGAAACGTCAAGCATATTGTTTCCCTGTGAGAATTGAGTTAGTTTTGGAAAGGAATACTATGTGATTATGAAAATTTTCAGGATGGAGAAAGGGTCATTGGGTTCCAAATCACCTATTCAGATGATTTGGAGAAACACCTGTACATCTCCAAAGACGACCATCTCTCAAAGAAGCAGTAGCGTCAGTCACATTGTATGCAAGGGAGAACTGAGTAATTTTTTGCAATGAATACTTCCTGCAAATCTTACATTTCAAGGTACAGAAAGGCTCATTTTATTCAAAAACGGCCTATACACCTCAGTTGTGGAAACGCATGTATGCCTCCAAAGGAAACCATCTATGTTAGCGGCTGCAGCATCCTGCACATTGATTCAAAGTGGGAGTTGAGTTAGTTTTTGAAATGAATGCCTCGTGCAATGTGGGGTTTACAAGGTAGGGATAGGTTCTCTTAGTTCTAAATATGCCTATTCAGCTGAGTCAAAGAAGCACATGTATCTCTCCAAAGGCAACCAACTGTTTAGAAGCAGGATCATCTGGAACATTGTTTCCAGTGACAATTGAGTTAGTTTCTGAAAGGAATACTTCCTGCAACTTAGGTGTTTCAGCGTGGAGATAGGATCATTTGGCTACAAATAGGCTTATTCAGCTAAGTTGAAGGAACACCTGTATCACTGCAAATAAAAAAAAAACTTTGTTAGAAACGGAAACATGTTGCATATTGTTTCCTTGTGACAGGCGATTTATTTTTGAAAGGAATACTTCCTGAAACATAGGAGTTTCAAGGAGGAGATATGCTCTGTTTGCTTCAAATAGGCCTATTCAGCTAAGTTTAAGAAACACATATATGTCTCCAAGAAAAACCATCTGTGCTGGAAGCATGAGCATCCAAAACATTGTTACCCTGTTGTAATTGTGTTCAATTTTGAAAGGAATACTTCCTGCAAATCATTGTTTTAAAGAGTCAGTTAGTCTCTGGATGACCCACCTAGGCCCACTCAGCTATTTTGAAAAAACACATGTATCCCTCTGTAGAAATCCATCTTTGTAAGAAGCACGAGTATATAGTGCCTTGTTGCGCAGAGAGAATTGAGTTAGTTTTTGCAAGGAATACTTATTGAAAATCATAGTTTTCAAGCTGGAGAAGGCTCCTTGTTTTCTAAATATGCTTATGAAGCTGAACCGAAGAAACACATATATCTGTATAAAGACAACCATGTGTGTTACAAGTATCGGCATCTAGAAAATTGTTTCCAACTGAGAATTGAGTTACTGTTTGAAAGGAATGCTTCTTGTAAATCATCGTTTCCTTGGTGGAGAAAGGCTCATTTTATTCCTAACGGGCTCTTAGTGTGGTAGATATGCATGTATCTCTCCCAGGAAACCATCTACGTTAGAGGCTGCAGCATCCTGCATATTGATTCCCTGTGAGCATTGAATTATTTTTTGAAAAAATACATGTTGCAACATGGGATTTTCAAAATGGAGGTAGGCTCTGTTTGCTCCAAATCGGCCTGTTCAGCTAGGGTGAGGAAATACAGGTATGTATGAAAGGAAAACATCAGTGTTAGAAGCAGAAGTTTCAAGCACATTGTTTCCCGGGAATAATTGAGTTAGTTTTTGAAAGCAATGCTACCTGAAAATCATACTTTTCAAGGTGGAGAAAGGGTCTCTTTGTTCCAAATAGGCCTATTCAATTGAGTTGAAGAAACACATGTATCTCTCCAAAGACATCCATCTGTGTCAGAAGCAGGAGCATCTAGAGAATTATTTCCCTGTGAGAATTGAGCTAGTTTTTCAAGGAATCCTTCCTGCACCAAGGTGTCTCAAGATGGAGAAAGGCTGTGTTTGCTCCAAGTAAGCCTATTTGGCTTAGACAAAGAAACACATATATCTCTCCAAGACAACCATGTCTGTTAGAAGCAGAAGGATCTACAACACTCTTTTCCTGGGAGAATCGAGTCATTTTTGAAGCAAATACTTTCTGAACATCATAGATTTCTAGCTTGAGGCAGGGTCATGTTGTTCCAAGTAGGCCTTTTCAGGTTAGTTGAAGAAACACATATATCTCTCAAAGGAAATCCATCTATGTTTGAAGCATGAGCATTAAAAACATTGTTACCCTCTTTCAATTGTGTTACTTTTTGAAAGGAATAGTACGTGCAAATCATTGTTTTCAAGGGGAGATGGGCTCTGTGTGAT
The DNA here is from genome assembly GCF_047511655.1 of Castor canadensis. Classification (NCBI taxonomy): domain Eukaryota; kingdom Metazoa; phylum Chordata; class Mammalia; order Rodentia; family Castoridae; genus Castor; species Castor canadensis. The sequence continues at coordinate 95,018,017 of NC_133395.1, forward strand.
CCAGATAGGCCTATTCAGCTAATTGGAAAGAATACGTGTATCCCTCAGTAGAAAACCATCCTTGTAAAAGCACGAGTATGCAGCTCCTTCTTGCTCAGTGCGAATGGAATTAGCTTTGGGAAGGAATACTTCCTGAAAATCATAGTTTTCAAGGTGGGCAGAGGCTCATTTTCTTCCAATTAGCCCTATAGAACTGAGCTGAAGAAACACATGTATCGGTCCAAAGACAACCAACTGTGTTAGAAATATTGTCATGTAGATCCTTGTTTCCTAGTGAGAATTGAGTTCGCTTTTGAAGCGAATAGTCCTGTAAACCATAGTTTTCAAAGTGGAGAAAAGCTTATATAATTCCTTATGGCCTATTCTGCTGAGTTGAAGAAACACATGTATCTCTCCTAAGGAAACCATTTATATGAAATGGTGCAGCATCCTGCACATTTAACTCTCCCCTGTGGGAGTTCAGTAAGTTTTTGAAAAGTGCATCTTGCAACATGGGTTTTTCAAGGTGGAGATTGGCTCTGTTTGCTCCAGATTGGCCTGTCCAGCTAAGGTGAGGAAACACATGTATCTGTCAAAAGAAAAGCATCAGTGTTAGAAACAGGAGCTTCAAGCTCCTTGTTTCCCTGTGACAATGGACTTAGTTTTTGAAAGAAATACTTCCTGAAAACAATAATTTTCAAAGTGTAGAAAGGATGATTTTTTTTTCCAGTTAGGCCTATTCATTTGAGTTGAAGAAACACATGTATCTCTCCAAAGACACCCATGTGTGTTAGAAGCAGGAGGATCTAGCCCATTATTTACCTGTGACAATTGTTAGTTTTTCACGGAAAACTTCTTTCAAATTAGTTGTTTCAAGGTGGACACAGGCTGTGCTTACTCCAAGTAGGCCAATTCAGCTGCGATGAGGAAACACATGTATAGCCCCAAGAAAAGCACCTGAGTTAGAAGCAGGAGGCTGTGGAACACTATTTCCCTGTGAGAATTGAGTTAATTTTTGAAAGGAATGCCTTCTGAAAATCATAGTTTTCCTGGTGGGGAAAGGGTCATGTTGTTCCAAATAGGCCTGTGGAGCTGAATGGAAGAAACACATGTACTTCTCCACAGACAGCCATCTGTGGTAGAAGAAGGAGGATCTAGAGCATTGATTTCCTTGACAATTATAACAAGTTTTCAAGGAATACTTCCTGCAAATTAGGTGCTTCAAGGTGGAGAGAGCTTCTGCTTGCTCCAATTAGGTCTATTCAGCAAACTTGAAGGATCCCATATATCTCTGGGAGGATAACCCTCTGTCTAAAAGAGGAGCCTGTAGCACATTGGTGTCCAGTGAGAACTGACTTACTTTTTGAAAAGAACACTTCCTGAAAATCAAAGATTTCAAGGTGGAAATAGGCTCTGTTTGCTCCAAATCGGCCTGGTTTGCAAAGGTAAGGAAACAAATGAATCTCTCCAAAGAAAACCATGGGTGCTCGAAGCAGAAACGTCAAGCATATTGTTTCCCTGTGAGAATTGAGTTAGTTTTGGAAAGGAATACTATGTGATTATGAAAATTTTCAGGATGGAGAAAGGGTCATTGGGTTCCAAATCACCTATTCAGATGATTTGGAGAAACACCTGTACATCTCCAAAGACGACCATCTCTCAAAGAAGCAGTAGCGTCAGTCACATTGTATTCAAGGGAGAACTGAGTAATTTTTTGCAATGAATACTTCCTGCAAATCTTACATTTCAAGGTACAGAAAGGCTCATTTTATTCAAAAACGGCCTATACACCTCAGTTGTGGAAACGCATGTATGCCTCCAAAGGAAACCATCTATGTTAGCGGCTGCAGCATCCTGCACATTGATTCAAAGTGGGAGTTGAGTTAGTTTTTGAAATGAATGCCTCGTGCAATGTGGGGTTTACAAGGTAGGGATAGGTTCTCTTAGTTCTAAATATGCCTATTCAGCTGAGTCAAAGAAGCACATGTATCTTTCCAAAGGCAAACAACTGTTTAGAAGCAGGATCATCTGGAACATTGTTACAAGTGACAATTGAGTTAGTTTCTGAAAGGAATACTTCCTGCAACTTAGGTGTTTCAGCGTGGAGATAGGATCATTTGGCTACAAATAGGCTTATTCAGCTAAGTTGAAGGAACACCTGTATCACTGCAAATAAAAAAAAACTTTGTTAGAAACGGAAACATGTTGCATATTGTTTCCTTGTGACAGGCGATTTATTTTTGAAAGGAATACTTCCTGAAACATAGGAGTTTCAAGGAGGAGATATGCTCTGTTTGCTTCAAATAGGCCTATTCAGCTAAGTTGAAGAAACACATATATGTCTCCAAGAAAAACCATCTGTGCTGGAAGCATGAGCATCCAAAACATTGTTACCCTGTTGTAATTGTGTTCAATTTTGAAAGGAATACTTCCTGCAAATCATTGTTTTAAAGAGTCAGTTAGTCTCTGGATGACCCACCTAGGCCCACTCAGCTATTTTGAAAAAACACGTGTATCCCTCTGTAGAAATCCATCTTTGTAAGAAGCACGAGTATATAGTGCCTTGTTGCGCAGAGAGAATTGAGTTAGTTTTTGCAAGGAATACTTATTGAAAATCATAGTTTTCAAGCTGGAGAAGGCTCCTTGTTTTCTAAATATGCTTATGAAGCTGAACCGAAGAAACACATATATCTGTATAAAGACAACCATGTGTGTTACAAGTATCGGCATCTAGAAAATTGTTTCCAACTGAGAATTGAGTTACTGTTTGAAAGGAATGCTTCTTGTAAATCATCGTTTCCTTGGTGGAGAAAGGCTCATTTTATTCCTAACGGGCTCTTAGTGTGGTAGATATGCATGTATCTCTCCCAGGAAACCATCTACGTTAGAGGCTGCAGCATCCTGCATATTGATTCCCTGTGAGCATTGAATTATTTTTTGAAAAAATACATGTTGCAACATGGGATTTTCAAAATGGAGGTAGGCTCTGTTTGCTCCAAATCGGCCTGTTCAGCTAGGGTGAGGAAATACAGGTATGTATGAAAGGAAAACATCAGTGTTAGAAGCAGAAGTTTCAAGCACATTGTTTCCCGGGAATAATTGAGTTAGTTTTTGAAAGCAATGCTACCTGAAAATCATACTTTTCAAGGTGGAGAAAGGGTCTCTTTGTTCCAAATAGGCCTATTCAATTGAGTTGAAGAAACACATGTATCTCTCCAAAGACATCCATCTGTGTCAGAAGCAGGAGCATCTAGAGAATTATTTCCCTGTGAGAATTGAGCTAGTTTTTCAAGGAATCCTTCCTGCACCAAGGTGTCTCAAGATGGAGAAAGGCTGTGTTTGCTCCAAGTAAGCCTATTTGGCTTAGACAAAGAAACACATATATCTCTCCAAGACAACCATGTCTGTTAGAAGCAGAAGGATCTACAACACTCTTGTCCTGGGAGAATCGAGTAGTTTTTGAAGCAAATACTTTCTGAACATCATAGATTTCTAGCTTGAGGCAGGGTCATGTTGTTCCAAGTAGGCCTTTTCAGGTTAGTTGAAGAAACACATATATCTCTCAAAGGAAATCCATCTATGTTTGAAGCATGAGCATTAAAAACATTGTTACCCTCTTTCAATTGTGTTACTTTTTGAAAGGAATGCTACGTGCAAATCATTGTTTTCAAGGGGAGATGGGCTCTGTGTGATCCAGATAGGCCTATTCAGCTAATTGGAAAGAATACGTGTATCCCTCAGTAGAAAACCATCCTTGTAAAAGCACGAGTATGCAGCTCCTTCTTGCTCAGTGCGAATGGAATTAGCTTTGGGAAGGAATACTTCCTGAAAATCATAGTTTTCAAGGTGGGCAGAGGCTCATTTTCTTCCAATTAGCCCTATAGAACTGAGCTGAAGAAACACATGTATCGGTCCAAAGACAACCAACTGTGTTAGAAATATTGTCATGTAGATCCTTGTTTCCTAGTGAGAATTGAGTTCGCTTTTGAAGCGAATAGTCCTGTAAACCATAGTTTTCAAAGTGGAGAAAAGCTTATATAATTCCTTATGGCCTATTCTGCTGAGTTGAAGAAACACATGTATCTCTCCTAAGGAAACCATTTATATGAAATGGTGCAGCATCCTGCACATTTAACTCTCCCCTGTGGGAGTTCAGTAAGTTTTTGAAAAGTGCATCTTGCAACATGGGTTTTTCAAGGTGGAGATTGGCTCTGTTTGCTCCAGATTGGCCTGTCCAGCTAAGGTGAGGAAACACATGTATCTGTCAAAAGAAAAGCATCAGTGTTAGAAACAGGAGCTTCAAGCTCCTTGTTTCCCTGTGACAATGGACTTAGTTTTTGAAAGAAATACTTCCTGAAAACAATAATTTTCAAAGTGTAGAAAGGATGATTTTTTTTTCCAGTTAGGCCTATTCATTTGAGTTGAAGAAACACATGTATCTCTCCAAAGACACCCATGTGTGTTAGAAGCAGGAGGATCTAGCCCATTATTTACCTGTGACAATTGTTAGTTTTTCACGGAAAACTTCTTTCAAATTAGTTGTTTCAAGGTGGACACAGGCTGTGCTTACTCCAAGTAGGCCAATTCAGCTGCGATGAGGAAACACATGTATAGCCCCAAGAAAAGCACCTGAGTTAGAAGCAGGAGGCTGTGGAACACTATTTCCCTGTGAGAATTGAGTTAATTTTTGAAAGGAATGCCTTCTGAAAATCATAGTTTTCATGGTGGGGAAAGGGTCATGTTGTTCCAAATAGGCCTGTGGAGCTGAATGGAAGAAACACATGTACTTCTCCACAGACAGCCATCTGTGGTAGAAGAAGGAGGATCTAGAGCATTGATTTCCTTGACAATTATAACAAGTTTTCAAGGAATACTTCCTGCAAATTAGGTGCTTCAAGGTGGAGAGAGCTTCTGCTTGCTCCAATTAGGTCTATTCAGCAAACTTGAAGGATCCCATATATCTCTGGGAGGATAACCCTCTGTCTAAAAGAGGAGCCTGTAGCACATTGGTGTCCAGTGAGAACTGACTTACTTTTTGAAAAGAACACTTCCTGAAAATCAAAGATTTCAAGGTGGAAATAGGCTCTGTTTGCTCCAAATCGGCCTGGTTTGCAAAGGTAAGGAAACAAATGAATCTCTCCAAAGAAAACCATGGGTGCTCGAAGCAGAAACGTCAAGCATATTGTTTCCCTGTGAGAATTGAGTTAGTTTTGGAAAGGAATACTATGTGATTATGAAAATTTTCAGGATGGAGAAAGGGTCATTGGGTTCCAAATCACCTATTCAGATGATTTGGAGAAACACCTGTACATCTCCAAAGACGACCATCTCTCAAAGAAGCAGTAGTGTCAGTCACATTGTATTCAAGGGAGAACTGAGTAATTTTTTGCAATGAATACTTCCTGCAAATCTTACATTTCAAGGTACAGAAAGGCTCATTTTATTCAAAAACGGCCTATACACCTCAGTTGTGGAAACGCATGTATGCCTCCAAAGGAAACCATCTATGTTAGCGGCTGCAGCATCCTGCACATTGATTCAAAGTGGGAGTTGAGTTAGTTTTTGAAATGAATGCCTCGTGCAATGTGGGGTTTACAAGGTAGGGATAGGTTCTCTTAGTTCTAAATATGCCTATTCAGCTGAGTCAAAGAAGCACATGTATCTTTCCAAAGGCAACCAACTGTTTAGAAGCAGGATCATCTGGAACATTGTTTCCAGTGACAATTGAGTTAGTTTCTGAAAGGAATACTTCCTGCAACTTAGGTGTTTCAGCGTGGAGATAGGATCATTTGGCTACAAATAGGCTTATTCAGCTAAGTTGAAGGAACACCTGTATCACTGCAAATAAAAAAAAACTTTGTTAGAAACGGAAACATGTTGCATATTGTTTCCTTGTGACAGGCGATTTATTTTTGAAAGGAATACTTCCTGAAACATAGGAGTTTCAAGGAGGAGATATGCTCTGTTTGCTTCAAATAGGCCTATTCAGCTAAGTTGAAGAAACACATATATGTCTCCAAGAAAAACCATCTGTGCTGGAAGCATGAGCATCCAAAACATTGTTACCCTGTTGTAATTGTGTTCAATTTTGAAAGGAATACTTCCTGCAAATCATTGTTTTAAAGAGTCAGTTAGTCTCTGGATGACCCACCTAGGCCCACTCAGCTATTTTGAAAAAACACGTGTATCCCTCTGTAGAAATCCATCTTTGTAAGAAGCACGAGTATATAGTGCCTTGTTGCGCAGAGAGAATTGAGTTAGTTTTTGCAAGGAATACTTATTGAAAATCATAGTTTTCAAGCTGGAGAAGGCTCCTTGTTTTCTAAATATGCTTATGAAGCTGAACCGAAGAAACACATATATCTGTATAAAGACAACCATGTGTGTTACAAGTATCGGCATCTAGAAAATTGTTTCCAAGTGAGAATTGAGTTACTGTTTGAAAGGAATACTTCTTGTAAATCATCGTTTCCTTGGTGGAGAAAGGCTCATTTTATTCCTAACGGGCTCTTAGTGTGGTAGATATGCATGTATCTCTCCCAGGAAACCATCTACGTTAGAGGCTGCAGCATCCTGCATTTTGATTCCCTGTGAGCATTGAATTATTTTTTGAAAAAATACATGTTGCAACATGGGATTTTCAAAATGGAGGTAGGCTCTGTTTGCTCCAAATCGGCCTGTTCAGCTAGGGTGAGGAAATACAGGTATGTATGAAAGGAAAACATCAGTGTTAGAAGCAGAAGTTTCAAGCACATTGTTTCCCGGGAATAATTGAGTTAGTTTTTGAAAGCAATGCTACCTGAAAATCATACTTTTCAAGGTGGAGAAAGGGTCTCTTTGTTCCAAATAGGCCTATTCAATTGAGTTGAAGAAACACATGTATCTCTCCAAAGACATCCATCTGTGTCAGAAGCAGGAGCATCTAGAGAATTATTTCCCTGTGAGAATTGAGCTAGTTTTTCAAGGAATCCTTCCTGCACCAAGGTGTCTCAAGATGGAGAAAGGCTGTGTTTGCTCCAAGTAAGCCTATTTGGCTTAGACAAAGAAACACATATATCTCTCCAAGACAACCATGTCTGTTAGAAGCAGAAGGATCTACAACACTCTTTTCCTGGGAGAATCGAGTAATTTTTGAAGCAAATACTTTCTGAACATCATAGATTTCTAGCTTGAGGCAGGGTCATGTTGTTCCAAGTAGGCCTTTTCAGGTTAGTTGAAGAAACACATATATCTCTCAAAGGAAATCCATCTATGTTTGAAGCATGAGCATTAAAAACATTGTTACCCTCTTTCAATTGTGTTACTTTTTGAAAGGAATAGTACGTGCAAATCATTGTTTTCAAGGGGAGATGGGCTCTGTGTGATCCAGATAGGCCTATTCAGCTAATTGGAAAGAATACGTGTATCCCTCAGTAGAAAACCATCCTTGTAAAAGCACGAGTATGCAGCTCCTTCTTGCTCAGTGCGAATGGAATTAGCTTTGGGAAGGAATACTTCCTGAAAATCATAGTTTTCAAGGTGGGCAGAGGCTCATTTTCTTCCAATTAGCCCTATAGAACTGAGCTGAAGAAACACATGTATCGGTCCAAAGACAACCAACTGTGTTAGAAATATTGTCATGTAGATCCTTGTTTCCTAGTGAGAATTGAGTTCGCTTTTGAAGCGAATAGTCCTGTAAACCATAGTTTTCAAAGTGGAGAAAAGCTTATATAATTCCTTATGGCCTATTCTGCTGAGTTGAAGAAACACATGTATCTCTCCTAAGGAAACCATTTATATGAAATGGTGCAGCATCCTGCACATTTAACTCTCCCCTGTGGGAGTTCAGTAAGTTTTTGAAAAGTGCATCTTGCAACATGGGTTTTTCAAGGTGGAGATTGGCTCTGTTTGCTCCAGATTGGCCTGTCCAGCTAAGGTGAGGAAACACATGTATCTGTCAAAAGAAAAGCATCAGTGTTAGAAACAGGAGCTTCAAGCTCCTTGTTTCCCTGTGACAATGGACTTAGTTTTTGAAAGAAATGCTTCCTGAAAACAATAATTTTCAAAGTGTAGAAAGGATGATTTTTTTTTCCAGTTAGGCCTATTCATTTGAGTTGAAGAAACACATGTATCTCTCCAAAGACACCCATGTGTGTTAGAAGCAGGAGGATCTAGCCCATTATTTACCTGTGACAATTGTTAGTTTTTCACGGAAAACTTCTTTCAAATTAGTTGTTTCAAGGTGGACACAGGCTGTGCTTACTCCAAGTAGGCCAATTCAGCTGCGATGAGGAAACACATGTATAGCCCCAAGAAAAGCACCTGAGTTAGAAGCAGGAGGCTGTGGAACACTATTTCCCTGTGAGAATTGAGTTAATTTTTGAAAGGAATGCATTCTGAAAATCATAGTTTTCATGGTGGAGAAAGGGTCATGTTGTTCCAAATAGGCCTGTGGAGCTGAATGGAAGAAACACATGTACTTCTCCACAGACAGCCATCTGTGGTAGAAGAAGGAGGATCTAGAGCATTGATTTCCTTGACAATTATAACAAGTTTTCAAGGAATACTTCCTGCAAATTAGGTGCTTCAAGGTGGAGAGAGCTTCTGCTTGCTCCAATTAGGTCTATTCAGCAAACTTGAAGGATCCCATATATCTCTGGGAGGATAACCCTCTGTCTAAAAGAGGAGCCTGTAGCACATTGGTGTCCAGTGAGAACTGACTTACTTTTTGAAAAGAACACTTCCTGAAAATCAAAGATTTCAAGGTGGAAATAGGCTCTGTTTGCTCCAAATCGGCCTGGTTTGCAAAGGTAAGGAAACAAATGAATCTCTCCAAAGAAAACCATGGGTGCTCGAAGCAGAAACGTCAAGCATATTGTTTCCCTGTGAGAATTGAGTTAGTTTTGGAAAGGAATACTATGTGATTATGAAAATTTTCAGGATGGAGAAAGGGTCATTGGGTTCCAAATCACCTATTCAGATGATTTGGAGAAACACCTGTACATCTCCAAAGACGACCATCTCTCAAAGAAGCAGTAGCGTCAGTCACATTGTATTCAAGGGAGAACTGAGTAATTTTTTGCAATGAATACTTCCTGCAAATCTTACATTTCAAGGTACAGAAAGGCTCATTTTATTCAAAAACGGCCTATACACCTCAGTTGTGGAAACGCATGTATGCCTCCAAAGGAAACCATCTATGTTAGTGGCTGCAGCATCCTGCACATTGATTCAAAGTGGGAGTTGAGTTAGTTTTTGAAATGAATGCCTCGTGCAATGTGGGGTTTACAAGGTAGGGATAGGTTCTCTTAGTTCTAAATATGCCTATTCAGCTGAGTCAAAGAAGCACATGTATCTCTCCAAAGGCAACCAACTGTTTAGAAGCAGGATCATCTGGAACATTGTTTCCAGTGACAATTGAGTTAGTTTCTGAAAGGAATACTTCCTGCAACTTAGGTGTTTCAGCGTGGAGATAGGATCATTTGGCTACAAATAGGCTTATTCAGCTAAGTTGAAGGAACACCTGTATCACTGCAAATAAAAAAAACTTTGTTAGAAACGGAAACATGTTGCATATTGTTTCCTTGTGACAGGCGATTTATTTTTGAAAGGAATACTTCCTGAAACATAGGAGTTTCAAGGAGGAGATATGCTCTGTTTGCTTCAAATAGGCCTATTCAGCTAAGTTGAAGAAACACATATATGTCTCCAAGAAAAACCATCTGTGCTGGAAGCATGAGCATCCAAAACATTGTTACCCTGTTGTAATTGTGTTCAATTTTGAAAGGAATACTTCCTGCAAATCATTGTTTTAAAGAGTCAGTTAGTCTCTGGATGACCCACCTAGGCCCACTCAGCTATTTTGAAAAAACACGTGTATCCCTCTGTAGAAATCCATCTTTGTAAGAAGCACGAGTATATAGTGCCTTGTTGCGCAGAGAGAATTGAGTTAGTTTTTGCAAGGAATACTTATTGAAAATCATAGTTTTCAAGCTGGAGAAGGCTCCTTGTTTTCTAAATATGCTTATGAAGCTGAACCGAAGAAACACATATATCTGTATAAAGACAACCATGTGTGTTACAAGTATCGGCATCTAGAAAATTGTTTCCAAGTGAGAATTGAGTTACTGTTTGAAAGGAATACTTCTTGTAAATCATCGTTTCCTTGGTGGAGAAAGGCTCATTTTATTCCTAACGGGCTCTTAGTGGGGTAGATATGCATGTATCTCTCCCAGGAAACCATCTACGTTAGAGGCTGCAGCATCCTGCATATTGATTCCCTGTGAGCATTGAATTATTTTTTGAAAAAATACATGTTGCAACATGGGATTTTCAAAATGGAGGTAGGCTCTGTTTGCTCCAAATCGGCCTGTTCAGCTAGGGTGAGGAAATACAGGTATGTATGAAAGGAAAACATCAGTGTTAGAAGCAGAAGTTTCAAGCACATTGTTTCCCGGGAATAATTGAGTTAGTTTTTGAAAGCAATGCTACCTGAAAATCATACTTTTCAAGGTGGAGAAAGGGTCTCTTTGTTCCAAATAGGCCTATTCAATTGAGTTGAAGAAACACATGTATCTCTCCAAAGACCTCCATCTGTGTCAGAAGCAGGAGCATCTAGAGAATTATTTCCCTGTGAGAATTGAGCTAGTTTTTCAAGGAATCCTTCCTGCACCAAGGTGTCTCAAGATGGAGAAAGGCTGTGTTTGCTCCAAGTAAGCCTATTTGGCTTAGACAAAGAAACACATATATCTCTCCAAGACAACCATGTCTGTTAGAAGCAGAAGGATCTACAACACTCTTTTCCTGGGAGAATCGAGTCATTTTTGAAGCAAATACTTTCTGAACATCATAGATTTCTAGCTTGAGGCAGGGTCATGTTGTTCCAAGTAGGCCTTTTCAGGTTAGTTGAAGAAACACATATATCTCTCAAAGGAAATCCATCTATGTTTGAAGCATGAGCATTAAAAACATTGTTACCCTCTTTCAATTGTGTTACTTTTTGAAAGGAATAGTACGTGCAAATCATTGTTTTCAAGGGGAGATGGGCTCTGTGTGATCCAGATAGGCCTATTCAGCTAATTGGAAAGAATACGTGTATCCCTCAGTAGAAAACCATCCTTGTAAAAGCACGAGTATGCAGCTCCTTCTTGCTCAGTGCGAATGGAATTAGCTTTGGGAAGGAATACTTCCTGAAAATCATAGTTTTCAAGGTGGGCAGAGGCTCATTTTCTTCCAATTAGCCCTATAGAACTGAGCTGAAAAACACATGTATCGGTCCAAAGACAACCAACTGTGTTAGAAATATTGTCATGTAGATCCTTGTTTCCTAGTGAGAATTGAGTTCGCTTTTGAAGCGAATAGTCCTGTAAACCATAGTTTTCAAAGTGGAGAAAAGCTTATATAATTCCTTATGGCCTATTCTGCTGAGTTGAAGAAACACATGTATCTCTCCTAAGGAAACCATTTATATGAAATGGTGCAGCATCCTGCACATTTAACTCTCCCCTGTGGGAGTTCAGTAAGTTTTTGAAAAGTGCATCTTGCAACATGGGTTTTTCAAGGTGGAGATTGGCTCTGTTTGCTCCAGATTGGCCTGTCCAGCTAAGGTGAGGAAACACATGTATCTGTCAAAAGAAAAGCATCAGTGTTAGAAACAGGAGCTTCAAGCTCCTTGTTTCCCTGTGACAATGGACTTAGTTTTTGAAAGAAATACTTCCTGAAAACAATAATTTTCAAAGTGTAGAAAGGATGATTTTTTTTTCCAGTTAGGCCTATTCATTTGAGTTGAAGAAACACATGTATCTCTCCAAAGACACCCATGTGTGTTAGAAGCAGGAGGATCTAGCCCATTATTTACCTGTGACAATTGTTAGTTTTTCACGGAAAACTTCTTTCAAATTAGTTGTTTCAAGGTGGACACAGGCTGTGCTTACTCCAAGTAGGCCAATTCAGCTGCGATGAGGAAACACATGTATAGCCCCAAGAAAAGCACCTGAGTTAGAAGCAGGAGGCTGTGGAACACTATTTCCCTGTGAGAATTGAGTTAATTTTTGAAAGGAATGCCTTCTGAAAATCATAGTTTTCATGGTGGAGAAAGGGTCATGTTGTTCCAAATAGGCCTGTGGAGCTGAATGGAAGAAACACATGTACTTCTCCACAGACAGCCATCTGTGGTAGAAGAAGGAGGATCTAGAGCATTGATTTCCTTGACAATTATAACAAGTTTTCAAGGAATACTTCCTGCAAATTAGGTGCTTCAAGGTGGAGAGAGCTTCTGCTTGCTCCAATTAGGTCTATTCAGCAAACTTGAAGGATCCCATATATCTCTGGGAGGATAACCCTCTGTCTAAAAGAGGAGCCTGTAGCACATTGGTGTCCAGTGAGAACTGACTTACTTTTTGAAAAGAACACTTCCTGAAAATCAAAGATTTCAAGGTGGAAATAGGCTCTGTTTGCTCCAAATCGGCCTGGTTTGCAAAGGTAAGGAAACAAATGAATCTCTCCAAAGAAAACCATGGGTGCTCGAAGCAGAAACGTCAAGCATATTGTTTCCCTGTGAGAATTGAGTTAGTTTTGGAAAGGAATACTATGTGATTATGAAAATTTTCAGGATGGAGAAAGGGTCATTGGGTTCCAAATCACCTATTCAGATGATTTGGAGAAACACCTGTACATCTCCAAAGACGACCATCTCTCAAAGAAGCAGTAGCGTCAGTCACATTGTATTCAAGGGAGAACTGAGTAATTTTTTGCAATGAATACTTCCTGCAAATCTTACATTTCAAGGTACAGAAAGGCTCATTTTATTCAAAAACGGCCTATACACCTCAGTTGTGGAAACGCATGTATGCCTCCAAAGGAAACCATCTATGTTAGCGGCTGCAGCATCCTGCACATTGATTCAAAGTGGGAGTTGAGTTAGTTTTTGAAATGAATGCCTCGTGCAATGTGGGGTTTACAAGGTAGGGATAGGTTCTCTTAGTTCTAAATATGCCTATTCAGCTGAGTCAAAGAAGCACATGTATCTCTCCAAAGGCAACCAACTGTTTAGAAGCAGGATCATCTGGAACATTGTTTCCAGTGACAATTGAGTTAGTTTCTGAAAGGAATACTTCCTGCAACTTAGGTGTTTCAGCGTGGAGATAGGATCATTTGGCTACAAATAGGCTTATTCAGCTAAGTTGAAGGAACACCTGTATCACTGCAAATAAAAAAAACTTTGTTAGAAACGGAAACATGTTGCATATTGTTTCCTTGTGACAGGCGATTTATTTTTGAAAGGAATACTTCCTGAAACATAGGAGTTTCAAGGAGGAGATATGCTCTGTTTGCTTCAAATAGGCCTATTCAGCTAAGTTGAAGAAACACATATATGTCTCCAAGAAAAACCATCTGTGCTGGAAGCATGAGCATCCAAAACATTGTTACCCTGTTGTAATTGTGTTCAATTTTGAAAGGAATACTTCCTGCAAATCATTGTTTTAAAGAGTCAGTTAGTCTCTGGATGACCCACCTAGGCCCACTCAGCTATTTTGAAAAAACACGTGTATCCCTCTGTAGAAATCCATCTTTGTAAGAAGCACGAGTATATAGTGCCTTGTTGCGCAGAGAGAATTGAGTTAGTTTTTGCAAGGAATACTTATTGAAAATCATAGTTTTCAAGCTGGAGAAGGCTCCTTGTTTTCTAAATATGCTTATGAAGCTGAACCGAAGAAACACATATATCTGTATAAAGACAACCATGTGTGTTACAAGTATCGGCATCTAGAAAATTGTTTCCAAGTGAGAATTGAGTTACTGTTTGAAAGGAATACTTCTTGTAAATCATCGTTTCCTTGGTGGAGAAAGGCTCATTTTATTCCTAACGGGCTCTTAGTGGGGTAGATATGCATGTATCTCTCCCAGGAAACCATCTACGTTAGAGGCTGCAGCATCCTGCATATTGATTCCCTGTGAGCATTGAATTATTTTTTGAAAAAATACATGTTGCAACATGGGATTTTCAAAATGGAGGTAGGCTCTGTTTGCTCCAAATCGGCCTGTTCAGCTAGGGTGAGGAAATACAGGTATGTATGAAAGGAAAACATCAGTGTTAGAAGCAGAAGTTTCAAGCACATTGTTTCCCGGGAATAATTGAGTTAGTTTTTGAAAGCAATGCTACCTGAAAATCATACTTTTCAAGGTGGAGAAAGGGTCTCTTTGTTCCAAATAGGCCTATTCAATTGAGTTGAAGAAACACATGTATCTCTCCAAAGACCTCCATCTGTGTCAGAAGCAGGAGCATCTAGAGAATTATTTCCCTGTGAGAATTGAGCTAGTTTTTCAAGGAATCCTTCCTGCACCAAGGTGTCTCAAGATGGAGAAAGGCTGTGTTTGCTCCAAGTAAGCCTATTTGGCTTAGACAAAGAAACACATATATCTCTCCAAGACAACCATGTCTGTTAGAAGCAGAAGGATCTACAACACTCTTTTCCTGGGAGAATCGAGTCATTTTTGAAGCAAATACTTTCTGAACATCATAGATTTCTAGCTTGAGGCAGGGTCATGTTGTTCCAAGTAGGCCTTTTCAGGTTAGTTGAAGAAACACATATATCTCTCAAAGGAAATCCATCTATGTTTGAAGCATGAGCATTAAAAACATTGTTACCCTCTTTCAATTGTGTTACTTTTTGAAAGGAATAGTACGTGCAAATCATTGTTTTCAAGGGGAGATGGGCTCTGTGTGATCCAGATAGGCCTATTCAGCTAATTGGAAAGAATACGTGTATCCCTCAGTAGAAAACCATCCTTGTAAAAGCACGAGTATGCAGCTCCTTCTTGCTCAGTGCGAATGGAATTAGCTTTGGGAAGGAATACTTCCTGAAAATCATAGTTTTCAAGGTGGGCAGAGGCTCATTTTCTTCCAATTAGCCCTATAGAACTGAGCTGAAGAAACACATGTATCGGTCCAAAGACAACCAACTGTGTTAGAAATATTGTCATGTAGATCCTTGTTTCCTAGTGAGAATTGAGTTCGCTTTTGAAGCGAATAGTCCTGTAAACCATAGTTTTCAAAGTGGAGAAAAGCTTATATAATTCCTTATGGCCTATTCTGCTGAGTTGAAGAAACACATGTATCTCTCCTAAGGAAACCATTTATATGAAATGGTGCAGCATCCTGCACATTTAACTCTCCCCTGTGGGAGTTCAGTAAGTTTTTGAAAAGTGCATCTTGCAACATGGGTTTTTCAAGGTGGAGATTGGCTCTGTTTGCTCCAGATTGGCCTGTCCAGCTAAGGTGAGGAAACACATGTATCTGTCAAAAGAAAAGCATCAGTGTTAGAAACAGGAGCTTCAAGCTCCTTGTTTCCCTGTGACAATGGACTTAGTTTTTGAAAGAAATACTTCCTGAAAACAATAATTTTCAAAGTGTAGAAAGGATGATTTTTTTTTCCAGTTAGGCCTATTCATTTGAGTTGAAGAAACACATGTATCTCTCCAAAGACACCCATGTGTGTTAGAAGCAGGAGGATCTAGCCCATTATTTACCTGTGACAATTGTTAGTTTTTCACGGAAAACTTCTTTCAAATTAGTTGTTTCAAGGTGGACACAGGCTGTGCTTACTCCAAGTAGGCCAATTCAGCTGCGATGAGGAAACACATGTATAGCCCCAAGAAAAGCACCTGAGTTAGAAGCAGGAGGCTGTGGAACACTATTTCCCTGTGAGAATTGAGTTAATTTTTGAAAGGAATGCCTTCTGAAAATCATAGTTTTCATGGTGGAGAAAGGGTCATGTTGTTCCAAATAGGCCTGTGGAGCTGAATGGAAGAAACACATGTACTTCTCCACAGACAGCCATCTGTGGTAGAAGAAGGAGGATCTAGAGCATTGATTTCCTTGACAATTATAACAAGTTTTCAAGGAATACTTCCTGCAAATTAGGTGCTTCAAGGTGGAGAGAGCTTCTGCTTGCTCCAATTAGGTCTATTCAGCAAACTTGAAGGATCCCATATATCTCTGGGAGGATAACCCTCTGTCTAAAAGAGGAGCCTGTAGCACATTGGTGTCCAGTGAGAACTGACTTACTTTTTGAAAAGAACACTTCCTGAAAATCAAAGATTTCAAGGTGGAAATAGGCTCTGTTTGCTCCAAATCGGCCTGGTTTGCAAAGGTAAGGAAACAAATGAATCTCTCCAAAGAAAACCATGGGTGCTCGAAGCAGAAACGTCAAGCATATTGTTTCCCTGTGAGAATTGAGTTAGTTTTGGAAAGGAATACTATGTGATTATGAAAATTTTCAGGATGGAGAAAGGGTCATTGGGTTCCAAATCACCTATTCAGATGATTTGGAGAAACACCTGTACATCTCCAAAGACGACCATCTCTCAAAGAAGCAGTAGCGTCAGTCACATTGTATTCAAGGGAGAACTGAGTAATTTTTTGCAATGAATACTTCCTGCAAATCTTACATTTCAAGGTACAGAAAGGCTCATTTTATTCAAAAACGGCCTATACACCTCAGTTGTGGAAACGCATGTATGCCTCCAAAGGAAACCATCTATGTTAGCGGCTGCAGCATCCTGCACATTGATTCAAAGTGGGAGTTGAGTTAGTTTTTGAAATGAATGCCTCGTGCAATGTGGGGTTTACAAGGTAGGGATAGGTTCTCTTAGTTCTAAATATGCCTATTCAGCTGAGTCAAAGAAGCACATGTATCTCTCCAAAGGCAACCAACTGTTTAGAAGCAGGATCATCTGGAACATTGTTTCCAGTGACAATTGAGTTAGTTTCTGAAAGGAATACTTCCTGCAACTTAGGTGTTTCAGCGTGGAGATAGGATCATTTGGCTACAAATAGGCTTATTCAGCTAAGTTGAAGGAACACCTGTATCACTGCAAATAAAAAAAACTTTGTTAGAAACGGAAACATGTTGCATATTGTTTCCTTGTGACAGGCGATTTATTTTTGAAAGGAATACTTCCTGAAACATAGGAGTTTCAAGGAGGAGATATGCTCTGTTTGCTTCAAATAGGCCTATTCAGCTAAGTTGAAGAAACACATATATGTCTCCAAGAAAAACCATCTGTGCTGGAAGCATGAGCATCCAAAACATTGTTACCCTGTTGTAATTGTGTTCAATTTTGAAAGGAATACTTCCTGCAAATCATTGTTTTAAAGAGTCAGTTAGTCTCTGGATGACCCACCTAGGCCCACTCAGCTATTTTGAAAAAACACGTGTATCCCTCTGTAGAAATCCATCTTTGTAAGAAGCACGAGTATATAGTGCCTTGTTGCGCAGAGAGAATTGAGTTAGTTTTTGCAAGGAATACTTATTGAAAATCATAGTTTTCAAGCTGGAGAAGGCTCCTTGTTTTCTAAATATGCTTATGAAGCTGAACCGAAGAAACACATATATCTGTATAAAGACAACCATGTGTGTTACAAGTATCGGCATCTAGAAAATTGTTTCCAAGTGAGAATTGAGTTACTGTTTGAAAGGAATACTTCTTGTAAATCATCGTTTCCTTGGTGGAGAAAGGCTCATTTTATTCCTAACGGGCTCTTAGTGTGGTAGATATGCATGTATCTCTCCCAGGAAACCATCTACGTTAGAGGCTGCAGCATCCTGCATTTTGATTCCCTGTGAGCATTGAATTATTTTTTGAAAAAATACATGTTGCAACATGGGATTTTCAAAATGGAGGTAGGCTCTGTTTGCTCCAAA
The DNA here is from genome assembly GCF_047511655.1 of Castor canadensis. Taxonomy (NCBI): domain Eukaryota; kingdom Metazoa; phylum Chordata; class Mammalia; order Rodentia; family Castoridae; genus Castor; species Castor canadensis. Next base: position 95,035,680 of record NC_133395.1, read on the forward strand.
TCGGCCTGTTCAGCTAGGGTGAGGAAATACAGGTATGTATGAAAGGAAAACATCAGTGTTAGAAGCAGAAGTTTCAAGCACATTGTTTCCCGGGAATAATTGAGTTAGTTTTTGAAAGCAATGCTACCTGAAAATCATACTTGTCAAGGTGGAGAAAGGCTCTCTTTGTTCCAAATAGGCCTATTCAATTGAGTTGAAGAAACACATGTATCTCTCCAAAGACATCCATCTGTGTCAGAAGCAGGAGCATCTAGAGAATTATTTCCCTGTGAGAATTGAGCTAGTTTTTCAAGGAATCCTTCCTGCACCAAGGTGTCTCAAGATGGAGAAAGGCTGTGTTTGCTCCAAGTAAGCCTATTTGGCTTAGACAAAGAAACACATATATCTCTCCAAGACAACCATGTCTGTTAGAAGCAGAAGGATCTACAACACTCTTTTCCTGGGAGAATCGAGTAATTTTTGAAGCAAATACTTTCTGAACATCATAGATTTCTAGCTTGAGGCAGGGTCATGTTGTTCCAAGTAGGCCTTTTCAGGTTAGTTGAAGAAACACATATATCTCTCAAAGGAAATCCATCTATGTTTGAAGCATGAGCATTAAAAACATTGTTACCCTCTTTCAATTGTGTTACTTTTTGAAAGGAATAGTACGTGCAAATCATTGTTTTCAAGGGGATATGGGCTCTGTGTGATCCAGATAGGCCTATTCAGCTAATTGGAAAGAATACGTGTATCCCTCAGTAGAAAACCATCCTTGTAAAAGCACGAGTATGCAGCTCCTTCTTGCTCAGTGCGAATGGAATTAGCTTTGGGAAGGAATACTTCCTGAAAATCATAGTTTTCAAGGTGGGCAGAGGCTCATTTTCTTCCAATTAGCCCTATAGAACTGAGCTGAAGAAACACATGTATCGGTCCAAAGACAACCAACTGTGTTAGAAATATTGTCATGTAGATCCTTGTTTCCTAGTGAGAATTGAGTTCGCTTTTGAAGCGAATAGTCCTGTAAACCATAGTTTTCAAAGTGGAGAAAAGCTTATATAATTCCTTATGGCCTATTCTGCTGAGTTGAAGAAACACATGTATCTCTCCTAAGGAAACCATTTATATGAAATGGTGCAGCATCCTGCACATTTAACTCTCCCCTGTGGGAGTTCAGTAAGTTTTTGAAAAGTGCATCTTGCAACATGGGTTTTTCAAGGTGGAGATTGGCTCTGTTTGCTCCAGATTGGCCTGTCCAGCTAAGGTGAGGAAACACATGTATCTGTCAAAAGAAAAGCATCAGTGTTAGAAACAGGAGCTTCAAGCTCCTTGTTTCCCTGTGACAATGGACTTAGTTTTTGAAAGAAATACTTCCTGAAAACAATAATTTTCAAAGTGTAGAAAGGATGATTTTTTTTTCCAGTTAGGCCTATTCATTTGAGTTGAAGAAACACATGTATCTCTCCAAAGACACCCATGTGTGTTAGAAGCAGGAGGATCTAGCCCATTATTTACCTGTGACAATTGTTAGTTTTTCACGGAAAACTTCTTTCAAATTAGTTGTTTCAAGGTGGACACAGGCTGTGCTTACTCCAAGTAGGCCAATTCAGCTGCGATGAGGAAACACATGTATAGCCCCAAGAAAAGCACCTGAGTTAGAAGCAGGAGGCTGTGGAACACTATTTCCCTGTGAGAATTGAGTTAATTTTTGAAAGGAATGCCTTCTGAAAATCATAGTTTTCATGGTGGAGAAAGGGTCATGTTGTTCCAAATAGGCCTGTGGAGCTGAATGGAAGAAACACATGTACTTCTCCACAGACAGCCATCTGTGGTAGAAGAAGGAGGATCTAGAGCATTGATTTCCTTGACAATTATAACAAGTTTTCAAGGAATACTTCCTGCAAATTAGGTGCTTCAAGGTGGAGAGAGCTTCTGCTTGCTCCAATTAGGTCTATTCAGCAAACTTGAAGGATCCCATATATCTCTGGGAGGATAACCCTCTGTCTAAAAGAGGAGCCTGTAGCACATTGGTGTCCAGTGAGAACTGACTTACTTTTTGAAAAGAACACTTCCTGAAAATCAAAGATTTCAAGGTGGAAATAGGCTCTGTTTGCTCCAAATCGGCCTGGTTTGCAAAGGTAAGGAAACAAATGAATCTCTCCAAAGAAAACCATGGGTGCTCGAAGCAGAAACGTCAAGCATATTGTTTCCCTGTGAGAATTGAGTTAGTTTTGGAAAGGAATACTATGTGATTATGAAAATTTTCAGGATGGAGAAAGGGTCATTGGGTTCCAAATCACCTATTCAGATGATTTGGAGAAACACCTGTACATCTCCAAAGACGACCATCTCTCAAAGAAGCAGTAGCGTCAGTCACATTGTATTCAAGGGAGAACTGAGTAATTTTTTGCAATGAATACTTCCTGCAAATCTTACATTTCAAGGTACAGAAAGGCTCATTTTATTCAAAAACGGCCTATACACCTCAGTTGTGGAAACGCATGTATGCCTCCAAAGGAAACCATCTATGTTAGCGGCTGCAGCATCCTGCACATTGATTCAAAGTGGGAGTTGAGTTAGTTTTTGAAATGAATGCCTCGTGCAATGTGGGGTTTACAAGGTAGGGATAGGTTCTCTTAGTTCTAAATATGCCTATTCAGCTGAGTCAAAGAAGCACATGTATCTCTCCAAAGGCAACCAACTGTTTAGAAGCAGGATCATCTGGAACATTGTTTCCAGTGACAATTGAGTTAGTTTCTGAAAGGAATACTTCCTGCAACTTAGGTGTTTCAGCGTGGAGATAGGATCATTTGGCTACAAATAGGCTTATTCAGCTAAGTTGAAGGAACACCTGTATCACTGCAAATAAAAAAAACTTTGTTAGAAACGGAAACATGTTGCATATTGTTTCCTTGTGACAGGCGATTTATTTTTGAAAGGAATACTTCCTGAAACATAGGAGTTTCAAGGAGGAGATATGCTCTGTTTGCTTCAAATAGGCCTATTCAGCTAAGTTGAAGAAACACATATATGTCTCCAAGAAAAACCATCTGTGCTGGAAGCATGAGCATCCAAAACATTGTTACCCTGTTGTAATTGTGTTCAATTTTGAAAGGAATACTTCCTGCAAATCATTGTTTTAAAGAGTCAGTTAGTCTCTGGATGACCCACCTAGGCCCACTCAGCTATTTTGAAAAAACACGTGTATCCCTCTGTAGAAATCCATCTTTGTAAGAAGCACGAGTATATAGTGCCTTGTTGCGCAGAGAGAATTGAGTTAGTTTTTGCAAGGAATACTTATTGAAAATCATAGTTTTCAAGCTGGAGAAGGCTCCTTGTTTTCTAAATATGCTTATGAAGCTGAACCGAAGAAACACATATATCTGTATAAAGACAACCATGTGTGTTACAAGTATCGGCATCTAGAAAATTGTTTCCAAGTGAGAATTGAGTTACTGTTTGAAAGGAATACTTCTTGTAAATCATCGTTTCCTTGGTGGAGAAAGGCTCATTTTATTCCTAACGGGCTCTTAGTGTGGTAGATATGCATGTATCTCTCCCAGGAAACCATAGACGTTAGAGGCTGCAGCATCCTGCATTTTGATTCCCTGTGAGCATTGAATTATTTTTTGAAAAAATACATGTTGCAACATGGGATTTTCAAAATGGAGGTAGGCTCTGTTTGCTCCAAATCGGCCTGTTCAGCTAGGGTGAGGAAATACAGGTATGTATGAAAGGAAAACATCAGTGTTAGAAGCAGAAGTTTCAAGCACATTGTTTCCCGGGAATAATTGAGTTAGTTTTTGAAAGCAATGCTACCTGAAAATCATACTTTTCAAGGTGGAGAAAGGGTCTCTTTGTTCCAAATAGGCCTATTCAATTGAGTTGAAGAAACACATGTATCTCTCCAAAGACATCCATCTGTGTCAGAAGCAGGAGCATCTAGAGAATTATTTCCCTGTGAGAATTGAGCTAGTTTTTCAAGGAATCCTTCCTGCACCAAGGTGTCTCAAGATGGAGAAAGGCTGTGTTTGCTCCAAGTAAGCCTATTTGGCTTAGACAAAGAAACACATATATCTCTCCAAGACAACCATGTCTGTTAGAAGCAGAAGGATCTACAACACTCTTTTCCTGGGAGAATCGAGTAATTTTTGAAGCAAATACTTTCTGAACATCATAGATTTCTAGCTTGAGGCAGGGTCATGTTGTTCCAAGTAGGCCTTTTCAGGTTAGTTGAAGAAACACATATATCTCTCAAAGGAAATCCATCTATGTTTGAAGCATGAGCATTAAAAACATTGTTACCCTCTTTCAATTGTGTTACTTTTTGAAAGGAATAGTACGTGCAAATCATTGTTTTCAAGGGGAGATGGGCTCTGTGTGATCCAGATAGGCCTATTCAGCTAATTGGAAAGAATACGTGTATCCCTCAGTAGAAAACCATCCTTGTAAAAGCACGAGTATGCAGCTCCTTCTTGCTCAGTGCGAATGGAATTAGCTTTGGGAAGGAATACTTCCTGAAAATCATAGTTTTCAAGGTGGGCAGAGGCTCATTTTCTTCCAATTAGCCCTATAGAACTGAGCTGAAGAAACACATGTATCGGTCCAAAGACAACCAACTGTGTTAGAAATATTGTCATGTAGATCCTTGTTTCCTAGTGAGAATTGAGTTCGCTTTTGAAGCGAATAGTCCTGTAAACCATAGTTTTCAAAGTGGAGAAAAGCTTATATAATTCCTTATGGCCTATTCTGCTGAGTTGAAGAAACACATGTATCTCTCCTAAGGAAACCATTTATATGAAATGGTGCAGCATCCTGCACATTTAACTCTCCCCTGTGGGAGTTCAGTAAGTTTTTGAAAAGTGCATCTTGCAACATGGGTTTTTCAAGGTGGAGATTGGCTCTGTTTGCTCCAGATTGGCCTGTCCAGCTAAGGTGAGGAAACACATGTATCTGTCAAAAGAAAAGCATCAGTGTTAGAAACAGGAGCTTCAAGCTCCTTGTTTCCCTGTGACAATGGACTTAGTTTTTGAAAGAAATACTTCCTGAAAACAATAATTTTCAAAGTGTAGAAAGGATGATTTTTTTTTCCAGTTAGGCCTATTCATTTGAGTTGAAGAAACACATGTATCTCTCCAAAGACACCCATGTGTGTTAGAAGCAGGAGGATCTAGCCCATTATTTACCTGTGACAATTGTTAGTTTTTCACGGAAAACTTCTTTCAAATTAGTTGTTTCAAGGTGGACACAGGCTGTGCTTACTCCAAGTAGGCCAATTCAGCTGCGATGAGGAAACACATGTATAGCCCCAAGAAAAGCACCTGAGTTAGAAGCAGGAGGCTGTGGAACACTATTTCCCTGTGAGAATTGAGTTAATTTTTGAAAGGAATGCCTTCTGAAAATCATAGTTTTCATGGTGGAGAAAGGGTCATGTTGTTCCAAATAGGCCTGTGGAGCTGAATGGAAGAAACACATGTACTTCTCCACAGACAGCCATCTGTGGTAGAAGAAGGAGGATCTAGAGCATTGATTTCCTTGACAATTATAACAAGTTTTCAAGGAATACTTCCTGCAAATTAGGTGCTTCAAGGTGGAGAGAGCTTCTGCTTGCTCCAATTAGGTCTATTCAGCAAACTTGAAGGATCCCATATATCTCTGGGAGGATAACCCTCTGTCTAAAAGAGGAGCCTGTAGCACATTGGTGTCCAGTGAGAACTGACTTACTTTTTGAAAAGAACACTTCCTGAAAATCAAAGATTTCAAGGTGGAAATAGGCTCTGTTTGCTCCAAATCGGCCTGGTTTGCAAAGGTAAGGAAACAAATGAATCTCTCCAAAGAAAACCATGGGTGCTCGAAGCAGAAACGTCAAGCATATTGTTTCCCTGTGAGAATTGAGTTAGTTTTGGAAAGGAATACTATGTGATTATGAAAATTTTCAGGATGGAGAAAGGGTCATTGGGTTCCAAATCACCTATTCAGATGATTTGGAGAAACACCTGTACATCTCCAAAGACGACCATCTCTCAAAGAAGCAGTAGCGTCAGTCACATTGTATTCAAGGGAGAACTGAGTAATTTTTTGCAATGAATACTTCCTGCAAATCTTACATTTCAAGGTACAGAAAGGCTCATTTTATTCAAAAACGGCCTATACACCTCAGTTGTGGAAACGCATGTATGCCTCCAAAGGAAACCATCTATGTTAGCGGCTGCAGCATCCTGCACATTGATTCAAAGTGGGAGTTGAGTTAGTTTTTGAAATGAATGCCTCGTGCAATGTGGGGTTTACAAGGTAGGGATAGGTTCTCTTAGTTCTAAATATGCCTATTCAGCTGAGTCAAAGAAGCACATGTATCTCTCCAAAGGCAACCAACTGTTTAGAAGCAGGATCATCTGGAACATTGTTTCCAGTGACAATTGAGTTAGTTTCTGAAAGGAATACTTCCTGCAACTTAGGTGTTTCAGCGTGGAGATAGGATCATTTGGCTACAAATAGGCTTATTCAGCTAAGTTGAAGGAACACCTGTATCACTGCAAATAAAAAAAACTTTGTTAGAAACGGAAACATGTTGCATATTGTTTCCTTGTGACAGGCGATTTATTTTTGAAAGGAATACTTCCTGAAACATAGGAGTTTCAAGGAGGAGATATGCTCTGTTTGCTTCAAATAGGCCTATTCAGCTAAGTTGAAGAAACACATATATGTCTCCAAGAAAAACCATCTGTGCTGGAAGCATGAGCATCCAAAACATTGTTACCCTGTTGTAATTGTGTTCAATTTTGAAAGGAATACTTCCTGCAAATCATTGTTTTAAAGAGTCAGTTAGTCTCTGGATGACCCACCTAGGCCCACTCAGCTATTTTGAAAAAACACGTGTATCCCTCTGTAGAAATCCATCTTTGTAAGAAGCACGAGTATATAGTGCCTTGTTGCGCAGAGAGAATTGAGTTAGTTTTTGCAAGGAATACTTATTGAAAATCATAGTTTTCAAGCTGGAGAAGGCTCCTTGTTTTCTAAATATGCTTATGAAGCTGAACCGAAGAAACACATATATCTGTATAAAGACAACCATGTGTGTTACAAGTATCGGCATCTAGAAAATTGTTTCCAAGTGAGAATTGAGTTACTGTTTGAAAGGAATACTTCTTGTAAATCATCGTTTCCTTGGTGGAGAAAGGCTCATTTTATTCCTAACGGGCTCTTAGTGTGGTAGATATGCATGTATCTCTCCCAGGAAACCATCTACGTTAGAGGCTGCAGCATCCTGCATTTTGATTCCCTGTGAGCATTGAATTATTTTTTGAAAAAATACATGTTGCAACATGGGATTTTCAAAATGGAGGTAGGCTCTGTTTGCTCCAAATCGGCCTGTTCAGCTAGGGTGAGGAAATACAGGTATGTATGAAAGGAAAACATCAGTGTTAGAAGCAGAAGTTTCAAGCACATTGTTTCCCGGGAATAATTGAGTTAGTTTTTGAAAGCAATGCTACCTGAAAATCATACTTTTCAAGGTGGAGAAAGGGTCTCTTTGTTCCAAATAGGCCTATTCAATTGAGTTGAAGAAACACATGTATCTCTCCAAAGACATCCATCTGTGTCAGAAGCAGGAGCATCTAGAGAATTATTTCCCTGTGAGAATTGAGCTAGTTTTTCAAGGAATCCTTCCTGCACCAAGGTGTCTCAAGATGGAGAAAGGCTGTGTTTGCTCCAAGTAAGCCTATTTGGCTTAGACAAAGAAACACATATATCTCTCCAAGACAACCATGTCTGTTAGAAGCAGAAGGATCTACAACACTCTTTTCCTGGGAGAATCGAGTAATTTTTGAAGCAAATACTTTCTGAACATCATAGATTTCTAGCTTGAGGCAGGGTCATGTTGTTCCAAGTAGGCCTTTTCAGGTTAGTTGAAGAAACACATATATCTCTCAAAGGAAATCCATCTATGTTTGAAGCATGAGCATTAAAAACATTGTTACCCTCTTTCAATTGTGTTACTTTTTGAAAGGAATAGTACGTGCAAATCATTGTTTTCAAGGGGAGATGGGCTCTGTGTGATCCAGATAGGCCTATTCAGCTAATTGGAAAGAATACGTGTATCCCTCAGTAGAAAACCATCCTTGTAAAAGCACGAGTATGCAGCTCCTTCTTGCTCAGTGCGAATGGAATTAGCTTTGGGAAGGAATACTTCCTGAAAATCATAGTTTTCAAGGTGGGCAGAGGCTCATTTTCTTCCAATTAGCCCTATAGAACTGAGCTGAAGAAACACATGTATCGGTCCAAAGACAACCAACTGTGTTAGAAATATTGTCATGTAGATCCTTGTTTCCTAGTGAGAATTGAGTTCGCTTTTGAAGCGAATAGTCCTGTAAACCATAGTTTTCAAAGTGGAGAAAAGCTTATATAATTCCTTATGGCCTATTCTGCTGAGTTGAAGAAACACATGTATCTCTCCTAAGGAAACCATTTATATGAAATGGTGCAGCATCCTGCACATTTAACTCTCCCCTGTGGGAGTTCAGTAAGTTTTTGAAAAGTGCATCTTGCAACATGGGTTTTTCAAGGTGGAGATTGGCTCTGTTTGCTCCAGATTGGCCTGTCCAGCTAAGGTGAGGAAACACATGTATCTGTCAAAAGAAAAGCATCAGTGTTAGAAACAGGAGCTTCAAGCTCCTTGTTTCCCTGTGACAATGGACTTAGTTTTTGAAAGAAATACTTCCTGAAAACAATAATTTTCAAAGTGTAGAAAGGATGATTTTTTTTTCCAGTTAGGCCTATTCATTTGAGTTGAAGAAACACATGTATCTCTCCAAAGACACCCATGTGTGTTAGAAGCAGGAGGATCTAGCCCATTATTTACCTGTGACAATTGTTAGTTTTTCACGGAAAACTTCTTTCAAATTAGTTGTTTCAAGGTGGACACAGGCTGTGCTTACTCCAAGTAGGCCAATTCAGCTGCGATGAGGAAACACATGTATAGCCCCAAGAAAAGCACCTGAGTTAGAAGCAGGAGGCTGTGGAACACTATTTCCCTGTGAGAATTGAGTTAATTTTTGAAAGGAATGCCTTCTGAAAATCATAGTTTTCATGGTGGAGAAAGGGTCATGTTGTTCCAAATAGGCCTGTGGAGCTGAATGGAAGAAACACATGTACTTCTCCACAGACAGCCATCTGTGGTAGAAGAAGGAGGATCTAGAGCATTGATTTCCTTGACAATTATAACAAGTTTTCAAGGAATACTTCCTGCAAATTAGGTGCTTCAAGGTGGAGAGAGCTTCTGCTTGCTCCAATTAGGTCTATTCAGCAAACTTGAAGGATCCCATATATCTCTGGGAGGATAACCCTCTGTCTAAAAGAGGAGCCTGTAGCACATTGGTGTCCAGTGAGAACTGACTTACTTTTTGAAAAGAACACTTCCTGAAAATCAAAGATTTCAAGGTGGAAATAGGCTCTGTTTGCTCCAAATCGGCCTGGTTTGCAAAGGTAAGGAAACAAATGAATCTCTCCAAAGAAAACCATGGGTGCTCGAAGCAGAAACGTCAAGCATATTGTTTCCCTGTGAGAATTGAGTTAGTTTTGGAAAGGAATACTATGTGATTATGAAAATTTTCAGGATGGAGAAAGGGTCATTGGGTTCCAAATCACCTATTCAGATGATTTGGAGAAACACCTGTACATCTCCAAAGACGACCATCTCTCAAAGAAGCAGTAGCGTCAGTCACATTGTATTCAAGGGAGAACTGAGTAATTTTTTGCAATGAATACTTCCTGCAAATCTTACATTTCAAGGTACAGAAAGGCTCATTTTATTCAAAAACGGCCTATACACCTCAGTTGTGGAAACGCATGTATGCCTCCAAAGGAAACCATCTATGTTAGCGGCTGCAGCATCCTGCACATTGATTCAAAGTGGGAGTTGAGTTAGTTTTTGAAATGAATGCCTCGTGCAATGTGGGGTTTACAAGGTAGGGATAGGTTCTCTTAGTTCTAAATATGCCTATTCAGCTGAGTCAAAGAAGCACATGTATCTCTCCAAAGGCAACCAACTGTTTAGAAGCAGGATCATCTGGAACATTGTTTCCAGTGACAATTGAGTTAGTTTCTGAAAGGAATACTTCCTGCAACTTAGGTGTTTCAGCGTGGAGATAGGATCATTTGGCTACAAATAGGCTTATTCAGCTAAGTTGAAGGAACACCTGTATCACTGCAAATAAAAAAAACTTTGTTAGAAACGGAAACATGTTGCATATTGTTTCCTTGTGACAGGCGATTTATTTTTGAAAGGAATACTTCCTGAAACATAGGAGTTTCAAGGAGGAGATATGCTCTGTTTGCTTCAAATAGGCCTATTCAGCTAAGTTGAAGAAACACATATATGTCTCCAAGAAAAACCATCTGTGCTGGAAGCATGAGCATCCAAAACATTGTTACCCTGTTGTAATTGTGTTCAATTTTGAAAGGAATACTTCCTGCAAATCATTGTTTTAAAGAGTCAGTTAGTCTCTGGATGACCCACCTAGGCCCACTCAGCTATTTTGAAAAAACACGTGTATCCCTCTGTAGAAATCCATCTTTGTAAGAAGCACGAGTATATAGTGCCTTGTTGCGCAGAGAGAATTGAGTTAGTTTCTGCAAGGAATACTTATTGAAAATCATAGTTTTCAAGCTGGAGAAGGCTCCTTGTTTTCTAAATATGCTTATGAAGCTGAACCGAAGAAACACATATATCTGTATAAAGACAACCATGTGTGTTACAAGTATCGGCATCTAGAAAATTGTTTCCAAGTGAGAATTGAGTTACTGTTTGAAAGGAATACTTCTTGTAAATCATCGTTTCCTTGGTGGAGAAAGGCTCATTTTATTCCTAACGGGCTCTTAGTGTGGTAGATATGCATGTATCTCTCCCAGGAAACCATCTACGTTAGAGGCTGCAGCATCCTGCATATTGATTCCCTGTGAGCATTGAATTATTTTTTGAAAAAATACATGTTGCAACATGGGATTTTCAAAATGGAGGTAGGCTCTGTTTGCTCCAAATCGGCCTGTTCAGCTAGGGTGAGGAAATACAGGTATGTATGAAAGGAAAACATCAGTGTTAGAAGCAGAAGTTTCAAGCACATTGTTTCCCGGGAATAATTGAGTTAGTTTTTGAAAGCAATGCTACCTGAAAATCATACTTGTCAAGGTGGAGAAAGGCTCTCTTTGTTCCAAATAGGCCTATTCAATTGAGTTGAAGAAACACATGTATCTCTCCAAAGACATCCATCTGTGTCAGAAGCAGGAGCATCTAGAGAATTATTTCCCTGTGAGAATTGAGCTAGTTTTTCAAGGAATCCTTCCTGCACCAAGGTGTCTCAAGATGGAGAAAGGCTGTGTTTGCTCCAAGTAAGCCTATTTGGCTTAGACAAAGAAACACATATATCTCTCCAAGACAACCATGTCTGTTAGAAGCAGAAGGATCTACAACACTCTTTTCCTGGGAGAATCGAGTAATTTTTGAAGCAAATACTTTCTGAACATCATAGATTTCTAGCTTGAGGCAGGGTCATGTTGTTCCAAGTAGGCCTTTTCAGGTTAGTTGAAGAAACACATATATCTCTCAAAGGAAATCCATCTATGTTTGAAGCATGAGCATTAAAAACATTGTTACCCTCTTTCAATTGTGTTACTTTTTGAAAGGAATAGTACGTGCAAATCATTGTTTTCAAGGGGAGATGGGCTCTGTGTGATCCAGATAGGCCTATTCAGCTAATTGGAAAGAATACGTGTATCCCTCAGTAGAAAACCATCCTTGTAAAAGCACGAGTATGCAGCTCCTTCTTGCTCAGTGCGAATGGAATTAGCTTTGGGAAGGAATACTTCCTGAAAATCATAGTTTTCAAGGTGGGCAGAGGCTCATTTTCTTCCAATTAGCCCTATAGAACTGAGCTGAAGAAACACATGTATCGGTCCAAAGACAACCAACTGTGTTAGAAATATTGTCATGTAGATCCTTGTTTCCTAGTGAGAATTGAGTTCGCTTTTGAAGCGAATAGTCCTGTAAACCATAGTTTTCAAAGTGGAGAAAAGCTTATATAATTCCTTATGGCCTATTCTGCTGAGTTGAAGAAACACATGTATCTCTCCTAAGGAAACCATTTATATGAAATGGTGCAGCATCCTGCACATTTAACTCTCCCCTGTGGGAGTTCAGTAAGTTTTTGAAAAGTGCATCTTGCAACATGGGTTTTTCAAGGTGGAGATTGGCTCTGTTTGCTCCAGATTGGCCTGTCCAGCTAAGGTGAGGAAACACATGTATCTGTCAAAAGAAAAGCATCAGTGTTAGAAACAGGAGCTTCAAGCTCCTTGTTTCCCTGCGACAATGGACTTAGTTTTTGAAAGAAATACTTCCTGAAAACAATAATTTTCAAAGTGTAGAAAGGATGATTTTTTTTCCAGTTAGGCCTATTCATTTGAGTTGAAGAAACACATGTATCTCTCCAAAGACACCCATGTGTGTTAGAAGCAGGAGGATCTAGCCCATTATTTACCTGTGACAATTGTTAGTTTTTCACGGAAAACTTCTTTCAAATTAGTTGTTTCAAGGTGGACACAGGCTGTGCTTACTCCAAGTAGGCCAATTCAGCTGCGATGAGGAAACACATGTATAGCCCCAAGAAAAGCACCTGAGTTAGAAGCAGGAGGCTGTGGAACACTATTTCCCTGTGAGAATTGAGTTAATTTTTGAAAGGAATGCCTTCTGAAAATCATAGTTTTCATGGTGGAGAAAGGGTCATGTTGTTCCAAATAGGCCTGTGGAGCTGAATGGAAGAAACACATGTACTTCTCCACAGACAGCCATCTGTGGTAGAAGAAGGAGGATCTAGAGCATTGATTTCCTTGACAATTATAACAAGTTTTCAAGGAATACTTCCTGCAAATTAGGTGCTTCAAGGTGGAGAGAGCTTCTGCTTGCTCCAATTAGGTCTATTCAGCAAACTTGAAGGATCCCATATATCTCTGGGAGGATAACCCTCTGTCTAAAAGAGGAGCCTGTAGCACATTGGTGTCCAGTGAGAACTGACTTACTTTTTGAAAAGAACACTTCCTGAAAATCAAAGATTTCAAGGTGGAAATAGGCTCTGTTTGCTCCAAATCGGCCTGGTTTGCAAAGGTAAGGAAACAAATGAATCTCTCCAAAGAAAACCATGGGTGCTCGAAGCAGAAACGTCAAGCATATTGTTTCCCTGTGAGAATTGAGTTAGTTTTGGAAAGGAATACTATGTGATTATGAAAATTTTCAGGATGGAGAAAGGGTCATTGGGTTCCAAATCACCTATTCAGATGATTTGGAGAAACACCTGTACATCTCCAAAGACGACCATCTCTCAAAGAAGCAGTAGCGTCAGTCACATTGTATTCAAGGGAGAACTGAGTAATTTTTTGCAATGAATACTTCCTGCAAATCTTACATTTCAAGGTACAGAAAGGCTCATTTTATTCAAAAACGGCCTATACACCTCAGTTGTGGAAACGCATGTATGCCTCCAAAGGAAACCATCTATGTTAGCGGCTGCAGCATCCTGCACATTGATTCAAAGTGGGAGTTGAGTTAGTTTTTGAAATGAATGCCTCGTGCAATGTGGGGTTTACAAGGTAGGGATAGGTTCTCTTAGTTCTAAATATGCCTATTCAGCTGAGTCAAAGAAGCACATGTATCTCTCCAAAGGCAACCAACTGTTTAGAAGCAGGATCATCTGGAACATTGTTTCCAGTGACAATTGAGTTAGTTTCTGAAAGGAATACTTCCTGCAACTTAGGTGTTTCAGCGTGGAGATAGGATCATTTGGCTACAAATAGGCTTATTCAGCTAAGTTGAAGGAACACCTGTATCACTGCAAATAAAAAAAACTTTGTTAGAAACGGAAACATGTTGCATATTGTTTCCTTGTGACAGGCGATTTATTTTTGAAAGGAATACTTCCTGAAACATAGGAGTTTCAAGGAGGAGATATGCTCTGTTTGCTTCAAATAGGCCTATTCAGCTAAGTTGAAGAAACACATATATGTCTCCAAGAAAAACCATCTGTGCTGGAAGCATGAGCATCCAAAACATTGTTACCCTGTTGTAATTGTGTTCCATTTTGAAAGGAATACTTCCTGCAAATCATTGTTTTAAAGAGTCAGTTAGTCTCTGGATGACCCACCTAGGCCCCTTAAGCTATTTTGAAAAAACACGTGTATCCCTCTGTAGAAATCCATCTTTGTAAGAAGCACGAGTATATAGTGCCTTGTTGCGCAGAGAGAATTGAGTTAGTTTTTGCAAGGAATACTTATTGAAAATCATAGTTTTCAAGCTGGAGAAGGCTCCTTGTTTTCTAAATATGCTTATGAAGCTGAACCGAAGAAACACATATATCTGTATAAAGACAACCATGTGTGTTACAAGTATCGGCATCTAGAAAATTGTTTCCAAGTGAGAATTGAGTTACTGTTTGAAAGGAATACTTCTTGTAAATCATCGTTTCCTTGGTGGAGAAAGGCTCATTTTATTCCTAACGGGCTCTTAGTGTGGTAGATATGCATGTATCTCTCCCAGGAAACCATCTACGTTAGAGGCTGCAGCATCCTGCATTTTGATTCCCTGTGAGCATTGAATTATTTTTTGAAAAAATACATGTTGCAACATGGGATTTTCAAAATGGAGGTAGGCTCTGTTTGCTCCAAATCGGCCTGTTCAGCTAGGGTGAGGAAATACAGGTATGTATGAAAGGAAAACATCAGTGTTAGAAGCAGAAGTTTCAAGCACATTGTTTCCCGGGAATAATTGAGTTAGTTTTTGAAAGCAATGCTACCTGAAAATCATACTTTTCAAGGTGGAGAAAGGCTCTCTTTGTTCCAAATAGGCCTATTCAATTGAGTTGAAGAAACACATGTATCTCTCCAAAGACATCCATCTGTGTCAGAAGCAGGAGCATCTAGAGAATTATTTCCCTGTGAGAATTGAGCTAGTTTTTCAAGGAATCCTTCCTGCACCAAGGTGTCTCAAGATGGAGAAAGGCTGTGTTTGCTCCAAGTAAGCCTATTTGGCTTAGACAAAGAAACACATATATCTCTCCAAGACAACCATGTCTGTTAGAAGCAGAAGGATCTACAACACTCTTTTCCTGGGAGAATCGAGTAATTTTTGAAGCAAATACTTTCTGAACATCATAGATTTCTAGCTTGAGGCAGGGTCATGTTGTTCCAAGTAGGCCTTTTCAGGTTAGTTGAAGAAACACATATATCTCTCAAAGGAAATCCATCTATGTTTGAAGCATGAGCATTAAAAACATTGTTACCCTCTTTCAATTGTGTTACTTTTTGAAAGGAATAGTACGTGCAAATCATTGTTTTCAAGGGGAGATGGGCTCTGTGTGATCCAGATAGGCCTATTCAGCTAATTGGAAAGAATACGTGTATCCCTCAGTAGAAAACCATCCTTGTAAAAGCACGAGTATGCAGCTCCTTCTTGCTCAGTGCGAATGGAATTAGCTTTGGGAAGGAATACTTCCTGAAAATCATAGTTTTCAAGGTGGGCAGAGGCTCATTTTCTTCCAATTAGCCCTATAGAACTGAGCTGAAGAAACACATGTATCGGTCCAAAGACAACCAACTGTGTTAGAAATATTGTCATGTAGATCCTTGTTTCCTAGTGAGAATTGAGTTCGCTTTTGAAGCGAATAGTCCTGTAAACCATAGTTTTCAAAGTGGAGAAAAGCTTATATAATTCCTTATGGCCTATTCTGCTGAGTTGAAGAAACACATGTATCTCTCCTAAGGAAACCATTTATATGAAATGGTGCAGCATCCTGCACATTTAACTCTCCCCTGTGGGAGTTCAGTAAGTTTTTGAAAAGTGCATCTTGCAACATGGGTTTTTCAAGGTGGAGATTGGCTCTGTTTGCTCCAGATTGGCCTGTCCAGCTAAGGTGAGGAAACACATGTATCTGTCAAAAGAAAAGCATCAGTGTTAGAAACAGGAGCTTCAAGCTCCTTGTTTCCCTGTGACAATGGACTTAGTTTTTGAAAGAAATACTTCCTGAAAACAATAATTTTCAAAGTGTAGAAAGGATGATTTTTTTTTCCAGTTAGGCCTATTCATTTGAGTTGAAGAAACACATGTATCTCTCCAAAGACACCCATGTGTGTTAGAAGCAGGAGGATCTAGCCCATTATTTACCTGTGACAATTGTTAGTTTTTCACGGAAAACTTCTTTCAAATTAGTTGTTTCAAGGTGGACACAGGCTGTGCTTACTCCAAGTAGGCCAATTCAGCTGCGATGAGGAAACACATGTATAGCCCCAAGAAAAGCACCTGAGTTAGAAGCAGGAGGCTGTGGAACACTATTTCCCTGTGAGAATTGAGTTAATTTTTGAAAGGAATGCCTTCTGAAAATCATAGTTTTCATGGTGGAGAAAGGGTCATGTTGTTCCAAATAGGCCTGTGGAGCTGAATGGAAGAAACACATGTACTTCTCCACAGACAGCCATCTGTGGTAGAAGAAGGAGGATCTAGAGCATTGATTTCCTTGACAATTATAACAAGTTTTCAAGGAATACTTCCTGCAAATTAGGTGCTTCAAGGTGGAGAGAGCTTCTGCTTGCTCCAATTAGGTCTATTCAGCAAACTTGAAGGATCCCATATATCTCTGGGAGGATAACCCTCTGTCTAAAAGAGGAGCCTGTAGCACATTGGTGTCCAGTGAGAACTGACTTACTTTTTGAAAAGAACACTTCCTGAAAATCAAAGATTTCAAGGTGGAAATAGGCTCTGTTTGCTCCAAATCGGCCTGGTTTGCAAAGGTAAGGAAACAAATGAATCTCTCCAAAGAAAACCATGGGTGCTCGAAGCAGAAACGTCAAGCATATTGTTTCCCTGTGAGAATTGAGTTAGTTTTGGAAAGGAATACTATGTGATTATGAAAATTTTCAGGATGGAGAAAGGGTCATTGGGTTCCAAATCACCTATTCAGATGATTTGGAGAAACACCTGTACATCTCCAAAGACGACCATCTCTCAAAGAAGCAGTAGCGTCAGTCACATTGTATTCAAGGGAGAACTGAGTAATTTTTTGCAATGAATACTTCCTGCAAATCTTACATTTCAAGGTACAGAAAGGCTCATTTTATTCAAAAACGGCCTATACACCTCAGTTGTGGAAACGCATGTATGCCTCCAAAGGAAACCATCTATGTTAGGGCTGCAGCATCCTGCACATTGATTCAAAGTGGGAGTTGAGTTAGTTTTTGAAATGAATGCCTCGTGCAATGTGGGGTTTACAAGGTAGGGATAGGTTCTCTTAGTTCTAAATATGCCTATTCAGCTGAGTCAAAGAAGCACATGTATCTCTCCAAAGGCAACCAACTGTTTAGAAGCAGGATCATCTGGAACATTGTTTCCAGTGACAATTGAGTTAGTTTCTGAAAGGAATACTTCCTGCAACTTAGGTGTTTCAGCGTGGAGATAGGATCATTTGGCTACAAATAGGCTTATTCAGCTAAGTTGAAGGAACACCTGTATCACTGCAAATAAAAAAAACTTTGTTAGAAACGGAAACATGTTGCATATTGTTTCCTTGTGACAGGCGATTTATTTTTGAAAGGAATACTTCCTGAAACATAGGAGTTTCAAGGAGGAGATATGCTCTGTTTGCTTCAAATAGGCCTATTCAGCTAAGTTGAAGAAACACATATATGTCTCCAAGAAAAACCATCTGTGCTGGAAGCATGAGCATCCAAAACATTGTTACCCTGTTGTAATTGTGTTCAATTTTGAAAGGAATACTTCCTGCAAATCATTGTTTTAAAGAGTCAGTTAGTCTCTGGATGACCCACCTAGGCCCACTCAGCTATTTTGAAAAAACACGTGTATCCCTCTGTAGAAATCCATCTTTGTAAGAAGCACGAGTATATAGTGCCTTGTTGCGCAGAGAGAATTGAGTTAGTTTCTGCAAGGAATACTTATTGAAAATCATAGTTTTCAAGCTGGAGAAGGCTCCTTGTTTTCTAAATATGCTTATGAAGCTGAACCGAAGAAACACATATATCTGTATAAAGACAACCATGTGTGTTACAAGTATCGGCATCTAGAAAATTGTTTCCAAGTGAGAATTGAGTTACTGTTTGAAAGGAATACTTCTTGTAAATCATCGTTTCCTTGGTGGAGAAAGGCTCATTTTATTCCTAACGGGCTCTTAGTGTGGTAGATATGCATGTATCTCTCCCAGGAAACCATCTACGTTAGAGGCTGCAGCATCCTGCATATTGATTCCCTGTGAGCATTGAATTATTTTTTGAAAAAATACATGTTGCAACATGGGATTTTCAAAATGGAGGTAGGCTCTGTTTGCTCCAAATCGGCCTGTTCAGCTAGGGTGAGGAAATACAGGTATGTATGAAAGGAAAACATCAGTGTTAGAAGCAGAAGTTTCAAGCACATTGTTTCCCGGGAATAATTGAGTTAGTTTTTGAAAGCAATGCTACCTGAAAATCATACTTGTCAAGGTGGAGAAAGGCTCTCTTTGTTCCAAATAGGCCTATTCAATTGAGTTGAAGAAACACATGTATCTCTCCAAAGACATCCATCTGTGTCAGAAGCAGGAGCATCTAGAGAATTATTTCCCTGTGAGAATTGAGCTAGTTTTTCAAGGAATCCTTCCTGCACCAAGGTGTCTCAAGATGGAGAAAGGCTGTGTTTGCTCCAAGTAAGCCTATTTGGCTTAGACAAAGAAACACATATATCTCTCCAAGACAACCATGTCTGTTAGAAGCAGAAGGATCTACAACACTCTTTTCCTGGGAGAATCGAGTAATTTTTGAAGCAAATACTTTCTGAACATCATAGATTTCTAGCTTGAGGCAGGGTCATGTTGTTCCAAGTAGGCCTTTTCAGGTTAGTTGAAGAAACACATATATCTCTCAAAGGAAATCCATCTATGTTTGAAGCATGAGCATTAAAAACATTGTTACCCTCTTTCAATTGTGTTACTTTTTGAAAGGAATAGTACGTGCAAATCATTGTTTTCAAGGGGAGATGGGCTCTGTGTGATCCAGATAGGCCTATTCAGCTAATTGGAAAGAATACGTGTATCCCTCAGTAGAAAACCATCCTTGTAAAAGCACGAGTATGCAGCTCCTTCTTGCTCAGTGCGAATGGAATTAGCTTTGGGAAGGAATACTTCCTGAAAATCATAGTTTTCAAGGTGGGCAGAGGCTCATTTTCTTCCAATTAGCCCTATAGAACTGAGCTGAAGAAACACATGTATCGGTCCAAAGACAACCAACTGTGTTAGAAATATTGTCATGTAGATCCTTGTTTCCTAGTGAGAATTGAGTTCGCTTTTGAAGCGAATAGTCCTGTAAACCATAGTTTTCAAAGTGGAGAAAAGCTTATATAATTCCTTATGGCCTATTCTGCTGAGTTGAAGAAACACATGTATCTCTCCTAAGGAAACCATTTATATGAAATGGTGCAGCATCCTGCACATTTAACTCTCCCCTGTGGGAGTTCAGTAAGTTTTTGAAAAGTGCATCTTGCAACATGGGTTTTTCAAGGTGGAGATTGGCTCTGTTTGCTCCAGATTGGCCTGTCCAGCTAAGGTGAGGAAACACATGTATCTGTCAAAAGAAAAGCATCAGTGTTAGAAACAGGAGCTTCAAGCTCCTTGTTTCCCTGCGACAATGGACTTAGTTTTTGAAAGAAATACTTCCTGAAAACAATAATTTTCAAAGTGTAGAAAGGATGATTTTTTTTCCAGTTAGGCCTATTCATTTGAGTTGAAGAAACACATGTATCTCTCCAAAGACACCCATGTGTGTTAGAAGCAGGAGGATCTAGCCCATTATTTACCTGTGACAATTGTTAGTTTTTCACGGAAAACTTCTTTCAAATTAGTTGTTTCAAGGTGGACACAGGCTGTGCTTACTCCAAGTAGGCCAATTCAGCTGCGATGAGGAAACACATGTATAGCCCCAAGAAAAGCACCTGAGTTAGAAGCAGGAGGCTGTGGAACACTATTTCCCTGTGAGAATTGAGTTAATTTTTGAAAGGAATGCCTTCTGAAAATCATAGTTTTCATGGTGGAGAAAGGGTCATGTTGTTCCAAATAGGCCTGTGGAGCTGAATGGAAGAAACACATGTACTTCTCCACAGACAGCCATCTGTGGTAGAAGAAGGAGGATCTAGAGCATTGATTTCCTTGACAATTATAACAAGTTTTCAAGGAATACTTCCTGCAAATTAGGTGCTTCAAGGTGGAGAGAGCTTCTGCTTGCTCCAATTAGGTCTATTCAGCAAACTTGAAGGATCCCATATATCTCTGGGAGGATAACCCTCTGTCTAAAAGAGGAGCCTGTAGCACATTGGTGTCCAGTGAGAACTGACTTACTTTTTGAAAAGAACACTTCCTGAAAATCAAAGATTTCAAGGTGGAAATAGGCTCTGTTTGCTCCAAATCGGCCTGGTTTGCAAAGGTAAGGAAACAAATGAATCTCTCCAAAGAAAACCATGGGTGCTCGAAGCAGAAACGTCAAGCATATTGTTTCCCTGTGAGAATTGAGTTAGTTTTGGAAAGGAATACTATGTGATTATGAAAATTTTCAGGATGGAGAAAGGGTCATTGGGTTCCAAATCACCTATTCAGATGATTTGGAGAAACACCTGTACATCTCCAAAGACGACCATCTCTCAAAGAAGCAGTAGCGTCAGTCACATTGTATTCAAGGGAGAACTGAGTAATTTTTTGCAATGAATACTTCCTGCAAATCTTACATTTCAAGGTACAGAAAGGCTCATTTTATTCAAAAACGGCCTATACACCTCAGTTGTGGAAACGCATGTATGCCTCCAAAGGAAACCATCTATGTTAGCGGCTGCAGCATCCTGCACATTGATTCAAAGTGGGAGTTGAGTTAGTTTTTGAAATGAATGCCTCGTGCAATGTGGGGTTTACAAGGTAGGGATAGGTTCTCTTAGTTCTAAATATGCCTATTCAGCTGAGTCAAAGAAGCACATGTATCTCTCCAAAGGCAACCAACTGTTTAGAAGCAGGATCATCTGGAACATTGTTTCCAGTGACAATTGAGTTAGTTTCTGAAAGGAATACTTCCTGCAACTTAGGTGTTTCAGCGTGGAGATAGGATCATTTGGCTACAAATAGGCTTATTCAGCTAAGTTGAAGGAACACCTGTATCACTGCAAATAAAAAAAACTTTGTTAGAAACGGAAACATGTTGCATATTGTTTCCTTGTGACAGGCGATTTATTTTTGAAAGGAATACTTCCTGAAACATAGGAGTTTCAAGGAGGAGATATGCTCTGTTTGCTTCAAATAGGCCTATTCAGCTAAGTTGAAGAAACACATATATGTCTCCAAGAAAAACCATCTGTGCTGGAAGCATGAGCATCCAAAACATTGTTACCCTGTTGTAATTGTGTTCAATTTTGAAAGGAATACTTCCTGCAAATCATTGTTTTAAAGAGTCAGTTAGTCTCTGGATGACCCACCTAGGCCCACTCAGCTATTTTGAAAAAACACGTGTATCCCTCTGTAGAAATCCATCTTTGTAAGAAGCACGAGTATATAGTGCCTTGTTGCGCAGAGAGAATTGAGTTAGTTTCTGCAAGGAATACTTATTGAAAATCATAGTTTTCAAGCTGGAGAAGGCTCCTTGTTTTCTAAATATGCTTATGAAGCTGAACCGAAGAAACACATATATCTGTATAAAGACAACCATGTGTGTTACAAGTATCGGCATCTAGAAAATTGTTTCCAAGTGAGAATTGAGTTACTGTTTGAAAGGAATACTTCTTGTAAATCATCGTTTCCTTGGTGGAGAAAGGCTCATTTTATTCCTAACGGGCTCTTAGTGTGGTAGATATGCATGTATCTCTCCCAGGAAACCATCTACGTTAGAGGCTGCAGCATCCTGCATATTGATTCCCTGTGAGCATTGAATTATTTTTTGAAAAAATACATGTTGCAACATGGGATTTTCAAAATGGAGGTAGGCTCTGTTTGCTCCAAATCGGCCTGTTCAGCTAGGGTGAGGAAATACAGGTATGTATGAAAGGAAAACATCAGTGTTAGAAGCAGAAGTTTCAAGCACATTGTTTCCCGGGAATAATTGAGTTAGTTTTTGAAAGCAATGCTACCTGAAAATCATACTTGTCAAGGTGGAGAAAGGCTCTCTTTGTTCCAAATAGGCCTATTCAATTGAGTTGAAGAAACACATGTATCTCTCCAAAGACATCCATCTGTGTCAGAAGCAGGAGCATCTAGAGAATTATTTCCCTGTGAGAATTGAGCTAGTTTTTCAAGGAATCCTTCCTGCACCAAGGTGTCTCAAGATGGAGAAAGGCTGTGTTTGCTCCAAGTAAGCCTATTTGGCTTAGACAAAGAAACACATATATCTCTCCAAGACAACCATGTCTGTTAGAAGCAGAAGGATCTACAACACTCTTTTCCTGGGAGAATCGAGTAATTTTTGAAGCAAATACTTTCTGAACATCATAGATTTCTAGCTTGAGGCAGGGTCATGTTGTTCCAAGTAGGCCTTTTCAGGTTAGTTGAAGAAACACATATATCTCTCAAAGGAAATCCATCTATGTTTGAAGCATGAGCATTAAAAACATTGTTACCCTCTTTCAATTGTGTTACTTTTTGAAAGGAATAGTACGTGCAAATCATTGTTTTCAAGGGGAGATGGGCTCTGTGTGATCCAGATAGGCCTATTCAGCTAATTGGAAAGAATACGTGTATCCCTCAGTAGAAAACCATCCTTGTAAAAGCACGAGTATGCAGCTCCTTCTTGCTCAGTGCGAATGGAATTAGCTTTGGGAAGGAATACTTCCTGAAAATCATAGTTTTCAAGGTGGGCAGAGGCTCATTTTCTTCCAATTAGCCCTATAGAACTGAGCTGAAGAAACACATGTATCGGTCCAAAGACAACCAACTGTGTTAGAAATATTGTCATGTAGATCCTTGTTTCCTAGTGAGAATTGAGTTCGCTTTTGAAGCGAATAGTCCTGTAAACCATAGTTTTCAAAGTGGAGAAAAGCTTATATAATTCCTTATGGCCTATTCTGCTGAGTTGAAGAAACACATGTATCTCTCCTAAGGAAACCATTTATATGAAATGGTGCAGCATCCTGCACATTTAACTCTCCCCTGTGGGAGTTCAGTAAGTTTTTGAAAAGTGCATCTTGCAACATGGGTTTTTCAAGGTGGAGATTGGCTCTGTTTGCTCCAGATTGGCCTGTCCAGCTAAGGTGAGGAAACACATGTATCTGTCAAAAGAAAAGCATCAGTGTTAGAAACAGGAGCTTCAAGCTCCTTGTTTCCCTGCGACAATGGACTTAGTTTTTGAAAGAAATACTTCCTGAAAACAATAATTTTCAAAGTGTAGAAAGGATGATTTTTTTTCCAGTTAGGCCTATTCATTTGAGTTGAAGAAACACATGTATCTCTCCAAAGACACCCATGTGTGTTAGAAGCAGGAGGATCTAGCCCATTATTTACCTGTGACAATTGTTAGTTTTTCACGGAAAACTTCTTTCAAATTAGTTGTTTCAAGGTGGACACAGGCTGTGCTTACTCCAAGTAGGCCAATTCAGCTGCGATGAGGAAACACATGTATAGCCCCAAGAAAAGCACCTGAGTTAGAAGCAGGAGGCTGTGGAACACTATTTCCCTGTGAGAATTGAGTTAATTTTTGAAAGGAATGCCTTCTGAAAATCATAGTTTTCATGGTGGAGAAAGGGTCATGTTGTTCCAAATAGGCCTGTGGAGCTGAATGGAAGAAACACATGTACTTCTCCACAGACAGCCATCTGTGGTAGAAGAAGGAGGATCTAGAGCATTGATTTCCTTGACAATTATAACAAGTTTTCAAGGAATACTTCCTGCAAATTAGGTGCTTCAAGGTGGAGAGAGCTTCTGCTTGCTCCAATTAGGTCTATTCAGCAAACTTGAAGGATCCCATATATCTCTGGGAGGATAACCCTCTGTCTAAAAGAGGAGCCTGTAGCACATTGGTGTCCAGTGAGAACTGACTTACTTTTTGAAAAGAACACTTCCTGAAAATCAAAGATTTCAAGGTGGAAATAGGCTCTGTTTGCTCCAAATCGGCCTGGTTTGCAAAGGTAAGGAAACAAATGAATCTCTCCAAAGAAAACCATGGGTGCTCGAAGCAGAAACGTCAAGCATATTGTTTCCCTGTGAGAATTGAGTTAGTTTTGGAAAGGAATACTATGTGATTATGAAAATTTTCAGGATGGAGAAAGGGTCATTGGGTTCCAAATCACCTATTCAGATGATTTGGAGAAACACCTGTACATCTCCAAAGACGACCATCTCTCAAAGAAGCAGTAGCGTCAGTCACATTGTATTCAAGGGAGAACTGAGTAATTTTTTGCAATGAATACTTCCTGCAAATCTTACATTTCAAGGTACAGAAAGGCTCATTTTATTCAAAAACGGCCTATACACCTCAGTTGTGGAAACGCATGTATGCCTCCAAAGGAAACCATCTATGTTAGCGGCTGCAGCATCCTGCACATTGATTCAAAGTGGGAGTTGAGTTAGTTTTTGAAATGAATGCCTCGTGCAATGTGGGGTTTACAAGGTAGGGATAGGTTCTCTTAGTTCTAAATATGCCTATTCAGCTGAGTCAAAGAAGCACATGTATCTCTCCAAAGGCAACCAACTGTTTAGAAGCAGGATCATCTGGAACATTGTTTCCAGTGACAATTGAGTTAGTTTCTGAAAGGAATACTTCCTGCAACTTAGGTGTTTCAGCGTGGAGATAGGATCATTTGGCTACAAATAGGCTTATTCAGCTAAGTTGAAGGAACACCTGTATCACTGCAAATAAAAAAAACTTTGTTAGAAACGGAAACATGTTGCATATTGTTTCCTTGTGACAGGCGATTTATTTTTGAAAGGAATACTTCCTGAAACATAGGAGTTTCAAGGAGGAGATATGCTCTGTTTGCTTCAAATAGGCCTATTCAGCTAAGTTGAAGAAACACATATATGTCTCCAAGAAAAACCATCTGTGCTGGAAGCATGAGCATCCAAAACATTGTTACCCTGTTGTAATTGTGTTCAATTTTGAAAGGAATACTTCCTGCAAATCATTGTTTTAAAGAGTCAGTTAGTCTCTGGATGACCCACCTAGGCCCACTCAGCTATTTTGAAAAAACACGTGTATCCCTCTGTAGAAATCCATCTTTGTAAGAAGCACGAGTATATAGTGCCTTGTTGCGCAGAGAGAATTGAGTTAGTTTCTGCAAGGAATACTTATTGAAAATCATAGTTTTCAAGCTGGAGAAGGCTCCTTGTTTTCTAAATATGCTTATGAAGCTGAACCGAAGAAACACATATATCTGTATAAAGACAACCATGTGTGTTACAAGTATCGGCATCTAGAAAATTGTTTCCAAGTGAGAATTGAGTTACTGTTTGAAAGGAATACTTCTTGTAAATCATCGTTTCCTTGGTGGAGAAAGGCTCATTTTATTCCTAACGGGCTCTTAGTGTGGTAGATATGCATGTATCTCTCCCAGGAAACCATCTACGTTAGAGGCTGCAGCATCCTGCATATTGATTCCCTGTGAGCATTGAATTATTTTTTGAAAAAAGACATGTTGCAACATGGGATTTTCAAAATGGAGGTAGGCTCTGTTTGCTCCAAATCGGCCTGTTCAGCTAGGGTGAGGAAATACAGGTATGTATGAAAGGAAAACATCAGTGTTAGAAGCAGAAGTTTCAAGCACATTGTTTCCCGGGAATAATTGAGTTAGTTTTTGAAAGCAATGCTACCTGAAAATCATACTTGTCAAGGTGGAGAAAGGCTCTCTTTGTTCCAAATAGGCCTATTCAATTGAGTTGAAGAAACACATGTATCTCTCCAAAGACATCCATCTGTGTCAGAAGCAGGAGCATCTAGAGAATTATTTCCCTGTGAGAATTGAGCTAGTTTTTCAAGGAATCCTTCCTGCACCAAGGTGTCTCAAGATGGAGAAAGGCTGTGTTTGCTCCAAGTAAGCCTATTTGGCTTAGACAAAGAAACACATATATCTCTCCAAGACAACCATGTCTGTTAGAAGCAGAAGGATCTACAACACTCTTTTCCTGGGAGAATCGAGTAATTTTTGAAGCAAATACTTTCTGAACATCATAGATTTCTAGCTTGAGGCAGGGTCATGTTGTTCCAAGTAGGCCTTTTCAGGTTAGTTGAAGAAACACATATATCTCTCAAAGGAAATCCATCTATGTTTGAAGCATGAGCATTAAAAACATTGTTACCCTCTTTCAATTGTGTTACTTTTTGAAAGGAATAGTACGTGCAAATCATTGTTTTCAAGGGGAGATGGGCTCTGTGTGATCCAGATAGGCCTATTCAGCTAATTGGAAAGAATACGTGTATCCCTCAGTAGAAAACCATCCTTGTAAAAGCACGAGTATGCAGCTCCTTCTTGCTCAGTGCGAATGGAATTAGCTTTGGGAAGGAATACTTCCTGAAAATCATAGTTTTCAAGGTGGGCAGAGGCTCATTTTCTTCCAATTAGCCCTATAGAACTGAGCTGAAGAAACACATGTATCGGTCCAAAGACAACCAACTGTGTTAGAAATATTGTCATGTAGATCCTTGTTTCCTAGTGAGAATTGAGTTCGCTTTTGAAGCGAATAGTCCTGTAAACCATAGTTTTCAAAGTGGAGAAAAGCTTATATAATTCCTTATGGCCTATTCTGCTGAGTTGAAGAAACACATGTATCTCTCCTAAGGAAACCATTTATATGAAATGGTGCAGCATCCTGCACATTTAACTCTCCCCTGTGGGAGTTCAGTAAGTTTTTGAAAAGTGCATCTTGCAACATGGGTTTTTCAAGGTGGAGATTGGCTCTGTTTGCTCCAGATTGGCCTGTCCAGCTAAGGTGAGGAAACACATGTATCTGTCAAAAGAAAAGCATCAGTGTTAGAAACAGGAGCTTCAAGCTCCTTGTTTCCCTGTGACAATGGACTTAGTTTTTGAAAGAAATACTTCCTGAAAACAATAATTTTCAAAGTGTAGAAAGGATGATTTTTTTTTCCAGTTAGGCCTATTCATTTGAGTTGAAGAAACACATGTATCTCTCCAAAGACACCCATGTGTGTTAGAAGCAGGAGGATCTAGCCCATTATTTACCTGTGACAATTGTTAGTTTTTCACGGAAAACTTCTTTCAAATTAGTTGTTTCAAGGTGGACACAGGCTGTGCTTACTCCAAGTAGGCCAATTCAGCTGCGATGAGGAAACACATGTATAGCCCCAAGAAAAGCACCTGAGTTAGAAGCAGGAGGCTGTGGAACACTATTTCCCTGTGAGAATTGAGTTAATTTTTGAAAGGAATGCCTTCTGAAAATCATAGTTTTCATGGTGGAGAAAGGGTCATGTTGTTCCAAATAGGCCTGTGGAGCTGAATGGAAGAAACACATGTACTTCTCCACAGACAGCCATCTGTGGTAGAAGAAGGAGGATCTAGAGCATTGATTTCCTTGACAATTATAACAAGTTTTCAAGGAATACTTCCTGCAAATTAGGTGCTTCAAGGTGGAGAGAGCTTCTGCTTGCTCCAATTAGGTCTATTCAGCAAACTTGAAGGATCCCATATATCTCTGGGAGGATAACCCTCTGTCTAAAAGAGGAGCCTGTAGCACATTGGTGTCCAGTGAGAACTGACTTACTTTTTGAAAAGAACACTTCCTGAAAATCAAAGATTTCAAGGTGGAAATAGGCTCTGTTTGCTCCAAATCGGCCTGGTTTGCAAAGGTAAGGAAACAAATGAATCTCTCCAAAGAAAACCATGGGTGCTCGAAGCAGAAACGTCAAGCATATTGTTTCCCTGTGAGAATTGAGTTAGTTTTGGAAAGGAATACTATGTGATTATGAAAATTTTCAGGATGGAGAAAGGGTCATTGGGTTCCAAATCACCTATTCAGATGATTTGGAGAAACACCTGTACATCTCCAAAGACGACCATCTCTAAAAGAAGCAGTAGCGTCAGTCACATTGTATTCAAGGGAGAACTGAGTAATTTTTTGCAATGAATACTTCCTGCAAATCTTACATTTCAAGGTACAGAAAGGCTCATTTTATTCAAAAACGGCCTATACACCTCAGTTGTGGAAACGCATGTATGCCTCCAAAGGAAACCATCTATGTTAGCGGCTGCAGCATCCTGCACATTGATTCAAAGTGGGAGTTGAGTTAGTTTTTGAAATGAATGCCTCGTGCAATGTGGGGTTTACAAGGTAGGGATAGGTTCTCTTAGTTCTAAATATGCCTATTCAGCTGAGTCAAAGAAGCACATGTATCTCTCCAAAGGCAACCAACTGTTTAGAAGCAGGATCATCTGGAACATTGTTTCCAGTGACAATTGAGTTAGTTTCTGAAAGGAATACTTCCTGCAACTTAGGTGTTTCAGCGTGGAGATAGGATCATTTGGCTACAAATAGGCTTATTCAGCTAAGTTGAAGGAACACCTGTATCACTGCAAATAAAAAAAACTTTGTTAGAAACGGAAACATGTTGCATATTGTTTCCTTGTGACAGGCGATTTATTTTTGAAAGGAATACTTCCTGAAACATAGGAGTTTCAAGGAGGAGATATGCTCTGTTTGCTTCAAATAGGCCTATTCAGCTAAGTTGAAGAAACACATATATGTCTCCAAGAAAAACCATCTGTGCTGGAAGCATGAGCATCCAAAACATTGTTACCCTGTTGTAATTGTGTTCAATTTTGAAAGGAATACTTCCTGCAAATCATTGTTTTAAAGAGTCAGTTAGTCTCTGGATGACCCACCTAGGCCCACTCAGCTATTTTGAAAAAACACGTGTATCCCTCTGTAGAAATCCATCTTTGTAAGAAGCACGAGTATATAGTGCCTTGTTGCGCAGAGAGAATTGAGTTAGTTTCTGCAAGGAATACTTATTGAAAATCATAGTTTTCAAGCTGGAGAAGGCTCCTTGTTTTCTAAATATGCTTATGAAGCTGAACCGAAGAAACACATATATCTGTATAAAGACAACCATGTGTGTTACAAGTATCGGCATCTAGAAAATTGTTTCCAAGTGAGAATTGAGTTACTGTTTGAAAGGAATACTTCTTGTAAATCATCGTTTCCTTGGTGGAGAAAGGCTCATTTTATTCCTAACGGGCTCTTAGTGTGGTAGATATGCATGTATCTCTCCCAGGAAACCATCTACGTTAGAGGCTGCAGCATCCTGCATATTGATTCCCTGTGAGCATTGAATTATTTTTTGAAAAAAGACATGTTGCAACATGGGATTTTCAAAATGGAGGTAGGCTCTGTTTGCTCCAAATCGGCCTGTTCAGCTAGGGTGAGGAAATACAGGTATGTATGAAAGGAAAACATCAGTGTTAGAAGCAGAAGTTTCAAGCACATTGTTTCCCGGGAATAATTGAGTTAGTTTTTGAAAGCAATGCTACCTGAAAATCATACTTGTCAAGGTGGAGAAAGGGTCTCTTTGTTCCAAATAGGCCTATTCAATTGAGTTGAAGAAACACATGTATCTCTCCAAAGACATCCATCTGTGTCAGAAGCAGGAGCATCTAGAGAATTATTTCCCTGTGAGAATTGAGCTAGTTTTTCAAGGAATCCTTCCTGCACCAAGGTGTCTCAAGATGGAGAAAGGCTGTGTTTGCTCCAAGTAAGCCTATTTGGCTTAGATAAAGAAACACATATATCTCTCCAAGACAACCATGTCTGTTAGAAGCAGAAGGATCTACAACACTCTTTTCCTGGGAGAATCGAGTAATTTTTGAAGCAAATACTTTCTGAACATCATAGATTTCTAGCTTGAGGCAGGGTCATGTTGTTCCAAGTAGGCCTTTTCAGGTTAGTTGAAGAAACACATATATCTCTCAAAGGAAATCCATCTATGTTTGAAGCATGAGCATTAAAAACATTGTTACCCTCTTTCAATTGTGTTACTTTTTGAAAGGAATAGTACGTGCAAAGCATTGTTTTCAAGGGGAGATGGGCTCTGGGTGATCCAGATAGGCCTATTCAGCTAATTGGAAAGAATACGTGTATCCCTCAGTAGAAAACCATCCTTGTAAAAGCACGAGTATGCAGCTCCTTCTTGCTCAGTGCGAATGGAATTAGCTTTGGGAAGGAATACTTCCTGAAAATCATAGTTTTCAAGGTGGGCAGAGGCTCATTTTCTTCCAATTAGCCCTATAGAACTGAGCTGAAGAAACACATGTATCGGTCCAAAGACAACCAACTGTGTTAGAAATATTGTCATGTAGATCCTTGTTTCCTAGTGAGAATTGAGTTCGCTTTTGAAGCGAATAGTCCTGTAAACCATAGTTTTCAAAGTGGAGAAAAGCTTATATAATTCCTTATGGCCTATTCTGCTGAGTTGAAGAAACACATGTATCTCTCCTAAGGAAACCATTTATATGAAATGGTGCAGCATCCTGCACATTTAACTCTCCCCTGTGGGAGTTCAGTAAGTTTTAGAAAAGTGCATCTTGGAACATGGGTTTTTCAAGGTGGAGATTGGCTCTGTTTGCTCCAGATTGGCCTGTCCAGCTAAGGTGAGGAAACACATGTATCTGTCAAAAGAAAAGCATCAGTGTTAGAAACAGGAGCTTCAAGCTCCTTGTTTCCCTGTGACAATGGACTTAGTTTTTGAAAGAAATACTTCCTGAAAACAATAATTTTCAAAGTGTAGAAAGGATGATTTTTTTTTCCAGTTAGGCCTATTCATTTGAGTTGAAGAAACACATGTATCTCTCCAAAGACACCCATGTGTGTTAGAAGCAGGAGGATCTAGCCCATTATTTACCTGTGACAATTGTTAGTTTTTCACGGAAAACTTCTTTCAAATTAGTTGTTTCAAGGTGGACACAGGCTGTGCTTACTCCAAGTAGGCCAATTCAGCTGCGATGAGGAAACACATGTATAGCCCCAAGAAAAGCACCTGAGTTAGAAGCAGGAGGCTGTGGAACACTATTTCCCTGTGAGAATTGAGTTAATTTTTGAAAGGAATGCCTTCTGAAAATCATAGTTTTCATGGTGGAGAAAGGGTCATGTTGTTCCAAATAGGCCTGTGGAGCTGAATGGAAGAAACACATGTACTTCTCCACAGACAGCCATCTGTGGTAGAAGAAGGAGGATCTAGAGCATTGATTTCCTTGACAATTATAACAAGTTTTCAAGGAATACTTCCTGCAAATTAGGTGCTTCAAGGTGGAGAGAGCTTCTGCTTGCTCCAATTAGGTCTATTCAGCAAACTTGAAGGATCCCATATATCTCTGGGAGGATAACCCTCTGTCTAAAAGAGGAGCCTGTAGCACATTGGTGTCCAGTGAGAACTGACTTACTTTTTGAAAAGAACACTTCCTGAAAATCAAAGATTTCAAGGTGGAAATAGGCTCTGTTTGCTCCAAATCGGCCTGGTTTGCAAAGGTAAGGAAACAAATGAATCTCTCCAAAGAAAACCATGGGTGCTCGAAGCAGAAACGTCAAGCATATTGTTTCCCTGTGAGAATTGAGTTAGTTTTGGAAAGGAATACTATGTGATTATGAAAATTTTCAGGATGGAGAAAGGGTCATTGGGTTCCAAATCACCTATTCAGATGATTTGGAGAAACACCTGTACATCTCCAAAGACGACCATCTCTCAAAGAAGCAGTAGCGTCAGTCACATTGTATTCAAGGGAGAACTGAGTAATTTTTTGCAATGAATACTTCCTGCAAATCTTACATTTCAAGGTACAGAAAGGCTCATTTTATTCAAAAACGGCCTATACACCTCAGTTGTGGAAACGCATGTATGCCTCCAAAGGAAACCATCTATGTTAGCGGCTGCAGCATCCTGCACATTGATTCAAAGTGGGAGTTGAGTTAGTTTTTGAAATGAATGCCTCGTGCAATGTGGGGTTTACAAGGTAGGGATAGGTTCTCTTAGTTCTAAATATGCCTATTCAGCTGAGTCAAAGAAGCACATGTATCTCTCCAAAGGCAACCAACTGTTTAGAAGCAGGATCATCTGGAACATTGTTTCCAGTGACAATTGAGTTAGTTTCTGAAAGGAATACTTCCTGCAACTTAGGTGTTTCAGCGTGGAGATAGGATCATTTGGCTACAAATAGGCTTATTCAGCTAAGTTGAAGGAACACCTGTATCACTGCAAATAAAAAAAACTTTGTTAGAAACGGAAACATGTTGCATATTGTTTCCTTGTGACAGGCGATTTATTTTTGAAAGGAATACTTCCTGAAACATAGGAGTTTCAAGGAGGAGATATGCTCTGTTTGCTTCAAATAGGCCTATTCAGCTAAGTTGAAGAAACACATATATGTCTCCAAGAAAAACCATCTGTGCTGGAAGCATGAGCATCCAAAACATTGTTACCCTGTTGTAATTGTGTTCAATTTTGAAAGGAATACTTCCTGCAAATCATTGTTTTAAAGAGTCAGTTAGTCTCTGGATGACCCACCTAGGCCCACTCAGCTATTTTGAAAAAACACGTGTATCCCTCTGTAGAAATCCATCTTTGTAAGAAGCACGAGTATATAGTGCCTTGTTGCGCAGAGAGAATTGAGTTAGTTTCTGCAAGGAATACTTATTGAAAATCATAGTTTTCAAGCTGGAGAAGGCTCCTTGTTTTCTAAATATGCTTATGAAGCTGAACCGAAGAAACACATATATCTGTATAAAGACAACCATGTGTGTTACAAGTATCGGCATCTAGAAAATTGTTTCCAAGTGAGAATTGAGTTACTGTTTGAAAGGAATACTTCTTGTAAATCATCGTTTCCTTGGTGGAGAAAGGCTCATTTTATTCCTAACGGGCTCTTAGTGTGGTAGATATGCATGTATCTCTCCCAGGAAACCATCTACGTTAGAGGCTGCAGCATCCTGCATATTGATTCCCTGTGAGCATTGAATTATTTTTTGAAAAAAGACATGTTGCAACATGGGATTTTCAAAATGGAGGTAGGCTCTGTTTGCTCCAAATCGGCCTGTTCAGCTAGGGTGAGGAAATACAGGTATGTATGAAAGGAAAACATCAGTGTTAGAAGCAGAAGTTTCAAGCACATTGTTTCCCGGGAATAATTGAGTTAGTTTTTGAAAGCAATGCTACCTGAAAATCATACTTGTCAAGGTGGAGAAAGGGTCTCTTTGTTCCAAATAGGCCTATTCAATTGAGTTGAAGAAACACATGTATCTCTCCAAAGACATCCATCTGTGTCAGAAGCAGGAGCATCTAGAGAATTATTTCCCTGTGAGAATTGAGCTAGTTTTTCAAGGAATCCTTCCTGCACCAAGGTGTCTCAAGATGGAGAAAGGCTGTGTTTGCTCCAAGTAAGCCTATTTGGCTTAGACAAAGAAACACATATATCTCTCCAAGACAACCATGTCTGTTAGAAGCAGAAGGATCTACAACACTCTTTTCCTGGGAGAATCGAGTAATTTTTGAAGCAAATACTTTCTGAACATCATAGATTTCTAGCTTGAGGCAGGGTCATGTTGTTCCAAGTAGGCCTTTTCAGGTTAGTTGAAGAAACACATATATCTCTCAAAGGAAATCCATCTATGTTTGAAGCATGAGCATTAAAAACATTGTTACCCTCTTTCAATTGTGTTACTTTTTGAAAGGAATAGTACGTGCAAATCATTGTTTTCAAGGGGAGATGGGCTCTGTGTGATCCAGATAGGCCTATTCAGCTAATTGGAAAGAATACGTGTATCCCTCAGTAGAAAACCATCCTTGTAAAAGCACGAGTATGCAGCTCCTTCTTGCTCAGTGCGAATGGAATTAGCTTTGGGAAGGAATACTTCCTGAAAATCATAGTTTTCAAGGTGGGCAGAGGCTCATTTTCTTCCAATTAGCCCTATAGAACTGAGCTGAAGAAACACATGTATCGGTCCAAAGACAACCAACTGTGTTAGAAATATTGTCATGTAGATCCTTGTTTCCTAGTGAGAATTGAGTTCGCTTTTGAAGCGAATAGTCCTGTAAACCATAGTTTTCAAAGTGGAGAAAAGCTTATATAATTCCTTATGGCCTATTCTGCTGAGTTGAAGAAACACATGTATCTCTCCTAAGGAAACCATTTATATGAAATGGTGCAGCATCCTGCACATTTAACTCTCCCCTGTGGGAGTTCAGTAAGTTTTTGAAAAGTGCATCTTGCAACATGGGTTTTTCAAGGTGGAGATTGGCTCTGTTTGCTCCAGATTGGCCTGTCCAGCTAAGGTGAGGAAACACATGTATCTGTCAAAAGAAAAGCATCAGTGTTAGAAACAGGAGCTTCAAGCTCCTTGTTTCCCTGTGACAATGGACTTAGTTTTTGAAAGAAATACTTCCTGAAAACAATAATTTTCAAAGTGTAGAAAGGATGATTTTTTTTTCCAGTTAGGCCTATTCATTTGAGTTGAAGAAACACATGTATCTCTCCAAAGACACCCATGTGTGTTAGAAGCAGGAGGATCTAGCCCATTATTTACCTGTGACAATTGTTAGTTTTTCACGGAAAACTTCTTTCAAATTAGTTGTTTCAAGGTGGACACAGGCTGTGCTTACTCCAAGTAGGCCAATTCAGCTGCGATGAGGAAACACATGTATAGCCCCAAGAAAAGCACCTGAGTTAGAAGCAGGAGGCTGTGGAACACTATTTCCCTGTGAGAATTGAGTTAATTTTTGAAAGGAATGCCTTCTGAAAATCATAGTTTTCATGGTGGAGAAAGGGTCATGTTGTTCCAAATAGGCCTGTGGAGCTGAATGGAAGAAACACATGTACTTCTCCACAGACAGCCATCTGTGGTAGAAGAAGGAGGATCTAGAGCATTGATTTCCTTGACAATTATAACAAGTTTTCAAGGAATACTTCCTGCAAATTAGGTGCTTCAAGGTGGAGAGAGCTTCTGCTTGCTCCAATTAGGTCTATTCAGCAAACTTGAAGGATCCCATATATCTCTGGGAGGATAACCCTCTGTCTAAAAGAGGAGCCTGTAGCACATTGGTGTCCAGTGAGAACTGACTTACTTTTTGAAAAGAACACTTCCTGAAAATCAAAGATTTCAAGGTGGAAATAGGCTCTGTTTGCTCCAAATCGGCCTGGTTTGCAAAGGTAAGGAAACAAATGAATCTCTCCAAAGAAAACCATGGGTGCTCGAAGCAGAAACGTCAAGCATATTGTTTCCCTGTGAGAATTGAGTTAGTTTTGGAAAGGAATACTATGTGATTATGAAAATTTTCAGGATGGAGAAAGGGTCATTGGGTTCCAAATCACCTATTCAGATGATTTGGAGAAACACCTGTACATCTCCAAAGACGACCATCTCTCAAAGAAGCAGTAGCGTCAGTCACATTGTATTCAAGGGAGAACTGAGTAATTTTTTGCAATGAATACTTCCTGCAAATCTTACATTTCAAGGTACAGAAAGGCTCATTTTATTCAAAAACGGCCTATACACCTCAGTTGTGGAAACGCATGTATGCCTCCAAAGGAAACCATCTATGTTAGCGGCTGCAGCATCCTGCACATTGATTCAAAGTGGGAGTTGAGTTAGTTTTTGAAATGAATGCCTCGTGCAATGTGGGGTTTACAAGGTAGGGATAGGTTCTCTTAGTTCTAAATATGCCTATTCAGCTGAGTCAAAGAAGCACATGTATCTCTCCAAAGGCAACCAACTGTTTAGAAGCAGGATCATCTGGAACATTGTTTCCAGTGACAATTGAGTTAGTTTCTGAAAGGAATACTTCCTGCAACTTAGGTGTTTCAGCGTGGAGATAGGATCATTTGGCTACAAATAGGCTTATTCAGCTAAGTTGAAGGAACACCTGTATCACTGCAAATAAAAAAAACTTTGTTAGAAACGGAAACATGTTGCATATTGTTTCCTTGTGACAGGCGATTTATTTTTGAAAGGAATACTTCCTGAAACATAGGAGTTTCAAGGAGGAGATATGCTCTGTTTGCTTCAAATAGGCCTATTCAGCTAAGTTGAAGAAACACATATATGTCTCCAAGAAAAACCATCTGTGCTGGAAGCATGAGCATCCAAAACATTGTTACCCTGTTGTAATTGTGTTCAATTTTGAAAGGAATACTTCCTGCAAATCATTGTTTTAAAGAGTCAGTTAGTCTCTGGATGACCCACCTAGGCCCACTCAGCTATTTTGAAAAAACACGTGTATCCCTCTGTAGAAATCCATCTTTGTAAGAAGCACGAGTATATAGTGCCTTGTTGCGCAGAGAGAATTGAGTTAGTTTCTGCAAGGAATACTTATTGAAAATCATAGTTTTCAAGCTGGAGAAGGCTCCTTGTTTTCTAAATATGCTTATGAAGCTGAACCGAAGAAACACATATATCTATATAAAGACAACCATGTGTGTTACAAGTATCGGCATCTAGAAAATTGTTTCCAAGTGAGAATTGAGTTACTGTTTGAAAGGAATACTTCTTGTAAATCATCGTTTCCTTGGTGGAGAAAGGCTCATTTTATTCCTAACGGGCTCTTAGTGTGGTAGATATGCATGTATCTCTCCCAGGAAACCATCTACGTTAGAGGCTGCAGCATCCTGCATATTGATTCCCTGTGAGCATTGAATTATTTTTTGAAAAAAGACATGTTGCAACATGGGATTTTCAAAATGGAGGTAGGCTCTGTTTGCTCCAAATCGGCCTGTTCAGCTAGGGTGAGGAAATACAGGTATGTATGAAAGGAAAACATCAGTGTTAGAAGCAGAAGTTTCAAGCACATTGTTTCCCGGGAATAATTGAGTTAGTTTTTGAAAGCAATGCTACCTGAATATCATACTTGTCAAGGTGGAGAAAGGGTCTCTTTGTTCCAAATAGGCCTATTCAATTGAGTTGAAGAAACACATGTATCTCTCCAAAGACATCCATCTGTGTCAGAAGCAGGAGCATCTAGAGAATTATTTCCCTGTGAGAATTGAGCTAGTTTTTCAAGGAATCCTTCCTGCACCAAGGTGTCTCAAGATGGAGAAAGGCTGTGTTTGCTCCAAGTAAGCCTATTTGGCTTAGATAAAGAAACACATATATCTCTCCAAGACAACCATGTCTGTTAGAAGCAGAAGGATCTACAACACTCTTTTCCTGGGAGAATCGAGTAATTTTTGAAGCAAATACTTTCTGAACATCATAGATTTCTAGCTTGAGGCAGGGTCATGTTGTTCCAAGTAGGCCTTTTCAGGTTAGTTGAAGAAACACATATATCTCTCAAAGGAAATCCATCTATGTTTGAAGCATGAGCATTAAAAACATTGTTACCCTCTTTCAATTGTGTTACTTTTTGAAAGGAATAGTACGTGCAAAGCATTGTTTTCAAGGGGAGATGGGCTCTGGGTGATCCAGATAGGCCTATTCAGCTAATTGGAAAGAATACGTGTATCCCTCAGTAGAAAACCATCCTTGTAAAAGCACGAGTATGCAGCTCCTTCTTGCTCAGTGCGAATGGAATTAGCTTTGGGAAGGAATACTTCCTGAAAATCATAGTTTTCAAGGTGGGCAGAGGCTCATTTTCTTCCAATTAGCCCTATAGAACTGAGCTGAAGAAACACATGTATCGGTCCAAAGACAACCAACTGTGTTAGAAATATTGTCATGTAGATCCTTGTTTCCTAGTGAGAATTGAGTTCGCTTTTGAAGCGAATAGTCCTGTAAACCATAGTTTTCAAAGTGGAGAAAAGCTTATATAATTCCTTATGGCCTATTCTGCTGAGTTGAAGAAACACATGTATCTCTCCTAAGGAAACCATTTATATGAAATGGTGCAGCATCCTGCACATTTAACTCTCCCCTGTGGGAGTTCAGTAAGTTTTAGAAAAGTGCATCTTGGAACATGGGTTTTTTAAGGTGGAGATTGGCTCTGTTTGCTCCAGATTGGCCTGTCCAGCTAAGGTGAGGAAACACATGTATCTGTCAAAAGAAAAGCATCAGTGTTAGAAACAGGAGCTTCAAGCTCCTTGTTTCCCTGTGACAATGGACTTAGTTTTTGAAAGAAATACTTCCTGAAAACAATAATTTTCAAAGTGTAGAAAGGATGATTTTTTTTTCCAGTTAGGCCTATTCATTTGAGTTGAAGAAACACATGTATCTCTCCAAAGACACCCATGTGTGTTAGAAGCAGGAGGATCTAGCCCATTATTTACCTGTGACAATTGTTAGTTTTTCACGGAAAACTTCTTTCAAATTAGTTGTTTCAAGGTGGACACAGGCTGTGCTTACTCCAAGTAGGCCAATTCAGCTGCGATGAGGAAACACATGTATAGCCCCAAGAAAAGCACCTGAGTTAGAAGCAGGAGGCTGTGGAACACTATTTCCCTGTGAGAATTGAGTTAATTTTTGAAAGGAATGCCTTCTGAAAATCATAGTTTTCATGGTGGAGAAAGGGTCATGTTGTTCCAAATAGGCCTGTGGAGCTGAATGGAAGAAACACATGTACTTCTCCACAGACAGCCATCTGTGGTAGAAGAAGGAGGATCTAGAGCATTGATTTCCTTGACAATTATAACAAGTTTTCAAGGAATACTTCCTGCAAATTAGGTGCTTCAAGGTGGAGAGAGCTTCTGCTTGCTCCAATTAGGTCTATTCAGCAAACTTGAAGGATCCCATATATCTCTGGGAGGATAACCCTCTGTCTAAAAGAGGAGCCTGTAGCACATTGGTGTCCAGTGAGAACTGACTTACTTTTTGAAAAGAACACTTCCTGAAAATCAAAGATTTCAAGGTGGAAATAGGCTCTGTTTGCTCCAAATCGGCCTGGTTTGCAAAGGTAAGGAAACAAATGAATCTCTCCAAAGAAAACCATGGGTGCTCGAAGCAGAAACGTCAAGCATATTGTTTCCCTGTGAGAATTGAGTTAGTTTTGGAAAGGAATACTATGTGATTATGAAAATTTTCAGGATGGAGAAAGGGTCATTGGGTTCCAAATCACCTATTCAGATGATTTGGAGAAACACCTGTACATCTCCAAAGACGACCATCTCTCAAAGAAGCAGTAGCGTCAGTCACATTGTATTCAAGGGAGAACTGAGTAATTTTTTGCAATGAATACTTCCTGCAAATCTTACATTTCAAGGTACAGAAAGGCTCATTTTATTCAAAAACGGCCTATACACCTCAGTTGTGGAAACGCATGTATGCCTCCAAAGGAAACCATCTATGTTAGCGGCTGCAGCATCCTGCACATTGATTCAAAGTGGGAGTTGAGTTAGTTTTTGAAATGAATGCCTCGTGCAATGTGGGGTTTACAAGGTAGGGATAGGTTCTCTTAGTTCTAAATATGCCTATTCAGCTGAGTCAAAGAAGCACATGTATCTCTCCAAAGGCAACCAACTGTTTAGAAGCAGGATCATCTGGAACATTGTTTCCAGTGACAATTGAGTTAGTTTCTGAAAGGAATACTTCCTGCAACTTAGGTGTTTCAGCGTGGAGATAGGATCATTTGGCTACAAATAGGCTTATTCAGCTAAGTTGAAGGAACACCTGTATCACTGCAAATAAAAAAAACTTTGTTAGAAACGGAAACATGTTGCATATTGTTTCCTTGTGACAGGCGATTTATTTTTGAAAGGAATACTTCCTGAAACATAGGAGTTTCAAGGAGGAGATATGCTCTGTTTGCTTCAAATAGGCCTATTCAGCTAAGTTGAAGAAACACATATATGTCTCCAAGAAAAACCATCTGTGCTGGAAGCATGAGCATCCAAAACATTGTTACCCTGTTGTAATTGTGTTCAATTTTGAAAGGAATACTTCCTGCAAATCATTGTTTTAAAGAGTCAGTTAGTCTCTGGATGACCCACCTAGGCCCACTCAGCTATTTTGAAAAAACACGTGTATCCCTCTGTAGAAATCCATCTTTGTAAGAAGCACGAGTATATAGTGCCTTGTTGCGCAGAGAGAATTGAGTTAGTTTCTGCAAGGAATACTTATTGAAAATCATAGTTTTCAAGCTGGAGAAGGCTCCTTGTTTTCTAAATATGCTTATGAAGCTGAACCGAAGAAACACATATATCTGTATAAAGACAACCATGTGTGTTACAAGTATCGGCATCTAGAAAATTGTTTCCAAGTGAGAATTGAGTTACTGTTTGAAAGGAATACTTCTTGTAAATCATCGTTTCCTTGGTGGAGAAAGGCTCATTTTATTCCTAACGGGCTCTTAGTGTGGTAGATATGCATGTATCTCTCCCAGGAAACCATCTACGTTAGAGGCTGCAGCATCCTGCATATTGATTCCCTGTGAGCATTGAATTATTTTTTGAAAAAAGACATGTTGCAACATGGGATTTTCAAAATGGAGGTAGGCTCTGTTTGCTCCAAATCGGCCTGTTCAGCTAGGGTGAGGAAATACAGGTATGTATGAAAGGAAAACATCAGTGTTAGAAGCAGAAGTTTCAAGCACATTGTTTCCCGGGAATAATTGAGTTAGTTTTTGAAAGCAATGCTACCTGAAAATCATACTTTTCAAGGTGGAGAAAGGGTCTCTTTGTTCCAAATAGGCCTAGTCAATTGAGTTGAAGAAACACATGTATCTCTCCAAAGACATCCATCTGTGTCAGAAGCAGGAGCATCTAGAGAATTATTTCCCTGTGAGAATTGAGCTAGTTTTTCAAGGAATCCTTCCTGCACCAAGGTGTCTCAAGATGGAGAAAGGCTGTGTTTGCTCCAAGTAAGCCTATTTGGCTTAGACAAAGAAACACATATATCTCTCCAAGACAACCATGTCTGTTAGAAGCAGAAGGATCTACAACACTCTTTTCCTGGGAGAATCGAGTAATTTTTGAAGCAAATACTTTCTGAACATCATAGATTTCTAGCTTGAGGCAGGGTCATGTTGTTCCAAGTAGGCCTTTTCAGGTTAGTTGAAGAAACACATATATCTCTCAAAGGAAATCCATCTATGTTTGAAGCATGAGCATTAAAAACATTGTTACCCTCTTTCAATTGTGTTACTTTTTGAAAGGAATAGTACGTGCAAATCATTGTTTTCAAGGGGAGATGGGCTCTGGGTGATCCAGATAGGCCTATTCAGCTAATTGGAAAGAATACGTGTATCCCTCAGTAGAAAACCATCCTTGTAAAAGCACGAGTATGCAGCTCCTTCTTGCTCAGTGCGAATGGAATTAGCTTTGGGAAGGAATACTTCCTGAAAATCATAGTTTTCAAGGTGGGCAGAGGCTCATTTTCTTCCAATTAGCCCTATAGAACTGAGCTGAAGAAACACATGTATCGGTCCAAAGACAACCAACTGTGTTAGAAATATTGTCATGTAGATCCTTGTTTCCTAGTGAGAATTGAGTTCGCTTTTGAAGCGAATAGTCCTGTAAACCATAGTTTTCAAAGTGGAGAAAAGCTTATATAATTCCTTATGGCCTATTCTGCTGAGTTGAAGAAACACATGTATCTCTCCTAAGGAAACCATTTATATGAAATGGTGCAGCATCCTGCACATTTAACTCTCCCCTGTGGGAGTTCAGTAAGTTTTAGAAAAGTGCATCTTGCAACATGGGTTTTTCAAGGTGGAGATTGGCTCTGTTTGCTCCAGATTGGCCTGTCCAGCTAAGGTGAGGAAACACATGTATCTGTCAAAAGAAAAGCATCAGTGTTAGAAACAGGAGCTTCAAGCTCCTTGTTTCCCTGTGACAATGGACTTAGTTTTTGAAAGAAATACTTCCTGAAAACAATAATTTTCAAAGTGTAGAAAGGATGATTTTTTTTTCCAGTTAGGCCTATTCATTTGAGTTGAAGAAACACATGTATCTCTCCAAAGACACCCATGTGTGTTAGAAGCAGGAGGATCTAGCCCATTATTTACCTGTGACAATTGTTAGTTTTTCACGGAAAACTTCTTTCAAATTAGTTGTTTCAAGGTGGACACAGGCTGTGCTTACTCCAAGTAGGCCAATTCAGCTGCGATGAGGAAACACATGTATAGCCCCAAGAAAAGCACCTGAGTTAGAAGCAGGAGGCTGTGGAACACTATTTCCCTGTGAGAATTGAGTTAATTTTTGAAAGGAATGCCTTCTGAAAATCATAGTTTTCATGGTGGAGAAAGGGTCATGTTGTTCCAAATAGGCCTGTGGAGCTGAATGGAAGAAACACATGTACTTCTCCACAGACAGCCATCTGTGGTAGAAGAAGGAGGATCTAGAGCATTGATTTCCTTGACAATTATAACAAGTTTTCAAGGAATACTTCCTGCAAATTAGGTGCTTCAAGGTGGAGAGAGCTTCTGCTTGCTCCAATTAGGTCTATTCAGCAAACTTGAAGGATCCCATATATCTCTGGGAGGATAACCCTCTGTCTAAAAGAGGAGCCTGTAGCACATTGGTGTCCAGTGAGAACTGACTTACTTTTTGAAAAGAACACTTCCTGAAAATCAAAGATTTCAAGGTGGAAATAGGCTCTGTTTGCTCCAAATCGGCCTGGTTTGCAAAGGTAAGGAAACAAATGAATCTCTCCAAAGAAAACCATGGGTGCTCGAAGCAGAAACGTCAAGCATATTGTTTCCCTGTGAGAATTGAGTTAGTTTTGGAAAGGAATACTATGTGATTATGAAAATTTTCAGGATGGAGAAAGGGTCATTGGGTTCCAAATCACCTATTCAGATGATTTGGAGAAACACCTGTACATCTCCAAAGACGACCATCTCTCAAAGAAGCAGTAGCGTCAGTCACATTGTATTCAAGGGAGAACTGAGTAATTTTTTGCAATGAATACTTCCTGCAAATCTTACATTTCAAGGTACAGAAAGGCTCATTTTATTCAAAAACGGCCTATACACCTCAGTTGTGGAAACGCATGTATGCCTCCAAAGGAAACCATCTATGTTAGCGGCTGCAGCATCCTGCACATTGATTCAAAGTGGGAGTTGAGTTAGTTTTTGAAATGAATGCCTCGTGCAATGTGGGGTTTACAAGGTAGGGATAGGTTCTCTTAGTTCTAAATATGCCTATTCAGCTGAGTCAAAGAAGCACATGTATCTCTCCAAAGGCAACCAACTGTTTAGAAGCAGGATCATCTGGAACATTGTTTCCAGTGACAATTGAGTTAGTTTCTGAAAGGAATACTTCCTGCAACTTAGGTGTTTCAGCGTGGAGATAGGATCATTTGGCTACAAATAGGCTTATTCAGCTAAGTTGAAGGAACACCTGTATCACTGCAAATAAAAAAAACTTTGTTAGAAACGGAAACATGTTGCATATTGTTTCCTTGTGACAGGCGATTTATTTTTGAAAGGAATACTTCCTGAAACATAGGAGTTTCAAGGAGGAGATATGCTCTGTTTGCTTCAAATAGGCCTATTCAGCTAAGTTGAAGAAACACATATATGTCTCCAAGAAAAACCATCTGTGCTGGAAGCATGAGCATCCAAAACATTGTTACCCTGTTGTAATTGTGTTCAATTTTGAAAGGAATACTTCCTGCAAATCATTGTTTTAAAGAGTCAGTTAGTCTCTGGATGACCCACCTAGGCCCACTCAGCTATTTTGAAAAAACACGTGTATCCCTCTGTAGAAATCCATCTTTGTAAGAAGCACGAGTATATAGTGCCTTGTTGCGCAGAGAGAATTGAGTTAGTTTCTGCAAGGAATACTTATTGAAAATCATAGTTTTCAAGCTGGAGAAGGCTCCTTGTTTTCTAAATATGCTTATGAAGCTGAACCGAAGAAACACATATATCTATATAAAGACAACCATGTGTGTTACAAGTATCGGCATCTAGAAAATTGTTTCCAAGTGAGAATTGAGTTACTGTTTGAAAGGAATACTTCTTGTAAATCATCGTTTCCTTGGTGGAGAAAGGCTCATTTTATTCCTAACGGGCTCTTAGTGTGGTAGATATGCATGTATCTCTCCCAGGAAACCATCTACGTTAGAGGCTGCAGCATCCTGCATATTGATTCCCTGTGAGCATTGAATTATTTTTTGAAAAAAGACATGTTGCAACATGGGATTTTCAAAATGGAGGTAGGCTCTGTTTGCTCCAAATCGGCCTGTTCAGCTAGGGTGAGGAAATACAGGTATGTATGAAAGGAAAACATCAGTGTTAGAAGCAGAAGTTTCAAGCACATTGTTTCCCGGGAATAATTGAGTTAGTTTTTGAAAGCAATGCTACCTGAATATCATACTTGTCAAGGTGGAGAAAGGGTCTCTTTGTTCCAAATAGGCCTATTC
Source organism: Castor canadensis (assembly GCF_047511655.1). Taxonomy (NCBI): domain Eukaryota; kingdom Metazoa; phylum Chordata; class Mammalia; order Rodentia; family Castoridae; genus Castor; species Castor canadensis. The sequence continues at coordinate 95,079,914 of NC_133395.1, forward strand.
AATTGAGTTGAAGAAACACATGTATCTCTCCAAAGACATCCATCTGTGTCAGAAGCAGGAGCATCTAGAGAATTATTTCCCTGTGAGAATTGAGCTAGTTTTTCAAGGAATCCTTCCTGCACCAAGGTGTCTCAAGATGGAGAAAGGCTGTGTTTGCTCCAAGTAAGCCTATTTGGCTTAGATAAAGAAACACATATATCTCTCCAAGACAACCATGTCTGTTAGAAGCAGAAGGATCTACAACACTCTTTTCCTGGGAGAATCGAGTAATTTTTGAAGCAAATACTTTCTGAACATCATAGATTTCTAGCTTGAGGCAGGGTCATGTTGTTCCAAGTAGGCCTTTTCAGGTTAGTTGAAGAAACACATATATCTCTCAAAGGAAATCCATCTATGTTTGAAGCATGAGCATTAAAAACATTGTTACCCTCTTTCAATTGTGTTACTTTTTGAAAGGAATAGTACGTGCAAAGCATTGTTTTCAAGGGGAGATGGGCTCTGGGTGATCCAGATAGGCCTATTCAGCTAATTGGAAAGAATACGTGTATCCCTCAGTAGAAAACCATCCTTGTAAAAGCACGAGTATGCAGCTCCTTCTTGCTCAGTGCGAATGGAATTAGCTTTGGGAAGGAATACTTCCTGAAAATCATAGTTTTCAAGGTGGGCAGAGGCTCATTTTCTTCCAATTAGCCCTATAGAACTGAGCTGAAGAAACACATGTATCGGTCCAAAGACAACCAACTGTGTTAGAAATATTGTCATGTAGATCCTTGTTTCCTAGTGAGAATTGAGTTCGCTTTTGAAGCGAATAGTCCTGTAAACCATAGTTTTCAAAGTGGAGAAAAGCTTATATAATTCCTTATGGCCTATTCTGCTGAGTTGAAGAAACACATGTATCTCTCCTAAGGAAACCATTTATATGAAATGGTGCAGCATCCTGCACATTTAACTCTCCCCTGTGGGAGTTCAGTAAGTTTTAGAAAAGTGCATCTTGGAACATGGGTTTTTTAAGGTGGAGATTGGCTCTGTTTGCTCCAGATTGGCCTGTCCAGCTAAGGTGAGGAAACACATGTATCTGTCAAAAGAAAAGCATCAGTGTTAGAAACAGGAGCTTCAAGCTCCTTGTTTCCCTGTGACAATGGACTTAGTTTTTGAAAGAAATACTTCCTGAAAACAATAATTTTCAAAGTGTAGAAAGGATGATTTTTTTTTCCAGTTAGGCCTATTCATTTGAGTTGAAGAAACACATGTATCTCTCCAAAGACACCCATGTGTGTTAGAAGCAGGAGGATCTAGCCCATTATTTACCTGTGACAATTGTTAGTTTTTCACGGAAAACTTCTTTCAAATTAGTTGTTTCAAGGTGGACACAGGCTGTGCTTACTCCAAGTAGGCCAATTCAGCTGCGATGAGGAAACACATGTATAGCCCCAAGAAAAGCACCTGAGTTAGAAGCAGGAGGCTGTGGAACACTATTTCCCTGTGAGAATTGAGTTAATTTTTGAAAGGAATGCCTTCTGAAAATCATAGTTTTCATGGTGGAGAAAGGGTCATGTTGTTCCAAATAGGCCTGTGGAGCTGAATGGAAGAAACACATGTACTTCTCCACAGACAGCCATCTGTGGTAGAAGAAGGAGGATCTAGAGCATTGATTTCCTTGACAATTATAACAAGTTTTCAAGGAATACTTCCTGCAAATTAGGTGCTTCAAGGTGGAGAGAGCTTCTGCTTGCTCCAATTAGGTCTATTCAGCAAACTTGAAGGATCCCATATATCTCTGGGAGGATAACCCTCTGTCTAAAAGAGGAGCCTGTAGCACATTGGTGTCCAGTGAGAACTGACTTACTTTTTGAAAAGAACACTTCCTGAAAATCAAAGATTTCAAGGTGGAAATAGGCTCTGTTTGCTCCAAATCGGCCTGGTTTGCAAAGGTAAGGAAACAAATGAATCTCTCCAAAGAAAACCATGGGTGCTCGAAGCAGAAACGTCAAGCATATTGTTTCCCTGTGAGAATTGAGTTAGTTTTGGAAAGGAATACTATGTGATTATGAAAATTTTCAGGATGGAGAAAGGGTCATTGGGTTCCAAATCACCTATTCAGATGATTTGGAGAAACACCTGTACATCTCCAAAGACGACCATCTCTCAAAGAAGCAGTAGCGTCAGTCACATTGTATTCAAGGGAGAACTGAGTAATTTTTTGCAATGAATACTTCCTGCAAATCTTACATTTCAAGGTACAGAAAGGCTCATTTTATTCAAAAACGGCCTATACACCTCAGTTGTGGAAACGCATGTATGCCTCCAAAGGAAACCATCTATGTTAGCGGCTGCAGCATCCTGCACATTGATTCAAAGTGGGAGTTGAGTTAGTTTTTGAAATGAATGCCTCGTGCAATGTGGGGTTTACAAGGTAGGGATAGGTTCTCTTAGTTCTAAATATGCCTATTCAGCTGAGTCAAAGAAGCACATGTATCTCTCCAAAGGCAACCAACTGTTTAGAAGCAGGATCATCTGGAACATTGTTTCCAGTGACAATTGAGTTAGTTTCTGAAAGGAATACTTCCTGCAACTTAGGTGTTTCAGCGTGGAGATAGGATCATTTGGCTACAAATAGGCTTATTCAGCTAAGTTGAAGGAACACCTGTATCACTGCAAATAAAAAAAACTTTGTTAGAAACGGAAACATGTTGCATATTGTTTCCTTGTGACAGGCGATTTATTTTTGAAAGGAATACTTCCTGAAACATAGGAGTTTCAAGGAGGAGATATGCTCTGTTTGCTTCAAATAGGCCTATTCAGCTAAGTTGAAGAAACACATATATGTCTCCAAGAAAAACCATCTGTGCTGGAAGCATGAGCATCCAAAACATTGTTACCCTGTTGTAATTGTGTTCAATTTTGAAAGGAATACTTCCTGCAAATCATTGTTTTAAAGAGTCAGTTAGTCTCTGGATGACCCACCTAGGCCCACTCAGCTATTTTGAAAAAACACGTGTATCCCTCTGTAGAAATCCATCTTTGTAAGAAGCACGAGTATATAGTGCCTTGTTGCGCAGAGAGAATTGAGTTAGTTTCTGCAAGGAATACTTATTGAAAATCATAGTTTTCAAGCTGGAGAAGGCTCCTTGTTTTCTAAATATGCTTATGAAGCTGAACCGAAGAAACACATATATCTGTATAAAGACAACCATGTGTGTTACAAGTATCGGCATCTAGAAAATTGTTTCCAAGTGAGAATTGAGTTACTGTTTGAAAGGAATACTTCTTGTAAATCATCGTTTCCTTGGTGGAGAAAGGCTCATTTTATTCCTAACGGGCTCTTAGTGTGGTAGATATGCATGTATCTCTCCCAGGAAACCATCTACGTTAGAGGCTGCAGCATCCTGCATATTGATTCCCTGTGAGCATTGAATTATTTTTTGAAAAAAGACATGTTGCAACATGGGATTTTCAAAATGGAGGTAGGCTCTGTTTGCTCCAAATCGGCCTGTTCAGCTAGGGTGAGGAAATACAGGTATGTATGAAAGGAAAACATCAGTGTTAGAAGCAGAAGTTTCAAGCACATTGTTTCCCGGGAATAATTGAGTTAGTTTTTGAAAGCAATGCTACCTGAAAATCATACTTTTCAAGGTGGAGAAAGGGTCTCTTTGTTCCAAATAGGCCTAGTCAATTGAGTTGAAGAAACACATGTATCTCTCCAAAGACATCCATCTGTGTCAGAAGCAGGAGCATCTAGAGAATTATTTCCCTGTGAGAATTGAGCTAGTTTTTCAAGGAATCCTTCCTGCACCAAGGTGTCTCAAGATGGAGAAAGGCTGTGTTTGCTCCAAGTAAGCCTATTTGGCTTAGACAAAGAAACACATATATCTCTCCAAGACAACCATGTCTGTTAGAAGCAGAAGGATCTACAACACTCTTTTCCTGGGAGAATCGAGTAATTTTTGAAGCAAATACTTTCTGAACATCATAGATTTCTAGCTTGAGGCAGGGTCATGTTGTTCCAAGTAGGCCTTTTCAGGTTAGTTGAAGAAACACATATATCTCTCAAAGGAAATCCATCTATGTTTGAAGCATGAGCATTAAAAACATTGTTACCCTCTTTCAATTGTGTTACTTTTTGAAAGGAATAGTACGTGCAAATCATTGTTTTCAAGGGGAGATGGGCTCTGGGTGATCCAGATAGGCCTATTCAGCTAATTGGAAAGAATACGTGTATCCCTCAGTAGAAAACCATCCTTGTAAAAGCACGAGTATGCAGCTCCTTCTTGCTCAGTGCGAATGGAATTAGCTTTGGGAAGGAATACTTCCTGAAAATCATAGTTTTCAAGGTGGGCAGAGGCTCATTTTCTTCCAATTAGCCCTATAGAACTGAGCTGAAGAAACACATGTATCGGTCCAAAGACAACCAACTGTGTTAGAAATATTGTCATGTAGATCCTTGTTTCCTAGTGAGAATTGAGTTCGCTTTTGAAGCGAATAGTCCTGTAAACCATAGTTTTCAAAGTGGAGAAAAGCTTATATAATTCCTTATGGCCTATTCTGCTGAGTTGAAGAAACACATGTATCTCTCCTAAGGAAACCATTTATATGAAATGGTGCAGCATCCTGCACATTTAACTCTCCCCTGTGGGAGTTCAGTAAGTTTTAGAAAAGTGCATCTTGCAACATGGGTTTTTCAAGGTGGAGATTGGCTCTGTTTGCTCCAGATTGGCCTGTCCAGCTAAGGTGAGGAAACACATGTATCTGTCAAAAGAAAAGCATCAGTGTTAGAAACAGGAGCTTCAAGCTCCTTGTTTCCCTGTGACAATGGACTTAGTTTTTGAAAGAAATACTTCCTGAAAACAATAATTTTCAAAGTGTAGAAAGGATGATTTTTTTTTCCAGTTAGGCCTATTCATTTGAGTTGAAGAAACACATGTATCTCTCCAAAGACACCCATGTGTGTTAGAAGCAGGAGGATCTAGCCCATTATTTACCTGTGACAATTGTTAGTTTTTCACGGAAAACTTCTTTCAAATTAGTTGTTTCAAGGTGGACACAGGCTGTGCTTACTCCAAGTAGGCCAATTCAGCTGCGATGAGGAAACACATGTATAGCCCCAAGAAAAGCACCTGAGTTAGAAGCAGGAGGCTGTGGAACACTATTTCCCTGTGAGAATTGAGTTAATTTTTGAAAGGAATGCCTTCTGAAAATCATAGTTTTCATGGTGGAGAAAGGGTCATGTTGTTCCAAATAGGCCTGTGGAGCTGAATGGAAGAAACACATGTACTTCTCCACAGACAGCCATCTGTGGTAGAAGAAGGAGGATCTAGAGCATTGATTTCCTTGACAATTATAACAAGTTTTCAAGGAATACTTCCTGCAAATTAGGTGCTTCAAGGTGGAGAGAGCTTCTGCTTGCTCCAATTAGGTCTATTCAGCAAACTTGAAGGATCCCATATATCTCTGGGAGGATAACCCTCTGTCTAAAAGAGGAGCCTGTAGCACATTGGTGTCCAGTGAGAACTGACTTACTTTTTGAAAAGAACACTTCCTGAAAATCAAAGATTTCAAGGTGGAAATAGGCTCTGTTTGCTCCAAATCGGCCTGGTTTGCAAAGGTAAGGAAACAAATGAATCTCTCCAAAGAAAACCATGGGTGCTCGAAGCAGAAACGTCAAGCATATTGTTTCCCTGTGAGAATTGAGTTAGTTTTGGAAAGGAATACTATGTGATTATGAAAATTTTCAGGATGGAGAAAGGGTCATTGGGTTCCAAATCACCTATTCAGATGATTTGGAGAAACACCTGTACATCTCCAAAGACGACCATCTCTCAAAGAAGCAGTAGCGTCAGTCACATTGTATTCAAGGGAGAACTGAGTAATTTTTTGCAATGAATACTTCCTGCAAATCTTACATTTCAAGGTACAGAAAGGCTCATTTTATTCAAAAACGGCCTATACACCTCAGTTGTGGAAACGCATGTATGCCTCCAAAGGAAACCATCTATGTTAGCGGCTGCAGCATCCTGCACATTGATTCAAAGTGGGAGTTGAGTTAGTTTTTGAAATGAATGCCTCGTGCAATGTGGGGTTTACAAGGTAGGGATAGGTTCTCTTAGTTCTAAATATGCCTATTCAGCTGAGTCAAAGAAGCACATGTATCTCTCCAAAGGCAACCAACTGTTTAGAAGCAGGATCATCTGGAACATTGTTTCCAGTGACAATTGAGTTAGTTTCTGAAAGGAATACTTCCTGCAACTTAGGTGTTTCAGCGTGGAGATAGGATCATTTGGCTACAAATAGGCTTATTCAGCTAAGTTGAAGGAACACCTGTATCACTGCAAATAAAAAAAACTTTGTTAGAAACGGAAACATGTTGCATATTGTTTCCTTGTGACAGGCGATTTATTTTTGAAAGGAATACTTCCTGAAACATAGGAGTTTCAAGGAGGAGATATGCTCTGTTTGCTTCAAATAGGCCTATTCAGCTAAGTTGAAGAAACACATATATGTCTCCAAGAAAAACCATCTGTGCTGGAAGCATGAGCATCCAAAACATTGTTACCCTGTTGTAATTGTGTTCAATTTTGAAAGGAATACTTCCTGCAAATCATTGTTTTAAAGAGTCAGTTAGTCTCTGGATGACCCACCTAGGCCCACTCAGCTATTTTGAAAAAACACGTGTATCCCTCTGTAGAAATCCATCTTTGTAAGAAGCACGAGTATATAGTGCCTTGTTGCGCAGAGAGAATTGAGTTAGTTTCTGCAAGGAATACTTATTGAAAATCATAGTTTTCAAGCTGGAGAAGGCTCCTTGTTTTCTAAATATGCTTATGAAGCTGAACCGAAGAAACACATATATCTGTATAAAGACAACCATGTGTGTTACAAGTATCGGCATCTAGAAAATTGTTTCCAAGTGAGAATTGAGTTACTGTTTGAAAGGAATACTTCTTGTAAATCATCGTTTCCTTGGTGGAGAAAGGCTCATTTTATTCCTAACGGGCTCTTAGAGTGGTAGATATGCATGTATCTCTCCCAGGAAACCATCTACGTTAGAGGCTGCAGCATCCTGCATTTTGATTCCCTGTGAGCATTGAATTATTTTTTGAAAAAATACATGTTGCAACATGGGATTTTCAAAATGGAGGTAGGCTCTGTTTGCTCCAAATCGGCCTGTTCAGCTAGGGTGAGGAAATACAGGTATGTATGAAAGGAAAACATCAGTGTTAGAAGCAGAAGTTTCAAGCACATTGTTTCCCGGGAATAATTGAGTTAGTTTTTGAAAGCAATGCTACCTGAAAATCATACTTTTCAAGGTGGAGAAAGGCTCTCTTTGTTCCAAATAGGCCTATTCAATTGAGTTGAAGAAACACATGTATCTCTCCAAAGACATCCATCTGTGTCAGAAGCAGGAGCATCTAGAGAATTATTTCCCTGTGAGAATTGAGCTAGTTTTTCAAGGAATCCTTCCTGCACCAAGGTGTCTCAAGATGGAGAAAGGCTGTGTTTGCTCCAAGTAAGCCTATTTGGCTTAGACAAAGAAACACATATATCTCTCCAAGACAACCATGTCTGTTAGAAGCAGAAGGATCTACAACACTCTTTTCCTGGGAGAATCGAGTAATTTTTGAAGCAAATACTTTCTGAACATCATAGATTTCTAGCTTGAGGCAGGGTCATGTTGTTCCAAGTAGGCCTTTTCAGGTTAGTTGAAGAAACACATATATCTCTCAAAGGAAATCCATCTATGTTTGAAGCATGAGCATTAAAAACATTGTTACCCTCTTTCAATTGTGTTACTTTTTGAAAGGAATAGTACGTGCAAATCATTGTTTTCAAGGGGAGATGGGCTCTGTGTGATCCAGATAGGCCTATTCAGCTAATTGGAAAGAATACGTGTATCCCTCAGTAGAAAACCATCCTTGTAAAAGCACGAGTATGCAGCTCCTTCTTGCTCAGTGCGAATGGAATTAGCTTTGGGAAGGAATACTTCCTGAAAATCATAGTTTTCAAGGTGGGCAGAGGCTCATTTTCTTCCAATTAGCCCTATAGAACTGAGCTGAAGAAACACATGTATCGGTCCAAAGACAACCAACTGTGTTAGAAATATTGTCATGTAGATCCTTGTTTCCTAGTGAGAATTGAGTTCGCTTTTGAAGCGAATAGTCCTGTAAACCATAGTTTTCAAAGTGGAGAAAAGCTTATATAATTCCTTATGGCCTATTCTGCTGAGTTGAAGAAACACATGTATCTCTCCTAAGGAAACCATTTATATGAAATGGTGCAGCATCCTGCACATTTAACTCTCCCCTGTGGGAGTTCAGTAAGTTTTTGAAAAGTGCATCTTGCAACATGGGTTTTTCAAGGTGGAGATTGGCTCTGTTTGCTCCAGATTGGCCTGTCCAGCTAAGGTGAGGAAACACATGTATCTGTCAAAAGAAAAGCATCAGTGTTAGAAACAGGAGCTTCAAGCTCCTTGTTTCCCTGTGACAATGGACTTAGTTTTTGAAAGAAATACTTCCTGAAAACAATAATTTTCAAAGTGTAGAAAGGATGATTTTTTTTTCCAGTTAGGCCTATTCATTTGAGTTGAAGAAACACATGTATCTCTCCAAAGACACCCATGTGTGTTAGAAGCAGGAGGATCTAGCCCATTATTTACCTGTGACAATTGTTAGTTTTTCACGGAAAACTTCTTTCAAATTAGTTGTTTCAAGGTGGACACAGGCTGTGCTTACTCCAAGTAGGCCAATTCAGCTGCGATGAGGAAACACATGTATAGCCCCAAGAAAAGCACCTGAGTTAGAAGCAGGAGGCTGTGGAACACTATTTCCCTGTGAGAATTGAGTTAATTTTTGAAAGGAATGCCTTCTGAAAATCATAGTTTTCATGGTGGAGAAAGGGTCATGTTGTTCCAAATAGGCCTGTGGAGCTGAATGGAAGAAACACATGTACTTCTCCACAGACAGCCATCTGTGGTAGAAGAAGGAGGATCTAGAGCATTGATTTCCTTGACAATTATAACAAGTTTTCAAGGAATACTTCCTGCAAATTAGGTGCTTCAAGGTGGAGAGAGCTTCTGCTTGCTCCAATTAGGTCTATTCAGCAAACTTGAAGGATCCCATATATCTCTGGGAGGATAACCCTCTGTCTAAAAGAGGAGCCTGTAGCACATTGGTGTCCAGTGAGAACTGACTTACTTTTTGAAAAGAACACTTCCTGAAAATCAAAGATTTCAAGGTGGAAATAGGCTCTGTTTGCTCCAAATCGGCCTGGTTTGCAAAGGTAAGGAAACAAATGAATCTCTCCAAAGAAAACCATGGGTGCTCGAAGCAGAAACGTCAAGCATATTGTTTCCCTGTGAGAATTGAGTTAGTTTTGGAAAGGAATACTATGTGATTATGAAAATTTTCAGGATGGAGAAAGGGTCATTGGGTTCCAAATCACCTATTCAGATGATTTGGAGAAACACCTGTACATCTCCAAAGACGACCATCTCTCAAAGAAGCAGTAGCGTCAGTCACATTGTATTCAAGGGAGAACTGAGTAATTTTTTGCAATGAATACTTCCTGCAAATCTTACATTTCAAGGTACAGAAAGGCTCATTTTATTCAAAAACGGCCTATACACCTCAGTTGTGGAAACGCATGTATGCCTCCAAAGGAAACCATCTATGTTAGCGGCTGCAGCATCCTGCACATTGATTCAAAGTGGGAGTTGAGTTAGTTTTTGAAATGAATGCCTCGTGCAATGTGGGGTTTACAAGGTAGGGATAGGTTCTCTTAGTTCTAAATATGCCTATTCAGCTGAGTCAAAGAAGCACATGTATCTCTCCAAAGGCAACCAACTGTTTAGAAGCAGGATCATCTGGAACATTGTTTCCAGTGACAATTGAGTTAGTTTCTGAAAGGAATACTTCCTGCAACTTAGGTGTTTCAGCGTGGAGATAGGATCATTTGGCTACAAATAGGCTTATTCAGCTAAGTTGAAGGAACACCTGTATCACTGCAAATAAAAAAAACTTTGTTAGAAACGGAAACATGTTGCATATTGTTTCCTTGTGACAGGCGATTTATTTTTGAAAGGAATACTTCCTGAAACATAGGAGTTTCAAGGAGGAGATATGCTCTGTTTGCTTCAAATAGGCCTATTCAGCTAAGTTGAAGAAACACATATATGTCTCCAAGAAAAACCATCTGTGCTGGAAGCATGAGCATCCAAAACATTGTTACCCTGTTGTAATTGTGTTCAATTTTGAAAGGAATACTTCCTGCAAATCATTGTTTTAAAGAGTCAGTTAGTCTCTGGATGACCCACCTAGGCCCACTCAGCTATTTTGAAAAAACACGTGTATCCCTCTGTAGAAATCCATCTTTGTAAGAAGCACGAGTATATAGTGCCTTGTTGCGCAGAGAGAATTGAGTTAGTTTTTGCAAGGAATACTTATTGAAAATCATAGTTTTCAAGCTGGAGAAGGCTCCTTGTTTTCTAAATATGCTTATGAAGCTGAACCGAAGAAACACATATATCTGTATAAAGACAACCATGTGTGTTACAAGTATCGGCATCTAGAAAATTGTTTCCAAGTGAGAATTGAGTTACTGTTTGAAAGGAATACTTCTTGTAAATCATCGTTTCCTTGGTGGAGAAAGGCTCATTTTATTCCTAACGGGCTCTTAGTGTGGTAGATATGCATGTATCTCTCCCAGGAAACCATCTACGTTAGAGGCTGCAGCATCCTGCATTTTGATTCCCTGTGAGCATTGAATTATTTTTTGAAAAAATACATGTTGCAACATGGGATTTTCAAAATGGAGGTAGGCTCTGTTTGCTCCAAATCGGCCTGTTCAGCTAGGGTGAGGAAATACAGGTATGTATGAAAGGAAAACATCAGTGTTAGAAGCAGAAGTTTCAAGCACATTGTTTCCCGGGAATAATTGAGTTAGTTTTTGAAAGCAATGCTACCTGAAAATCATACTTTTCAAGGTGGAGAAAGGGTCTCTTTGTTCCAAATAGGCCTATTCAATTGAGTTGAAGAAACACATGTATCTCTCCAAAGACATCCATCTGTGTCAGAAATAGGAGCATCTAGAGAATTATTTCCCTGTGAGAATTGAGCTAGTTTTTCAAGGAATCCTTCCTGCACCAAGGTGTCTCAAGATGGAGAAAGGCTGTGTTTGCTCCAAGTAAGCCTATTTGGCTTAGACAAAGAAACACATATATCTCTCCAAGACAACCATGTCTGTTAGAAGCAGAAGGATCTACAACACTCTTTTCCTGGGAGAATCGAGTAATTTTTGAAGCAAATACTTTCTGAACATCATAGATTTCTAGCTTGAGGCAGGGTCATGTTGTTCCAAGTAGGCCTTTTCAGGTTAGTTGAAGAAACACATATATCTCTCAAAGGAAATCCATCTATGTTTGAAGCATGAGCATTAAAAACATTGTTACCCTCTTTCAATTGTGTTACTTTTTGAAAGGAATAGTACGTGCAAATCATTGTTTTCAAGGGGAGATGGGCTCTGTGTGATCCAGATAGGCCTATTCAGCTAATTGGAAAGAATACGTGTATCCCTCAGTAGAAAACCATCCTTGTAAAAGCACGAGTATGCAGCTCCTTCTTGCTCAGTGCGAATGGAATTAGCTTTGGGAAGGAATACTTCCTGAAAATCATAGTTTTCAAGGTGGGCAGAGGCTCATTTTCTTCCAATTAGCCCTATAGAACTGAGCTGAAGAAACACATGTATCGGTCCAAAGACAACCAACTGTGTTAGAAATATTGTCATGTAGATCCTTGTTTCCTAGTGAGAATTGAGTTCGCTTTTGAAGCGAATAGTCCTGTAAACCATAGTTTTCAAAGTGGAGAAAAGCTTATATAATTCCTTATGGCCTATTCTGCTGAGTTGAAGAAACACATGTATCTCTCCTAAGGAAACCATTTATATGAAATGGTGCAGCATCCTGCACATTTAACTCTCCCCTGTGGGAGTTCAGTAAGTTTTTGAAAAGTGCATCTTGCAACATGGGTTTTTCAAGGTGGAGATTGGCTCTGTTTGCTCCAGATTGGCCTGTCCAGCTAAGGTGAGGAAACACATGTATCTGTCAAAAGAAAAGCATCAGTGTTAGAAACAGGAGCTTCAAGCTCCTTGTTTCCCTGTGACAATGGACTTAGTTTTTGAAAGAAATACTTCCTGAAAACAATAATTTTCAAAGTGTAGAAAGGATGATTTTTTTTTCCAGTTAGGCCTATTCATTTGAGTTGAAGAAACACATGTATCTCTCCAAAGACACCCATGTGTGTTAGAAGCAGGAGGATCTAGCCCATTATTTACCTGTGACAATTGTTAGTTTTTCACGGAAAACTTCTTTCAAATTAGTTGTTTCAAGGTGGACACAGGCTGTGCTTACTCCAAGTAGGCCAATTCAGCTGCGATGAGGAAACACATGTATAGCCCCAAGAAAAGCACCTGAGTTAGAAGCAGGAGGCTGTGGAACACTATTTCCCTGTGAGAATTGAGTTAATTTTTGAAAGGAATGCCTTCTGAAAATCATAGTTTTCATGGTGGAGAAAGGGTCATGTTGTTCCAAATAGGCCTGTGGAGCTGAATGGAAGAAACACATGTACTTCTCCACAGACAGCCATCTGTGGTAGAAGAAGGAGGATCTAGAGCATTGATTTCCTTGACAATTATAACAAGTTTTCAAGGAATACTTCCTGCAAATTAGGTGCTTCAAGGTGGAGAGAGCTTCTGCTTGCTCCAATTAGGTCTATTCAGCAAACTTGAAGGATCCCATATATCTCTGGGAGGATAACCCTCTGTCTAAAAGAGGAGCCTGTAGCACATTGGTGTCCAGTGAGAACTGACTTACTTTTTGAAAAGAACACTTCCTGAAAATCAAAGATTTCAAGGTGGAAATAGGCTCTGTTTGCTCCAAATCGGCCTGGTTTGCAAAGGTAAGGAAACAAATGAATCTCTCCAAAGAAAACCATGGGTGCTCGAAGCAGAAACGTCAAGCATATTGTTTCCCTGTGAGAATTGAGTTAGTTTTGGAAAGGAATACTATGTGATTATGAAAATTTTCAGGATGGAGAAAGGGTCATTGGGTTCCAAATCACCTATTCAGATGATTTGGAGAAACACCTGTACATCTCCAAAGACGACCATCTCTCAAAGAAGCAGTAGCGTCAGTCACATTGTATTCAAGGGAGAACTGAGTAATTTTTTGCAATGAATACTTCCTGCAAATCTTACATTTCAAGGTACAGAAAGGCTCATTTTATTCAAAAACGGCCTATACACCTCAGTTGTGGAAACGCATGTATGCCTCCAAAGGAAACCATCTATGTTAGCGGCTGCAGCATCCTGCACATTGATTCAAAGTGGGAGTTGAGTTAGTTTTTGAAATGAATGCCTCGTGCAATGTGGGGTTTACAAGGTAGGGATAGGTTCTCTTAGTTCTAAATATGCCTATTCAGCTGAGTCAAAGAAGCACATGTATCTCTCCAAAGGCAACCAACTGTTTAGAAGCAGGATCATCTGGAACATTGTTTCCAGTGACAATTGAGTTAGTTTCTGAAAGGAATACTTCCTGCAACTTAGGTGTTTCAGCGTGGAGATAGGATCATTTGGCTACAAATAGGCTTATTCAGCTAAGTTGAAGGAACACCTGTATCACTGCAAATAAAAAAAACTTTGTTAGAAACGGAAACATGTTGCATATTGTTTCCTTGTGACAGGCGATTTATTTTTGAAAGGAATACTTCCTGAAACATAGGAGTTTCAAGGAGGAGATATGCTCTGTTTGCTTCAAATAGGCCTATTCAGCTAAGTTGAAGAAACACATATATGTCTCCAAGAAAAACCATCTGTGCTGGAAGCATGAGCATCCAAAACATTGTTACCCTGTTGTAATTGTGTTCAATTTTGAAAGGAATACTTCCTGCAAATCATTGTTTTAAAGAGTCAGTTAGTCTCTGGATGACCCACCTAGGCCCACTCAGCTATTTTGAAAAAACACGTGTATCCCTCTGTAGAAATCCATCTTTGTAAGAAGCACGAGTATATAGTGCCTTGTTGCGCAGAGAGAATTGAGTTAGTTTTTGCAAGGAATACTTATTGAAAATCATAGTTTTCAAGCTGGAGAAGGCTCCTTGTTTTCTAAATATGCTTATGAAGCTGAACCGAAGAAACACATATATCTGTATAAAGACAACCATGTGTGTTACAAGTATCGGCATCTAGAAAATTGTTTCCAAGTGAGAATTGAGTTACTGTTTGAAAGGAATACTTCTTGTAAATCATCGTTTCCTTGGTGGAGAAAGGCTCATTTTATTCCTAACGGGCTCTTAGTGTGGTAGATATGCATGTATCTCTCCCAGGAAACCATCTACGTTAGAGGCTGCAGCATCCTGCATTTTGATTCCCTGTGAGCATTGAATTATTTTTTGAAAAAATACATGTTGCAACATGGGATTTTCAAAATGGAGGTAGGCTCTGTTTGCTCCAAATCGGCCTGTTCAGCTAGGGTGAGGAAATACAGGTATGTATGAAAGGAAAACATCAGTGTTAGAAGCAGAAGTTTCAAGCACATTGTTTCCCGGGAATAATTGAGTTAGTTTTTGAAAGCAATGCTACCTGAAAATCATACTTTTCAAGGTGGAGAAAGGGTCTCTTTGTTCCAAATAGGCCTATTCAATTGAGTTGAAGAAACACATATATCTCTCCAAAGACATCCATCTGTGTCAGAAGCAGGAGCATCTAGAGAATTATTTCCCTGTGAGAATTGAGCTAGTTTTTCAAGGAATCCTTCCTGCACCAAGGTGTCTCAAGATGGAGAAAGGCTGTGTTTGCTCCAAGTAAGCCTATTTGGCTTAGACAAAGAAACACATATATCTCTCCAAGACAACCATGTCTGTTAGAAGCAGAAGGATCTACAACACTCTTTTCCTGGGAGAATCGAGTAATTTTTGAAGCAAATACTTTCTGAACATCATAGATTTCTAGCTTGAGGCAGGGTCATGTTGTTCCAAGTAGGCCTTTTCAGGTTAGTTGAAGAAACACATATATCTCTCAAAGGAAATCCATCTATGTTTGAAGCATGAGCATTAAAAACATTGTTACCCTCTTTCAATTGTGTTACTTTTTGAAAGGAATAGTACGTGCAAATCATTGTTTTCAAGGGGAGATGGGCTCTGTGTGATCCAGATAGGCCTATTCAGCTAATTGGAAAGAATACGTGTATCCCTCAGTAGAAAACCATCCTTGTAAAAGCACGAGTATGCAGCTCCTTCTTGCTCAGTGCGAATGGAATTAGCTTTGGGAAGGAATACTTCCTGAAAATCATAGTTTTCAAGGTGGGCAGAGGCTCATTTTCTTCCAATTAGCCCTATAGAACTGAGCTGAAGAAACACATGTATCGGTCCAAAGACAACCAACTGTGTTAGAAATATTGTCATGTAGATCCTTGTTTCCTAGTGAGAATTGAGTTCGCTTTTGAAGCGAATAGTCCTGTAAACCATAGTTTTCAAAGTGGAGAAAAGCTTATATAATTCCTTATGGCCTATTCTGCTGAGTTGAAGAAACACATGTATCTCTCCTAAGGAAACCATTTATATGAAATGGTGCAGCATCCTGCACATTTAACTCTCCCCTGTGGGAGTTCAGTAAGTTTTAGAAAAGTGCATCTTGCAACATGGGTTTTTCAAGGTGGAGATTGGCTCTGTTTGCTCCAGATTGGCCTGTCCAGCTAAGGTGAGGAAACACATGTATCTGTCAAAAGAAAAGCATCAGTGTTAGAAACAGGAGCTTCAAGCTCCTTGTTTCCCTGCGACAATGGACTTAGTTTTTGAAAGAAATACTTCCTGAAAACAATAATTTTCAAAGTGTAGAAAGGATGATTTTTTTTTCCAGTTAGGCCTATTCATTTGAGTTGAAGAAACACATGTATCTCTCCAAAGACACCCATGTGTGTTAGAAGCAGGAGGATCTAGCCCATTATTTACCTGTGACAATTGTTAGTTTTTCACGGAAAACTTCTTTCAAATTAGTTGTTTCAAGGTGGACACAGGCTGTGCTTACTCCAAGTAGGCCAATTCAGCTGCGATGAGGAAACACATGTATAGCCCCAAGAAAAGCACCTGAGTTAGAAGCAGGAGGCTGTGGAACACTATTTCCCTGTGAGAATTGAGTTAATTTTTGAAAGGAATGCCTTCTGAAAATCATAGTTTTCATGGTGGAGAAAGGGTCATGTTGTTCCAAATAGGCCTGTGGAGCTGAATGGAAGAAACACATGTACTTCTCCACAGACAGCCATCTGTGGTAGAAGAAGGAGGATCTAGAGCATTGATTTCCTTGACAATTATAACAAGTTTTCAAGGAATACTTCCTGCAAATTAGGTGCTTCAAGGTGGAGAGAGCTTCTGCTTGCTCCAATTAGGTCTATTCAGCAAACTTGAAGGATCCCATATATCTCTGGGAGGATAACCCTCTGTCTAAAAGAGGAGCCTGTAGCACATTGGTGTCCAGTGAGAACTGACTTACTTTTTGAAAAGAACACTTCCTGAAAATCAAAGATTTCAAGGTGGAAATAGGCTCTGTTTGCTCCAAATCGGCCTGGTTTGCAAAGGTAAGGAAACAAATGAATCTCTCCAAAGAAAACCATGGGTGCTCGAAGCAGAAACGTCAAGCATATTGTTTCCCTGTGAGAATTGAGTTAGTTTTGGAAAGGAATACTATGTGATTATGAAAATTTTCAGGATGGAGAAAGGGTCATTGGGTTCCAAATCACCTATTCAGATGATTTGGAGAAACACCTGTACATCTCCAAAGACGACCATCTCTCAAAGAAGCAGTAGCGTCAGTCACATTGTATTCAAGGGAGAACTGAGTAATTTTTTGCAATGAATACTTCCTGCAAATCTTACATTTCAAGGTACAGAAAGGCTCATTTTATTCAAAAACGGCCTATACACCTCAGTTGTGGAAACGCATGTATGCCTCCAAAGGAAACCATCTATGTTAGCGGCTGCAGCATCCTGCACATTGATTCAAAGTGGGAGTTGAGTTAGTTTTTGAAATGAATGCCTCGTGCAATGTGGGGTTTACAAGGTAGGGATAGGTTCTCTTAGTTCTAAATATGCCTATTCAGCTGAGTCAAAGAAGCACATGTATCTCTCCAAAGGCAACCAACTGTTTAGAAGCAGGATCATCTGGAACATTGTTTCCAGTGACAATTGAGTTAGTTTCTGAAAGGAATACTTCCTGCAACTTAGGTGTTTCAGCGTGGAGATAGGATCATTTGGCTACAAATAGGCTTATTCAGCTAAGTTGAAGGAACACCTGTATCACTGCAAATAAAAAAAACTTTGTTAGAAACGGAAACATGTTGCATATTGTTTCCTTGTGACAGGCGATTTATTTTTGAAAGGAATACTTCCTGAAACATAGGAGTTTCAAGGAGGAGATATGCTCTGTTTGCTTCAAATAGGCCTATTCAGCTAAGTTGAAGAAACACATATATGTCTCCAAGAAAAACCATCTGTGCTGGAAGCATGAGCATCCAAAACATTGTTACCCTGTTGTAATTGTGTTCAATTTTGAAAGGAATACTTCCTGCAAATCATTGTTTTAAAGAGTCAGTTAGTCTCTGGATGACCCACCTAGGCCCACTCAGCTATTTTGAAAAAACACGTGTATCCCTCTGTAGAAATCCATCTTTGTAAGAAGCACGAGTATATAGTGCCTTGTTGCGCAGAGAGAATTGAGTTAGTTTCTGCAAGGAATACTTATTGAAAATCATAGTTTTCAAGCTGGAGAAGGCTCCTTGTTTTCTAAATATGCTTATGAAGCTGAACCGAAGAAACACATATATCTGTATAAAGACAACCATGTGTGTTACAAGTATCGGCATCTAGAAAATTGTTTCCAAGTGAGAATTGAGTTACTGTTTGAAAGGAATACTTCTTGTAAATCATCGTTTCCTTGGTGGAGAAAGGCTCATTTTATTCCTAACGGGCTCTTAGTGTGGTAGATATGCATGTATCTCTCCCAGGAAACCATCTACGTTAGAGGCTGCAGCATCCTGCATATTGATTCCCTGTGAGCATTGAATTATTTTTTGAAAAAAGACATGTTGCAACATGGGATTTTCAAAATGGAGGTAGGCTCTGTTTGCTCCAAATCGGCCTGTTCAGCTAGGGTGAGGAAATACAGGTATGTATGAAAGGAAAACATCAGTGTTAGAAGCAGAAGTTTCAAGCACATTGTTTCCCGGGAATAATTGAGTTAGTTTTTGAAAGCAATGCTACCTGAAAATCATACTTTTCAAGGTGGAGAAAGGCTCTCTTTGTTCCAAATAGGCCTAGTCAATTGAGTTGAAGAAACACATGTATCTCTCCAAAGACATCCATCTGTGTCAGAAGCAGGAGCATCTAGAGAATTATTTCCCTGTGAGAATTGAGCTAGTTTTTCAAGGAATCCTTCCTGCACCAAGGTGTCTCAAGATGGAGAAAGGCTGTGTTTGCTCCAAGTAAGCCTATTTGGCTTAGACAAAGAAACACATATATCTCTCCAAGACAACCATGTCTGTTAGAAGCAGAAGGATCTACAACACTCTTTTCCTGGGAGAATCGAGTCATTTTTGAAGCAAATACTTTCTGAACATCATAGATTTCTAGCTTGAGGCAGGGTCATGTTGTTCCAAGTAGGCCTTTTCAGGTTAGTTGAAGAAACACATATATCTCTCAAAGGAAATCCATCTATGTTTGAAGCATGAGCATTAAAAACATTGTTACCCTCTTTCAATTGTGTTACTTTTTGAAAGGAATAGTACGTGCAAATCATTGTTTTCAAGGGGAGATGGGCTCTGGGTGATCCAGATAGGCCTATTCAGCTAATTGGAAAGAATACGTGTATCCCTCAGTAGAAAACCATCCTTGTAAAAGCACGAGTATGCAGCTCCTTCTTGCTCAGTGCGAATGGAATTAGCTTTGGGAAGGAATACTTCCTGAAAATCATAGTTTTCAAGGTGGGCAGAGGCTCATTTTCTTCCAATTAGCCCTATAGAACTGAGCTGAAGAAACACATGTATCGGTCCAAAGACAACCAACTGTGTTAGAAATATTGTCATGTAGATCCTTGTTTCCTAGTGAGAATTGAGTTCGCTTTTGAAGCGAATAGTCCTGTAAACCATAGTTTTCAAAGTGGAGAAAAGCTTATATAATTCCTTATGGCCTATTCTGCTGAGTTGAAGAAACACATGTATCTCTCCTAAGGAAACCATTTATATGAAATGGTGCAGCATCCTGCACATTTAACTCTCCCCTGTGGGAGTTCAGTAAGTTTTAGAAAAGTGCATCTTGCAACATGGGTTTTTCAAGGTGGAGATTGGCTCTGTTTGCTCCAGATTGGCCTGTCCAGCTAAGGTGAGGAAACACATGTATCTGTCAAAAGAAAAGCATCAGTGTTAGAAACAGGAGCTTCAAGCTCCTTGTTTCCCTGTGACAATGGACTTAGTTTTTGAAAGAAATACTTCCTGAAAACAATAATTTTCAAAGTGTAGAAAGGATGATTTTTTTTTCCAGTTAGGCCTATTCATTTGAGTTGAAGAAACACATGTATCTCTCCAAAGACACCCATGTGTGTTAGAAGCAGGAGGATCTAGCCCATTATTTACCTGTGACAATTGTTAGTTTTTCACGGAAAACTTCTTTCAAATTAGTTGTTTCAAGGTGGACACAGGCTGTGCTTACTCCAAGTAGGCCAATTCAGCTGCGATGAGGAAACACATGTATAGCCCCAAGAAAAGCACCTGAGTTAGAAGCAGGAGGCTGTGGAACACTATTTCCCTGTGAGAATTGAGTTAATTTTTGAAAGGAATGCCTTCTGAAAATCATAGTTTTCATGGTGGAGAAAGGGTCATGTTGTTCCAAATAGGCCTGTGGAGCTGAATGGAAGAAACACATGTACTTCTCCACAGACAGCCATCTGTGGTAGAAGAAGGAGGATCTAGAGCATTGATTTCCTTGACAATTATAACAAGTTTTCAAGGAATACTTCCTGCAAATTAGGTGCTTCAAGGTGGAGAGAGCTTCTGCTTGCTCCAATTAGGTCTATTCAGCAAACTTGAAGGATCCCATATATCTCTGGGAGGATAACCCTCTGTCTAAAAGAGGAGCCTGTAGCACATTGGTGTCCAGTGAGAACTGACTTACTTTTTGAAAAGAACACTTCCTGAAAATCAAAGATTTCAAGGTGGAAATAGGCTCTGTTTGCTCCAAATCGGCCTGGTTTGCAAAGGTAAGGAAACAAATGAATCTCTCCAAAGAAAACCATGGGTGCTCGAAGCAGAAACGTCAAGCATATTGTTTCCCTGTGAGAATTGAGTTAGTTTTGGAAAGGAATACTATGTGATTATGAAAATTTTCAGGATGGAGAAAGGGTCATTGGGTTCCAAATCACCTATTCAGATGATTTGGAGAAACACCTGTACATCTCCAAAGACGACCATCTCTCAAAGAAGCAGTAGCGTCAGTCACATTGTATTCAAGGGAGAACTGAGTAATTTTTTGCAATGAATACTTCCTGCAAATCTTACATTTCAAGGTACAGAAAGGCTCATTTTATTCAAAAACGGCCTATACACCTCAGTTGTGGAAACGCATGTATGCCTCCAAAGGAAACCATCTATGTTAGCGGCTGCAGCATCCTGCACATTGATTCAAAGTGGGAGTTGAGTTAGTTTTTGAAATGAATGCCTCGTGCAATGTGGGGTTTACAAGGTAGGGATAGGTTCTCTTAGTTCTAAATATGCCTATTCAGCTGAGTCAAAGAAGCACATGTATCTCTCCAAAGGCAACCAACTGTTTAGAAGCAGGATCATCTGGAACATTGTTTCCAGTGACAATTGAGTTAGTTTCTGAAAGGAATACTTCCTGCAACTTAGGTGTTTCAGCGTGGAGATAGGATCATTTGGCTACAAATAGGCTTATTCAGCTAAGTTGAAGGAACACCTGTATCACTGCAAATAAAAAAAACTTTGTTAGAAACGGAAACATGTTGCATATTGTTTCCTTGTGACAGGCGATTTATTTTTGAAAGGAATACTTCCTGAAACATAGGAGTTTCAAGGAGGAGATATGCTCTGTTTGCTTCAAATAGGCCTATTCAGCTAAGTTGAAGAAACACATATATGTCTCCAAGAAAAACCATCTGTGCTGGAAGCATGAGCATCCAAAACATTGTTACCCTGTTGTAATTGTGTTCAATTTTGAAAGGAATACTTCCTGCAAATCATTGTTTTAAAGAGTCAGTTAGTCTCTGGATGACCCACCTAGGCCCACTCAGCTATTTTGAAAAAACACGTGTATCCCTCTGTAGAAATCCATCTTTGTAAGAAGCACGAGTATATAGTGCCTTGTTGCGCAGAGAGAATTGAGTTAGTTTCTGCAAGGAATACTTATTGAAAATCATAGTTTTCAAGCTGGAGAAGGCTCCTTGTTTTCTAAATATGCTTATGAAGCTGAACCGAAGAAACACATATATCTGTATAAAGACAACCATGTGTGTTACAAGTATCGGCATCTAGAAAATTGTTTCCAAGTGAGAATTGAGTTACTGTTTGAAAGGAATACTTCTTGTAAATCATCGTTTCCTTGGTGGAGAAAGGCTCATTTTATTCCTAACGGGCTCTTAGTGTGGTAGATATGCATGTATCTCTCCCAGGAAACCATCTACGTTAGAGGCTGCAGCATCCTGCATATTGATTCCCTGTGAGCATTGAATTATTTTTTGAAAAAAGACATGTTGCAACATGGGATTTTCAAAATGGAGGTAGGCTCTGTTTGCTCCAAATCGGCCTGTTCAGCTAGGGTGAGGAAATACAGGTATGTATGAAAGGAAAACATCAGTGTTAGAAGCAGAAGTTTCAAGCACATTGTTTCCCGGGAATAATTGAGTTAGTTTTTGAAAGCAATGCTACCTGAAAATCATACTTTTCAAGGTGGAGAAAGGCTCTCTTTGTTCCAAATAGGCCTAGTCAATTGAGTTGAAGAAACACATGTATCTCTCCAAAGACATCCATCTGTGTCAGAAGCAGGAGCATCTAGAGAATTATTTCCCTGTGAGAATTGAGCTAGTTTTTCAAGGAATCCTTCCTGCACCAAGGTGTCTCAAGATGGAGAAAGGCTGTGTTTGCTCCAAGTAAGCCTATTTGGCTTAGACAAAGAAACACATATATCTCTCCAAGACAACCATGTCTGTTAGAAGCAGAAGGATCTACAACACTCTTTTCCTGGGAGAATCGAGTCATTTTTGAAGCAAATACTTTCTGAACATCATAGATTTCTAGCTTGAGGCAGGGTCATGTTGTTCCAAGTAGGCCTTTTCAGGTTAGTTGAAGAAACACATATATCTCTCAAAGGAAATCCATCTATGTTTGAAGCATGAGCATTAAAAACATTGTTACCCTCTTTCAATTGTGTTACTTTTTGAAAGGAATAGTACGTGCAAATCATTGTTTTCAAGGGGAGATGGGCTCTGGGTGATCCAGATAGGCCTATTCAGCTAATTGGAAAGAATACGTGTATCCCTCAGTAGAAAACCATCCTTGTAAAAGCACGAGTATGCAGCTCCTTCTTGCTCAGTGCGAATGGAATTAGCTTTGGGAAGGAATACTTCCTGAAAATCATAGTTTTCAAGGTGGGCAGAGGCTCATTTTCTTCCAATTAGCCCTATAGAACTGAGCTGAAGAAACACATGTATCGGTCCAAAGACAACCAACTGTGTTAGAAATATTGTCATGTAGATCCTTGTTTCCTAGTGAGAATTGAGTTCGCTTTTGAAGCGAATAGTCCTGTAAACCATAGTTTTCAAAGTGGAGAAAAGCTTATATAATTCCTTATGGCCTATTCTGCTGAGTTGAAGAAACACATGTATCTCTCCTAAGGAAACCATTTATATGAAATGGTGCAGCATCCTGCACATTTAACTCTCCCCTGTGGGAGTTCAGTAAGTTTTAGAAAAGTGCATCTTGCAACATGGGTTTTTCAAGGTGGAGATTGGCTCTGTTTGCTCCAGATTGGCCTGTCCAGCTAAGGTGAGGAAACACATGTATCTGTCAAAAGAAAAGCATCAGTGTTAGAAACAGGAGCTTCAAGCTCCTTGTTTCCCTGTGACAATGGACTTAGTTTTTGAAAGAAATACTTCCTGAAAACAATAATTTTCAAAGTGTAGAAAGGATGATTTTTTTTTCCAGTTAGGCCTATTCATTTGAGTTGAAGAAACACATGTATCTCTCCAAAGACACCCATGTGTGTTAGAAGCAGGAGGATCTAGCCCATTATTTACCTGTGACAATTGTTAGTTTTTCACGGAAAACTTCTTTCAAATTAGTTGTTTCAAGGTGGACACAGGCTGTGCTTACTCCAAGTAGGCCAATTCAGCTGCGATGAGGAAACACATGTATAGCCCCAAGAAAAGCACCTGAGTTAGAAGCAGGAGGCTGTGGAACACTATTTCCCTGTGAGAATTGAGTTAATTTTTGAAAGGAATGCCTTCTGAAAATCATAGTTTTCATGGTGGAGAAAGGGTCATGTTGTTCCAAATAGGCCTGTGGAGCTGAATGGAAGAAACACATGTACTTCTCCACAGACAGCCATCTGTGGTAGAAGAAGGAGGATCTAGAGCATTGATTTCCTTGACAATTATAACAAGTTTTCAAGGAATACTTCCTGCAAATTAGGTGCTTCAAGGTGGAGAGAGCTTCTGCTTGCTCCAATTAGGTCTATTCAGCAAACTTGAAGGATCCCATATATCTCTGGGAGGATAACCCTCTGTCTAAAAGAGGAGCCTGTAGCACATTGGTGTCCAGTGACAACTGACTTACTTTTTGAAAAGAACACTTCCTGAAAATCAAAGATTTCAAGGTGGAAATAGGCTCTGTTTGCTCCAAATCGGCCTGGTTTGCAAAGGTAAGGAAACAAATGAATCTCTCCAAAGAAAACCATGGGTGCTCGAAGCAGAAACGTCAAGCATATTGTTTCCCTGTGAGAATTGAGTTAGTTTTGGAAAGGAATACTATGTGATTATGAAAATTTTCAGGATGGAGAAAGGGTCATTGGGTTCCAAATCACCTATTCAGATGATTTGGAGAAACACCTGTACATCTCCAAAGACGACCATCTCTCAAAGAAGCAGTAGCGTCAGTCACATTGTATTCAAGGGAGAACTGAGTAATTTTTTGCAATGAATACTTCCTGCAAATCTTACATTTCAAGGTACAGAAAGGCTCATTTTATTCAAAAACGGCCTATACACCTCAGTTGTGGAAACGCATGTATGCCTCCAAAGGAAACCATCTATGTTAGCGGCTGCAGCATCCTGCACATTGATTCAAAGTGGGAGTTGAGTTAGTTTTTGAAATGAATGCCTCGTGCAATGTGGGGTTTACAAGGTAGGGATAGGTTCTCTTAGTTCTAAATATGCCTATTCAGCTGAGTCAAAGAAGCACATGTATCTCTCCAAAGGCAACCAACTGTTTAGAAGCAGGATCATCTGGAACATTGTTTCCAGTGACAATTGAGTTAGTTTCTGAAAGGAATACTTCCTGCAACTTAGGTGTTTCAGCGTGGAGATAGGATCATTTGGCTACAAATAGGCTTATTCAGCTAAGTTGAAGGAACACCTGTATCACTGCAAATAAAAAAAACTTTGTTAGAAACGGAAACATGTTGCATATTGTTTCCTTGTGACAGGCGATTTATTTTTGAAAGGAATACTTCCTGAAACATAGGAGTTTCAAGGAGGAGATATGCTCTGTTTGCTTCAAATAGGCCTATTCAGCTAAGTTGAAGAAACACATATATGTCTCCAAGAAAAACCATCTGTGCTGGAAGCATGAGCATCCAAAACATTGTTACCCTGTTGTAATTGTGTTCAATTTTGAAAGGAATACTTCCTGCAAATCATTGTTTTAAAGAGTCAGTTAGTCTCTGGATGACCCACCTAGGCCCACTCAGCTATTTTGAAAAAACACGTGTATCCCTCTGTAGAAATCCATCTTTGTAAGAAGCACGAGTATATAGTGCCTTGTTGCGCAGAGAGAATTGAGTTAGTTTCTGCAAGGAATACTTATTGAAAATCATAGTTTTCAAGCTGGAGAAGGCTCCTTGTTTTCTAAATATGCTTATGAAGCTGAACCGAAGAAACACATATATCTGTATAAAGACAACCATGTGTGTTACAAGTATCGGCATCTAGAAAATTGTTTCCAAGTGAGAATTGAGTTACTGTTTGAAAGGAATACTTCTTGTAAATCATCGTTTCCTTGGTGGAGAAAGGCTCATTTTATTCCTAACGGGCTCTTAGTGTGGTAGATATGCATGTATCTCTCCCAGGAAACCATCTACGTTAGAGGCTGCAGCATCCTGCATATTGATTCCCTGTGAGCATTGAATTATTTTTTGAAAAAAGACATGTTGCAACATGGGATTTTCAAAATGGAGGTAGGCTCTGTTTGCTCCAAATCGGCCTGTTCAGCTAGGGTGAGGAAATACAGGTATGTATGAAAGGAAAACATCAGTGTTAGAAGCAGAAGTTTCAAGCACATTGTTTCCCGGGAATAATTGAGTTAGTTTTTGAAAGCAATGCTACCTGAAAATCATACTTTTCAAGGTGGAGAAAGGCTCTCTTTGTTCCAAATAGGCCTAGTCAATTGAGTTGAAGAAACACATGTATCTCTCCAAAGACATCCATCTGTGTCAGAAGCAGGAGCATCTAGAGAATTATTTCCCTGTGAGAATTGAGCTAGTTTTTCAAGGAATCCTTCCTGCACCAAGGTGTCTCAAGATGGAGAAAGGCTGTGTTTGCTCCAAGTAAGCCTATTTGGCTTAGACAAAGAAACACATATATCTCTCCAAGACAACCATGTCTGTTAGAAGCAGAAGGATCTACAACACTCTTTTCCTGGGAGAATCGAGTCATTTTTGAAGCAAATACTTTCTGAACATCATAGATTTCTAGCTTGAGGCAGGGTCATGTTGTTCCAAGTAGGCCTTTTCAGGTTAGTTGAAGAAACACATATATCTCTCAAAGGAAATCCATCTATGTTTGAAGCATGAGCATTAAAAACATTGTTACCCTCTTTCAATTGTGTTACTTTTTGAAAGGAATAGTACGTGCAAATCATTGTTTTCAAGGGGAGATGGGCTCTGGGTGATCCAGATAGGCCTATTCAGCTAATTGGAAAGAATACGTGTATCCCTCAGTAGAAAACCATCCTTGTAAAAGCACGAGTATGCAGCTCCTTCTTGCTCAGTGCGAATGGAATTAGCTTTGGGAAGGAATACTTCCTGAAAATCATAGTTTTCAAGGTGGGCAGAGGCTCATTTTCTTCCAATTAGCCCTATAGAACTGAGCTGAAGAAACACATGTATCGGTCCAAAGACAACCAACTGTGTTAGAAATATTGTCATGTAGATCCTTGTTTCCTAGTGAGAATTGAGTTCGCTTTTGAAGCGAATAGTCCTGTAAACCATAGTTTTCAAAGTGGAGAAAAGCTTATATAATTCCTTATGGCCTATTCTGCTGAGTTGAAGAAACACATGTATCTCTCCTAAGGAAACCATTTATATGAAATGGTGCAGCATCCTGCACATTTAACTCTCCCCTGTGGGAGTTCAGTAAGTTTTTGAAAAGTGCATCTTGCAACATGGGTTTTTCAAGGTGGAGATTGGCTCTGTTTGCTCCAGATTGGCCTGTCCAGCTAAGGTGAGGAAACACATGTATCTGTCAAAAGAAAAGCATCAGTGTTAGAAACAGGAGCTTCAAGCTCCTTGTTTCCCTGTGACAATGGACTTAGTTTTTGAAAGAAATACTTCCTGAAAACAATAATTTTCAAAGTGTAGAAAGGATGATTTTTTTTTCCAGTTAGGCCTATTCATTTGAGTTGAAGAAACACATGTATCTCTCCAAAGACACCCATGTGTGTTAGAAGCAGGAGGATCTAGCCCATTATTTACCTGTGACAATTGTTAGTTTTTCACGGAAAACTTCTTTCAAATTAGTTGTTTCAAGGTGGACACAGGCTGTGCTTACTCCAAGTAGGCCAATTCAGCTGCGATGAGGAAACACATGTATAGCCCCAAGAAAAGCACCTGAGTTAGAAGCAGGAGGCTGTGGAACACTATTTCCCTGTGAGAATTGAGTTAATTTTTGAAAGGAATGCCTTCTGAAAATCATAGTTTTCATGGTGGAGAAAGGGTCATGTTGTTCCAAATAGGCCTGTGGAGCTGAATGGAAGAAACACATGTACTTCTCCACAGACAGCCATCTGTGGTAGAAGAAGGAGGATCTAGAGCATTGATTTCCTTGACAATTATAACAAGTTTTCAAGGAATACTTCCTGCAAATTAGGTGCTTCAAGGTGGAGAGAGCTTCTGCTTGCTCCAATTAGGTCTATTCAGCAAACTTGAAGGATCCCATATATCTCTGGGAGGATAACCCTCTGTCTAAAAGAGGAGCCTGTAGCACATTGGTGTCCAGTGAGAACTGACTTACTTTTTGAAAAGAACACTTCCTGAAAATCAAAGATTTCAAGGTGGAAATAGGCTCTGTTTGCTCCAAATCGGCCTGGTTTGCAAAGGTAAGGAAACAAATGAATCTCTCCAAAGAAAACCATGGGTGCTCGAAGCAGAAACGTCAAGCATATTGTTTCCCTGTGAGAATTGAGTTAGTTTTGGAAAGGAATACTATGTGATTATGAAAATTTTCAGGATGGAGAAAGGGTCATTGGGTTCCAAATCACCTATTCAGATGATTTGGAGAAACACCTGTACATCTCCAAAGACGACCATCTCTCAAAGAAGCAGTAGCGTCAGTCACATTGTATTCAAGGGAGAACTGAGTAATTTTTTGCAATGAATACTTCCTGCAAATCTTACATTTCAAGGTACAGAAAGGCTCATTTTATTCAAAAACGGCCTATACACCTCAGTTGTGGAAACGCATGTATGCCTCCAAAGGAAACCATCTATGTTAGCGGCTGCAGCATCCTGCACATTGATTCAAAGTGGGAGTTGAGTTAGTTTTTGAAATGAATGCCTCGTGCAATGTGGGGTTTACAAGGTAGGGATAGGTTCTCTTAGTTCTAAATATGCCTATTCAGCTGAGTCAAAGAAGCACATGTATCTCTCCAAAGGCAACCAACTGTTTAGAAGCAGGATCATCTGGAACATTGTTTCCAGTGACAATTGAGTTAGTTTCTGAAAGGAATACTTCCTGCAACTTAGGTGTTTCAGCGTGGAGATAGGATCATTTGGCTACAAATAGGCTTATTCAGCTAAGTTGAAGGAACACCTGTATCACTGCAAATAAAAAAAACTTTGTTAGAAACGGAAACATGTTGCATATTGTTTCCTTGTGACAGGCGATTTATTTTTGAAAGGAATACTTCCTGAAACATAGGAGTTTCAAGGAGGAGATATGCTCTGTTTGCTTCAAATAGGCCTATTCAGCTAAGTTGAAGAAACACATATATGTCTCCAAGAAAAACCATCTGTGCTGGAAGCATGAGCATCCAAAACATTGTTACCCTGTTGTAATTGTGTTCAATTTTGAAAGGAATACTTCCTGCAAATCATTGTTTTAAAGAGTCAGTTAGTCTCTGGATGACCCACCTAGGCCCACTCAGCTATTTTGAAAAAACACGTGTATCCCTCTGTAGAAATCCATCTTTGTAAGAAGCACGAGTATATAGTGCCTTGTTGCGCAGAGAGAATTGAGTTAGTTTTTGCAAGGAATACTTATTGAAAATCATAGTTTTCAAGCTGGAGAAGGCTCCTTGTTTTCTAAATATGCTTATGAAGCTGAACCGAAGAAACACATATATCTGTATAAAGACAACCATGTGTGTTACAAGTATCGGCATCTAGAAAATTGTTTCCAAGTGAGAATTGAGTTACTGTTTGAAAGGAATACTTCTTGTAAATCATCGTTTCCTTGGTGGAGAAAGGCTCATTTTATTCCTAACGGGCTCTTAGTGTGGTAGATATGCATGTATCTCTCCCAGGAAACCATCTACGTTAGAGGCTGCAGCATCCTGCATTTTGATTCCCTGTGAGCATTGAATTATTTTTTGAAAAAATACATGTTGCAACATGGGATTTTCAAAATGGAGGTAGGCTCTGTTTGCTCCAAATCGGCCTGTTCAGCTAGGGTGAGGAAATACAGGTATGTATGAAAGGAAAACATCAGTGTTAGAAGCAGAAGTTTCAAGCACATTGTTTCCCGGGAATAATTGAGTTAGTTTTTGAAAGCAATGCTACCTGAAAATCATACTTTTCAAGGTGGAGAAAGGGTCTCTTTGTTCCAAATAGGCCTATTCAATTGAGTTGAAGAAACACATGTATCTCTCCAAAGACATCCATCTGTGTCAGAAGCAGGAGCATCTAGAGAATTATTTCCCTGTGAGAATTGAGCTAGTTTTTCAAGGAATCCTTCCTGCACCAAGGTGTCTCAAGATGGAGAAAGGCTGTGTTTGCTCCAAGTAAGCCTATTTGGCTTAGACAAAGAAACACATATATCTCTCCAAGACAACCATGTCTGTTAGAAGCAGAAGGATCTACAACACTCTTTTCCTGGGAGAATCGAGTAATTTTTGAAGCAAATACTTTCTGAACATCATAGATTTCTAGCTTGAGGCAGGGTCATGTTGTTCCAAGTAGGCCTTTTCAGGTTAGTTGAAGAAACACATATATCTCTCAAAGGAAATCCATCTATGTTTGAAGCATGAGCATTAAAAACATTGTTACCCTCTTTCAATTGTGTTACTTTTTGAAAGGAATAGTACGTGCAAATCATTGTTTTCAAGGGGAGATGGGCTCTGTGTGATCCAGATAGGCCTATTCAGCTAATTGGAAAGAATACGTGTATCCCTCAGTAGAAAACCATCCTTGTAAAAGCACGAGTATGCAGCTCCTTCTTGCTCAGTGCGAATGGAATTAGCTTTGGGAAGGAATACTTCCTGAAAATCATAGTTTTCAAGGTGGGCAGAGGCTCATTTTCTTCCAATTAGCCCTATAGAACTGAGCTGAAGAAACACATGTATCGGTCCAAAGACAACCAACTGTGTTAGAAATATTGTCATGTAGATCCTTGTTTCCTAGTGAGAATTGAGTTCGCTTTTGAAGCGAATAGTCCTGTAAACCATAGTTTTCAAAGTGGAGAAAAGCTTATATAATTCCTTATGGCCTATTCTGCTGAGTTGAAGAAACACATGTATCTCTCCTAAGGAAACCATTTATATGAAATGGTGCAGCATCCTGCACATTTAACTCTCCCCTGTGGGAGTTCAGTAAGTTTTTGAAAAGTGCATCTTGCAACATGGGTTTTTCAAGGTGGAGATTGGCTCTGTTTGCTCCAGATTGGCCTGTCCAGCTAAGGTGAGGAAACACATGTATCTGTCAAAAGAAAAGCATCAGTGTTAGAAACAGGAGCTTCAAGCTCCTTGTTTCCCTGTGACAATGGACTTAGTTTTTGAAAGAAATACTTCCTGAAAACAATAATTTTCAAAGTGTAGAAAGGATGATTTTTTTTTCCAGTTAGGCCTATTCATTTGAGTTGAAGAAACACATGTATCTCTCCAAAGACACCCATGTGTGTTAGAAGCAGGAGGATCTAGCCCATTATTTACCTGTGACAATTGTTAGTTTTTCACGGAAAACTTCTTTCAAATTAGTTGTTTCAAGGTGGACACAGGCTGTGCTTACTCCAAGTAGGCCAATTCAGCTGCGATGAGGAAACACATGTATAGCCCCAAGAAAAGCACCTGAGTTAGAAGCAGGAGGCTGTGGAACACTATTTCCCTGTGAGAATTGAGTTAATTTTTGAAAGGAATGCCTTCTGAAAATCATAGTTTTCATGGTGGAGAAAGGGTCATGTTGTTCCAAATAGGCCTGTGGAGCTGAATGGAAGAAACACATGTACTTCTCCACAGACAGCCATCTGTGGTAGAAGAAGGAGGATCTAGAGCATTGATTTCCTTGACAATTATAACAAGTTTTCAAGGAATACTTCCTGCAAATTAGGTGCTTCAAGGTGGAGAGAGCTTCTGCTTGCTCCAATTAGGTCTATTCAGCAAACTTGAAGGATCCCATATATCTCTGGGAGGATAACCCTCTGTCTAAAAGAGGAGCCTGTAGCACATTGGTGTCCAGTGAGAACTGACTTACTTTTTGAAAAGAACACTTCCTGAAAATCAAAGATTTCAAGGTGGAAATAGGCTCTGTTTGCTCCAAATCGGCCTGGTTTGCAAAGGTAAGGAAACAAATGAATCTCTCCAAAGAAAACCATGGGTGCTCGAAGCAGAAACGTCAAGCATATTGTTTCCCTGTGAGAATTGAGTTAGTTTTGGAAAGGAATACTATGTGATTATGAAAATTTTCAGGATGGAGAAAGGGTCATTGGGTTCCAAATCACCTATTCAGATGATTTGGAGAAACACCTGTACATCTCCAAAGACGACCATCTCTCAAAGAAGCAGTAGCGTCAGTCACATTGTATTCAAGGGAGAACTGAGTAATTTTTTGCAATGAATACTTCCTGCAAATCTTACATTTCAAGGTACAGAAAGGCTCATTTTATTCAAAAACGGCCTATACACCTCAGTTGTGGAAACGCATGTATGCCTCCAAAGGAAACCATCTATGTTAGCGGCTGCAGCATCCTGCACATTGATTCAAAGTGGGAGTTGAGTTAGTTTTTGAAATGAATGCCTCGTGCAATGTGGGGTTTACAAGGTAGGGATAGGTTCTCTTAGTTCTAAATATGCCTATTCAGCTGAGTCAAAGAAGCACATGTATCTCTCCAAAGGCAACCAACTGTTTAGAAGCAGGATCATCTGGAACATTGTTTCCAGTGACAATTGAGTTAGTTTCTGAAAGGAATACTTCCTGCAACTTAGGTGTTTCAGCGTGGAGATAGGATCATTTGGCTACAAATAGGCTTATTCAGCTAAGTTGAAGGAACACCTGTATCACTGCAAATAAAAAAAACTTTGTTAGAAACGGAAACATGTTGCATATTGTTTCCTTGTGACAGGCGATTTATTTTTGAAAGGAATACTTCCTGAAACATAGGAGTTTCAAGGAGGAGATATGCTCTGTTTGCTTCAAATAGGCCTATTCAGCTAAGTTGAAGAAACACATATATGTCTCCAAGAAAAACCATCTGTGCTGGAAGCATGAGCATCCAAAACATTGTTACCCTGTTGTAATTGTGTTCAATTTTGAAAGGAATACTTCCTGCAAATCATTGTTTTAAAGAGTCAGTTAGTCTCTGGATGACCCACCTAGGCCCACTCAGCTATTTTGAAAAAACACGTGTATCCCTCTGTAGAAATCCATCTTTGTAAGAAGCACGAGTATATAGTGCCTTGTTGCGCAGAGAGAATTGAGTTAGTTTTTGCAAGGAATACTTATTGAAAATCATAGTTTTCAAGCTGGAGAAGGCTCCTTGTTTTCTAAATATGCTTATGAAGCTGAACCGAAGAAACACATATATCTGTATAAAGACAACCATGTGTGTTACAAGTATCGGCATCTAGAAAATTGTTTCCAAGTGAGAATTGAGTTACTGTTTGAAAGGAATACTTCTTGTAAATCATCGTTTCCTTGGTGGAGAAAGGCTCATTTTATTCCTAACGGGCTCTTAGTGTGGTAGATATGCATGTATCTCTCCCAGGAAACCATCTACGTTAGAGGCTGCAGCATCCTGCATTTTGATTCCCTGTGAGCATTGAATTATTTTTTGAAAAAATACATGTTGCAACATGGGATTTTCAAAATGGAGGTAGGCTCTGTTTGCTCCAAATCGGCCTGTTCAGCTAGGGTGAGGAAATACAGGTATGTATGAAAGGAAAACATCAGTGTTAGAAGCAGAAGTTTCAAGCACATTGTTTCCCGGGAATAATTGAGTTAGTTTTTGAAAGCAATGCTACCTGAAAATCATACTTTTCAAGGTGGAGAAAGGGTCTCTTTGTTCCAAATAGGCCTATTCAATTGAGTTGAAGAAACACATGTATCTCTCCAAAGACATCCATCTGTGTCAGAAGCAGGAGCATCTAGAGAATTATTTCCCTGTGAGAATTGAGCTAGTTTTTCAAGGAATCCTTCCTGCACCAAGGTGTCTCAAGATGGAGAAAGGCTGTGTTTGCTCCAAGTAAGCCTATTTGGCTTAGACAAAGAAACACATATATCTCTCCAAGACAACCATGTCTGTTAGAAGCAGAAGGATCTACAACACTCTTTTCCTGGGAGAATCGAGTAATTTTTGAAGCAAATACTTTCTGAACATCATAGATTTCTAGCTTGAGGCAGGGTCATGTTGTTCCAAGTAGGCCTTTTCAGGTTAGTTGAAGAAACACATATATCTCTCAAAGGAAATCCATCTATGTTTGAAGCATGAGCATTAAAAACATTGTTACCCTCTTTCAATTGTGTTACTTTTTGAAAGGAATAGTACGTGCAAATCATTGTTTTCAAGGGGAGATGGGCTCTGTGTGATCCAGATAGGCCTATTCAGCTAATTGGAAAGAATACGTGTATCCCTCAGTAGAAAACCATCCTTGTAAAAGCACGAGTATGCAGCTCCTTCTTGCTCAGTGCGAATGGAATTAGCTTTGGGAAGGAATACTTCCTGAAAATCATAGTTTTCAAGGTGGGCAGAGGCTCATTTTCTTCCAATTAGCCCTATAGAACTGAGCTGAAGAAACACATGTATCGGTCCAAAGACAACCAACTGTGTTAGAAATATTGTCATGTAGATCCTTGTTTCCTAGTGAGAATTGAGTTCGCTTTTGAAGCGAATAGTCCTGTAAACCATAGTTTTCAAAGTGGAGAAAAGCTTATATAATTCCTTATGGCCTATTCTGCTGAGTTGAAGAAACACATGTATCTCTCCTAAGGAAACCATTTATATGAAATGGTGCAGCATCCTGCACATTTAACTCTCCCCTGTGGGAGTTCAGTAAGTTTTTGAAAAGTGCATCTTGCAACATGGGTTTTTCAAGGTGGAGATTGGCTCTGTTTGCTCCAGATTGGCCTGTCCAGCTAAGGTGAGGAAACACATGTATCTGTCAAAAGAAAAGCATCAGTGTTAGAAACAGGAGCTTCAAGCTCCTTGTTTCCCTGTGACAATGGACTTAGTTTTTGAAAGAAATACTTCCTGAAAACAATAATTTTCAAAGTGTAGAAAGGATGATTTTTTTTTCCAGTTAGGCCTATTCATTTGAGTTGAAGAAACACATGTATCTCTCCAAAGACACCCATGTGTGTTAGAAGCAGGAGGATCTAGCCCATTATTTACCTGTGACAATTGTTAGTTTTTCACGGAAAACTTCTTTCAAATTAGTTGTTTCAAGGTGGACACAGGCTGTGCTTACTCCAAGTAGGCCAATTCAGCTGCGATGAGGAAACACATGTATAGCCCCAAGAAAAGCACCTGAGTTAGAAGCAGGAGGCTGTGGAACACTATTTCCCTGTGAGAATTGAGTTAATTTTTGAAAGGAATGCCTTCTGAAAATCATAGTTTTCATGGTGGAGAAAGGGTCATGTTGTTCCAAATAGGCCTGTGGAGCTGAATGGAAGAAACACATGTACTTCTCCACAGACAGCCATCTGTGGTAGAAGAAGGAGGATCTAGAGCATTGATTTCCTTGACAATTATAACAAGTTTTCAAGGAATACTTCCTGCAAATTAGGTGCTTCAAGGTGGAGAGAGCTTCTGCTTGCTCCAATTAGGTCTATTCAGCAAACTTGAAGGATCCCATATATCTCTGGGAGGATAACCCTCTGTCTAAAAGAGGAGCCTGTAGCACATTGGTGTCCAGTGAGAACTGACTTACTTTTTGAAAAGAACACTTCCTGAAAATCAAAGATTTCAAGGTGGAAATAGGCTCTGTTTGCTCCAAATCGGCCTGGTTTGCAAAGGTAAGGAAACAAATGAATCTCTCCAAAGAAAACCATGGGTGCTCGAAGCAGAAACGTCAAGCATATTGTTTCCCTGTGAGAATTGAGTTAGTTTTGGAAAGGAATACTATGTGATTATGAAAATTTTCAGGATGGAGAAAGGGTCATTGGGTTCCAAATCACCTATTCAGATGATTTGGAGAAACACCTGTACATCTCCAAAGACGACCATCTCTCAAAGAAGCAGTAGCGTCAGTCACATTGTATTCAAGGGAGAACTGAGTAATTTTTTGCAATGAATACTTCCTGCAAATCTTACATTTCAAGGTACAGAAAGGCTCATTTTATTCAAAAACGGCCTATACACCTCAGTTGTGGAAACGCATGTATGCCTCCAAAGGAAACCATCTATGTTAGCGGCTGCAGCATCCTGCACATTGATTCAAAGTGGGAGTTGAGTTAGTTTTTGAAATGAATGCCTCGTGCAATGTGGGGTTTACAAGGTAGGGATAGGTTCTCTTAGTTCTAAATATGCCTATTCAGCTGAGTCAAAGAAGCACATGTATCTCTCCAAAGGCAACCAACTGTTTAGAAGCAGGATCATCTGGAACATTGTTTCCAGTGACAATTGAGTTAGTTTCTGAAAGGAATACTTCCTGCAACTTAGGTGTTTCAGCGTGGAGATAGGATCATTTGGCTACAAATAGGCTTATTCAGCTAAGTTGAAGGAACACCTGTATCACTGCAAATAAAAAAAACTTTGTTAGAAACGGAAACATGTTGCATATTGTTTCCTTGTGACAGGCGATTTATTTTTGAAAGGAATACTTCCTGAAACATAGGAGTTTCAAGGAGGAGATATGCTCTGTTTGCTTCAAATAGGCCTATTCAGCTAAGTTGAAGAAACACATATATGTCTCCAAGAAAAACCATCTGTGCTGGAAGCATGAGCATCCAAAACATTGTTACCCTGTTGTAATTGTGTTCAATTTTGAAAGGAATACTTCCTGCAAATCATTGTTTTAAAGAGTCAGTTAGTCTCTGGATGACCCACCTAGGCCCCTTAAGCTATTTTGAAAAAACACGTGTATCCCTCTGTAGAAATCCATCTTTGTAAGAAGCACGAGTATATAGTGCCTTGTTGCGCAGAGAGAATTGAGTTAGTTTTTGCAAGGAATACTTATTGAAAATCATAGTTTTCAAGCTGGAGAAGGCTCCTTGTTTTCTAAATATGCTTATGAAGCTGAACCGAAGAAACACATATATCTGTATAAAGACAACCATGTGTGTTACAAGTATCGGCATCTAGAAAATTGTTTCCAAGTGAGAATTGAGTTACTGTTTGAAAGGAATACTTCTTGTAAATCATCGTTTCCTTGGTGGAGAAAGGCTCATTTTATTCCTAACGGGCTCTTAGTGTGGTAGATATGCATGTATCTCTCCCAGGAAACCATCTACGTTAGAGGCTGCAGCATCCTGCATTTTGATTCCCTGTGAGCATTGAATTATTTTTTGAAAAAATACATGTTGCAACATGGGATTTTCAAAATGGAGGTAGGCTCTGTTTGCTCCAAATCGGCCTGTTCAGCTAGGGTGAGGAAATACAGGTATGTATGAAAGGAAAACATCAGTGTTAGAAGCAGAAGTTTCAAGCACATTGTTTCCCGGGAATAATTGAGTTAGTTTTTGAAAGCAATGCTACCTGAAAATCATACTTTTCAAGGTGGAGAAAGGGTCTCTTTGTTCCAAATAGGCCTATTCAATTGAGTTGAAGAAACACATGTATCTCTCCAAAGACATCCATCTGTGTCAGAAGCAGGAGCATCTAGAGAATTATTTCCCTGTGAGAATTGAGCTAGTTTTTCAAGGAATCCTTCCTGCACCAAGGTGTCTCAAGATGGAGAAAGGCTGTGTTTGCTCCAAGTAAGCCTATTTGGCTTAGACAAAGAAACACATATATTTCTCCAAGACAACCATGTCTGTTAGAAGCAGAAGGATCTACAACACTCTTTTCCTGGGAGAATCGAGTAATTTTTGAAGCAAATACTTTCTGAACATCATAGATTTCTAGCTTGAGGCAGGGTCATGTTGTTCCAAGTAGGCCTTTTCAGGTTAGTTGAAGAAACACATATATCTCTCAAAGGAAATCCATCTATGTTTGAAGCATGAGCATTAAAAACATTGTTACCCTCTTTCAATTGTGTTACTTTTTGAAAGGAATAGTACGTGCAAATCATTGTTTTCAAGGGGAGATGGGCTCTGTGTGATCCAGATAGGCCTATTCAGCTAATTGGAAAGAATACGTGTATCCCTCAGTAGAAAACCATCCTTGTAAAAGCACGAGTATGCAGCTCCTTCTTGCTCAGTGCGAATGGAATTAGCTTTGGGAAGGAATACTTCCTGAAAATCATAGTTTTCAAGGTGGGCAGAGGCTCATTTTCTTCCAATTAGCCCTATAGAACTGAGCTGAAGAAACACATGTATCGGTCCAAAGACAACCAACTGTGTTAGAAATATTGTCATGTAGATCCTTGTTTCCTAGTGAGAATTGAGTTCGCTTTTGAAGCGAATAGTCCTGTAAACCATAGTTTTCAAAGTGGAGAAAAGCTTATATAATTCCTTATGGCCTATTCTGCTGAGTTGAAGAAACACATGTATCTCTCCTAAGGAAACCATTTATATGAAATGGTGCAGCATCCTGCACATTTAACTCTCCCCTGTGGGAGTTCAGTAAGTTTTTGAAAAGTGCATCTTGCAACATGGGTTTTTCAAGGTGGAGATTGGCTCTGTTTGCTCCAGATTGGCCTGTCCAGCTAAGGTGAGGAAACACATGTATCTGTCAAAAGAAAAGCATCAGTGTTAGAAACAGGAGCTTCAAGCTCCTTGTTTCCCTGTGACAATGGACTTAGTTTTTGAAAGAAATACTTCCTGAAAACAATAATTTTCAAAGTGTAGAAAGGATGATTTTTTTTTCCAGTTAGGCCTATTCATTTGAGTTGAAGAAACACATGTATCTCTCCAAAGACACCCATGTGTGTTAGAAGCAGGAGGATCTAGCCCATTATTTACCTGTGACAATTGTTAGTTTTTCACGGAAAACTTCTTTCAAATTAGTTGTTTCAAGGTGGACACAGGCTGTGCTTACTCCAAGTAGGCCAATTCAGCTGCGATGAGGAAACACATGTATAGCCCCAAGAAAAGCACCTGAGTTAGAAGCAGGAGGCTGTGGAACACTATTTCCCTGTGAGAATTGAGTTAATTTTTGAAAGGAATGCCTTCTGAAAATCATAGTTTTCATGGTGGAGAAAGGGTCATGTTGTTCCAAATAGGCCTGTGGAGCTGAATGGAAGAAACACATGTACTTCTCCACAGACAGCCATCTGTGGTAGAAGAAGGAGGATCTAGAGCATTGATTTCCTTGACAATTATAACAAGTTTTCAAGGAATACTTCCTGCAAATTAGGTGCTTCAAGGTGGAGAGAGCTTCTGCTTGCTCCAATTAGGTCTATTCAGCAAACTTGAAGGATCCCATATATCTCTGGGAGGATAACCCTCTGTCTAAAAGAGGAGCCTGTAGCACATTGGTGTCCAGTGAGAACTGACTTACTTTTTGAAAAGAACACTTCCTGAAAATCAAAGATTTCAAGGTGGAAATAGGCTCTGTTTGCTCCAAATCGGCCTGGTTTGCAAAGGTAAGGAAACAAATGAATCTCTCCAAAGAAAACCATGGGTGCTCGAAGCAGAAACGTCAAGCATATTGTTTCCCTGTGAGAATTGAGTTAGTTTTGGAAAGGAATACTATGTGATTATGAAAATTTTCAGGATGGAGAAAGGGTCATTGGGTTCCAAATCACCTATTCAGATGATTTGGAGAAACACCTGTACATCTCCAAAGACGACCATCTCTCAAAGAAGCAGTAGCGTCAGTCACATTGTATTCAAGGGAGAACTGAGTAATTTTTTGCAATGAATACTTCCTGCAAATCTTACATTTCAAGGTACAGAAAGGCTCATTTTATTCAAAAACGGCCTATACACCTCAGTTGTGGAAACGCATGTATGCCTCCAAAGGAAACCATCTATGTTAGCGGCTGCAGCATCCTGCACATTGATTCAAAGTGGGAGTTGAGTTAGTTTTTGAAATGAATGCCTCGTGCAATGTGGGGTTTACAAGGTAGGGATAGGTTCTCTTAGTTCTAAATATGCCTATTCAGCTGAGTCAAAGAAGCACATGTATCTCTCCAAAGGCAACCAACTGTTTAGAAGCAGGATCATCTGGAACATTGTTTCCAGTGACAATTGAGTTAGTTTCTGAAAGGAATACTTCCTGCAACTTAGGTGTTTCAGCGTGGAGATAGGATCATTTGGCTACAAATAGGCTTATTCAGCTAAGTTGAAGGAACACCTGTATCACTGCAAATAAAAAAAACTTTGTTAGAAACGGAAACATGTTGCATATTGTTTCCTTGTGACAGGCGATTTATTTTTGAAAGGAATACTTCCTGAAACATAGGAGTTTCAAGGAGGAGATATGCTCT
The DNA here is from genome assembly GCF_047511655.1 of Castor canadensis. Taxonomy (NCBI): domain Eukaryota; kingdom Metazoa; phylum Chordata; class Mammalia; order Rodentia; family Castoridae; genus Castor; species Castor canadensis. The sequence continues at coordinate 95,119,401 of NC_133395.1, forward strand.
GTTTGCTTCAAATAGGCCTATTCAGCTAAGTTGAAGAAACACATATATGTCTCCAAGAAAAACCATCTGTGCTGGAAGCATGAGCATCCAAAACATTGTTACCCTGTTGTAATTGTGTTCAATTTTGAAAGGAATACTTCCTGCAAATCATTGTTTTAAAGAGTCAGTTAGTCTCTGGATGACCCACCTAGGCCCACTCAGCTATTTTGAAAAAACACGTGTATCCCTCTGTAGAAATCCATCTTTGTAAGAAGCACGAGTATATAGTGCCTTGTTGCGCAGAGAGAATTGAGTTAGTTTTTGCAAGGAATACTTATTGAAAATCATAGTTTTCAAGCTGGAGAAGGCTCCTTGTTTTCTAAATATGCTTATGAAGCTGAACCGAAGAAACACATATATCTGTATAAAGACAACCATGTGTGTTACAAGTATCGGCATCTAGAAAATTGTTTCCAAGTGAGAATTGAGTTACTGTTTGAAAGGAATACTTCTTGTAAATCATCGTTTCCTTGGTGGAGAAAGGCTCATTTTATTCCTAACGGGCTCTTAGTGTGGTAGATATGCATGTATCTCTCCCAGGAAACCATCTACGTTAGAGGCTGCAGCATCCTGCATTTTGATTCCCTGTGAGCATTGAATTATTTTTTGAAAAAATACATGTTGCAACATGGGATTTTCAAAATGGAGGTAGGCTCTGTTTGCTCCAAATCGGCCTGTTCAGCTAGGGTGAGGAAATACAGGTATGTATGAAAGGAAAACATCAGTGTTAGAAGCAGAAGTTTCAAGCACATTGTTTCCCGGGAATAATTGAGTTAGTTTTTGAAAGCAATGCTACCTGAAAATCATACTTTTCAAGGTGGAGAAAGGGTCTCTTTGTTCCAAATAGGCCTATTCAATTGAGTTGAAGAAACACATGTATCTCTCCAAAGACATCCATCTGTGTCAGAAGCAGGAGCATCTAGAGAATTATTTCCCTGTGAGAATTGAGCTAGTTTTTCAAGGAATCCTTCCTGCACCAAGGTGTCTCAAGATGGAGAAAGGCTGTGTTTGCTCCAAGTAAGCCTATTTGGCTTAGACAAAGAAACACATATATCTCTCCAAGACAACCATGTCTGTTAGAAGCAGAAGGATCTACAACACTCTTTTCCTGGGAGAATCGAGTAATTTTTGAAGCAAATACTTTCTGAACATCATAGATTTCTAGCTTGAGGCAGGGTCATGTTGTTCCAAGTAGGCCTTTTCAGGTTAGTTGAAGAAACACATATATCTCTCAAAGGAAATCCATCTATGTTTGAAGCATGAGCATTAAAAACATTGTTACCCTCTTTCAATTGTGTTACTTTTTGAAAGGAATAGTACGTGCAAATCATTGTTTTCAAGGGGAGATGGGCTCTGTGTGATCCAGATAGGCCTATTCAGCTAATTGGAAAGAATACGTGTATCCCTCAGTAGAAAACCATCCTTGTAAAAGCACGAGTATGCAGCTCCTTCTTGCTCAGTGCGAATGGAATTAGCTTTGGGAAGGAATACTTCCTGAAAATCATAGTTTTCAAGGTGGGCAGAGGCTCATTTTCTTCCAATTAGCCCTATAGAACTGAGCTGAAGAAACACATGTATCGGTCCAAAGACAACCAACTGTGTTAGAAATATTGTCATGTAGATCCTTGTTTCCTAGTGAGAATTGAGTTCGCTTTTGAAGCGAATAGTCCTGTAAACCATAGTTTTCAAAGTGGAGAAAAGCTTATATAATTCCTTATGGCCTATTCTGCTGAGTTGAAGAAACACATGTATCTCTCCTAAGGAAACCATTTATATGAAATGGTGCAGCATCCTGCACATTTAACTCTCCCCTGTGGGAGTTCAGTAAGTTTTTGAAAAGTGCATCTTGCAACATGGGTTTTTCAAGGTGGAGATTGGCTCTGTTTGCTCCAGATTGGCCTGTCCAGCTAAGGTGAGGAAACACATGTATCTGTCAAAAGAAAAGCATCAGTGTTAGAAACAGGAGCTTCAAGCTCCTTGTTTCCCTGTGACAATGGACTTAGTTTTTGAAAGAAATACTTCCTGAAAACAATAATTTTCAAAGTGTAGAAAGGATGATTTTTTTTTCCAGTTAGGCCTATTCATTTGAGTTGAAGAAACACATGTATCTCTCCAAAGACACCCATGTGTGTTAGAAGCAGGAGGATCTAGCCCATTATTTACCTGTGACAATTGTTAGTTTTTCACGGAAAACTTCTTTCAAATTAGTTGTTTCAAGGTGGACACAGGCTGTGCTTACTCCAAGTAGGCCAATTCAGCTGCGATGAGGAAACACATGTATAGCCCCAAGAAAAGCACCTGAGTTAGAAGCAGGAGGCTGTGGAACACTATTTCCCTGTGAGAATTGAGTTAATTTTTGAAAGGAATGCCTTCTGAAAATCATAGTTTTCATGGTGGAGAAAGGGTCATGTTGTTCCAAATAGGCCTGTGGAGCTGAATGGAAGAAACACATGTACTTCTCCACAGACAGCCATCTGTGGTAGAAGAAGGAGGATCTAGAGCATTGATTTCCTTGACAATTATAACAAGTTTTCAAGGAATACTTCCTGCAAATTAGGTGCTTCAAGGTGGAGAGAGCTTCTGCTTGCTCCAATTAGGTCTATTCAGCAAACTTGAAGGATCCCATATATCTCTGGGAGGATAACCCTCTGTCTAAAAGAGGAGCCTGTAGCACATTGGTGTCCAGTGAGAACTGACTTACTTTTTGAAAAGAACACTTCCTGAAAATCAAAGATTTCAAGGTGGAAATAGGCTCTGTTTGCTCCAAATCGGCCTGGTTTGCAAAGGTAAGGAAACAAATGAATCTCTCCAAAGAAAACCATGGGTGCTCGAAGCAGAAACGTCAAGCATATTGTTTCCCTGTGAGAATTGAGTTAGTTTTGGAAAGGAATACTATGTGATTATGAAAATTTTCAGGATGGAGAAAGGGTCATTGGGTTCCAAATCACCTATTCAGATGATTTGGAGAAACACCTGTACATCTCCAAAGACGACCATCTCTCAAAGAAGCAGTAGCGTCAGTCACATTGTATTCAAGGGAGAACTGAGTAATTTTTTGCAATGAATACTTCCTGCAAATCTTACATTTCAAGGTACAGAAAGGCTCATTTTATTCAAAAACGGCCTATACACCTCAGTTGTGGAAACGCATGTATGCCTCCAAAGGAAACCATCTATGTTAGCGGCTGCAGCATCCTGCACATTGATTCAAAGTGGGAGTTGAGTTAGTTTTTGAAATGAATGCCTCGTGCAATGTGGGGTTTACAAGGTAGGGATAGGTTCTCTTAGTTCTAAATATGCCTATTCAGCTGAGTCAAAGAAGCACATGTATCTCTCCAAAGGCAACCAACTGTTTAGAAGCAGGATCATCTGGAACATTGTTTCCAGTGACAATTGAGTTAGTTTCTGAAAGGAATACTTCCTGCAACTTAGGTGTTTCAGCGTGGAGATAGGATCATTTGGCTACAAATAGGCTTATTCAGCTAAGTTGAAGGAACACCTGTATCACTGCAAATAAAAAAAACTTTGTTAGAAACGGAAACATGTTGCATATTGTTTCCTTGTGACAGGCGATTTATTTTTGAAAGGAATACTTCCTGAAACATAGGAGTTTCAAGGAGGAGATATGCTCTGTTTGCTTCAAATAGGCCTATTCAGCTAAGTTGAAGAAACACATATATGTCTCCAAGAAAAACCATCTGTGCTGGAAGCATGAGCATCCAAAACATTGTTACCCTGTTGTAATTGTGTTCAATTTTGAAAGGAATACTTCCTGCAAATCATTGTTTTAAAGAGTCAGTTAGTCTCTGGATGACCCACCTAGGCCCACTCAGCTATTTTGAAAAAACACGTGTATCCCTCTGTAGAAATCCATCTTTGTAAGAAGCACGAGTATATAGTGCCTTGTTGCGCAGAGAGAATTGAGTTAGTTTTTGCAAGGAATACTTATTGAAAATCATAGTTTTCAAGCTGGAGAAGGCTCCTTGTTTTCTAAATATGCTTATGAAGCTGAACCGAAGAAACACATATATCTGTATAAAGACAACCATGTGTGTTACAAGTATCGGCATCTAGAAAATTGTTTCCAAGTGAGAATTGAGTTACTGTTTGAAAGGAATACTTCTTGTAAATCATCGTTTCCTTGGTGGAGAAAGGCTCATTTTATTCCTAACGGGCTCTTAGTGTGGTAGATATGCATGTATCTCTCCCAGGAAACCATCTACGTTAGAGGCTGCAGCATCCTGCATTTTGATTCCCTGTGAGCATTGAATTATTTTTTGAAAAAATACATGTTGCAACATGGGATTTTCAAAATGGAGGTAGGCTCTGTTTGCTCCAAATCGGCCTGTTCAGCTAGGGTGAGGAAATACAGGTATGTATGAAAGGAAAACATCAGTGTTAGAAGCAGAAGTTTCAAGCACATTGTTTCCCGGGAATAATTGAGTTAGTTTTTGAAAGCAATGCTACCTGAAAATCATACTTGTCAAGGTGGAGAAAGGGTCTCTTTGTTCCAAATAGGCCTATTCAATTGAGTTGAAGAAACACATGTATCTCTCCAAAGACATCCATCTGTGTCAGAAGCAGGAGCATCTAGAGAATTATTTCCCTGTGAGAATTGAGCTAGTTTTTCAAGGAATCCTTCCTGCACCAAGGTGTCTCAAGATGGAGAAAGGCTGTGTTTGCTCCAAGTAAGCCTATTTGGCTTAGACAAAGAAACACATATATCTCTCCAAGACAACCATGTCTGTTAGAAGCAGAAGGATCTACAACACTCTTTTCCTGGGAGAATCGAGTAATTTTTGAAGCAAATACTTTCTGAACATCATAGATTTCTAGCTTGAGGCAGGGTCATGTTGTTCCAAGTAGGCCTTTTCAGGTTAGTTGAAGAAACACATATATCTCTCAAAGGAAATCCATCTATGTTTGAAGCATGAGCATTAAAAACATTGTTACCCTCTTTCAATTGTGTTACTTTTTGAAAGGAATAGTACGTGCAAATCATTGTTTTCAAGGGGAGATGGGCTCTGTGTGATCCAGATAGGCCTATTCAGCTAATTGGAAAGAATACGTGTATCCCTCAGTAGAAAACCATCCTTGTAAAAGCACGAGTATGCAGCTCCTTCTTGCTCAGTGCGAATGGAATTAGCTTTGGGAAGGAATACTTCCTGAAAATCATAGTTTTCAAGGTGGGCAGAGGCTCATTTTCTTCCAATTAGCCCTATAGAACTGAGCTGAAGAAACACATGTATCGGTCCAAAGACAACCAACTGTGTTAGAAATATTGTCATGTAGATCCTTGTTTCCTAGTGAGAATTGAGTTCGCTTTTGAAGCGAATAGTCCTGTAAACCATAGTTTTCAAAGTGGAGAAAAGCTTATATAATTCCTTATGGCCTATTCTGCTGAGTTGAAGAAACACATGTATCTCTCCTAAGGAAACCATTTATATGAAATGGTGCAGCATCCTGCACATTTAACTCTCCCCTGTGGGAGTTCAGTAAGTTTTTGAAAAGTGCATCTTGCAACATGGGTTTTTCAAGGTGGAGATTGGCTCTGTTTGCTCCAGATTGGCCTGTCCAGCTAAGGTGAGGAAACACATGTATCTGTCAAAAGAAAAGCATCAGTGTTAGAAACAGGAGCTTCAAGCTCCTTGTTTCCCTGTGACAATGGACTTAGTTTTTGAAAGAAATACTTCCTGAAAACAATAATTTTCAAAGTGTAGAAAGGATGATTTTTTTTTCCAGTTAGGCCTATTCATTTGAGTTGAAGAAACACATGTATCTCTCCAAAGACACCCATGTGTGTTAGAAGCAGGAGGATCTAGCCCATTATTTACCTGTGACAATTGTTAGTTTTTCACGGAAAACTTCTTTCAAATTAGTTGTTTCAAGGTGGACACAGGCTGTGCTTACTCCAAGTAGGCCAATTCAGCTGCGATGAGGAAACACATGTATAGCCCCAAGAAAAGCACCTGAGTTAGAAGCAGGAGGCTATGGAACACTATTTCCCTGTGAGAATTGAGTTAATTTTTGAAAGGAATGCCTTCTGAAAATCATAGTTTTCATGGTGGAGAAAGGGTCATGTTGTTCCAAATAGGCCTGTGGAGCTGAATGGAAGAAACACATGTACTTCTCCACAGACAGCCATCTGTGGTAGAAGAAGGAGGATCTAGAGCATTGATTTCCTTGACAATTATAACAAGTTTTCAAGGAATACTTCCTGCAAATTAGGTGCTTCAAGGTGGAGAGAGCTTCTGCTTGCTCCAATTAGGTCTATTCAGCAAACTTGAAGGATCCCATATATCTCTGGGAGGATAACCCTCTGTCTAAAAGAGGAGCCTGTAGCACATTGGTGTCCAGTGAGAACTGACTTACTTTTTGAAAAGAACACTTCCTGAAAATCAAAGATTTCAAGGTGGAAATAGGCTCTGTTTGCTCCAAATCGGCCTGGTTTGCAAAGGTAAGGAAACAAATGAATCTCTCCAAAGAAAACCATGGGTGCTCGAAGCAGAAACGTCAAGCATATTGTTTCCCTGTGAGAATTGAGTTAGTTTTGGAAAGGAATACTATGTGATTATGAAAATTTTCAGGATGGAGAAAGGGTCATTGGGTTCCAAATCACCTATTCAGATGATTTGGAGAAACACCTGTACATCTCCAAAGACGACCATCTCTCAAAGAAGCAGTAGCGTCAGTCACATTGTATTCAAGGGAGAACTGAGTAATTTTTTGCAATGAATACTTCCTGCAAATCTTACATTTCAAGGTACAGAAAGGCTCATTTTATTCAAAAACGGCCTATACACCTCAGTTGTGGAAACGCATGTATGCCTCCAAAGGAAACCATCTATGTTAGCGGCTGCAGCATCCTGCACATTGATTCAAAGTGGGAGTTGAGTTAGTTTTTGAAATGAATGCCTCGTGCAATGTGGGGTTTACAAGGTAGGGATAGGTTCTCTTAGTTCTAAATATGCCTATTCAGCTGAGTCAAAGAAGCACATGTATCTCTCCAAAGGCAACCAACTGTTTAGAAGCAGGATCATCTGGAACATTGTTTCCAGTGACAATTGAGTTAGTTTCTGAAAGGAATACTTCCTGCAACTTAGGTGTTTCAGCGTGGAGATAGGATCATTTGGCTACAAATAGGCTTATTCAGCTAAGTTGAAGGAACACCTGTATCACTGCAAATAAAAAAAACTTTGTTAGAAACGGAAACATGTTGCATATTGTTTCCTTGTGACAGGCGATTTATTTTTGAAAGGAATACTTCCTGAAACATAGGAGTTTCAAGGAGGAGATATGCTCTGTTTGCTTCAAATAGGCCTATTCAGCTAAGTTGAAGAAACACATATATGTCTCCAAGAAAAACCATCTGTGCTGGAAGCATGAGCATCCAAAACATTGTTACCCTGTTGTAATTGTGTTCAATTTTGAAAGGAATACTTCCTGCAAATCATTGTTTTAAAGAGTCAGTTAGTCTCTGGATGACCCACCTAGGCCCACTCAGCTATTTTGAAAAAACACGTGTATCCCTCTGTAGAAATCCATCTTTGTAAGAAGCACGAGTATATAGTGCCTTGTTGCGCAGAGAGAATTGAGTTAGTTTTTGCAAGGAATACTTATTGAAAATCATAGTTTTCAAGCTGGAGAAGGCTCCTTGTTTTCTAAATATGCTTATGAAGCTGAACCGAAGAAACACATATATCTGTATAAAGACAACCATGTGTGTTACAAGTATCGGCATCTAGAAAATTGTTTCCAAGTGAGAATTGAGTTACTGTTTGAAAGGAATACTTCTTGTAAATCATCGTTTCCTTGGTGGAGAAAGGCTCATTTTATTCCTAACGGGCTCTTAGTGTGGTAGATATGCATGTATCTCTCCCAGGAAACCATCTACGTTAGAGGCTGCAGCATCCTGCATTTTGATTCCCTGTGAGCATTGAATTATTTTTTGAAAAAATACATGTTGCAACATGGGATTTTCAAAATGGAGGTAGGCTCTGTTTGCTCCAAATCGGCCTGTTCAGCTAGGGTGAGGAAATACAGGTATGTATGAAAGGAAAACATCAGTGTTAGAAGCAGAAGTTTCAAGCACATTGTTTCCCGGGAATAATTGAGTTAGTTTTTGAAAGCAATGCTACCTGAAAATCATACTTTTCAAGGTGGAGAAAGGGTCTCTTTGTTCCAAATAGGCCTATTCAATTGAGTTGAAGAAACACATGTATCTCTCCAAAGACATCCATCTGTGTCAGAAGCAGGAGCATCTAGAGAATTATTTCCCTGTGAGAATTGAGCTAGTTTTTCAAGGAATCCTTCCTGCACCAAGGTGTCTCAAGATGGAGAAAGGCTGTGTTTGCTCCAAGTAAGCCTATTTGGCTTAGACAAAGAAACACATATATCTCTCCAAGACAACCATGTCTGTTAGAAGCAGAAGGATCTACAACACTCTTTTCCTGGGAGAATCGAGTAATTTTTGAAGCAAATACTTTCTGAACATCATAGATTTCTAGCTTGAGGCAGGGTCATGTTGTTCCAAGTAGGCCTTTTCAGGTTAGTTGAAGAAACACATATATCTCTCAAAGGAAATCCATCTATGTTTGAAGCATGAGCATTAAAAACATTGTTACCCTCTTTCAATTGTGTTACTTTTTGAAAGGAATAGTACGTGCAAATCATTGTTTTCAAGGGGAGATGGGCTCTGTGTGATCCAGATAGGCCTATTCAGCTAATTGGAAAGAATACGTGTATCCCTCAGTAGAAAACCATCCTTGTAAAAGCACGAGTATGCAGCTCCTTCTTGCTCAGTGCGAATGGAATTAGCTTTGGGAAGGAATACTTCCTGAAAATCATAGTTTTCAAGGTGGGCAGAGGCTCATTTTCTTCCAATTAGCCCTATAGAACTGAGCTGAAGAAACACATGTATCGGTCCAAAGACAACCAACTGTGTTAGAAATATTGTCATGTAGATCCTTGTTTCCTAGTGAGAATTGAGTTCGCTTTTGAAGCGAATAGTCCTGTAAACCATAGTTTTCAAAGTGGAGAAAAGCTTATATAATTCCTTATGGCCTATTCTGCTGAGTTGAAGAAACACATGTATCTCTCCTAAGGAAACCATTTATATGAAATGGTGCAGCATCCTGCACATTTAACTCTCCCCTGTGGGAGTTCAGTAAGTTTTTGAAAAGTGCATCTTGCAACATGGGTTTTTCAAGGTGGAGATTGGCTCTGTTTGCTCCAGATTGGCCTGTCCAGCTAAGGTGAGGAAACACATGTATCTGTCAAAAGAAAAGCATCAGTGTTAGAAACAGGAGCTTCAAGCTCCTTGTTTCCCTGTGACAATGGACTTAGTTTTTGAAAGAAATACTTCCTGAAAACAATAATTTTCAAAGTGTAGAAAGGATGATTTTTTTTTCCAGTTAGGCCTATTCATTTGAGTTGAAGAAACACATGTATCTCTCCAAAGACACCCATGTGTGTTAGAAGCAGGAGGATCTAGCCCATTATTTACCTGTGACAATTGTTAGTTTTTCACGGAAAACTTCTTTCAAATTAGTTGTTTCAAGGTGGACACAGGCTGTGCTTACTCCAAGTAGGCCAATTCAGCTGCGATGAGGAAACACATGTATAGCCCCAAGAAAAGCACCTGAGTTAGAAGCAGGAGGCTGTGGAACACTATTTCCCTGTGAGAATTGAGTTAATTTTTGAAAGGAATGCCTTCTGAAAATCATAGTTTTCATGGTGGAGAAAGGGTCATGTTGTTCCAAATAGGCCTGTGGAGCTGAATGGAAGAAACACATGTACTTCTCCACAGACAGCCATCTGTGGTAGAAGAAGGAGGATCTAGAGCATTGATTTCCTTGACAATTATAACAAGTTTTCAAGGAATACTTCCTGCAAATTAGGTGCTTCAAGGTGGAGAGAGCTTCTGCTTGCTCCAATTAGGTCTATTCAGCAAACTTGAAGGATCCCATATATCTCTGGGAGGATAACCCTCTGTCTAAAAGAGGAGCCTGTAGCACATTGGTGTCCAGTGAGAACTGACTTACTTTTTGAAAAGAACACTTCCTGAAAATCAAAGATTTCAAGGTGGAAATAGGCTCTGTTTGCTCCAAATCGGCCTGGTTTGCAAAGGTAAGGAAACAAATGAATCTCTCCAAAGAAAACCATGGGTGCTCGAAGCAGAAACGTCAAGCATATTGTTTCCCTGTGAGAATTGAGTTAGTTTTGGAAAGGAATACTATGTGATTATGAAAATTTTCAGGATGGAGAAAGGGTCATTGGGTTCCAAATCACCTATTCAGATGATTTGGAGAAACACCTGTACATCTCCAAAGACGACCATCTCTCAAAGAAGCAGTAGCGTCAGTCACATTGTATTCAAGGGAGAACTGAGTAATTTTTTGCAATGAATACTTCCTGCAAATCTTACATTTCAAGGTACAGAAAGGCTCATTTTATTCAAAAACGGCCTATACACCTCAGTTGTGGAAACGCATGTATGCCTCCAAAGGAAACCATCTATGTTAGCGGCTGCAGCATCCTGCACATTGATTCAAAGTGGGAGTTGAGTTAGTTTTTGAAATGAATGCCTCGTGCAATGTGGGGTTTACAAGGTAGGGATAGGTTCTCTTAGTTCTAAATATGCCTATTCAGCTGAGTCAAAGAAGCACATGTATCTCTCCAAAGGCAACCAACTGTTTAGAAGCAGGATCATCTGGAACATTGTTTCCAGTGACAATTGAGTTAGTTTCTGAAAGGAATACTTCCTGCAACTTAGGTGTTTCAGCGTGGAGATAGGATCATTTGGCTACAAATAGGCTTATTCAGCTAAGTTGAAGGAACACCTGTATCACTGCAAATAAAAAAAACTTTGTTAGAAACGGAAACATGTTGCATATTGTTTCCTTGTGACAGGCGATTTATTTTTGAAAGGAATACTTCCTGAAACATAGGAGTTTCAAGGAGGAGATATGCTCTGTTTGCTTCAAATAGGCCTATTCAGCTAAGTTGAAGAAACACATATATGTCTCCAAGAAAAACCATCTGTGCTGGAAGCATGAGCATCCAAAACATTGTTACCCTGTTGTAATTGTGTTCAATTTTGAAAGGAATACTTCCTGCAAATCATTGTTTTAAAGAGTCAGTTAGTCTCTGGATGACCCACCTAGGCCCACTCAGCTATTTTGAAAAAACACGTGTATCCCTCTGTAGAAATCCATCTTTGTAAGAAGCACGAGTATATAGTGCCTTGTTGCGCAGAGAGAATTGAGTTAGTTTTTGCAAGGAATACTTATTGAAAATCATAGTTTTCAAGCTGGAGAAGGCTCCTTGTTTTCTAAATATGCTTATGAAGCTGAACCGAAGAAACACATATATCTGTATAAAGACAACCATGTGTGTTACAAGTATCGGCATCTAGAAAATTGTTTCCAAGTGAGAATTGAGTTACTGTTTGAAAGGAATACTTCTTGTAAATCATCGTTTCCTTGGTGGAGAAAGGCTCATTTTATTCCTAACGGGCTCTTAGTGTGGTAGATATGCATGTATCTCTCCCAGGAAACCATCTACGTTAGAGGCTGCAGCATCCTGCATTTTGATTCCCTGTGAGCATTGAATTATTTTTTGAAAAAATACATGTTGCAACATGGGATTTTCAAAATGGAGGTAGGCTCTGTTTGCTCCAAATCGGCCTGTTCAGCTAGGGTGAGGAAATACAGGTATGTATGAAAGGAAAACATCAGTGTTAGAAGCAGAAGTTTCAAGCACATTGTTTCCCGGGAATAATTGAGTTAGTTTTTGAAAGCAATGCTACCTGAAAATCATACTTGTCAAGGTGGAGAAAGGGTCTCTTTGTTCCAAATAGGCCTATTCAATTGAGTTGAAGAAACACATGTATCTCTCCAAAGACATCCATCTGTGTCAGAAGCAGGAGCATCTAGAGAATTATTTCCCTGTGAGAATTGAGCTAGTTTTTCAAGGAATCCTTCCTGCACCAAGGTGTCTCAAGATGGAGAAAGGCTGTGTTTGCTCCAAGTAAGCCTATTTGGCTTAGACAAAGAAACACATATATCTCTCCAAGACAACCATGTCTGTTAGAAGCAGAAGGATCTACAACACTCTTTTCCTGGGAGAATCGAGTAATTTTTGAAGCAAATACTTTCTGAACATCATAGATTTCTAGCTTGAGGCAGGGTCATGTTGTTCCAAGTAGGCCTTTTCAGGTTAGTTGAAGAAACACATATATCTCTCAAAGGAAATCCATCTATGTTTGAAGCATGAGCATTAAAAACATTGTTACCCTCTTTCAATTGTGTTACTTTTTGAAAGGAATAGTACGTGCAAATCATTGTTTTCAAGGGGAGATGGGCTCTGGGTGATCCAGATAGGCCTATTCAGCTAATTGGAAAGAATACGTGTATCCCTCAGTAGAAAACCATCCTTGTAAAAGCACGAGTATGCAGCTCCTTCTTGCTCAGTGCGAATGGAATTAGCTTTGGGAAGGAATACTTCCTGAAAATCATAGTTTTCAAGGTGGGCAGAGGCTCATTTTCTTCCAATTAGCCCTATAGAACTGAGCTGAAGAAACACATGTATCGGTCCAAAGACAACCAACTGTGTTAGAAATATTGTCATGTAGATCCTTGTTTCCTAGTGAGAATTGAGTTCGCTTTTGAAGCGAATAGTCCTGTAAACCATAGTTTTCAAAGTGGAGAAAAGCTTATATAATTCCTTATGGCCTATTCTGCTGAGTTGAAGAAACACATGTATCTCTCCTAAGGAAACCATTTATATGAAATGGTGCAGCATCCTGCACATTTAACTCTCCCCTGTGGGAGTTCAGTAAGTTTTTGAAAAGTGCATCTTGCAACATGGGTTTTTCAAGGTGGAGATTGGCTCTGTTTGCTCCAGATTGGCCTGTCCAGCTAAGGTGAGGAAACACATGTATCTGTCAAAAGAAAAGCATCAGTGTTAGAAACAGGAGCTTCAAGCTCCTTGTTTCCCTGTGACAATGGACTTAGTTTTTGAAAGAAATACTTCCTGAAAACAATAATTTTCAAAGTGTAGAAAGGATGATTTTTTTTTCCAGTTAGGCCTATTCATTTGAGTTGAAGAAACACATGTATCTCTCCAAAGACACCCATGTGTGTTAGAAGCAGGAGGATCTAGCCCATTATTTACCTGTGACAATTGTTAGTTTTTCACGGAAAACTTCTTTCAAATTAGTTGTTTCAAGGTGGACACAGGCTGTGCTTACTCCAAGTAGGCCAATTCAGCTGCGATGAGGAAACACATGTATAGCCCCAAGAAAAGCACCTGAGTTAGAAGCAGGAGGCTATGGAACACTATTTCCCTGTGAGAATTGAGTTAATTTTTGAAAGGAATGCCTTCTGAAAATCATAGTTTTCATGGTGGAGAAAGGGTCATGTTGTTCCAAATAGGCCTGTGGAGCTGAATGGAAGAAACACATGTACTTCTCCACAGACAGCCATCTGTGGTAGAAGAAGGAGGATCTAGAGCATTGATTTCCTTGACAATTATAACAAGTTTTCAAGGAATACTTCCTGCAAATTAGGTGCTTCAAGGTGGAGAGAGCTTCTGCTTGCTCCAATTAGGTCTATTCAGCAAACTTGAAGGATCCCATATATCTCTGGGAGGATAACCCTCTGTCTAAAAGAGGAGCCTGTAGCACATTGGTGTCCAGTGAGAACTGACTTACTTTTTGAAAAGAACACTTCCTGAAAATCAAAGATTTCAAGGTGGAAATAGGCTCTGTTTGCTCCAAATCGGCCTGGTTTGCAAAGGTAAGGAAACAAATGAATCTCTCCAAAGAAAACCATGGGTGCTCGAAGCAGAAACGTCAAGCATATTGTTTCCCTGTGAGAATTGAGTTAGTTTTGGAAAGGAATACTATGTGATTATGAAAATTTTCAGGATGGAGAAAGGGTCATTGGGTTCCAAATCACCTATTCAGATGATTTGGAGAAACACCTGTACATCTCCAAAGACGACCATCTCTCAAAGAAGCAGTAGCGTCAGTCACATTGTATTCAAGGGAGAACTGAGTAATTTTTTGCAATGAATACTTCCTGCAAATCTTACATTTCAAGGTACAGAAAGGCTCATTTTATTCAAAAACGGCCTATACACCTCAGTTGTGGAAACGCATGTATGCCTCCAAAGGAAACCATCTATGTTAGCGGCTGCAGCATCCTGCACATTGATTCAAAGTGGGAGTTGAGTTAGTTTTTGAAATGAATGCCTCGTGCAATGTGGGGTTTACAAGGTAGGGATAGGTTCTCTTAGTTCTAAATATGCCTATTCAGCTGAGTCAAAGAAGCACATGTATCTCTCCAAAGGCAACCAACTGTTTAGAAGCAGGATCATCTGGAACATTGTTTCCAGTGACAATTGAGTTAGTTTCTGAAAGGAATACTTCCTGCAACTTAGGTGTTTCAGCGTGGAGATAGGATCATTTGGCTACAAATAGGCTTATTCAGCTAAGTTGAAGGAACACCTGTATCACTGCAAATAAAAAAAACTTTGTTAGAAACGGAAACATGTTGCATATTGTTTCCTTGTGACAGGCGATTTATTTTTGAAAGGAATACTTCCTGAAACATAGGAGTTTCAAGGAGGAGATATGCTCTGTTTGCTTCAAATAGGCCTATTCAGCTAAGTTGAAGAAACACATATATGTCTCCAAGAAAAACCATCTGTGCTGGAAGCATGAGCATCCAAAACATTGTTACCCTGTTGTAATTGTGTTCAATTTTGAAAGGAATACTTCCTGCAAATCATTGTTTTAAAGAGTCAGTTAGTCTCTGGATGACCCACCTAGGCCCACTCAGCTATTTTGAAAAAACACGTGTATCCCTCTGTAGAAATCCATCTTTGTAAGAAGCACGAGTATATAGTGCCTTGTTGCGCAGAGAGAATTGAGTTAGTTTCTGCAAGGAATACTTATTGAAAATCATAGTTTTCAAGCTGGAGAAGGCTCCTTGTTTTCTAAATATGCTTATGAAGCTGAACCGAAGAAACACATATATCTGTATAAAGACAACCATGTGTGTTACAAGTATCGGCATCTAGAAAATTGTTTCCAAGTGAGAATTGAGTTACTGTTTGAAAGGAATACTTCTTGTAAATCATCGTTTCCTTGGTGGAGAAAGGCTCATTTTATTCCTAACGGGCTCTTAGTGTGGTAGATATGCATGTATCTCTCCCAGGAAACCATCTACGTTAGAGGCTGCAGCATCCTGCATTTTGATTCCCTGTGAGCATTGAATTATTTTTTGAAAAAATACATGTTGCAACATGGGATTTTCAAAATGGAGGTAGGCTCTGTTTGCTCCAAATCGGCCTGTTCAGCTAGGGTGAGGAAATACAGGTATGTATGAAAGGAAAACATCAGTGTTAGAAGCAGAAGTTTCAAGCACATTGTTTCCCGGGAATAATTGAGTTAGTTTTTGAAAGCAATGCTACCTGAAAATCATACTTGTCAAGGTGGAGAAAGGGTCTCTTTGTTCCAAATAGGCCTATTCAATTGAGTTGAAGAAACACATGTATCTCTCCAAAGACATCCATCTGTGTCAGAAGCAGGAGCATCTAGAGAATTATTTCCCTGTGAGAATTGAGCTAGTTTTTCAAGGAATCCTTCCTGCACCAAGGTGTCTCAAGATGGAGAAAGGCTGTGTTTGCTCCAAGTAAGCCTATTTGGCTTAGACAAAGAAACACATATATCTCTCCAAGACAACCATGTCTGTTAGAAGCAGAAGGATCTACAACACTCTTTTCCTGGGAGAATCGAGTAATTTTTGAAGCAAATACTTTCTGAACATCATAGATTTCTAGCTTGAGGCAGGGTCATGTTGTTCCAAGTAGGCCTTTTCAGGTTAGTTGAAGAAACACATATATCTCTCAAAGGAAATCCATCTATGTTTGAAGCATGAGCATTAAAAACATTGTTACCCTCTTTCAATTGTGTTACTTTTTGAAAGGAATAGTACGTGCAAATCATTGTTTTCAAGGGGAGATGGGCTCTGTGTGATCCAGATAGGCCTATTCAGCTAATTGGAAAGAATACGTGTATCCCTCAGTAGAAAACCATCCTTGTAAAAGCACGAGTATGCAGCTCCTTCTTGCTCAGTGCGAATGGAATTAGCTTTGGGAAGGAATACTTCCTGAAAATCATAGTTTTCAAGGTGGGCAGAGGCTCATTTTCTTCCAATTAGCCCTATAGAACTGAGCTGAAGAAACACATGTATCGGTCCAAAGACAACCAACTGTGTTAGAAATATTGTCATGTAGATCCTTGTTTCCTAGTGAGAATTGAGTTCGCTTTTGAAGCGAATAGTCCTGTAAACCATAGTTTTCAAAGTGGAGAAAAGCTTATATAATTCCTTATGGCCTATTCTGCTGAGTTGAAGAAACACATGTATCTCTCCTAAGGAAACCATTTATATGAAATGGTGCAGCATCCTGCACATTTAACTCTCCCCTGTGGGAGTTCAGTAAGTTTTTGAAAAGTGCATCTTGCAACATGGGTTTTTCAAGGTGGAGATTGGCTCTGTTTGCTCCAGATTGGCCTGTCCAGCTAAGGTGAGGAAACACATGTATCTGTCAAAAGAAAAGCATCAGTGTTAGAAACAGGAGCTTCAAGCTCCTTGTTTCCCTGTGACAATGGACTTAGTTTTTGAAAGAAATACTTCCTGAAAACAATAATTTTCAAAGTGTAGAAAGGATGATTTTTTTTTCCAGTTAGGCCTATTCATTTGAGTTGAAGAAACACATGTATCTCTCCAAAGACACCCATGTGTGTTAGAAGCAGGAGGATCTAGCCCATTATTTACCTGTGACAATTGTTAGTTTTTCACGGAAAACTTCTTTCAAATTAGTTGTTTCAAGGTGGACACAGGCTGTGCTTACTCCAAGTAGGCCAATTCAGCTGCGATGAGGAAACACATGTATAGCCCCAAGAAAAGCACCTGAGTTAGAAGCAGGAGGCTATGGAACACTATTTCCCTGTGAGAATTGAGTTAATTTTTGAAAGGAATGCCTTCTGAAAATCATAGTTTTCATGGTGGAGAAAGGGTCATGTTGTTCCAAATAGGCCTGTGGAGCTGAATGGAAGAAACACATGTACTTCTCCACAGACAGCCATCTGTGGTAGAAGAAGGAGGATCTAGAGCATTGATTTCCTTGACAATTATAACAAGTTTTCAAGGAATACTTCCTGCAAATTAGGTGCTTCAAGGTGGAGAGAGCTTCTGCTTGCTCCAATTAGGTCTATTCAGCAAACTTGAAGGATCCCATATATCTCTGGGAGGATAACCCTCTGTCTAAAAGAGGAGCCTGTAGCACATTGGTGTCCAGTGAGAACTGACTTACTTTTTGAAAAGAACACTTCCTGAAAATCAAAGATTTCAAGGTGGAAATAGGCTCTGTTTGCTCCAAATCGGCCTGGTTTGCAAAGGTAAGGAAACAAATGAATCTCTCCAAAGAAAACCATGGGTGCTCGAAGCAGAAACGTCAAGCATATTGTTTCCCTGTGAGAATTGAGTTAGTTTTGGAAAGGAATACTATGTGATTATGAAAATTTTCAGGATGGAGAAAGGGTCATTGGGTTCCAAATCACCTATTCAGATGATTTGGAGAAACACCTGTACATCTCCAAAGACGACCATCTCTCAAAGAAGCAGTAGCGTCAGTCACATTGTATTCAAGGGAGAACTGAGTAATTTTTTGCAATGAATACTTCCTGCAAATCTTACATTTCAAGGTACAGAAAGGCTCATTTTATTCAAAAACGGCCTATACACCTCAGTTGTGGAAACGCATGTATGCCTCCAAAGGAAACCATCTATGTTAGCGGCTGCAGCATCCTGCACATTGATTCAAAGTGGGAGTTGAGTTAGTTTTTGAAATGAATGCCTCGTGCAATGTGGGGTTTACAAGGTAGGGATAGGTTCTCTTAGTTCTAAATATGCCTATTCAGCTGAGTCAAAGAAGCACATGTATCTCTCCAAAGGCAACCAACTGTTTAGAAGCAGGATCATCTGGAACATTGTTTCCAGTGACAATTGAGTTAGTTTCTGAAAGGAATACTTCCTGCAACTTAGGTGTTTCAGCGTGGAGATAGGATCATTTGGCTACAAATAGGCTTATTCAGCTAAGTTGAAGGAACACCTGTATCACTGCAAATAAAAAAAACTTTGTTAGAAACGGAAACATGTTGCATATTGTTTCCTTGTGACAGGCGATTTATTTTTGAAAGGAATACTTCCTGAAACATAGGAGTTTCAAGGAGGAGATATGCTCTGTTTGCTTCAAATAGGCCTATTCAGCTAAGTTGAAGAAACACATATATGTCTCCAAGAAAAACCATCTGTGCTGGAAGCATGAGCATCCAAAACATTGTTACCCTGTTGTAATTGTGTTCAATTTTGAAAGGAATACTTCCTGCAAATCATTGTTTTAAAGAGTCAGTTAGTCTCTGGATGACCCACCTAGGCCCACTCAGCTATTTTGAAAAAACACGTGTATCCCTCTGTAGAAATCCATCTTTGTAAGAAGCACGAGTATATAGTGCCTTGTTGCGCAGAGAGAATTGAGTTAGTTTCTGCAAGGAATACTTATTGAAAATCATAGTTTTCAAGCTGGAGAAGGCTCCTTGTTTTCTAAATATGCTTATGAAGCTGAACCGAAGAAACACATATATCTGTATAAAGACAACCATGTGTGTTACAAGTATCGGCATCTAGAAAATTGTTTCCAAGTGAGAATTGAGTTACTGTTTGAAAGGAATACTTCTTGTAAATCATCGTTTCCTTGGTGGAGAAAGGCTCATTTTATTCCTAACGGGCTCTTAGTGTGGTAGATATGCATGTATCTCTCCCAGGAAACCATCTACGTTAGAGGCTGCAGCATCCTGCATTTTGATTCCCTGTGAGCATTGAATTATTTTTTGAAAAAATACATGTTGCAACATGGGATTTTCAAAATGGAGGTAGGCTCTGTTTGCTCCAAATCGGCCTGTTCAGCTAGGGTGAGGAAATACAGGTATGTATGAAAGGAAAACATCAGTGTTAGAAGCAGAAGTTTCAAGCACATTGTTTCCCGGGAATAATTGAGTTAGTTTTTGAAAGCAATGCTACCTGAAAATCATACTTGTCAAGGTGGAGAAAGGGTCTCTTTGTTCCAAATAGGCCTATTCAATTGAGTTGAAGAAACACATGTATCTCTCCAAAGACATCCATCTGTGTCAGAAGCAGGAGCATCTAGAGAATTATTTCCCTGTGAGAATTGAGCTAGTTTTTCAAGGAATCCTTCCTGCACCAAGGTGTCTCAAGATGGAGAAAGGCTGTGTTTGCTCCAAGTAAGCCTATTTGGCTTAGACAAAGAAACACATATATCTCTCCAAGACAACCATGTCTGTTAGAAGCAGAAGGATCTACAACACTCTTTTCCTGGGAGAATCGAGTAATTTTTGAAGCAAATACTTTCTGAACATCATAGATTTCTAGCTTGAGGCAGGGTCATGTTGTTCCAAGTAGGCCTTTTCAGGTTAGTTGAAGAAACACATATATCTCTCAAAGGAAATCCATCTATGTTTGAAGCATGAGCATTAAAAACATTGTTACCCTCTTTCAATTGTGTTACTTTTTGAAAGGAATAGTACGTGCAAATCATTGTTTTCAAGGGGAGATGGGCTCTGTGTGATCCAGATAGGCCTATTCAGCTAATTGGAAAGAATACGTGTATCCCTCAGTAGAAAACCATCCTTGTAAAAGCACGAGTATGCAGCTCCTTCTTGCTCAGTGCGAATGGAATTAGCTTTGGGAAGGAATACTTCCTGAAAATCATAGTTTTCAAGGTGGGCAGAGGCTCATTTTCTTCCAATTAGCCCTATAGAACTGAGCTGAAGAAACACATGTATCGGTCCAAAGACAACCAACTGTGTTAGAAATATTGTCATGTAGATCCTTGTTTCCTAGTGAGAATTGAGTTCGCTTTTGAAGCGAATAGTCCTGTAAACCATAGTTTTCAAAGTGGAGAAAAGCTTATATAATTCCTTATGGCCTATTCTGCTGAGTTGAAGAAACACATGTATCTCTCCTAAGGAAACCATTTATATGAAATGGTGCAGCATCCTGCACATTTAACTCTCCCCTGTGGGAGTTCAGTAAGTTTTTGAAAAGTGCATCTTGCAACATGGGTTTTTCAAGGTGGAGATTGGCTCTGTTTGCTCCAGATTGGCCTGTCCAGCTAAGGTGAGGAAACACATGTATCTGTCAAAAGAAAAGCATCAGTGTTAGAAACAGGAGCTTCAAGCTCCTTGTTTCCCTGTGACAATGGACTTAGTTTTTGAAAGAAATACTTCCTGAAAACAATAATTTTCAAAGTGTAGAAAGGATGATTTTTTTTCCAGTTAGGCCTATTCATTTGAGTTGAAGAAACACATGTATCTCTCCAAAGACACCCATGTGTGTTAGAAGCAGGAGGATCTAGCCCATTATTTACCTGTGACAATTGTTAGTTTTTCACGGAAAACTTCTTTCAAATTAGTTGTTTCAAGGTGGACACAGGCTGTGCTTACTCCAAGTAGGCCAATTCAGCTGCGATGAGGAAACACATGTATAGCCCCAAGAAAAGCACCTGAGTTAGAAGCAGGAGGCTATGGAACACTATTTCCCTGTGAGAATTGAGTTAATTTTTGAAAGGAATGCCTTCTGAAAATCATAGTTTTCATGGTGGAGAAAGGGTCATGTTGTTCCAAATAGGCCTGTGGAGCTGAATGGAAGAAACACATGTACTTCTCCACAGACAGCCATCTGTGGTAGAAGAAGGAGGATCTAGAGCATTGATTTCCTTGACAATTATAACAAGTTTTCAAGGAATACTTCCTGCAAATTAGGTGCTTCAAGGTGGAGAGAGCTTCTGCTTGCTCCAATTAGGTCTATTCAGCAAACTTGAAGGATCCCATATATCTCTGGGAGGATAACCCTCTGTCTAAAAGAGGAGCCTGTAGCACATTGGTGTCCAGTGAGAACTGACTTACTTTTTGAAAAGAACACTTCCTGAAAATCAAAGATTTCAAGGTGGAAATAGGCTCTGTTTGCTCCAAATCGGCCTGGTTTGCAAAGGTAAGGAAACAAATGAATCTCTCCAAAGAAAACCATGGGTGCTCGAAGCAGAAACGTCAAGCATATTGTTTCCCTGTGAGAATTGAGTTAGTTTTGGAAAGGAATACTATGTGATTATGAAAATTTTCAGGATGGAGAAAGGGTCATTGGGTTCCAAATCACCTATTCAGATGATTTGGAGAAACACCTGTACATCTCCAAAGACGACCATCTCTCAAAGAAGCAGTAGCGTCAGTCACATTGTATTCAAGGGAGAACTGAGTAATTTTTTGCAATGAATACTTCCTGCAAATCTTACATTTCAAGGTACAGAAAGGCTCATTTTATTCAAAAACGGCCTATACACCTCAGTTGTGGAAACGCATGTATGCCTCCAAAGGAAACCATCTATGTTAGCGGCTGCAGCATCCTGCACATTGATTCAAAGTGGGAGTTGAGTTAGTTTTTGAAATGAATGCCTCGTGCAATGTGGGGTTTACAAGGTAGGGATAGGTTCTCTTAGTTCTAAATATGCCTATTCAGCTGAGTCAAAGAAGCACATGTATCTCTCCAAAGGCAACCAACTGTTTAGAAGCAGGATCATCTGGAACATTGTTTCCAGTGACAATTGAGTTAGTTTCTGAAAGGAATACTTCCTGCAACTTAGGTGTTTCAGCGTGGAGATAGGATCATTTGGCTACAAATAGGCTTATTCAGCTAAGTTGAAGGAACACCTGTATCACTGCAAATAAAAAAAACTTTGTTAGAAACGGAAACATGTTGCATATTGTTTCCTTGTGACAGGCGATTTATTTTTGAAAGGAATACTTCCTGAAACATAGGAGTTTCAAGGAGGAGATATGCTCTGTTTGCTTCAAATAGGCCTATTCAGCTAAGTTGAAGAAACACATATATGTCTCCAAGAAAAACCATCTGTGCTGGAAGCATGAGCATCCAAAACATTGTTACCCTGTTGTAATTGTGTTCAATTTTGAAAGGAATACTTCCTGCAAATCATTGTTTTAAAGAGTCAGTTAGTCTCTGGATGACCCACCTAGGCCCACTCAGCTATTTTGAAAAAACACGTGTATCCCTCTGTAGAAATCCATCTTTGTAAGAAGCACGAGTATATAGTGCCTTGTTGCGCAGAGAGAATTGAGTTAGTTTCTGCAAGGAATACTTATTGAAAATCATAGTTTTCAAGCTGGAGAAGGCTCCTTGTTTTCTAAATATGCTTATGAAGCTGAACCGAAGAAACACATATATCTGTATAAAGACAACCATGTGTGTTACAAGTATCGGCATCTAGAAAATTGTTTCCAAGTGAGAATTGAGTTACTGTTTGAAAGGAATACTTCTTGTAAATCATCGTTTCCTTGGTGGAGAAAGGCTCATTTTATTCCTAACGGGCTCTTAGTGTGGTAGATATGCATGTATCTCTCCCAGGAAACCATCTACGTTAGAGGCTGCAGCATCCTGCATATTGATTCCCTGTGAGCATTGAATTATTTTTTGAAAAAATACATGTTGCAACATGGGATTTTCAAAATGGAGGTAGGCTCTGTTTGCTCCAAATCGGCCTGTTCAGCTAGGGTGAGGAAATACAGGTATGTATGAAAGGAAAACATCAGTGTTAGAAGCAGAAGTTTCAAGCACATTGTTTCCCGGGAATAATTGAGTTAGTTTTTGAAAGCAATGCTACCTGAAAATCATACTTGTCAAGGTGGAGAAAGGCTCTCTTTGTTCCAAATAGGCCTATTCAATTGAGTTGAAGAAACACATGTATCTCTCCAAAGACATCCATCTGTGTCAGAAGCAGGAGCATCTAGAGAATTATTTCCCTGTGAGAATTGAGCTAGTTTTTCAAGGAATCCTTCCTGCACCAAGGTGTCTCAAGATGGAGAAAGGCTGTGTTTGCTCCAAGTAAGCCTATTTGGCTTAGACAAAGAAACACATATATCTCTCCAAGACAACCATGTCTGTTAGAAGCAGAAGGATCTACAACACTCTTTTCCTGGGAGAATCGAGTAATTTTTGAAGCAAATACTTTCTGAACATCATAGATTTCTAGCTTGAGGCAGGGTCATGTTGTTCCAAGTAGGCCTTTTCAGGTTAGTTGAAGAAACACATATATCTCTCAAAGGAAATCCATCTATGTTTGAAGCATGAGCATTAAAAACATTGTTACCCTCTTTCAATTGTGTTACTTTTTGAAAGGAATAGTACGTGCAAATCATTGTTTTCAAGGGGAGATGGGCTCTGTGTGATCCAGATAGGCCTATTCAGCTAATTGGAAAGAATACGTGTATCCCTCAGTAGAAAACCATCCTTGTAAAAGCACGAGTATGCAGCTCCTTCTTGCTCAGTGCGAATGGAATTAGCTTTGGGAAGGAATACTTCCTGAAAATCATAGTTTTCAAGGTGGGCAGAGGCTCATTTTCTTCCAATTAGCCCTATAGAACTGAGCTGAAGAAACACATGTATCGGTCCAAAGACAACCAACTGTGTTAGAAATATTGTCATGTAGATCCTTGTTTCCTAGTGAGAATTGAGTTCGCTTTTGAAGCGAATAGTCCTGTAAACCATAGTTTTCAAAGTGGAGAAAAGCTTATATAATTCCTTATGGCCTATTCTGCTGAGTTGAAGAAACACATGTATCTCTCCTAAGGAAACCATTTATATGAAATGGTGCAGCATCCTGCACATTTAACTCTCCCCTGTGGGAGTTCAGTAAGTTTTTGAAAAGTGCATCTTGCAACATGGGTTTTTCAAGGTGGAGATTGGCTCTGTTTGCTCCAGATTGGCCTGTCCAGCTAAGGTGAGGAAACACATGTATCTGTCAAAAGAAAAGCATCAGTGTTAGAAACAGGAGCTTCAAGCTCCTTGTTTCCCTGCGACAATGGACTTAGTTTTTGAAAGAAATACTTCCTGAAAACAATAATTTTCAAAGTGTAGAAAGGATGATTTTTTTTTCCAGTTAGGCCTATTCATTTGAGTTGAAGAAACACATGTATCTCTCCAAAGACACCCATGTGTGTTAGAAGCAGGAGGATCTAGCCCATTATTTACCTGTGACAATTGTTAGTTTTTCACGGAAAACTTCTTTCAAATTAGTTGTTTCAAGGTGGACACAGGCTGTGCTTACTCCAAGTAGGCCAATTCAGCTGCGATGAGGAAACACATGTATAGCCCCAAGAAAAGCACCTGAGTTAGAAGCAGGAGGCTGTGGAACACTATTTCCCTGTGAGAATTGAGTTAATTTTTGAAAGGAATGCCTTCTGAAAATCATAGTTTTCATGGTGGAGAAAGGGTCATGTTGTTCCAAATAGGCCTGTGGAGCTGAATGGAAGAAACACATGTACTTCTCCACAGACAGCCATCTGTGGTAGAAGAAGGAGGATCTAGAGCATTGATTTCCTTGACAATTATAACAAGTTTTCAAGGAATACTTCCTGCAAATTAGGTGCTTCAAGGTGGAGAGAGCTTCTGCTTGCTCCAATTAGGTCTATTCAGCAAACTTGAAGGATCCCATATATCTCTGGGAGGATAACCCTCTGTCTAAAAGAGGAGCCTGTAGCACATTGGTGTCCAGTGAGAACTGACTTACTTTTTGAAAAGAACACTTCCTGAAAATCAAAGATTTCAAGGTGGAAATAGGCTCTGTTTGCTCCAAATCGGCCTGGTTTGCAAAGGTAAGGAAACAAATGAATCTCTCCAAAGAAAACCATGGG
Organism: Castor canadensis; assembly: GCF_047511655.1. Lineage (NCBI taxonomy): Eukaryota > Metazoa > Chordata > Mammalia > Rodentia > Castoridae > Castor > Castor canadensis. The sequence goes on from NC_133395.1 coordinate 95,144,290, forward strand.
TGCTCGAAGCAGAAACGTCAAGCATATTGTTTCCCTGTGAGAATTGAGTTAGTTTTGGAAAGGAATACTATGTGATTATGAAAATTTTCAGGATGGAGAAAGGGTCATTGGGTTCCAAATCACCTATTCAGATGATTTGGAGAAACACCTGTACATCTCCAAAGACGACCATCTCTCAAAGAAGCAGTAGCGTCAGTCACATTGTATTCAAGGGAGAACTGAGTAATTTTTTGCAATGAATACTTCCTGCAAATCTTACATTTCAAGGTACAGAAAGGCTCATTTTATTCAAAAACGGCCTATACACCTCAGTTGTGGAAACGCATGTATGCCTCCAAAGGAAACCATCTATGTTAGCGGCTGCAGCATCCTGCACATTGATTCAAAGTGGGAGTTGAGTTAGTTTTTGAAATGAATGCCTCGTGCAATGTGGGGTTTACAAGGTAGGGATAGGTTCTCTTAGTTCTAAATATGCCTATTCAGCTGAGTCAAAGAAGCACATGTATCTCTCCAAAGGCAACCAACTGTTTAGAAGCAGGATCATCTGGAACATTGTTTCCAGTGACAATTGAGTTAGTTTCTGAAAGGAATACTTCCTGCAACTTAGGTGTTTCAGCGTGGAGATAGGATCATTTGGCTACAAATAGGCTTATTCAGCTAAGTTGAAGGAACACCTGTATCACTGCAAATAAAAAAAACTTTGTTAGAAACGGAAACATGTTGCATATTGTTTCCTTGTGACAGGCGATTTATTTTTGAAAGGAATACTTCCTGAAACATAGGAGTTTCAAGGAGGAGATATGCTCTGTTTGCTTCAAATAGGCCTATTCAGCTAAGTTGAAGAAACACATATATGTCTCCAAGAAAAACCATCTGTGCTGGAAGCATGAGCATCCAAAACATTGTTACCCTGTTGTAATTGTGTTCAATTTTGAAAGGAATACTTCCTGCAAATCATTGTTTTAAAGAGTCAGTTAGTCTCTGGATGACCCACCTAGGCCCACTCAGCTATTTTGAAAAAACACGTGTATCCCTCTGTAGAAATCCATCTTTGTAAGAAGCACGAGTATATAGTGCCTTGTTGCGCAGAGAGAATTGAGTTAGTTTCTGCAAGGAATACTTATTGAAAATCATAGTTTTCAAGCTGGAGAAGGCTCCTTGTTTTCTAAATATGCTTATGAAGCTGAACCGAAGAAACACATATATCTGTATAAAGACAACCATGTGTGTTACAAGTATCGGCATCTAGAAAATTGTTTCCAAGTGAGAATTGAGTTACTGTTTGAAAGGAATACTTCTTGTAAATCATCGTTTCCTTGGTGGAGAAAGGCTCATTTTATTCCTAACGGGCTCTTAGTGTGGTAGATATGCATGTATCTCTCCCAGGAAACCATCTACGTTAGAGGCTGCAGCATCCTGCATATTGATTCCCTGTGAGCATTGAATTATTTTTTGAAAAAAGACATGTTGCAACATGGGATTTTCAAAATGGAGGTAGGCTCTGTTTGCTCCAAATCGGCCTGTTCAGCTAGGGTGAGGAAATACAGGTATGTATGAAAGGAAAACATCAGTGTTAGAAGCAGAAGTTTCAAGCACATTGTTTCCCGGGAATAATTGAGTTAGTTTTTGAAAGCAATGCTACCTGAAAATCATACTTGTCAAGGTGGAGAAAGGCTCTCTTTGTTCCAAATAGGCCTATTCAATTGAGTTGAAGAAACACATGTATCTCTCCAAAGACATCCATCTGTGTCAGAAGCAGGAGCATCTAGAGAATTATTTCCCTGTGAGAATTGAGCTAGTTTTTCAAGGAATCCTTCCTGCACCAAGGTGTCTCAAGATGGAGAAAGGCTGTGTTTGCTCCAAGTAAGCCTATTTGGCTTAGACAAAGAAACACATATATCTCTCCAAGACAACCATGTCTGTTAGAAGCAGAAGGATCTACAACACTCTTTTCCTGGGAGAATCGAGTAATTTTTGAAGCAAATACTTTCTGAACATCATAGATTTCTAGCTTGAGGCAGGGTCATGTTGTTCCAAGTAGGCCTTTTCAGGTTAGTTGAAGAAACACATATATCTCTCAAAGGAAATCCATCTATGTTTGAAGCATGAGCATTAAAAACATTGTTACCCTCTTTCAATTGTGTTACTTTTTGAAAGGAATAGTACGTGCAAATCATTGTTTTCAAGGGGAGATGGGCTCTGTGTGATCCAGATAGGCCTATTCAGCTAATTGGAAAGAATACGTGTATCCCTCAGTAGAAAACCATCCTTGTAAAAGCACGAGTATGCAGCTCCTTCTTGCTCAGTGCGAATGGAATTAGCTTTGGGAAGGAATACTTCCTGAAAATCATAGTTTTCAAGGTGGGCAGAGGCTCATTTTCTTCCAATTAGCCCTATAGAACTGAGCTGAAGAAACACATGTATCGGTCCAAAGACAACCAACTGTGTTAGAAATATTGTCATGTAGATCCTTGTTTCCTAGTGAGAATTGAGTTCGCTTTTGAAGCGAATAGTCCTGTAAACCATAGTTTTCAAAGTGGAGAAAAGCTTATATAATTCCTTATGGCCTATTCTGCTGAGTTGAAGAAACACATGTATCTCTCCTAAGGAAACCATTTATATGAAATGGTGCAGCATCCTGCACATTTAACTCTCCCCTGTGGGAGTTCAGTAAGTTTTTGAAAAGTGCATCTTGCAACATGGGTTTTTCAAGGTGGAGATTGGCTCTGTTTGCTCCAGATTGGCCTGTCCAGCTAAGGTGAGGAAACACATGTATCTGTCAAAAGAAAAGCATCAGTGTTAGAAACAGGAGCTTCAAGCTCCTTGTTTCCCTGTGACAATGGACTTAGTTTTTGAAAGAAATACTTCCTGAAAACAATAATTTTCAAAGTGTAGAAAGGATGATTTTTTTTTCCAGTTAGGCCTATTCATTTGAGTTGAAGAAACACATGTATCTCTCCAAAGACACCCATGTGTGTTAGAAGCAGGAGGATCTAGCCCATTATTTACCTGTGACAATTGTTAGTTTTTCACGGAAAACTTCTTTCAAATTAGTTGTTTCAAGGTGGACACAGGCTGTGCTTACTCCAAGTAGGCCAATTCAGCTGCGATGAGGAAACACATGTATAGCCCCAAGAAAAGCACCTGAGTTAGAAGCAGGAGGCTGTGGAACACTATTTCCCTGTGAGAATTGAGTTAATTTTTGAAAGGAATGCCTTCTGAAAATCATAGTTTTCATGGTGGAGAAAGGGTCATGTTGTTCCAAATAGGCCTGTGGAGCTGAATGGAAGAAACACATGTACTTCTCCACAGACAGCCATCTGTGGTAGAAGAAGGAGGATCTAGAGCATTGATTTCCTTGACAATTATAACAAGTTTTCAAGGAATACTTCCTGCAAATTAGGTGCTTCAAGGTGGAGAGAGCTTCTGCTTGCTCCAATTAGGTCTATTCAGCAAACTTGAAGGATCCCATATATCTCTGGGAGGATAACCCTCTGTCTAAAAGAGGAGCCTGTAGCACATTGGTGTCCAGTGAGAACTGACTTACTTTTTGAAAAGAACACTTCCTGAAAATCAAAGATTTCAAGGTGGAAATAGGCTCTGTTTGCTCCAAATCGGCCTGGTTTGCAAAGGTAAGGAAACAAATGAATCTCTCCAAAGAAAACCATGGGTGCTCGAAGCAGAAACGTCAAGCATATTGTTTCCCTGTGAGAATTGAGTTAGTTTTGGAAAGGAATACTATGTGATTATGAAAATTTTCAGGATGGAGAAAGGGTCATTGGGTTCCAAATCACCTATTCAGATGATTTGGAGAAACACCTGTACATCTCCAAAGACGACCATCTCTCAAAGAAGCAGTAGCGTCAGTCACATTGTATTCAAGGGAGAACTGAGTAATTTTTTGCAATGAATACTTCCTGCAAATCTTACATTTCAAGGTACAGAAAGGCTCATTTTATTCAAAAACGGCCTATACACCTCAGTTGTGGAAACGCATGTATGCCTCCAAAGGAAACCATCTATGTTAGCGGCTGCAGCATCCTGCACATTGATTCAAAGTGGGAGTTGAGTTAGTTTTTGAAATGAATGCCTCGTGCAATGTGGGGTTTACAAGGTAGGGATAGGTTCTCTTAGTTCTAAATATGCCTATTCAGCTGAGTCAAAGAAGCACATGTATCTCTCCAAAGGCAACCAACTGTTTAGAAGCAGGATCATCTGGAACATTGTTTCCAGTGACAATTGAGTTAGTTTCTGAAAGGAATACTTCCTGCAACTTAGGTGTTTCAGCGTGGAGATAGGATCATTTGGCTACAAATAGGCTTATTCAGCTAAGTTGAAGGAACACCTGTATCACTGCAAATAAAAAAAACTTTGTTAGAAACGGAAACATGTTGCATATTGTTTCCTTGTGACAGGCGATTTATTTTTGAAAGGAATACTTCCTGAAACATAGGAGTTTCAAGGAGGAGATATGCTCTGTTTGCTTCAAATAGGCCTATTCAGCTAAGTTGAAGAAACACATATATGTCTCCAAGAAAAACCATCTGTGCTGGAAGCATGAGCATCCAAAACATTGTTACCCTGTTGTAATTGTGTTCAATTTTGAAAGGAATACTTCCTGCAAATCATTGTTTTAAAGAGTCAGTTAGTCTCTGGATGACCCACCTAGGCCCACTCAGCTATTTTGAAAAAACACGTGTATCCCTCTGTAGAAATCCATCTTTGTAAGAAGCACGAGTATATAGTGCCTTGTTGCGCAGAGAGAATTGAGTTAGTTTCTGCAAGGAATACTTATTGAAAATCATAGTTTTCAAGCTGGAGAAGGCTCCTTGTTTTCTAAATATGCTTATGAAGCTGAACCGAAGAAACACATATATCTGTATAAAGACAACCATGTGTGTTACAAGTATCGGCATCTAGAAAATTGTTTCCAAGTGAGAATTGAGTTACTGTTTGAAAGGAATACTTCTTGTAAATCATAGTTTCCTTGGTGGAGAAAGGCTCATTTTATTCCTAACGGGCTCTTAGTGTGGTAGATATGCATGTATCTCTCCCAGGAAACCATCTACGTTAGAGGCTGCAGCATCCTGCATATTGATTCCCTGTGAGCATTGAATTATTTTTTGAAAAAATACATGTTGCAACATGGGATTTTCAAAATGGAGGTAGGCTCTGTTTGCTCCAAATCGGCCTGTTCAGCTAGGGTGAGGAAATACAGGTATGTATGAAAGGAAAACATCAGTGTTAGAAGCAGAAGTTTCAAGCACATTGTTTCCCGGGAATAATTGAGTTAGTTTTTGAAAGCAATGCTACCTGAAAATCATACTTGTCAAGGTGGAGAAAGGGTCTCTTTGTTCCAAATAGGCCTATTCAATTGAGTTGAAGAAACACATGTATCTCTCCAAAGACATCCATCTGTGTCAGAAGCAGGAGCATCTAGAGAATTATTTCCCTGTGAGAATTGAGCTAGTTTTTCAAGGAATCCTTCCTGCACCAAGGTGTCTCAAGATGGAGAAAGGCTGTGTTTGCTCCAAGTAAGCCTATTTGGCTTAGACAAAGAAACACATATATCTCTCCAAGACAACCATGTCTGTTAGAAGCAGAAGGATCTACAACACTCTTTTCCTGGGAGAATCGAGTAATTTTTGAAGCAAATACTTTCTGAACATCATAGATTTCTAGCTTGAGGCAGGGTCATGTTGTTCCAAGTAGGCCTTTTCAGGTTAGTTGAAGAAACACATATATCTCTCAAAGGAAATCCATCTATGTTTGAAGCATGAGCATTAAAAACATTGTTACCCTCTTTCAATTGTGTTACTTTTTGAAAGGAATAGTACGTGCAAATCATTGTTTTCAAGGGGAGATGGGCTCTGTGTGATCCAGATAGGCCTATTCAGCTAATTGGAAAGAATACGTGTATCCCTCAGTAGAAAACCATCCTTGTAAAAGCACGAGTATGCAGCTCCTTCTTGCTCAGTGCGAATGGAATTAGCTTTGGGAAGGAATACTTCCTGAAAATCATAGTTTTCAAGGTGGGCAGAGGCTCATTTTCTTCCAATTAGCCCTATAGAACTGAGCTGAAGAAACACATGTATCGGTCCAAAGACAACCAACTGTGTTAGAAATATTGTCATGTAGATCCTTGTTTCCTAGTGAGAATTGAGTTCGCTTTTGAAGCGAATAGTCCTGTAAACCATAGTTTTCAAAGTGGAGAAAAGCTTATATAATTCCTTATGGCCTATTCTGCTGAGTTGAAGAAACACATGTATCTCTCCTAAGGAAACCATTTATATGAAATGGTGCAGCATCCTGCACATTTAACTCTCCCCTGTGGGAGTTCAGTAAGTTTTTGAAAAGTGCATCTTGCAACATGGGTTTTTCAAGGTGGAGATTGGCTCTGTTTGCTCCAGATTGGCCTGTCCAGCTAAGGTGAGGAAACACATGTATCTGTCAAAAGAAAAGCATCAGTGTTAGAAACAGGAGCTTCAAGCTCCTTGTTTCCCTGTGACAATGGACTTAGTTTTTGAAAGAAATACTTCCTGAAAACAATAATTTTCAAAGTGTAGAAAGGATGATTTTTTTTTCCAGTTAGGCCTATTCATTTGAGTTGAAGAAACACATGTATCTCTCCAAAGACACCCATGTGTGTTAGAAGCAGGAGGATCTAGCCCATTATTTACCTGTGACAATTGTTAGTTTTTCACGGAAAACTTCTTTCAAATTAGTTGTTTCAAGGTGGACACAGGCTGTGCTTACTCCAAGTAGGCCAATTCAGCTGCGATGAGGAAACACATGTATAGCCCCAAGAAAAGCACCTGAGTTAGAAGCAGGAGGCTGTGGAACACTATTTCCCTGTGAGAATTGAGTTAATTTTTGAAAGGAATGCATTCTGAAAATCATAGTTTTCATGGTGGAGAAAGGGTCATGTTGTTCCAAATAGGCCTGTGGAGCTGAATGGAAGAAACACATGTACTTCTCCACAGACAGCCATCTGTGGTAGAAGAAGGAGGATCTAGAGCATTGATTTCCTTGACAATTATAACAAGTTTTCAAGGAATACTTCCTGCAAATTAGGTGCTTCAAGGTGGAGAGAGCTTCTGCTTGCTCCAATTAGGTCTATTCAGCAAACTTGAAGGATCCCATATATCTCTGGGAGGATAACCCTCTGTCTAAAAGAGGAGCCTGTAGCACATTGGTGTCCAGTGAGAACTGACTTACTTTTTGAAAAGAACACTTCCTGAAAATCAAAGATTTCAAGGTGGAAATAGGCTCTGTTTGCTCCAAATCGGCCTGGTTTGCAAAGGTAAGGAAACAAATGAATCTCTCCAAAGAAAACCATGGGTGCTCGAAGCAGAAACGTCAAGCATATTGTTTCCCTGTGAGAATTGAGTTAGTTTTGGAAAGGAATACTATGTGATTATGAAAATTTTCAGGATGGAGAAAGGGTCATTGGGTTCCAAATCACCTATTCAGATGATTTGGAGAAACACCTGTACATCTCCAAAGACGACCATCTCTCAAAGAAGCAGTAGCGTCAGTCACATTGTATTCAAGGGAGAACTGAGTAATTTTTTGCAATGAATACTTCCTGCAAATCTTACATTTCAAGGTACAGAAAGGCTCATTTTATTCAAAAACGGCCTATACACCTCAGTTGTGGAAACGCATGTATGCCTCCAAAGGAAACCATCTATGTTAGCGGCTGCAGCATCCTGCACATTGATTCAAAGTGGGAGTTGAGTTAGTTTTTGAAATGAATGCCTCGTGCAATGTGGGGTTTACAAGGTAGGGATAGGTTCTCTTAGTTCTAAATATGCCTATTCAGCTGAGTCAAAGAAGCACATGTATCTCTCCAAAGGCAACCAACTGTTTAGAAGCAGGATCATCTGGAACATTGTTTCCAGTGACAATTGAGTTAGTTTCTGAAAGGAATACTTCCTGCAACTTAGGTGTTTCAGCGTGGAGATAGGATCATTTGGCTACAAATAGGCTTATTCAGCTAAGTTGAAGGAACACCTGTATCACTGCAAATAAAAAAAACTTTGTTAGAAACGGAAACATGTTGCATATTGTTTCCTTGTGACAGGCGATTTATTTTTGAAAGGAATACTTCCTGAAACATAGGAGTTTCAAGGAGGAGATATGCTCTGTTTGCTTCAAATAGGCCTATTCAGCTAAGTTGAAGAAACACATATATGTCTCTAAGAAAAACCATCTGTGCTGGAAGCATGAGCATCCAAAACATTGTTACCCTGTTGTAATTGTGTTCAATTTTGAAAGGAATACTTCCTGCAAATCATTGTTTTAAAGAGTCAGTTAGTCTCTGGATGACCCACCTAGGCCCACTCAGCTATTTTGAAAAAACACGTGTATCCCTCTGTAGAAATCCATCTTTGTAAGAAGCACGAGTATATAGTGCCTTGTTGCGCAGAGAGAATTGAGTTAGTTTCTGCAAGGAATACTTATTGAAAATCATAGTTTTCAAGCTGGAGAAGGCTCCTTGTTTTCTAAATATGCTTATGAAGCTGAACCGAAGAAACACATATATCTGTATAAAGACAACCATGTGTGTTACAAGTATCGGCATCTAGAAAATTGTTTCCAAGTGAGAATTGAGTTACTGTTTGAAAGGAATACTTCTTGTAAATCATCGTTTCCTTGGTGGAGAAAGGCTCATTTTATTCCTAACGGGCTCTTAGTGTGGTAGATATGCATGTATCTCTCCCAGGAAACCATCTACGTTAGAGGCTGCAGCATCCTGCATATTGATTCCCTGTGAGCATTGAATTATTTTTTGAAAAAAGACATGTTGCAACATGGGATTTTCAAAATGGAGGTAGGCTCTGTTTGCTCCAAATCGGCCTGTTCAGCTAGGGTGAGGAAATACAGGTATGTATGAAAGGAAAACATCAGTGTTAGAAGCAGAAGTTTCAAGCACATTGTTTCCCGGGAATAATTGAGTTAGTTTTTGAAAGCAATGCTACCTGAAAATCATACTTGTCAAGGTGGAGAAAGGGTCTCTTTGTTCCAAATAGGCCTATTCAATTGAGTTGAAGAAACACATGTATCTCTCCAAAGACATCCATCTGTGTCAGAAGCAGGAGCATCTAGAGAATTATTTCCCTGTGAGAATTGAGCTAGTTTTTCAAGGAATCCTTCCTGCACCAAGGTGTCTCAAGATGGAGAAAGGCTGTGTTTGCTCCAAGTAAGCCTATTTGGCTTAGACAAAGAAACACATATATCTCTCCAAGACAACCATGTCTGTTAGAAGCAGAAGGATCTACAACACTCTTTTCCTGGGAGAATCGAGTAATTTTTGAAGCAAATACTTTCTGAACATCATAGATTTCTAGCTTGAGGCAGGGTCATGTTGTTCCAAGTAGGCCTTTTCAGGTTAGTTGAAGAAACACATATATCTCTCAAAGGAAATCCATCTATGTTTGAAGCATGAGCATTAAAAACATTGTTACCCTCTTTCAATTGTGTTACTTTTTGAAAGGAATAGTACGTGCAAAGCATTGTTTTCAAGGGGAGATGGGCTCTGTGTGATCCAGATAGGCCTATTCAGCTAATTGGAAAGAATACGTGTATCCCTCAGTAGAAAACCATCCTTGTAAAAGCACGAGTATGCAGCTCCTTCTTGCTCAGTGCGAATGGAATTAGCTTTGGGAAGGAATACTTCCTGAAAATCATAGTTTTCAAGGTGGGCAGAGGCTCATTTTCTTCCAATTAGCCCTATAGAACTGAGCTGAAGAAACACATGTATCGGTCCAAAGACAACCAACTGTGTTAGAAATATTGTCATGTAGATCCTTGTTTCCTAGTGAGAATTGAGTTCGCTTTTGAAGCGAATAGTCCTGTAAACCATAGTTTTCAAAGTGGAGAAAAGCTTATATAATTCCTTATGGCCTATTCTGCTGAGTTGAAGAAACACATGTATCTCTCCTAAGGAAACCATTTATATGAAATGGTGCAGCATCCTGCACATTTAACTCTCCCCTGTGGGAGTTCAGTAAGTTTTTGAAAAGTGCATCTTGCAACATGGGTTTTTCAAGGTGGAGATTGGCTCTGTTTGCTCCAGATTGGCCTGTCCAGCTAAGGTGAGGAAACACATGTATCTGTCAAAAGAAAAGCATCAGTGTTAGAAACAGGAGCTTCAAGCTCCTTGTTTCCCTGTGACAATGGACTTAGTTTTTGAAAGAAATACTTCCTGAAAACAATAATTTTCAAAGTGTAGAAAGGATGATTTTTTTTTCCAGTTAGGCCTATTCATTTGAGTTGAAGAAACACATGTATCTCTCCAAAGACACCCATGTGTGTTAGAAGCAGGAGGATCTAGCCCATTATTTACCTGTGACAATTGTTAGTTTTTCACGGAAAACTTCTTTCAAATTAGTTGTTTCAAGGTGGACACAGGCTGTGCTTACTCCAAGTAGGCCAATTCAGCTGCGATGAGGAAACACATGTATAGCCCCAAGAAAAGCACCTGAGTTAGAAGCAGGAGGCTGTGGAACACTATTTCCCTGTGAGAATTGAGTTAATTTTTGAAAGGAATGCCTTCTGAAAATCATAGTTTTCATGGTGGAGAAAGGGTCATGTTGTTCCAAATAGGCCTGTGGAGCTGAATGGAAGAAACACATGTACTTCTCCACAGACAGCCATCTGTGGTAGAAGAAGGAGGATCTAGAGCATTGATTTCCTTGACAATTATAACAAGTTTTCAAGGAATACTTCCTGCAAATTAGGTGCTTCAAGGTGGAGAGAGCTTCTGCTTGCTCCAATTAGGTCTATTCAGCAAACTTGAAGGATCCCATATATCTCTGGGAGGATAACCCTCTGTCTAAAAGAGGAGCCTGTAGCACATTGGTGTCCAGTGAGAACTGACTTACTTTTTGAAAAGAACACTTCCTGAAAATCAAAGATTTCAAGGTGGAAATAGGCTCTGTTTGCTCCAAATCGGCCTGGTTTGCAAAGGTAAGGAAACAAATGAATCTCTCCAAAGAAAACCATGGGTGCTCGAAGCAGAAACGTCAAGCATATTGTTTCCCTGTGAGAATTGAGTTAGTTTTGGAAAGGAATACTATGTGATTATGAAAATTTTCAGGATGGAGAAAGGGTCATTGGGTTCCAAATCACCTATTCAGATGATTTGGAGAAACACCTGTACATCTCCAAAGACGACCATCTCTCAAAGAAGCAGTAGCGTCAGTCACATTGTATTCAAGGGAGAACTGAGTAATTTTTTGCAATGAATACTTCCTGCAAATCTTACATTTCAAGGTACAGAAAGGCTCATTTTATTCAAAAACGGCCTATACACCTCAGTTGTGGAAACGCATGTATGCCTCCAAAGGAAACCATCTATGTTAGCGGCTGCAGCATCCTGCACATTGATTCAAAGTGGGAGTTGAGTTAGTTTTTGAAATGAATGCCTCGTGCAATGTGGGGTTTACAAGGTAGGGATAGGTTCTCTTAGTTCTAAATATGCCTATTCAGCTGAGTCAAAGAAGCACATGTATCTCTCCAAAGGCAACCAACTGTTTAGAAGCAGGATCATCTGGAACATTGTTTCCAGTGACAATTGAGTTAGTTTCTGAAAGGAATACTTCCTGCAACTTAGGTGTTTCAGCGTGGAGATAGGATCATTTGGCTACAAATAGGCTTATTCAGCTAAGTTGAAGGAACACCTGTATCACTGCAAATAAAAAAAACTTTGTTAGAAACGGAAACATGTTGCATATTGTTTCCTTGTGACAGGCGATTTATTTTTGAAAGGAATACTTCCTGAAACATAGGAGTTTCAAGGAGGAGATATGCTCTGTTTGCTTCAAATAGGCCTATTCAGCTAAGTTGAAGAAACACATATATGTCTCCAAGAAAAACCATCTGTGCTGGAAGCATGAGCATCCAAAACATTGTTACCCTGTTGTAATTGTGTTCAATTTTGAAAGGAATACTTCCTGCAAATCATTGTTTTAAAGAGTCAGTTAGTCTCTGGATGACCCACCTAGGCCCACTCAGCTATTTTGAAAAAACACGTGTATCCCTCTGTAGAAATCCATCTTTGTAAGAAGCACGAGTATATAGTGCCTTGTTGCGCAGAGAGAATTGAGTTAGTTTCTGCAAGGAATACTTATTGAAAATCATAGTTTTCAAGCTGGAGAAGGCTCCTTGTTTTCTAAATATGCTTATGAAGCTGAACCGAAGAAACACATATATCTGTATAAAGACAACCATGTGTGTTACAAGTATCGGCATCTAGAAAATTGTTTCCAAGTGAGAATTGAGTTACTGTTTGAAAGGAATACTTCTTGTAAATCATAGTTTCCTTGGTGGAGAAAGGCTCATTTTATTCCTAACGGGCTCTTAGTGTGGTAGATATGCATGTATCTCTCCCAGGAAACCATCTACGTTAGAGGCTGCAGCATCCTGCATATTGATTCCCTGTGAGCATTGAATTATTTTTTGAAAAAAGACATGTTGCAACATGGGATTTTCAAAATGGAGGTAGGCTCTGTTTGCTCCAAATCGGCCTGTTCAGCTAGGGTGAGGAAATACAGGTATGTATGAAAGGAAAACATCAGTGTTAGAAGCAGAAGTTTCAAGCACATTGTTTCCCGGGAATAATTGAGTTAGTTTTTGAAAGCAATGCTACCTGAAAATCATACTTGTCAAGGTGGAGAAAGGGTCTCTTTGTTCCAAATAGGCCTATTCAATTGAGTTGAAGAAACACATGTATCTCTCCAAAGACATCCATCTGTGTCAGAAGCAGGAGCATCTAGAGAATTATTTCCCTGTGAGAATTGAGCTAGTTTTTCAAGGAATCCTTCCTGCACCAAGGTGTCTCAAGATGGAGAAAGGCTGTGTTTGCTCCAAGTAAGCCTATTTGGCTTAGACAAAGAAACACATATATCTCTCCAAGACAACCATGTCTGTTAGAAGCAGAAGGATCTACAACACTCTTTTCCTGGGAGAATCGAGTAATTTTTGAAGCAAATACTTTCTGAACATCATAGATTTCTAGCTTGAGGCAGGGTCATGTTGTTCCAAGTAGGCCTTTTCAGGTTAGTTGAAGAAACACATATATCTCTCAAAGGAAATCCATCTATGTTTGAAGCATGAGCATTAAAAACATTGTTACCCTCTTTCAATTGTGTTACTTTTTGAAAGGAATAGTACGTGCAAATCATTGTTTTCAAGGGGAGATGGGCTCTGTGTGATCCAGATAGGCCTATTCAGCTAATTGGAAAGAATACGTGTATCCCTCAGTAGAAAACCATCCTTGTAAAAGCACGAGTATGCAGCTCCTTCTTGCTCAGTGCGAATGGAATTAGCTTTGGGAAGGAATACTTCCTGAAAATCATAGTTTTCAAGGTGGGCAGAGGCTCATTTTCTTCCAATTAGCCCTATAGAACTGAGCTGAAGAAACACATGTATCGGTCCAAAGACAACCAACTGTGTTAGAAATATTGTCATGTAGATCCTTGTTTCCTAGTGAGAATTGAGTTCGCTTTTGAAGCGAATAGTCCTGTAAACCATAGTTTTCAAAGTGGAGAAAAGCTTATATAATTCCTTATGGCCTATTCTGCTGAGTTGAAGAAACACATGTATCTCTCCTAAGGAAACCATTTATATGAAATGGTGCAGCATCCTGCACATTTAACTCTCCCCTGTGGGAGTTCAGTAAGTTTTTGAAAAGTGCATCTTGCAACATGGGTTTTTCAAGGTGGAGATTGGCTCTGTTTGCTCCAGATTGGCCTGTCCAGCTAAGGTGAGGAAACACATGTATCTGTCAAAAGAAAAGCATCAGTGTTAGAAACAGGAGCTTCAAGCTCCTTGTTTCCCTGTGACAATGGACTTAGTTTTTGAAAGAAATACTTCCTGAAAACAATAATTTTCAAAGTGTAGAAAGGATGATTTTTTTTTCCAGTTAGGCCTATTCATTTGAGTTGAAGAAACACATGTATCTCTCCAAAGACACCCATGTGTGTTAGAAGCAGGAGGATCTAGCCCATTATTTACCTGTGACAATTGTTAGTTTTTCACGGAAAACTTCTTTCAAATTAGTTGTTTCAAGGTGGACACAGGCTGTGCTTACTCCAAGTAGGCCAATTCAGCTGCGATGAGGAAACACATGTATAGCCCCAAGAAAAGCACCTGAGTTAGAAGCAGGAGGCTGTGGAACACTATTTCCCTGTGAGAATTGAGTTAATTTTTGAAAGGAATGCATTCTGAAAATCATAGTTTTCATGGTGGAGAAAGGGTCATGTTGTTCCAAATAGGCCTGTGGAGCTGAATGGAAGAAACACATGTACTTCTCCACAGACAGCCATCTGTGGTAGAAGAAGGAGGATCTAGAGCATTGATTTCCTTGACAATTATAACAAGTTTTCAAGGAATACTTCCTGCAAATTAGGTGCTTCAAGGTGGAGAGAGCTTCTGCTTGCTCCAATTAGGTCTATTCAGCAAACTTGAAGGATCCCATATATCTCTGGGAGGATAACCCTCTGTCTAAAAGAGGAGCCTGTAGCACATTGGTGTCCAGTGAGAACTGACTTACTTTTTGAAAAGAACACTTCCTGAAAATCAAAGATTTCAAGGTGGAAATAGGCTCTGTTTGCTCCAAATCGGCCTGGTTTGCAAAGGTAAGGAAACAAATGAATCTCTCCAAAGAAAACCATGGGTGCTCGAAGCAGAAACGTCAAGCATATTGTTTCCCTGTGAGAATTGAGTTAGTTTTGGAAAGGAATACTATGTGATTATGAAAATTTTCAGGATGGAGAAAGGGTCATTGGGTTCCAAATCACCTATTCAGATGATTTGGAGAAACACCTGTACATCTCCAAAGACGACCATCTCTCAAAGAAGCAGTAGCGTCAGTCACATTGTATTCAAGGGAGAACTGAGTAATTTTTTGCAATGAATACTTCCTGCAAATCTTACATTTCAAGGTACAGAAAGGCTCATTTTATTCAAAAACGGCCTATACACCTCAGTTGTGGAAACGCATGTATGCCTCCAAAGGAAACCATCTATGTTAGCGGCTGCAGCATCCTGCACATTGATTCAAAGTGGGAGTTGAGTTAGTTTTTGAAATGAATGCCTCGTGCAATGTGGGGTTTACAAGGTAGGGATAGGTTCTCTTAGTTCTAAATATGCCTATTCAGCTGAGTCAAAGAAGCACATGTATCTCTCCAAAGGCAACCAACTGTTTAGAAGCAGGATCATCTGGAACATTGTTTCCAGTGACAATTGAGTTAGTTTCTGAAAGGAATACTTCCTGCAACTTAGGTGTTTCAGCGTGGAGATAGGATCATTTGGCTACAAATAGGCTTATTCAGCTAAGTTGAAGGAACACCTGTATCACTGCAAATAAAAAAAACTTTGTTAGAAACGGAAACATGTTGCATATTGTTTCCTTGTGACAGGCAATTTATTTTTGAAAGGAATACTTCCTGAAACATAGGAGTTTCAAGGAGGAGATATGCTCTGTTTGCTTCAAATAGGCCTATTCAGCTAAGTTGAAGAAACACATATATGTCTCCAAGAAAAACCATCTGTGCTGGAAGCATGAGCATCCAAAACATTGTTACCCTGTTGTAATTGTGTTCAATTTTGAAAGGAATACTTCCTGCAAATCATTGTTTTAAAGAGTCAGTTAGTCTCTGGATGACCCACCTAGGCCCACTCAGCTATTTTGAAAAAACACGTGTATCCCTCTGTAGAAATCCATCTTTGTAAGAAGCACGAGTATATAGTGCCTTGTTGCGCAGAGAGAATTGAGTTAGTTTCTGCAAGGAATACTTATTGAAAATCATAGTTTTCAAGCTGGAGAAGGCTCCTTGTTTTCTAAATATGCTTATGAAGCTGAACCGAAGAAACACATATATCTGTATAAAGACAACCATGTGTGTTACAAGTATCGGCATCTAGAAAATTGTTTCCAAGTGAGAATTGAGTTACTGTTTGAAAGGAATACTTCTTGTAAATCATAGTTTCCTTGGTGGAGAAAGGCTCATTTTATTCCTAACGGGCTCTTAGTGTGGTAGATATGCATGTATCTCTCCCAGGAAACCATCTACGTTAGAGGCTGCAGCATCCTGCATATTGATTCCCTGTGAGCATTGAATTATTTTTTGAAAAAAGACATGTTGCAACATGGGATTTTCAAAATGGAGGTAGGCTCTGTTTGCTCCAAATCGGCCTGTTCAGCTAGGGTGAGGAAATACAGGTATGTATGAAAGGAAAACATCAGTGTTAGAAGCAGAAGTTTCAAGCACATTGTTTCCCGGGAATAATTGAGTTAGTTTTTGAAAGCAATGCTACCTGAAAATCATACTTGTCAAGGTGGAGAAAGGGTCTCTTTGTTCCAAATAGGCCTATTCAATTGAGTTGAAGAAACACATGTATCTCTCCAAAGACATCCATCTGTGTCAGAAGCAGGAGCATCTAGAGAATTATTTCCCTGTGAGAATTGAGCTAGTTTTTCAAGGAATCCTTCCTGCACCAAGGTGTCTCAAGATGGAGAAAGGCTGTGTTTGCTCCAAGTAAGCCTATTTGGCTTAGACAAAGAAACACATATATCTCTCCAAGACAACCATGTCTGTTAGAAGCAGAAGGATCTACAACACTCTTTTCCTGGGAGAATCGAGTAATTTTTGAAGCAAATACTTTCTGAACATCATAGATTTCTAGCTTGAGGCAGGGTCATGTTGTTCCAAGTAGGCCTTTTCAGGTTAGTTGAAGAAACACATATATCTCTCAAAGGAAATCCATCTATGTTTGAAGCATGAGCATTAAAAACATTGTTACCCTCTTTCAATTGTGTTACTTTTTGAAAGGAATAGTACGTGCAAATCATTGTTTTCAAGGGGAGATGGGCTCTGTGTGATCCAGATAGGCCTATTCAGCTAATTGGAAAGAATACGTGTATCCCTCAGTAGAAAACCATCCTTGTAAAAGCACGAGTATGCAGCTCCTTCTTGCTCAGTGCGAATGGAATTAGCTTTGGGAAGGAATACTTCCTGAAAATCATAGTTTTCAAGGTGGGCAGAGGCTCATTTTCTTCCAATTAGCCCTATAGAACTGAGCTGAAGAAACACATGTATCGGTCCAAAGACAACCAACTGTGTTAGAAATATTGTCATGTAGATCCTTGTTTCCTAGTGAGAATTGAGTTCGCTTTTGAAGCGAATAGTCCTGTAAACCATAGTTTTCAAAGTGGAGAAAAGCTTATATAATTCCTTATGGCCTATTCTGCTGAGTTGAAGAAACACATGTATCTCTCCTAAGGAAACCATTTATATGAAATGGTGCAGCATCCTGCACATTTAACTCTCCCCTGTGGGAGTTCAGTAAGTTTTTGAAAAGTGCATCTTGCAACATGGGTTTTTCAAGGTGGAGATTGGCTCTGTTTGCTCCAGATTGGCCTGTCCAGCTAAGGTGAGGAAACACATGTATCTGTCAAAAGAAAAGCATCAGTGTTAGAAACAGGAGCTTCAAGCTCCTTGTTTCCCTGTGACAATGGACTTAGTTTTTGAAAGAAATACTTCCTGAAAACAA
Organism: Castor canadensis; assembly: GCF_047511655.1. Classification (NCBI taxonomy): domain Eukaryota; kingdom Metazoa; phylum Chordata; class Mammalia; order Rodentia; family Castoridae; genus Castor; species Castor canadensis. The sequence goes on from NC_133395.1 coordinate 95,161,852, forward strand.
TAATTTTCAAAGTGTAGAAAGGATGATTTTTTTTTCCAGTTAGGCCTATTCATTTGAGTTGAAGAAACACATGTATCTCTCCAAAGACACCCATGTGTGTTAGAAGCAGGAGGATCTAGCCCATTATTTACCTGTGACAATTGTTAGTTTTTCACGGAAAACTTCTTTCAAATTAGTTGTTTCAAGGTGGACACAGGCTGTGCTTACTCCAAGTAGGCCAATTCAGCTGCGATGAGGAAACACATGTATAGCCCCAAGAAAAGCACCTGAGTTAGAAGCAGGAGGCTGTGGAACACTATTTCCCTGTGAGAATTGAGTTAATTTTTGAAAGGAATGCCTTCTGAAAATCATAGTTTTCATGGTGGAGAAAGGGTCATGTTGTTCCAAATAGGCCTGTGGAGCTGAATGGAAGAAACACATGTACTTCTCCACAGACAGCCATCTGTGGTAGAAGAAGGAGGATCTAGAGCATTGATTTCCTTGACAATTATAACAAGTTTTCAAGGAATACTTCCTGCAAATTAGGTGCTTCAAGGTGGAGAGAGCTTCTGCTTGCTCCAATTAGGTCTATTCAGCAAACTTGAAGGATCCCATATATCTCTGGGAGGATAACCCTCTGTCTAAAAGAGGAGCCTGTAGCACATTGGTGTCCAGTGAGAACTGACTTACTTTTTGAAAAGAACACTTCCTGAAAATCAAAGATTTCAAGGTGGAAATAGGCTCTGTTTGCTCCAAATCGGCCTGGTTTGCAAAGGTAAGGAAACAAATGAATCTCTCCAAAGAAAACCATGGGTGCTCGAAGCAGAAACGTCAAGCATATTGTTTCCCTGTGAGAATTGAGTTAGTTTTGGAAAGGAATACTATGTGATTATGAAAATTTTCAGGATGGAGAAAGGGTCATTGGGTTCCAAATCACCTATTCAGATGATTTGGAGAAACACCTGTACATCTCCAAAGACGACCATCTCTCAAAGAAGCAGTAGCGTCAGTCACATTGTATTCAAGGGAGAACTGAGTAATTTTTTGCAATGAATACTTCCTGCAAATCTTACATTTCAAGGTACAGAAAGGCTCATTTTATTCAAAAACGGCCTATACACCTCAGTTGTGGAAACGCATGTATGCCTCCAAAGGAAACCATCTATGTTAGCGGCTGCAGCATCCTGCACATTGATTCAAAGTGGGAGTTGAGTTAGTTTTTGAAATGAATGCCTCGTGCAATGTGGGGTTTACAAGGTAGGGATAGGTTCTCTTAGTTCTAAATATGCCTATTCAGCTGAGTCAAAGAAGCACATGTATCTCTCCAAAGGCAACCAACTGTTTAGAAGCAGGATCATCTGGAACATTGTTTCCAGTGACAATTGAGTTAGTTTCTGAAAGGAATACTTCCTGCAACTTAGGTGTTTCAGCGTGGAGATAGGATCATTTGGCTACAAATAGGCTTATTCAGCTAAGTTGAAGGAACACCTGTATCACTGCAAATAAAAAAAACTTTGTTAGAAACGGAAACATGTTGCATATTGTTTCCTTGTGACAGGCGATTTATTTTTGAAAGGAATACTTCCTGAAACATAGGAGTTTCAAGGAGGAGATATGCTCTGTTTGCTTCAAATAGGCCTATTCAGCTAAGTTGAAGAAACACATATATGTCTCCAAGAAAAACCATCTGTGCTGGAAGCATGAGCATCCAAAACATTGTTACCCTGTTGTAATTGTGTTCAATTTTGAAAGGAATACTTCCTGCAAATCATTGTTTTAAAGAGTCAGTTAGTCTCTGGATGACCCACCTAGGCCCACTCAGCTATTTTGAAAAAACACGTGTATCCCTCTGTAGAAATCCATCTTTGTAAGAAGCACGAGTATATAGTGCCTTGTTGCGCAGAGAGAATTGAGTTAGTTTCTGCAAGGAATACTTATTGAAAATCATAGTTTTCAAGCTGGAGAAGGCTCCTTGTTTTCTAAATATGCTTATGAAGCTGAACCGAAGAAACACATATATCTGTATAAAGACAACCATGTGTGTTACAAGTATCGGCATCTAGAAAATTGTTTCCAAGTGAGAATTGAGTTACTGTTTGAAAGGAATACTTCTTGTAAATCATAGTTTCCTTGGTGGAGAAAGGCTCATTTTATTCCTAACGGGCTCTTAGTGTGGTAGATATGCATGTATCTCTCCCAGGAAACCATCTACGTTAGAGGCTGCAGCATCCTGCATATTGATTCCCTGTGAGCATTGAATTATTTTTTGAAAAAAGACATGTTGCAACATGGGATTTTCAAAATGGAGGTAGGCTCTGTTTGCTCCAAATCGGCCTGTTCAGCTAGGGTGAGGAAATACAGGTATGTATGAAAGGAAAACATCAGTGTTAGAAGCAGAAGTTTCAAGCACATTGTTTCCCGGGAATAATTGAGTTAGTTTTTGAAAGCAATGCTACCTGAAAATCATACTTGTCAAGGTGGAGAAAGGGTCTCTTTGTTCCAAATAGGCCTATTCAATTGAGTTGAAGAAACACATGTATCTCTCCAAAGACATCCATCTGTGTCAGAAGCAGGAGCATCTAGAGAATTATTTCCCTGTGAGAATTGAGCTAGTTTTTCAAGGAATCCTTCCTGCACCAAGGTGTCTCAAGATGGAGAAAGGCTGTGTTTGCTCCAAGTAAGCCTATTTGGCTTAGACAAAGAAACACATATATCTCTCCAAGACAACCATGTCTGTTAGAAGCAGAAGGATCTACAACACTCTTTTCCTGGGAGAATCGAGTAATTTTTGAAGCAAATACTTTCTGAACATCATAGATTTCTAGCTTGAGGCAGGGTCATGTTGTTCCAAGTAGGCCTTTTCAGGTTAGTTGAAGAAACACATATATCTCTCAAAGGAAATCCATCTATGTTTGAAGCATGAGCATTAAAAACATTGTTACCCTCTTTCAATTGTGTTACTTTTTGAAAGGAATAGTACGTGCAAATCATTGTTTTCAAGGGGAGATGGGCTCTGTGTGATCCAGATAGGCCTATTCAGCTAATTGGAAAGAATACGTGTATCCCTCAGTAGAAAACCATCCTTGTAAAAGCACGAGTATGCAGCTCCTTCTTGCTCAGTGCGAATGGAATTAGCTTTGGGAAGGAATACTTCCTGAAAATCATAGTTTTCAAGGTGGGCAGAGGCTCATTTTCTTCCAATTAGCCCTATAGAACTGAGCTGAAGAAACACATGTATCGGTCCAAAGACAACCAACTGTGTTAGAAATATTGTCATGTAGATCCTTGTTTCCTAGTGAGAATTGAGTTCGCTTTTGAAGCGAATAGTCCTGTAAACCATAGTTTTCAAAGTGGAGAAAAGCTTATATAATTCCTTATGGCCTATTCTGCTGAGTTGAAGAAACACATGTATCTCTCCTAAGGAAACCATTTATATGAAATGGTGCAGCATCCTGCACATTTAACTCTCCCCTGTGGGAGTTCAGTAAGTTTTTGAAAAGTGCATCTTGCAACATGGGTTTTTCAAGGTGGAGATTGGCTCTGTTTGCTCCAGATTGGCCTGTCCAGCTAAGGTGAGGAAACACATGTATCTGTCAAAAGAAAAGCATCAGTGTTAGAAACAGGAGCTTCAAGCTCCTTGTTTCCCTGTGACAATGGACTTAGTTTTTGAAAGAAATACTTCCTGAAAACAATAATTTTCAAAGTGTAGAAAGGATGATTTTTTTTTCCAGTTAGGCCTATTCATTTGAGTTGAAGAAACACATGTATCTCTCCAAAGACACCCATGTGTGTTAGAAGCAGGAGGATCTAGCCCATTATTTACCTGTGACAATTGTTAGTTTTTCACGGAAAACTTCTTTCAAATTAGTTGTTTCAAGGTGGACACAGGCTGTGCTTACTCCAAGTAGGCCAATTCAGCTGCGATGAGGAAACACATGTATAGCCCCAAGAAAAGCACCTGAGTTAGAAGCAGGAGGCTGTGGAACACTATTTCCCTGTGAGAATTGAGTTAATTTTTGAAAGGAATGCCTTCTGAAAATCATAGTTTTCATGGTGGAGAAAGGGTCATGTTGTTCCAAATAGGCCTGTGGAGCTGAATGGAAGAAACACATGTACTTCTCCACAGACAGCCATCTGTGGTAGAAGAAGGAGGATCTAGAGCATTGATTTCCTTGACAATTATAACAAGTTTTCAAGGAATACTTCCTGCAAATTAGGTGCTTCAAGGTGGAGAGAGCTTCTGCTTGCTCCAATTAGGTCTATTCAGCAAACTTGAAGGATCCCATATATCTCTGGGAGGATAACCCTCTGTCTAAAAGAGGAGCCTGTAGCACATTGGTGTCCAGTGAGAACTGACTTACTTTTTGAAAAGAACACTTCCTGAAAATCAAAGATTTCAAGGTGGAAATAGGCTCTGTTTGCTCCAAATCGGCCTGGTTTGCAAAGGTAAGGAAACAAATGAATCTCTCCAAAGAAAACCATGGGTGCTCGAAGCAGAAACGTCAAGCATATTGTTTCCCTGTGAGAATTGAGTTAGTTTTGGAAAGGAATACTATGTGATTATGAAAATTTTCAGGATGGAGAAAGGGTCATTGGGTTCCAAATCACCTATTCAGATGATTTGGAGAAACACCTGTACATCTCCAAAGACGACCATCTCTCAAAGAAGCAGTAGCGTCAGTCACATTGTATTCAAGGGAGAACTGAGTAATTTTTTGCAATGAATACTTCCTGCAAATCTTACATTTCAAGGTACAGAAAGGCTCATTTTATTCAAAAACGGCCTATACACCTCAGTTGTGGAAACGCATGTATGCCTCCAAAGGAAACCATCTATGTTAGCGGCTGCAGCATCCTGCACATTGATTCAAAGTGGGAGTTGAGTTAGTTTTTGAAATGAATGCCTCGTGCAATGTGGGGTTTACAAGGTAGGGATAGGTTCTCTTAGTTCTAAATATGCCTATTCAGCTGAGTCAAAGAAGCACATGTATCTCTCCAAAGGCAACCAACTGTTTAGAAGCAGGATCATCTGGAACATTGTTTCCAGTGACAATTGAGTTAGTTTCTGAAAGGAATACTTCCTGCAACTTAGGTGTTTCAGCGTGGAGATAGGATCATTTGGCTACAAATAGGCTTATTCAGCTAAGTTGAAGGAACACCTGTATCACTGCAAATAAAAAAAACTTTGTTAGAAACGGAAACATGTTGCATATTGTTTCCTTGTGACAGGCGATTTATTTTTGAAAGGAATACTTCCTGAAACATAGGAGTTTCAAGGAGGAGATATGCTCTGTTTGCTTCAAATAGGCCTATTCAGCTAAGTTGAAGAAACACATATATGTCTCCAAGAAAAACCATCTGTGCTGGAAGCATGAGCATCCAAAACATTGTTACCCTGTTGTAATTGTGTTCAATTTTGAAAGGAATACTTCCTGCAAATCATTGTTTTAAAGAGTCAGTTAGTCTCTGGATGACCCACCTAGGCCCACTCAGCTATTTTGAAAAAACACGTGTATCCCTCTGTAGAAATCCATCTTTGTAAGAAGCACGAGTATATAGTGCCTTGTTGCGCAGAGAGAATTGAGTTAGTTTCTGCAAGGAATACTTATTGAAAATCATAGTTTTCAAGCTGGAGAAGGCTCCTTGTTTTCTAAATATGCTTATGAAGCTGAACCGAAGAAACACATATATCTGTATAAAGACAACCATGTGTGTTACAAGTATCGGCATCTAGAAAATTGTTTCCAAGTGAGAATTGAGTTACTGTTTGAAAGGAATACTTCTTGTAAATCATAGTTTCCTTGGTGGAGAAAGGCTCATTTTATTCCTAACGGGCTCTTAGTGTGGTAGATATGCATGTATCTCTCCCAGGAAACCATCTACGTTAGAGGCTGCAGCATCCTGCATATTGATTCCCTGTGAGCATTGAATTATTTTTTGAAAAAAGACATGTTGCAACATGGGATTTTCAAAATGGAGGTAGGCTCTGTTTGCTCCAAATCGGCCTGTTCAGCTAGGGTGAGGAAATACAGGTATGTATGAAAGGAAAACATCAGTGTTAGAAGCAGAAGTTTCAAGCACATTGTTTCCCGGGAATAATTGAGTTAGTTTTTGAAAGCAATGCTACCTGAAAATCATACTTGTCAAGGTGGAGAAAGGGTCTCTTTGTTCCAAATAGGCCTATTCAATTGAGTTGAAGAAACACATGTATCTCTCCAAAGACATCCATCTGTGTCAGAAGCAGGAGCATCTAGAGAATTATTTCCCTGTGAGAATTGAGCTAGTTTTTCAAGGAATCCTTCCTGCACCAAGGTGTCTCAAGATGGAGAAAGGCTGTGTTTGCTCCAAGTAAGCCTATTTGGCTTAGACAAAGAAACACATATATCTCTCCAAGACAACCATGTCTGTTAGAAGCAGAAGGATCTACAACACTCTTTTCCTGGGAGAATCGAGTAATTTTTGAAGCAAATACTTTCTGAACATCATAGATTTCTAGCTTGAGGCAGGGTCATGTTGTTCCAAGTAGGCCTTTTCAGGTTAGTTGAAGAAACACATATATCTCTCAAAGGAAATCCATCTATGTTTGAAGCATGAGCATTAAAAACATTGTTACCCTCTTTCAATTGTGTTACTTTTTGAAAGGAATAGTACGTGCAAATCATTGTTTTCAAGGGGAGATGGGCTCTGTGTGATCCAGATAGGCCTATTCAGCTAATTGGAAAGAATACGTGTATCCCTCAGTAGAAAACCATCCTTGTAAAAGCACGAGTATGCAGCTCCTTCTTGCTCAGTGCGAATGGAATTAGCTTTGGGAAGGAATACTTCCTGAAAATCATAGTTTTCAAGGTGGGCAGAGGCTCATTTTCTTCCAATTAGCCCTATAGAACTGAGCTGAAGAAACACATGTATCGGTCCAAAGACAACCAACTGTGTTAGAAATATTGTCATGTAGATCCTTGTTTCCTAGTGAGAATTGAGTTCGCTTTTGAAGCGAATAGTCCTGTAAACCATAGTTTTCAAAGTGGAGAAAAGCTTATATAATTCCTTATGGCCTATTCTGCTGAGTTGAAGAAACACATGTATCTCTCCTAAGGAAACCATTTATATGAAATGGTGCAGCATCCTGCACATTTAACTCTCCCCTGTGGGAGTTCAGTAAGTTTTTGAAAAGTGCATCTTGCAACATGGGTTTTTCAAGGTGGAGATTGGCTCTGTTTGCTCCAGATTGGCCTGTCCAGCTAAGGTGAGGAAACACATGTATCTGTCAAAAGAAAAGCATCAGTGTTAGAAACAGGAGCTTCAAGCTCCTTGTTTCCCTGTGACAATGGACTTAGTTTTTGAAAGAAATACTTCCTGAAAACAATAATTTTCAAAGTGTAGAAAGGATGATTTTTTTTTCCAGTTAGGCCTATTCATTTGAGTTGAAGAAACACATGTATCTCTCCAAAGACACCCATGTGTGTTAGAAGCAGGAGGATCTAGCCCATTATTTACCTGTGACAATTGTTAGTTTTTCACGGAAAACTTCTTTCAAATTAGTTGTTTCAAGGTGGACACAGGCTGTGCTTACTCCAAGTAGGCCAATTCAGCTGCGATGAGGAAACACATGTATAGCCCCAAGAAAAGCACCTGAGTTAGAAGCAGGAGGCTGTGGAACACTATTTCCCTGTGAGAATTGAGTTAATTTTTGAAAGGAATGCATTCTGAAAATCATAGTTTTCATGGTGGAGAAAGGGTCATGTTGTTCCAAATAGGCCTGTGGAGCTGAATGGAAGAAACACATGTACTTCTCCACAGACAGCCATCTGTGGTAGAAGAAGGAGGATCTAGAGCATTGATTTCCTTGACAATTATAACAAGTTTTCAAGGAATACTTCCTGCAAATTAGGTGCTTCAAGGTGGAGAGAGCTTCTGCTTGCTCCAATTAGGTCTATTCAGCAAACTTGAAGGATCCCATATATCTCTGGGAGGATAACCCTCTGTCTAAAAGAGGAGCCTGTAGCACATTGGTGTCCAGTGAGAACTGACTTACTTTTTGAAAAGAACACTTCCTGAAAATCAAAGATTTCAAGGTGGAAATAGGCTCTGTTTGCTCCAAATCGGCCTGGTTTGCAAAGGTAAGGAAACAAATGAATCTCTCCAAAGAAAACCATGGGTGCTCGAAGCAGAAACGTCAAGCATATTGTTTCCCTGTGAGAATTGAGTTAGTTTTGGAAAGGAATACTATGTGATTATGAAAATTTTCAGGATGGAGAAAGGGTCATTGGGTTCCAAATCACCTATTCAGATGATTTGGAGAAACACCTGTACATCTCCAAAGACGACCATCTCTCAAAGAAGCAGTAGCGTCAGTCACATTGTATTCAAGGGAGAACTGAGTAATTTTTTGCAATGAATACTTCCTGCAAATCTTACATTTCAAGGTACAGAAAGGCTCATTTTATTCAAAAACGGCCTATACACCTCAGTTGTGGAAACGCATGTATGCCTCCAAAGGAAACCATCTATGTTAGCGGCTGCAGCATCCTGCACATTGATTCAAAGTGGGAGTTGAGTTAGTTTTTGAAATGAATGCCTCGTGCAATGTGGGGTTTACAAGGTAGGGATAGGTTCTCTTAGTTCTAAATATGCCTATTCAGCTGAGTCAAAGAAGCACATGTATCTCTCCAAAGGCAACCAACTGTTTAGAAGCAGGATCATCTGGAACATTGTTTCCAGTGACAATTGAGTTAGTTTCTGAAAGGAATACTTCCTGCAACTTAGGTGTTTCAGCGTGGAGATAGGATCATTTGGCTACAAATAGGCTTATTCAGCTAAGTTGAAGGAACACCTGTATCACTGCAAATAAAAAAAACTTTGTTAGAAACGGAAACATGTTGCATATTGTTTCCTTGTGACAGGCGATTTATTTTTGAAAGGAATACTTCCTGAAACATAGGAGTTTCAAGGAGGAGATATGCTCTGTTTGCTTCAAATAGGCCTATTCAGCTAAGTTGAAGAAACACATATATGTCTCCAAGAAAAACCATCTGTGCTGGAAGCATGAGCATCCAAAACATTGTTACCCTGTTGTAATTGTGTTCAATTTTGAAAGGAATACTTCCTGCAAATCATTGTTTTAAAGAGTCAGTTAGTCTCTGGATGACCCACCTAGGCCCACTCAGCTATTTTGAAAAAACACGTGTATCCCTCTGTAGAAATCCATCTTTGTAAGAAGCACGAGTATATAGTGCCTTGTTGCGCAGAGAGAATTGAGTTAGTTTCTGCAAGGAATACTTATTGAAAATCATAGTTTTCAAGCTGGAGAAGGCTCCTTGTTTTCTAAATATGCTTATGAAGCTGAACCGAAGAAACACATATATCTGTATAAAGACAACCATGTGTGTTACAAGTATCGGCATCTAGAAAATTGTTTCCAAGTGAGAATTGAGTTACTGTTTGAAAGGAATACTTCTTGTAAATCATAGTTTCCTTGGTGGAGAAAGGCTCATTTTATTCCTAACGGGCTCTTAGTGTGGTAGATATGCATGTATCTCTCCCAGGAAACCATCTACGTTAGAGGCTGCAGCATCCTGCATATTGATTCCCTGTGAGCATTGAATTATTTTTTGAAAAAAGACATGTTGCAACATGGGATTTTCAAAATGGAGGTAGGCTCTGTTTGCTCCAAATCGGCCTGTTCAGCTAGGGTGAGGAAATACAGGTATGTATGAAAGGAAAACATCAGTGTTAGAAGCAGAAGTTTCAAGCACATTGTTTCCCGGGAATAATTGAGTTAGTTTTTGAAAGCAATGCTACCTGAAAATCATACTTGTCAAGGTGGAGAAAGGGTCTCTTTGTTCCAAATAGGCCTATTCAATTGAGTTGAAGAAACACATGTATCTCTCCAAAGACATCCATCTGTGTCAGAAGCAGGAGCATCTAGAGAATTATTTCCCTGTGAGAATTGAGCTAGTTTTTCAAGGAATCCTTCCTGCACCAAGGTGTCTCAAGATGGAGAAAGGCTGTGTTTGCTCCAAGTAAGCCTATTTGGCTTAGACAAAGAAACACATATATCTCTCCAAGACAACCATGTCTGTTAGAAGCAGAAGGATCTACAACACTCTTTTCCTGGGAGAATCGAGTAATTTTTGAAGCAAATACTTTCTGAACATCATAGATTTCTAGCTTGAGGCAGGGTCATGTTGTTCCAAGTAGGCCTTTTCAGGTTAGTTGAAGAAACACATATATCTCTCAAAGGAAATCCATCTATGTTTGAAGCATGAGCATTAAAAACATTGTTACCCTCTTTCAATTGTGTTACTTTTTGAAAGGAATAGTACGTGCAAATCATTGTTTTCAAGGGGAGATGGGCTCTGTGTGATCCAGATAGGCCTATTCAGCTAATTGGAAAGAATACGTGTATCCCTCAGTAGAAAACCATCCTTGTAAAAGCACGAGTATGCAGCTCCTTCTTGCTCAGTGCGAATGGAATTAGCTTTGGGAAGGAATACTTCCTGAAAATCATAGTTTTCAAGGTGGGCAGAGGCTCATTTTCTTCCAATTAGCCCTATAGAACTGAGCTGAAGAAACACATGTATCGGTCCAAAGACAACCAACTGTGTTAGAAATATTGTCATGTAGATCCTTGTTTCCTAGTGAGAATTGAGTTCGCTTTTGAAGCGAATAGTCCTGTAAACCATAGTTTTCAAAGTGGAGAAAAGCTTATATAATTCCTTATGGCCTATTCTGCTGAGTTGAAGAAACACATGTATCTCTCCTAAGGAAACCATTTATATGAAATGGTGCAGCATCCTGCACATTTAACTCTCCCCTGTGGGAGTTCAGTAAGTTTTTGAAAAGTGCATCTTGCAACATGGGTTTTTCAAGGTGGAGATTGGCTCTGTTTGCTCCAGATTGGCCTGTCCAGCTAAGGTGAGGAAACACATGTATCTGTCAAAAGAAAAGCATCAGTGTTAGAAACAGGAGCTTCAAGCTCCTTGTTTCCCTGTGACAATGGACTTAGTTTTTGAAAGAAATACTTCCTGAAAACAATAATTTTCAAAGTGTAGAAAGGATGATTTTTTTTTCCAGTTAGGCCTATTCATTTGAGTTGAAGAAACACATGTATCTCTCCAAAGACACCCATGTGTGTTAGAAGCAGGAGGATCTAGCCCATTATTTACCTGTGACAATTGTTAGTTTTTCACGGAAAACTTCTTTCAAATTAGTTGTTTCAAGGTGGACACAGGCTGTGCTTACTCCAAGTAGGCCAATTCAGCTGCGATGAGGAAACACATGTATAGCCCCAAGAAAAGCACCTGAGTTAGAAGCAGGAGGCTGTGGAACACTATTTCCCTGTGAGAATTGAGTTAATTTTTGAAAGGAATGCCTTCTGAAAATCATAGTTTTCATGGTGGAGAAAGGGTCATGTTGTTCCAAATAGGCCTGTGGAGCTGAATGGAAGAAACACATGTACTTCTCCACAGACAGCCATCTGTGGTAGAAGAAGGAGGATCTAGAGCATTGATTTCCTTGACAATTATAACAAGTTTTCAAGGAATACTTCCTGCAAATTAGGTGCTTCAAGGTGGAGAGAGCTTCTGCTTGCTCCAATTAGGTCTATTCAGCAAACTTGAAGGATCCCATATATCTCTGGGAGGATAACCCTCTGTCTAAAAGAGGAGCCTGTAGCACATTGGTGTCCAGTGAGAACTGACTTACTTTTTGAAAAGAACACTTCCTGAAAATCAAAGATTTCAAGGTGGAAATAGGCTCTGTTTGCTCCAAATCGGCCTGGTTTGCAAAGGTAAGGAAACAAATGAATCTCTCCAAAGAAAACCATGGGTGCTCGAAGCAGAAACGTCAAGCATATTGTTTCCCTGTGAGAATTGAGTTAGTTTTGGAAAGGAATACTATGTGATTATGAAAATTTTCAGGATGGAGAAAGGGTCATTGGGTTCCAAATCACCTATTCAGATGATTTGGAGAAACACCTGTACATCTCCAAAGACGACCATCTCTCAAAGAAGCAGTAGCGTCAGTCACATTGTATTCAAGGGAGAACTGAGTAATTTTTTGCAATGAATACTTCCTGCAAATCTTACATTTCAAGGTACAGAAAGGCTCATTTTATTCAAAAACGGCCTATACACCTCAGTTGTGGAAACGCATGTATGCCTCCAAAGGAAACCATCTATGTTAGCGGCTGCAGCATCCTGCACATTGATTCAAAGTGGGAGTTGAGTTAGTTTTTGAAATGAATGCCTCGTGCAATGTGGGGTTTACAAGGTAGGGATAGGTTCTCTTAGTTCTAAATATGCCTATTCAGCTGAGTCAAAGAAGCACATGTATCTCTCCAAAGGCAACCAACTGTTTAGAAGCAGGATCATCTGGAACATTGTTTCCAGTGACAATTGAGTTAGTTTCTGAAAGGAATACTTCCTGCAACTTAGGTGTTTCAGCGTGGAGATAGGATCATTTGGCTACAAATAGGCTTATTCAGCTAAGTTGAAGGAACACCTGTATCACTGCAAATAAAAAAAACTTTGTTAGAAACGGAAACATGTTGCATATTGTTTCCTTGTGACAGGCGATTTATTTTTGAAAGGAATACTTCCTGAAACATAGGAGTTTCAAGGAGGAGATATGCTCTGTTTGCTTCAAATAGGCCTATTCAGCTAAGTTGAAGAAACACATATATGTCTCCAAGAAAAACCATCTGTGCTGGAAGCATGAGCATCCAAAACATTGTTACCCTGTTGTAATTGTGTTCAATTTTGAAAGGAATACTTCCTGCAAATCATTGTTTTAAAGAGTCAGTTAGTCTCTGGATGACCCACCTAGGCCCACTCAGCTATTTTGAAAAAACACGTGTATCCCTCTGTAGAAATCCATCTTTGTAAGAAGCACGAGTATATAGTGCCTTGTTGCGCAGAGAGAATTGAGTTAGTTTCTGCAAGGAATACTTATTGAAAATCATAGTTTTCAAGCTGGAGAAGGCTCCTTGTTTTCTAAATATGCTTATGAAGCTGAACCGAAGAAACACATATATCTGTATAAAGACAACCATGTGTGTTACAAGTATCGGCATCTAGAAAATTGTTTCCAAGTGAGAATTGAGTTACTGTTTGAAAGGAATACTTCTTGTAAATCATAGTTTCCTTGGTGGAGAAAGGCTCATTTTATTCCTAACGGGCTCTTAGTGTGGTAGATATGCATGTATCTCTCCCAGGAAACCATCTACGTTAGAGGCTGCAGCATCCTGCATATTGATTCCCTGTGAGCATTGAATTATTTTTTGAAAAAAGACATGTTGCAACATGGGATTTTCAAAATGGAGGTAGGCTCTGTTTGCTCCAAATCGGCCTGTTCAGCTAGGGTGAGGAAATACAGGTATGTATGAAAGGAAAACATCAGTGTTAGAAGCAGAAGTTTCAAGCACATTGTTTCCCGGGAATAATTGAGTTAGTTTTTGAAAGCAATGCTACCTGAAAATCATACTTGTCAAGGTGGAGAAAGGGTCTCTTTGTTCCAAATAGGCCTATTCAATTGAGTTGAAGAAACACATGTATCTCTCCAAAGACATCCATCTGTGTCAGAAGCAGGAGCATCTAGAGAATTATTTCCCTGTGAGAATTGAGCTAGTTTTTCAAGGAATCCTTCCTGCACCAAGGTGTCTCAAGATGGAGAAAGGCTGTGTTTGCTCCAAGTAAGCCTATTTGGCTTAGACAAAGAAACACATATATCTCTCCAAGACAACCATGTCTGTTAGAAGCAGAAGGATCTACAACACTCTTTTCCTGGGAGAATCGAGTAATTTTTGAAGCAAATACTTTCTGAACATCATAGATTTCTAGCTTGAGGCAGGGTCATGTTGTTCCAAGTAGGCCTTTTCAGGTTAGTTGAAGAAACACATATATCTCTCAAAGGAAATCCATCTATGTTTGAAGCATGAGCATTAAAAACATTGTTACCCTCTTTCAATTGTGTTACTTTTTGAAAGGAATAGTACGTGCAAATCATTGTTTTCAAGGGGAGATGGGCTCTGTGTGATCCAGATAGGCCTATTCAGCTAATTGGAAAGAATACGTGTATCCCTCAGTAGAAAACCATCCTTGTAAAAGCACGAGTATGCAGCTCCTTCTTGCTCAGTGCGAATGGAATTAGCTTTGGGAAGGAATACTTCCTGAAAATCATAGTTTTCAAGGTGGGCAGAGGCTCATTTTCTTCCAATTAGCCCTATAGAACTGAGCTGAAGAAACACATGTATCGGTCCAAAGACAACCAACTGTGTTAGAAATATTGTCATGTAGATCCTTGTTTCCTAGTGAGAATTGAGTTCGCTTTTGAAGCGAATAGTCCTGTAAACCATAGTTTTCAAAGTGGAGAAAAGCTTATATAATTCCTTATGGCCTATTCTGCTGAGTTGAAGAAACACATGTATCTCTCCTAAGGAAACCATTTATATGAAATGGTGCAGCATCCTGCACATTTAACTCTCCCCTGTGGGAGTTCAGTAAGTTTTTGAAAAGTGCATCTTGCAACATGGGTTTTTCAAGGTGGAGATTGGCTCTGTTTGCTCCAGATTGGCCTGTCCAGCTAAGGTGAGGAAACACATGTATCTGTCAAAAGAAAAGCATCAGTGTTAGAAACAGGAGCTTCAAGCTCCTTGTTTCCCTGTGACAATGGACTTAGTTTTTGAAAGAAATACTTCCTGAAAACAATAATTTTCAAAGTGTAGAAAGGATGATTTTTTTTTCCAGTTAGGCCTATTCATTTGAGTTGAAGAAACACATGTATCTCTCCAAAGACACCCATGTGTGTTAGAAGCAGGAGGATCTAGCCCATTATTTACCTGTGACAATTGTTAGTTTTTCACGGAAAACTTCTTTCAAATTAGTTGTTTCAAGGTGGACACAGGCTGTGCTTACTCCAAGTAGGCCAATTCAGCTGCGATGAGGAAACACATGTATAGCCCCAAGAAAAGCACCTGAGTTAGAAGCAGGAGGCTGTGGAACACTATTTCCCTGTGAGAATTGAGTTAATTTTTGAAAGGAATGCCTTCTGAAAATCATAGTTTTCATGGTGGAGAAAGGGTCATGTTGTTCCAAATAGGCCTGTGGAGCTGAATGGAAGAAACACATGTACTTCTCCACAGACAGCCATCTGTGGTAGAAGAAGGAGGATCTAGAGCATTGATTTCCTTGACAATTATAACAAGTTTTCAAGGAATACTTCCTGCAAATTAGGTGCTTCAAGGTGGAGAGAGCTTCTGCTTGCTCCAATTAGGTCTATTCAGCAAACTTGAAGGATCCCATATATCTCTGGGAGGATAACCCTCTGTCTAAAAGAGGAGCCTGTAGCACATTGGTGTCCAGTGAGAACTGACTTACTTTTTGAAAAGAACACTTCCTGAAAATCAAAGATTTCAAGGTGGAAATAGGCTCTGTTTGCTCCAAATCGGCCTGGTTTGCAAAGGTAAGGAAACAAATGAATCTCTCCAAAGAAAACCATGGGTGCTCGAAGCAGAAACGTCAAGCATATTGTTTCCCTGTGAGAATTGAGTTAGTTTTGGAAAGGAATACTATGTGATTATGAAAATTTTCAGGATGGAGAAAGGGTCATTGGGTTCCAAATCACCTATTCAGATGATTTGGAGAAACACCTGTACATCTCCAAAGACGACCATCTCTCAAAGAAGCAGTAGCGTCAGTCACATTGTATTCAAGGGAGAACTGAGTAATTTTTTGCAATGAATACTTCCTGCAAATCTTACATTTCAAGGTACAGAAAGGCTCATTTTATTCAAAAACGGCCTATACACCTCAGTTGTGGAAACGCATGTATGCCTCCAAAGGAAACCATCTATGTTAGCGGCTGCAGCATCCTGCACATTGATTCAAAGTGGGAGTTGAGTTAGTTTTTGAAATGAATGCCTCGTGCAATGTGGGGTTTACAAGGTAGGGATAGGTTCTCTTAGTTCTAAATATGCCTATTCAGCTGAGTCAAAGAAGCACATGTATCTCTCCAAAGGCAACCAACTGTTTAGAAGCAGGATCATCTGGAACATTGTTTCCAGTGACAATTGAGTTAGTTTCTGAAAGGAATACTTCCTGCAACTTAGGTGTTTCAGCGTGGAGATAGGATCATTTGGCTACAAATAGGCTTATTCAGCTAAGTTGAAGGAACACCTGTATCACTGCAAATAAAAAAAACTTTGTTAGAAACGGAAACATGTTGCATATTGTTTCCTTGTGACAGGCGATTTATTTTTGAAAGGAATACTTCCTGAAACATAGGAGTTTCAAGGAGGAGATATGCTCTGTTTGCTTCAAATAGGCCTATTCAGCTAAGTTGAAGAAACACATATATGTCTCCAAGAAAAACCATCTGTGCTGGAAGCATGAGCATCCAAAACATTGTTACCCTGTTGTAATTGTGTTCAATTTTGAAAGGAATACTTCCTGCAAATCATTGTTTTAAAGAGTCAGTTAGTCTCTGGATGACCCACCTAGGCCCACTCAGCTATTTTGAAAAAACACGTGTATCCCTCTGTAGAAATCCATCTTTGTAAGAAGCACGAGTATATAGTGCCTTGTTGCGCAGAGAGAATTGAGTTAGTTTCTGCAAGGAATACTTATTGAAAATCATAGTTTTCAAGCTGGAGAAGGCTCCTTGTTTTCTAAATATGCTTATGAAGCTGAACCGAAGAAACACATATATCTGTATAAAGACAACCATGTGTGTTACAAGTATCGGCATCTAGAAAATTGTTTCCAAGTGAGAATTGAGTTACTGTTTGAAAGGAATACTTCTTGTAAATCATAGTTTCCTTGGTGGAGAAAGGCTCATTTTATTCCTAACGGGCTCTTAGTGTGGTAGATATGCATGTATCTCTCCCAGGAAACCATCTACGTTAGAGGCTGCAGCATCCTGCATATTGATTCCCTGTGAGCATTGAATTATTTTTTGAAAAAAGACATGTTGCAACATGGGATTTTCAAAATGGAGGTAGGCTCTGTTTGCTCCAAATCGGCCTGTTCAGCTAGGGTGAGGAAATACAGGTATGTATGAAAGGAAAACATCAGTGTTAGAAGCAGAAGTTTCAAGCACATTGTTTCCCGGGAATAATTGAGTTAGTTTTTGAAAGCAATGCTACCTGAAAATCATACTTGTCAAGGTGGAGAAAGGGTCTCTTTGTTCCAAATAGGCCTATTCAATTGAGTTGAAGAAACACATGTATCTCTCCAAAGACATCCATCTGTGTCAGAAGCAGGAGCATCTAGAGAATTATTTCCCTGTGAGAATTGAGCTAGTTTTTCAAGGAATCCTTCCTGCACCAAGGTGTCTCAAGATGGAGAAAGGCTGTGTTTGCTCCAAGTAAGCCTATTTGGCTTAGACAAAGAAACACATATATCTCTCCAAGACAACCATGTCTGTTAGAAGCAGAAGGATCTACAACACTCTTTTCCTGGGAGAATCGAGTAATTTTTGAAGCAAATACTTTCTGAACATCATAGATTTCTAGCTTGAGGCAGGGTCATGTTGTTCCAAGTAGGCCTTTTCAGGTTAGTTGAAGAAACACATATATCTCTCAAAGGAAATCCATCTATGTTTGAAGCATGAGCATTAAAAACATTGTTACCCTCTTTCAATTGTGTTACTTTTTGAAAGGAATAGTACGTGCAAATCATTGTTTTCAAGGGGAGATGGGCTCTGTGTGATCCAGATAGGCCTATTCAGCTAATTGGAAAGAATACGTGTATCCCTCAGTAGAAAACCATCCTTGTAAAAGCACGAGTATGCAGCTCCTTCTTGCTCAGTGCGAATGGAATTAGCTTTGGGAAGGAATACTTCCTGAAAATCATAGTTTTCAAGGTGGGCAGAGGCTCATTTTCTTCCAATTAGCCCTATAGAACTGAGCAGAAGAAACACATGTATCGGTCCAAAGACAACCAACTGTGTTAGAAATATTGTCATGTAGATCCTTGTTTCCTAGTGAGAATTGAGTTCGCTTTTGAAGCGAATAGTCCTGTAAACCATAGTTTTCAAAGTGGAGAAAAGCTTATATAATTCCTTATGGCCTATTCTGCTGAGTTGAAGAAACACATGTATCTCTCCTAAGGAAACCATTTATATGAAATGGTGCAGCATCCTGCACATTTAACTCTCCCCTGTGGGAGTTCAGTAAGTTTTTGAAAAGTGCATCTTGCAACATGGGTTTTTCAAGGTGGAGATTGGCTCTGTTTGCTCCAGATTGGCCTGTCCAGCTAAGGTGAGGAAACACATGTATCTGTCAAAAGAAAAGCATCAGTGTTAGAAACAGGAGCTTCAAGCTCCTTGTTTCCCTGTGACAATGGACTTAGTTTTTGAAAGAAATACTTCCTGAAAACAATAATTTTCAAAGTGTAGAAAGGATGATTTTTTTTTCCAGTTAGGCCTATTCATTTGAGTTGAAGAAACACATGTATCTCTCCAAAGACACCCATGTGTGTTAGAAGCAGGAGGATCTAGCCCATTATTTACCTGTGACAATTGTTAGTTTTTCACGGAAAACTTCTTTCAAATTAGTTGTTTCAAGGTGGACACAGGCTGTGCTTACTCCAAGTAGGCCAATTCAGCTGCGATGAGGAAACACATGTATAGCCCCAAGAAAAGCACCTGAGTTAGAAGCAGGAGGCTGTGGAACACTATTTCCCTGTGAGAATTGAGTTAATTTTTGAAAGGAATGCATTCTGAAAATCATAGTTTTCATGGTGGAGAAAGGGTCATGTTGTTCCAAATAGGCCTGTGGAGCTGAATGGAAGAAACACATGTACTTCTCCACAGACAGCCATCTGTGGTAGAAGAAGGAGGATCTAGAGCATTGATTTCCTTGACAATTATAACAAGTTTTCAAGGAATACTTCCTGCAAATTAGGTGCTTCAAGGTGGAGAGAGCTTCTGCTTGCTCCAATTAGGTCTATTCAGCAAACTTGAAGGATCCCATATATCTCTGGGAGGATAACCCTCTGTCTAAAAGAGGAGCCTGTAGCACATTGGTGTCCAGTGACAACTGACTTACTTTTTGAAAAGAACACTTCCTGAAAATCAAAGATTTCAAGGTGGAAATAGGCTCTGTTTGCTCCAAATCGGCCTGGTTTGCAAAGGTAAGGAAACAAATGAATCTCTCCAAAGAAAACCATGGGTGCTCGAAGCAGAAACGTCAAGCATATTGTTTCCCTGTGAGAATTGAGTTAGTTTTGGAAAGGAATACTATGTGATTATGAAAATTTTCAGGATGGAGAAAGGGTCATTGGGTTCCAAATCACCTATTCAGATGATTTGGAGAAACACCTGTACATCTCCAAAGACGACCATCTCTCAAAGAAGCCGTAGCGTCAGTCACATTGTATTCAAGGGAGAACTGAGTAATTTTTTGCAATGAATACTTCCTGCAAATCTTACATTTCAAGGTACAGAAAGGCTCATTTTATTCAAAAACGGCCTATACACCTCAGTTGTGGAAACGCATGTATGCCTCCAAAGGAAACCATCTATGTTAGCGGCTGCAGCATCCTGCACATTGATTCAAAGTGGGAGTTGAGTTAGTTTTTGAAATGAATGCCTCGTGCAATGTGGGGTTTACAAGGTAGGGATAGGTTCTCTTAGTTCTAAATATGCCTATTCAGCTGAGTCAAAGAAGCACATGTATCTCTCCAAAGGCAACCAACTGTTTAGAAGCAGGATCATCTGGAACATTGTTTCCAGTGACAATTGAGTTAGTTTCTGAAAGGAATACTTCCTGCAACTTAGGTGTTTCAGCGTGGAGATAGGATCATTTGGCTACAAATAGGCTTATTCAGCTAAGTTGAAGGAACACCTGTATCACTGCAAATAAAA
This sequence comes from Castor canadensis, assembly GCF_047511655.1. Classification (NCBI taxonomy): domain Eukaryota; kingdom Metazoa; phylum Chordata; class Mammalia; order Rodentia; family Castoridae; genus Castor; species Castor canadensis. The sequence goes on from NC_133395.1 coordinate 95,181,694, forward strand.
AAAACTTTGTTAGAAACGGAAACATGTTGCATATTGTTTCCTTGTGACAGGCGATTTATTTTTGAAAGGAATACTTCCTGAAACATAGGAGTTTCAAGGAGGAGATATGCTCTGTTTGCTTCAAATAGGCCTATTCAGCTAAGTTGAAGAAACACATATATGTCTCCAAGAAAAACCATCTGTGCTGGAAGCATGAGCATCCAAAACATTGTTACCCTGTTGTAATTGTGTTCAATTTTGAAAGGAATACTTCCTGCAAATCATTGTTTTAAAGAGTCAGTTAGTCTCTGGATGACCCACCTAGGCCCACTCAGCTATTTTGAAAAAACACGTGTATCCCTCTGTAGAAATCCATCTTTGTAAGAAGCACGAGTATATAGTGCCTTGTTGCGCAGAGAGAATTGAGTTAGTTTCTGCAAGGAATACTTATTGAAAATCATAGTTTTCAAGCTGGAGAAGGCTCCTTGTTTTCTAAATATGCTTATGAAGCTGAACCGAAGAAACACATATATCTGTATAAAGACAACCATGTGTGTTACAAGTATCGGCATCTAGAAAATTGTTTCCAAGTGAGAATTGAGTTACTGTTTGAAAGGAATACTTCTTGTAAATCATCGTTTCCTTGGTGGAGAAAGGCTCATTTTATTCCTAACGGGCTCTTAGTGTGGTAGATATGCATGTATCTCTCCCAGGAAACCATCTACGTTAGAGGCTGCAGCATCCTGCATATTGATTCCCTGTGAGCATTGAATTATTTTTTGAAAAAAGACATGTTGCAACATGGGATTTTCAAAATGGAGGTAGGCTCTGTTTGCTCCAAATCGGCCTGTTCAGCTAGGGTGAGGAAATACAGGTATGTATGAAAGGAAAACATCAGTGTTAGAAGCAGAAGTTTCAAGCACATTGTTTCCCGGGAATAATTGAGTTAGTTTTTGAAAGCAATGCTACCTGAAAATCATACTTGTCAAGGTGGAGAAAGGGTCTCTTTGTTCCAAATAGGCCTATTCAATTGAGTTGAAGAAACACATGTATCTCTCCAAAGACATCCATCTGTGTCAGAAGCAGGAGCATCTAGAGAATTATTTCCCTGTGAGAATTGAGCTAGTTTTTCAAGGAATCCTTCCTGCACCAAGGTGTCTCAAGATGGAGAAAGGCTGTGTTTGCTCCAAGTAAGCCTATTTGGCTTAGACAAAGAAACACATATATCTCTCCAAGACAACCATGTCTGTTAGAAGCAGAAGGATCTACAACACTCTTTTCCTGGGAGAATCGAGTAATTTTTGAAGCAAATACTTTCTGAACATCATAGATTTCTAGCTTGAGGCAGGGTCATGTTGTTCCAAGTAGGCCTTTTCAGGTTAGTTGAAGAAACACATATATCTCTCAAAGGAAATCCATCTATGTTTGAAGCATGAGCATTAAAAACATTGTTACCCTCTTTCAATTGTGTTACTTTTTGAAAGGAATAGTACGTGCAAAGCATTGTTTTCAAGGGGAGATGGGCTCTGGGTGATCCAGATAGGCCTATTCAGCTAATTGGAAAGAATACGTGTATCCCTCAGTAGAAAACCATCCTTGTAAAAGCACGAGTATGCAGCTCGTTCTTGCTCAGTGCGAATGGAATTAGCTTTGGGAAGGAATACTTCCTGAAAATCATAGTTTTCAAGGTGGGCAGAGGCTCATTTTCTTCCAATTAGCCCTATAGAACTGAGCTGAAGAAACACATGTATCGGTCCAAAGACAACCAACTGTGTTAGAAATATTGTCATGTAGATCCTTGTTTCCTAGTGAGAATTGAGTTCGCTTTTGAAGCGAATAGTCCTGTAAACCATAGTTTTCAAAGTGGAGAAAAGCTTATATAATTCCTTATGGCCTATTCTGCTGAGTTGAAGAAACACATGTATCTCTCCTAAGGAAACCATTTATATGAAATGGTGCAGCATCCTGCACATTTAACTCTCCCCTGTGGGAGTTCAGTAAGTTTTAGAAAAGTGCATCTTGGAACATGGGTTTTTCAAGGTGGAGATTGGCTCTGTTTGCTCCAGATTGGCCTGTCCAGCTAAGGTGAGGAAACACATGTATCTGTCAAAAGAAAAGCATCAGTGTTAGAAACAGGAGCTTCAAGCTCCTTGTTTCCCTGTGACAATGGACTTAGTTTTTGAAAGAAATACTTCCTGAAAACAATAATTTTCAAAGTGTAGAAAGGATGATTTTTTTTTCCAGTTAGGCCTATTCATTTGAGTTGAAGAAACACATGTATCTCTCCAAAGACACCCATGTGTGTTAGAAGCAGGAGGATCTAGCCCATTATTTACCTGTGACAATTGTTAGTTTTTCACGGAAAACTTCTTTCAAATTAGTTGTTTCAAGGTGGACACAGGCTGTGCTTACTCCAAGTAGGCCAATTCAGCTGCGATGAGGAAACACATGTATAGCCCCAAGAAAAGCACCTGAGTTAGAAGCAGGAGGCTGTGGAACACTATTTCCCTGTGAGAATTGAGTTAATTTTTGAAAGGAATGCCTTCTGAAAATCATAGTTTTCATGGTGGAGAAAGGGTCATGTTGTTCCAAATAGGCCTGTGGAGCTGAATGGAAGAAACACATGTACTTCTCCACAGACAGCCATCTGTGGTAGAAGAAGGAGGATCTAGAGCATTGATTTCCTTGACAATTATAACAAGTTTTCAAGGAATACTTCCTGCAAATTAGGTGCTTCAAGGTGGAGAGAGCTTCTGCTTGCTCCAATTAGGTCTATTCAGCAAACTTGAAGGATCCCATATATCTCTGGGAGGATAACCCTCTGTCTAAAAGAGGAGCCTGTAGCACATTGGTGTCCAGTGACAACTGACTTACTTTTTGAAAAGAACACTTCCTGAAAATCAAAGATTTCAAGGTGGAAATAGGCTCTGTTTGCTCCAAATCGGCCTGGTTTGCAAAGGTAAGGAAACAAATGAATCTCTCCAAAGAAAACCATGGGTGCTCGAAGCAGAAACGTCAAGCATATTGTTTCCCTGTGAGAATTGAGTTAGTTTTGGAAAGGAATACTATGTGATTATGAAAATTTTCAGGATGGAGAAAGGGTCATTGGGTTCCAAATCACCTATTCAGATGATTTGGAGAAACACCTGTACATCTCCAAAGACGACCATCTCTCAAAGAAGCCGTAGCGTCAGTCACATTGTATTCAAGGGAGAACTGAGTAATTTTTTGCAATGAATACTTCCTGCAAATCTTACATTTCAAGGTACAGAAAGGCTCATTTTATTCAAAAACGGCCTATACACCTCAGTTGTGGAAACGCATGTATGCCTCCAAAGGAAACCATCTATGTTAGCGGCTGCAGCATCCTGCACATTGATTCAAAGTGGGAGTTGAGTTAGTTTTTGAAATGAATGCCTCGTGCAATGTGGGGTTTACAAGGTAGGGATAGGTTCTCTTAGTTCTAAATATGCCTATTCAGCTGAGTCAAAGAAGCACATGTATCTCTCCAAAGGCAACCAACTGTTTAGAAGCAGGATCATCTGGAACATTGTTTCCAGTGACAAGTGAGTTAGTTTCTGAAAGGAATACTTCCTGCAACTTAGGTGTTTCAGCGTGGAGATAGGATCATTTGGCTACAAATAGGCTTATTCAGCTAAGTTGAAGGAACACCTGTATCACTGCAAATAAAAAAAACTTTGTTAGAAACGGAAACATGTTGCATATTGTTTCCTTGTGACAGGCGATTTATTTTTGAAAGGAATACTTCCTGAAACATAGGAGTTTCAAGGAGGAGATATGCTCTGTTTGCTTCAAATAGGCCTATTCAGCTAAGTTGAAGAAACACATATATGTCTCCAAGAAAAACCATCTGTGCTGGAAGCATGAGCATCCAAAACATTGTTACCCTGTTGTAATTGTGTTCAATTTTGAAAGGAATACTTCCTGCAAATCATTGTTTTAAAGAGTCAGTTAGTCTCTGGATGACCCACCTAGGCCCACTCAGCTATTTTGAAAAAACACGTGTATCCCTCTGTAGAAATCCATCTTTGTAAGAAGCACGAGTATATAGTGCCTTGTTGCGCAGAGAGAATTGAGTTAGTTTCTGCAAGGAATACTTATTGAAAATCATAGTTTTCAAGCTGGAGAAGGCTCCTTGTTTTCTAAATATGCTTATGAAGCTGAACCGAAGAAACACATATATCTGTATAAAGACAACCATGTGTGTTACAAGTATCGGCATCTAGAAAATTGTTTCCAAGTGAGAATTGAGTTACTGTTTGAAAGGAATACTTCTTGTAAATCATAGTTTCCTTGGTGGAGAAAGGCTCATTTTATTCCTAACGGGCTCTTAGTGTGGTAGATATGCATGTATCTCTCCCAGGAAACCATCTACGTTAGAGGCTGCAGCATCCTGCATATTGATTCCCTGTGAGCATTGAATTATTTTTTGAAAAAAGACATGTTGCAACATGGGATTTTCAAAATGGAAGTAGGCTCTGTTTGCTCCAAATCGGCCTGTTCAGCTAGGGTGAGGAAATACAGGTATGTATGAAAGGAAAACATCAGTGTTAGAAGCAGAAGTTTCAAGCACATTGTTTCCCGGGAATAATTGAGTTAGTTTTTGAAAGCAATGCTACCTGAAAATCATACTTGTCAAGGTGGAGAAAGGGTCTCTTTGTTCCAAATAGGCCTATTCAATTGAGTTGAAGAAACACATGTATCTCTCCAAAGACATCCATCTGTGTCAGAAGCAGGAGCATCTAGAGAATTATTTCCCTGTGAGAATTGAGCTAGTTTTTCAAGGAATCCTTCCTGCACCAAGGTGTCTCAAGATGGAGAAAGGCTGTGTTTGCTCCAAGTAAGCCTATTTGGCTTAGACAAAGAAACACATATATCTCTCCAAGACAACCATGTCTGTTAGAAGCAGAAGGATCTACAACACTCTTTTCCTGGGAGAATCGAGTAATTTTTGAAGCAAATACTTTCTGAACATCATAGATTTCTAGCTTGAGGCAGGGTCATGTTGTTCCAAGTAGGCCTTTTCAGGTTAGTTGAAGAAACACATATATCTCTCAAAGGAAATCCATCTATGTTTGAAGCATGAGCATTAAAAACATTGTTACCCTCTTTCAATTGTGTTACTTTTTGAAAGGAATAGTACGTGCAAATCATTGTTTTCAAGGGGAGATGGGCTCTGTGTGATCCAGATAGGCCTATTCAGCTAATTGGAAAGAATACGTGTATCCCTCAGTAGAAAACCATCCTTGTAAAAGCACGAGTATGCAGCTCCTTCTTGCTCAGTGCGAATGGAATTAGCTTTGGGAAGGAATACTTCCTGAAAATCATAGTTTTCAAGGTGGGCAGAGGCTCATTTTCTTCCAATTAGCCCTATAGAACTGAGCTGAAGAAACACATGTATCGGTCCAAAGACAACCAACTGTGTTAGAAATATTGTCATGTAGATCCTTGTTTCCTAGTGAGAATTGAGTTCGCTTTTGAAGCGAATAGTCCTGTAAACCATAGTTTTCAAAGTGGAGAAAAGCTTATATAATTCCTTATGGCCTATTCTGCTGAGTTGAAGAAACACATGTATCTCTCCTAAGGAAACCATTTATATGAAATGGTGCAGCATCCTGCACATTTAACTCTCCCCTGTGGGAGTTCAGTAAGTTTTTGAAAAGTGCATCTTGCAACATGGGTTTTTCAAGGTGGAGATTGGCTCTGTTTGCTCCAGATTGGCCTGTCCAGCTAAGGTGAGGAAACACATGTATCTGTCAAAAGAAAAGCATCAGTGTTAGAAACAGGAGCTTCAAGCTCCTTGTTTCCCTGTGACAATGGACTTAGTTTTTGAAAGAAATACTTCCTGAAAACAATAATTTTCAAAGTGTAGAAAGGATGATTTTTTTTTCCAGTTAGGCCTATTCATTTGAGTTGAAGAAACACATGTATCTCTCCAAAGACACCCATGTGTGTTAGAAGCAGGAGGATCTAGCCCATTATTTACCTGTGACAATTGTTAGTTTTTCACGGAAAACTTCTTTCAAATTAGTTGTTTCAAGGTGGACACAGGCTGTGCTTACTCCAAGTAGGCCAATTCAGCTGCGATGAGGAAACACATGTATAGCCCCAAGAAAAGCACCTGAGTTAGAAGCAGGAGGCTGTGGAACACTATTTCCCTGTGAGAATTGAGTTAATTTTTGAAAGGAATGCATTCTGAAAATCATAGTTTTCATGGTGGAGAAAGGGTCATGTTGTTCCAAATAGGCCTGTGGAGCTGAATGGAAGAAACACATGTACTTCTCCACAGACAGCCATCTGTGGTAGAAGAAGGAGGATCTAGAGCATTGATTTCCTTGACAATTATAACAAGTTTTCAAGGAATACTTCCTGCAAATTAGGTGCTTCAAGGTGGAGAGAGCTTCTGCTTGCTCCAATTAGGTCTATTCAGCAAACTTGAAGGATCCCATATATCTCTGGGAGGATAACCCTCTGTCTAAAAGAGGAGCCTGTAGCACATTGGTGTCCAGTGACAACTGACTTACTTTTTGAAAAGAACACTTCCTGAAAATCAAAGATTTCAAGGTGGAAATAGGCTCTGTTTGCTCCAAATCGGCCTGGTTTGCAAAGGTAAGGAAACAAATGAATCTCTCCAAAGAAAACCATGGGTGCTCGAAGCAGAAACGTCAAGCATATTGTTTCCCTGTGAGAATTGAGTTAGTTTTGGAAAGGAATACTATGTGATTATGAAAATTTTCAGGATGGAGAAAGGGTCATTGGGTTCCAAATCACCTATTCAGATGATTTGGAGAAACACCTGTACATCTCCAAAGACGACCATCTCTCAAAGAAGCAGTAGCGTCAGTCACATTGTATTCAAGGGAGAACTGAGTAATTTTTTGCAATGAATACTTCCTGCAAATCTTACATTTCAAGGTACAGAAAGGCTCATTTTATTCAAAAACGGCCTATACACCTCAGTTGTGGAAACGCATGTATGCCTCCAAAGGAAACCATCTATGTTAGCGGCTGCAGCATCCTGCACATTGATTCAAAGTGGGAGTTGAGTTAGTTTTTGAAATGAATGCCTCGTGCAATGTGGGGTTTACAAGGTAGGGATAGGTTCTCTTAGTTCTAAATATGCCTATTCAGCTGAGTCAAAGAAGCACATGTATCTCTCCAAAGGCAACCAACTGTTTAGAAGCAGGATCATCTGGAACATTGTTTCCAGTGACAATTGAGTTAGTTTCTGAAAGGAATACTTCCTGCAACTTAGGTGTTTCAGCGTGGAGATAGGATCATTTGGCTACAAATAGGCTTATTCAGCTAAGTTGAAGGAACACCTGTATCACTGCAAATAAAAAAAACTTTGTTAGAAACGGAAACATGTTGCATATTGTTTCCTTGTGACAGGCGATTTATTTTTGAAAGGAATACTTCCTGAAACATAGGAGTTTCAAGGAGGAGATATGCTCTGTTTGCTTCAAATAGGCCTATTCAGCTAAGTTGAAGAAACACATATATGTCTCCAAGAAAAACCATCTGTGCTGGAAGCATGAGCATCCAAAACATTGTTACCCTGTTGTAATTGTGTTCAATTTTGAAAGGAATACTTCCTGCAAATCATTGTTTTAAAGAGTCAGTTAGTCTCTGGATGACCCACCTAGGCCCACTCAGCTATTTTGGAAAAACACGTGTATCCCTCTGTAGAAATCCATCTTTGTAAGAAGCACGAGTATATAGTGCCTTGTTGCGCAGAGAGAATTGAGTTAGTTTCTGCAAGGAATACTTATTGAAAATCATAGTTTTCAAGCTGGAGAAGGCTCCTTGTTTTCTAAATATGCTTATGAAGCTGAACCGAAGAAACACATATATCTGTATAAAGACAACCATGTGTGTTACAAGTATCGGCATCTAGAAAATTGTTTCCAAGTGAGAATTGAGTTACTGTTTGAAAGGAATACTTCTTGTAAATCATCGTTTCCTTGGTGGAGAAAGGCTCATTTTATTCCTAACGGGCTCTTAGTGTGGTAGATATGCATGTATCTCTCCCAGGAAACCATCTACGTTAGAGGCTGCAGCATCCTGCATATTGATTCCCTGTGAGCATTGAATTATTTTTTGAAAAAAGACATGTTGCAACATGGGATTTTCAAAATGGAGGTAGGCTCTGTTTGCTCCAAATCGGCCTGTTCAGCTAGGGTGAGGAAATACAGGTATGTATGAAAGGAAAACATCAGTGTTAGAAGCAGAAGTTTCAAGCACATTGTTTCCCGGGAATAATTGAGTTAGTTTTTGAAAGCAATGCTACCTGAAAATCATACTTGTCAAGGTGGAGAAAGGCTCTCTTTGTTCCAAATAGGCCTATTCAATTGAGTTGAAGAAACACATGTATCTCTCCAAAGACATCCATCTGTGTCAGAAGCAGGAGCATCTAGAGAATTATTTCCCTGTGAGAATTGAGCTAGTTTTTCAAGGAATCCTTCCTGCACCAAGGTGTCTCAAGATGGAGAAAGGCTGTGTTTGCTCCAAGTAAGCCTATTTGGCTTAGACAAAGAAACACATATATCTCTCCAAGACAACCATGTCTGTTAGAAGCAGAAGGATCTACAACACTCTTTTCCTGGGAGAATCGAGTAATTTTTGAAGCAAATACTTTCTGAACATCATAGATTTCTAGCTTGAGGCAGGGTCATGTTGTTCCAAGTAGGCCTTTTCAGGTTAGTTGAAGAAACACATATATCTCTCAAAGGAAATCCATCTATGTTTGAAGCATGAGCATTAAAAACATTGTTACCCTCTTTCAATTGTGTTACTTTTTGAAAGGAATAGTACGTGCAAAGCATTGTTTTCAAGGGGAGATGGGCTCTGGGTGATCCAGATAGGCCTATTCAGCTAATTGGAAAGAATACGTGTATCCCTCAGTAGAAAACCATCCTTGTAAAAGCACGAGTATGCAGCTCGTTCTTGCTCAGTGCGAATGGAATTAGCTTTGGGAAGGAATACTTCCTGAAAATCATAGTTTTCAAGGTGGGCAGAGGCTCATTTTCTTCCAATTAGCCCTATAGAACTGAGCTGAAGAAACACATGTATCGGTCCAAAGACAACCAACTGTGTTAGAAATATTGTCATGTAGATCCTTGTTTCCTAGTGAGAATTGAGTTCGCTTTTGAAGCGAATAGTCCTGTAAACCATAGTTTTCAAAGTGGAGAAAAGCTTATATAATTCCTTATGGCCTATTCTGCTGAGTTGAAGAAACACATGTATCTCTCCTAAGGAAACCATTTATATGAAATGGTGCAGCATCCTGCACATTTAACTCTCCCCTGTGGGAGTTCAGTAAGTTTTAGAAAAGTGCATCTTGCAACATGGGTTTTTCAAGGTGGAGATTGGCTCTGTTTGCTCCAGATTGGCCTGTCCAGCTAAGGTGAGGAAACACATGTATCTGTCAAAAGAAAAGCATCAGTGTTAGAAACAGGAGCTTCAAGCTCCTTGTTTCCCTGTGACAATGGACTTAGTTTTTGAAAGAAATACTTCCTGAAAACAATAATTTTCAAAGTGTAGAAAGGATGATTTTTTTTTCCAGTTAGGCCTATTCATTTGAGTTGAAGAAACACATGTATCTCTCCAAAGACACCCATGTGTGTTAGAAGCAGGAGGATCTAGCCCATTATTTACCTGTGACAATTGTTAGTTTTTCACGGAAAACTTCTTTCAAATTAGTTGTTTCAAGGTGGACACAGGCTGTGCTTACTCCAAGTAGGCCAATTCAGCTGCGATGAGGAAACACATGTATAGCCCCAAGAAAAGCACCTGAGTTAGAAGCAGGAGGCTGTGGAACACTATTTCCCTGTGAGAATTGAGTTAATTTTTGAAAGGAATGCCTTCTGAAAATCATAGTTTTCATGGTGGAGAAAGGGTCATGTTGTTCCAAATAGGCCTGTGGAGCTGAATGGAAGAAACACATGTACTTCTCCACAGACAGCCATCTGTGGTAGAAGAAGGAGGATCTAGAGCATTGATTTCCTTGACAATTATAACAAGTTTTCAAGGAATACTTCCTGCAAATTAGGTGCTTCAAGGTGGAGAGAGCTTCTGCTTGCTCCAATTAGGTCTATTCAGCAAACTTGAAGGATCCCATATATCTCTGGGAGGATAACCCTCTGTCTAAAAGAGGAGCCTGTAGCACATTGGTGTCCAGTGAGAACTGACTTACTTTTTGAAAAGAACACTTCCTGAAAATCAAAGATTTCAAGGTGGAAATAGGCTCTGTTTGCTCCAAATCGGCCTGGTTTGCAAAGGTAAGGAAACAAATGAATCTCTCCAAAGAAAACCATGGGTGCTCGAAGCAGAAACGTCAAGCATATTGTTTCCCTGTGAGAATTGAGTTAGTTTTGGAAAGGAATACTATGTGATTATGAAAATTTTCAGGATGGAGAAAGGGTCATTGGGTTCCAAATCACCTATTCAGATGATTTGGAGAAACACCTGTACATCTCCAAAGACGACCATCTCTCAAAGAAGCCGTAGCGTCAGTCACATTGTATTCAAGGGAGAACTGAGTAATTTTTTGCAATGAATACTTCCTGCAAATCTTACATTTCAAGGTACAGAAAGGCTCATTTTATTCAAAAACGGCCTATACACCTCAGTTGTGGAAACGCATGTATGCCTCCAAAGGAAACCATCTATGTTAGCGGCTGCAGCATCCTGCACATTGATTCAAAGTGGGAGTTGAGTTAGTTTTTGAAATGAATGCCTCGTGCAATGTGGGGTTTACAAGGTAGGGATAGGTTCTCTTAGTTCTAAATATGCCTATTCAGCTGAGTCAAAGAAGCACATGTATCTCTCCAAAGGCAACCAACTGTTTAGAAGCAGGATCATCTGGAACATTGTTTCCAGTGACAAGTGAGTTAGTTTCTGAAAGGAATACTTCCTGCAACTTAGGTGTTTCAGCGTGGAGATAGGATCATTTGGCTACAAATAGGCTTATTCAGCTAAGTTGAAGGAACACCTGTATCACTGCAAATAAAAAAAACTTTGTTAGAAACGGAAACATGTTGCATATTGTTTCCTTGTGACAGGCGATTTATTTTTGAAAGGAATACTTCCTGAAACATAGGAGTTTCAAGGAGGAGATATGCTCTGTTTGCTTCAAATAGGCCTATTCAGCTAAGTTGAAGAAACACATATATGTCTCCAAGAAAAACCATCTGTGCTGGAAGCATGAGCATCCAAAACATTGTTACCCTGTTGTAATTGTGTTCAATTTTGAAAGGAATACTTCCTGCAAATCATTGTTTTAAAGAGTCAGTTAGTCTCTGGATGACCCACCTAGGCCCACTCAGCTATTTTGAAAAAACACGTGTATCCCTCTGTAGAAATCCATCTTTGTAAGAAGCACGAGTATATAATGCCTTGTTGCGCAGAGAGAATTGAGTTAGTTTCTGCAAGGAATACTTATTGAAAATCATAGTTTTCAAGCTGGAGAAGGCTCCTTGTTTTCTAAATATGCTTATGAAGCTGAAGCGAAGAAACATATATATCTGTATAAAGACAACCATGTGTGTTACAAGTATCGGCATCTAGAAAATTGTTTCCAAGTGAGAATTGAGTTACTGTTTGAAAGGAATACTTCTTGTAAATCATCGTTTCCTTGGTGGAGAAAGGCTCATTTTATTCCTAACGGGCTCTTAGTGTGGTAGATATGCATGTATCTCTCCCAGGAAACCATCTACGTTAGAGGCTGCAGCATCCTGCATATTGATTCCCTGTGAGCATTGAATTATTTTTTGAAAAAAGACATGTTGCAACATGGGATTTTCAAAATGGAGGTAGGCTCTGTTTGCTCCAAATCGGCCTGTTCAGCTAGGGTGAGGAAATACAGGTATGTATGAAAGGAAAACATCAGGGTTAGAAGCAGAAGTTTCAAGCACATTGTTTCCCGGGAATAATTGAGTTAGTTTTTGAAAGCAATGCTACCTGAAAATCATACTTGTCAAGGTGGAGAAAGGCTCTCTTTGTTCCAAATAGGCCTATTCAATTGAGTTGAAGAAACACATGTATCTCTCCAAAGACATCCATCTGTGTCAGAAGCAGGAGCATCTAGAGAATTATTTCCCTGTGAGAATTGAGCTAGTTTTTCAAGGAATCCTTCCTGCACCAAGGTGTCTCAAGATGGAGAAAGGCTGTGTTTGCTCCAAGTAAGCCTATTTGGCTTAGACAAAGAAACACATATATCTCTCCAAGACAACCATGTCTGTTAGAAGCAGAAGGATCTACAACACTCTTTTCCTGGGAGAATCGAGTAATTTTTGAAGCAAATACTTTCTGAACATCATAGATTTCTAGCTTGAGGCAGGGTCATGTTGTTCCAAGTAGGCCTTTTCAGGTTAGTTGAAGAAACACATATATCTCTCAAAGGAAATCCATCTATGTTTGAAGCATGAGCATTAAAAACATTGTTACCCTCTTTCAATTGTGTTACTTTTTGAAAGGAATAGTACGTGCAAATCATTGTTTTCAAGGGGAGATGGGCTCTGTGTGATCCAGATAGGCCTATTCAGCTAATTGGAAAGAATACGTGTATCCCTCAGTAGAAAACCATCCTTGTAAAAGCACGAGTATGCAGCTCCTTCTTGCTCAGTGCGAATGGAATTAGCTTTGGGAAGGAATACTTCCTGAAAATCATAGTTTTCAAGGTGGGCAGAGGCTCATTTTCTTCCAATTAGCCCTATAGAACTGAGCTGAAGAAACACATGTATCGGTCCAAAGACAACCAACTGTGTTAGAAATATTGTCATGTAGATCCTTGTTTCCTAGTGAGAATTGAGTTCGCTTTTGAAGCGAATAGTCCTGTAAACCATAGTTTTCAAAGTGGAGAAAAGCTTATATAATTCCTTATGGCCTATTCTGCTGAGTTGAAGAAACACATGTATCTCTCCTAAGGAAACCATTTATATGAAATGGTGCAGCATCCTGCACATTTAACTCTCCCCTGTGGGAGTTCAGTAAGTTTTAGAAAAGTGCATCTTGCAACATGGGTTTTTCAAGGTGGAGATTGGCTCTGTTTGCTCCAGATTGGCCTGTCCAGCTAAGGTGAGGAAACACATGTATCTGTCAAAAGAAAAGCATCAGTGTTAGAAACAGGAGCTTCAAGCTCCTTGTTTCCCTGTGACAATGGACTTAGTTTTTGAAAGAAATACTTCCTGAAAACAATAATTTTCAAAGTGTAGAAAGGATGATTTTTTTTTCCAGTTAGGCCTATTCATTTGAGTTGAAGAAACACATGTATCTCTCCAAAGACACCCATGTGTGTTAGAAGCAGGAGGATCTAGCCCATTATTTACCTGTGACAATTGTTAGTTTTTCACGGAAAACTTCTTTCAAATTAGTTGTTTCAAGGTGGACACAGGCTGTGCTTACTCCAAGTAGGCCAATTCAGCTGCGATGAGGAAACACATGTATAGCCCCAAGAAAAGCACCTGAGTTAGAAGCAGGAGGCTGTGGAACACTATTTCCCTGTGAGAATTGAGTTAATTTTTGAAAGGAATGCCTTCTGAAAATCATAGTTTTCATGGTGGAGAAAGGGTCATGTTGTTCCAAATAGGCCTGTGGAGCTGAATGGAAGAAACACATGTACTTCTCCACAGACAGCCATCTGTGGTAGAAGAAGGAGGATCTAGAGCATTGATTTCCTTGACAATTATAACAAGTTTTCAAGGAATACTTCCTGCAAATTAGGTGCTTCAAGGTGGAGAGAGCTTCTGCTTGCTCCAATTAGGTCTATTCAGCAAACTTGAAGGATCCCATATATCTCTGGGAGGATAACCCTCTGTCTAAAAGAGGAGCCTGTAGCACATTGGTGTCCAGTGAGAACTGACTTACTTTTTGAAAAGAACACTTCCTGAAAATCAAAGATTTCAAGGTGGAAATAGGCTCTGTTTGCTCCAAATCGGCCTGGTTTGCAAAGGTAAGGAAACAAATGAATCTCTCCAAAGAAAACCATGGGTGCTCGAAGCAGAAACGTCAAGCATATTGTTTCCCTGTGAGAATTGAGTTAGTTTTGGAAAGGAATACTATGTGATTATGAAAATTTTCAGGATGGAGAAAGGGTCATTGGGTTCCAAATCACCTATTCAGATGATTTGGAGAAACACCTGTACATCTCCAAAGACGACCATCTCTCAAAGAAGCAGTAGCGTCAGTCACATTGTATTCAAGGGAGAACTGAGTAATTTTTTGCAATGAATACTTCCTGCAAATCTTACATTTCAAGGTACAGAAAGGCTCATTTTATTCAAAAACGGCCTATACACCTCAGTTGTGGAAACGCATGTATGCCTCCAAAGGAAACCATCTATGTTAGCGGCTGCAGCATCCTGCACATTGATTCAAAGTGGGAGTTGAGTTAGTTTTTGAAATGAATGCCTCGTGCAATGTGGGGTTTACAAGGTAGGGATAGGTTCTCTTAGTTCTAAATATGCCTATTCAGCTGAGTCAAAGAAGCACATGTATCTCTCCAAAGGCAACCAACTGTTTAGAAGCAGGATCATCTGGAACATTGTTTCCAGTGACAATTGAGTTAGTTTCTGAAAGGAATACTTCCTGCAACTTAGGTGTTTCAGCGTGGAGATAGGATCATTTGGCTACAAATAGGCTTATTCAGCTAAGTTGAAGGAACACCTGTATCACTGCAAATAAAAAAAACTTTGTTAGAAACGGAAACATGTTGCATATTGTTTCCTTGTGACAGGCGATTTATTTTTGAAAGGAATACTTCCTGAAACATAGGAGTTTCAAGGAGGAGATATGCTCTGTTTGCTTCAAATAGGCCTATTCAGCTAAGTTGAAGAAACACATATATGTCTCCAAGAAAAACCATCTGTGCTGGAAGCATGAGCATCCAAAACATTGTTACCCTGTTGTAATTGTGTTCAATTTTGAAAGGAATACTTCCTGCAAATCATTGTTTTAAAGAGTCAGTTAGTCTCTGGATGACCCACCTAGGCCCACTCAGCTATTTTGAAAAAACACGTGTATCCCTCTGTAGAAATCCATCTTTGTAAGAAGCACGAGTATATAGTGCCTTGTTGCGCAGAGAGAATTGAGTTAGTTTCTGCAAGGAATACTTATTGAAAATCATAGTTTTCAAGCTGGAGAAGGCTCCTTGTTTTCTAAATATGCTTATGAAGCTGAACCGAAGAAACACATATATCTGTATAAAGACAACCATGTGTGTTACAAGTATCGGCATCTAGAAAATTGTTTCCAAGTGAGAATTGAGTTACTGTTTGAAAGGAATACTTCTTGTAAATCATCGTTTCCTTGGTGGAGAAAGGCTCATTTTATTCCTAACGGGCTCTTAGTGTGGTAGATATGCATGTATCTCTCCCAGGAAACCATCTACGTTAGAGGCTGCAGCATCCTGCATATTGATTCCCTGTGAGCATTGAATTATTTTTTGAAAAAAGACATGTTGCAACATGGGATTTTCAAAATGGAGGTAGGCTCTGTTTGCTCCAAATCGGCCTGTTCAGCTAGGGTGAGGAAATACAGGTATGTATGAAAGGAAAACATCAGTGTTAGAAGCAGAAGTTTCAAGCACATTGTTTCCCGGGAATAATTGAGTTAGTTTTTGAAAGCAATGCTACCTGAAAATCATACTTGTCAAGGTGGAGAAAGGGTCTCTTTGTTCCAAATAGGCCTATTCAATTGAGTTGAAGAAACACATGTATCTCTCCAAAGACATCCATCTGTGTCAGAAGCAGGAGCATCTAGAGAATTATTTCCCTGTGAGAATTGAGCTAGTTTTTCAAGGAATCCTTCCTGCACCAAGGTGTCTCAAGATGGAGAAAGGCTGTGTTTGCTCCAAGTAAGCCTATTTGGCTTAGACAAAGAAACACATATATCTCTCCAAGACAACCATGTCTGTTAGAAGCAGAAGGATCTACAACACTCTTTTCCTGGGAGAATCGAGTAATTTTTGAAGCAAATACTTTCTGAACATCATAGATTTCTAGCTTGAGGCAGGGTCATGTTGTTCCAAGTAGGCCTTTTCAGGTTAGTTGAAGAAACACATATATCTCTCAAAGGAAATCCATCTATGTTTGAAGCATGAGCATTAAAAACATTGTTACCCTCTTTCAATTGTGTTACTTTTTGAAAGGAATAGTACGTGCAAATCATTGTTTTCAAGGGGAGATGGGCTCTGGGTGATCCAGATAGGCCTATTCAGCTAATTGGAAAGAATACGTGTATCCCTCAGTAGAAAACCATCCTTGTAAAAGCACGAGTATGCAGCTCCTTCTTGCTCAGTGCGAATGGAATTAGCTTTGGGAAGGAATACTTCCTGAAAATCATAGTTTTCAAGGTGGGCAGAGGCTCATTTTCTTCCAATTAGCCCTATAGAACTGAGCTGAAGAAACACATGTATCGGTCCAAAGACAACCAACTGTGTTAGAAATATTGTCATGTAGATCCTTGTTTCCTAGTGAGAATTGAGTTCGCTTTTGAAGCGAATAGTCCTGTAAACCATAGTTTTCAAAGTGGAGAAAAGCTTATATAATTCCTTATGGCCTATTCTGCTGAGTTGAAGAAACACATGTATCTCTCCTAAGGAAACCATTTATATGAAATGGTGCAGCATCCTGCACATTTAACTCTCCCCTGTGGGAGTTCAGTAAGTTTTAGAAAAGTGCATCTTGCAACATGGGTTTTTCAAGGTGGAGATTGGCTCTGTTTGCTCCAGATTGGCCTGTCCAGCTAAGGTGAGGAAACACATGTATCTGTCAAAAGAAAAGCATCAGTGTTAGAAACAGGAGCTTCAAGCTCCTTGTTTCCCTGTGACAATGGACTTAGTTTTTGAAAGAAATACTTCCTGAAAACAATAATTTTCAAAGTGTAGAAAGGATGATTTTTTTTTCCAGTTAGGCCTATTCATTTGAGTTGAAGAAACACATGTATCTCTCCAAAGACACCCATGTGTGTTAGAAGCAGGAGGATCTAGCCCATTATTTACCTGTGACAATTGTTAGTTTTTCACGGAAAACTTCTTTCAAATTAGTTGTTTCAAGGTGGACACAGGCTGTGCTTACTCCAAGTAGGCCAATTCAGCTGCGATGAGGAAACACATGTATAGCCCCAAGAAAAGCACCTGAGTTAGAAGCAGGAGGCTGTGGAACACTATTTCCCTGTGAGAATTGAGTTAATTTTTGAAAGGAATGCCTTCTGAAAATCATAGTTTTCATGGTGGAGAAAGGGTCATGTTGTTCCAAATAGGCCTGTGGAGCTGAATGGAAGAAACACATGTACTTCTCCACAGACAGCCATCTGTGGTAGAAGAAGGAGGATCTAGAGCATTGATTTCCTTGACAATTATAACAAGTTTTCAAGGAATACTTCCTGCAAATTAGGTGCTTCAAGGTGGAGAGAGCTTCTGCTTGCTCCAATTAGGTCTATTCAGCAAACTTGAAGGATCCCATATATCTCTGGGAGGATAACCCTCTGTCTAAAAGAGGAGCCTGTAGCACATTGGTGTCCAGTGAGAACTGACTTACTTTTTGAAAAGAACACTTCCTGAAAATCAAAGATTTCAAGGTGGAAATAGGCTCTGTTTGCTCCAAATCGGCCTGGTTTGCAAAGGTAAGGAAACAAATGAATCGCTCCAAAGAAAACCATGGGTGCTCGAAGCAGAAACGTCAAGCATATTGTTTCCCTGTGAGAATTGAGTTAGTTTTGGAAAGGAATACTATGTGATTATGAAAATTTTCAGGATGGAGAAAGGGTCATTGGGTTCCAAATCACCTATTCAGATGATTTGGAGAAACACCTGTACATCTCCAAAGACGACCATCTCTCAAAGAAGCAGTAGCGTCAGTCACATTGTATTCAAGGGAGAACTGAGTAATTTTTTGCAATGAATACTTCCTGCAAATCTTACATTTCAAGGTACAGAAAGGCTCATTTTATTCAAAAACGGCCTATACACCTCAGTTGTGGAAACGCATGTATGCCTCCAAAGGAAACCATCTATGTTAGCGGCTGCAGCATCCTGCACATTGATTCAAAGTGGGAGTTGAGTTAGTTTTTGAAATGAATGCCTCGTGCAATGTGGGGTTTACAAGGTAGGGATAGGTTCTCTTAGTTCTAAATATGCCTATTCAGCTGAGTCAAAGAAGCACATGTATCTCTCCAAAGGCAACCAACTGTTTAGAAGCAGGATCATCTGGAACATTGTTTCCAGTGACAATTGAGTTAGTTTCTGAAAGGAATACTTCCTGCAACTTAGGTGTTTCAGCGTGGAGATAGGATCATTTGGCTACAAATAGGCTTATTCAGCTAAGTTGAAGGAACACCTGTATCACTGCAAATAAAAAAAACTTTGTTAGAAACGGAAACATGTTGCATATTGTTTCCTTGTGACAGGCGATTTATTTTTGAAAGGAATACTTCCTGAAACATAGGAGTTTCAAGGAGGAGATATGCTCTGTTTGCTTCAAATAGGCCTATTCAGCTAAGTTGAAGAAACACATATATGTCTCCAAGAAAAACCATCTGTGCTGGAAGCATGAGCATCCAAAACATTGTTACCCTGTTGTAATTGTGTTCAATTTTGAAAGGAATACTTCCTGCAAATCATTGTTTTAAAGAGTCAGTTAGTCTCTGGATGACCCACCTAGGCCCACTCAGCTATTTTGAAAAAACACGTGTATCCCTCTGTAGAAATCCATCTTTGTAAGAAGCACGAGTATATAGTGCCTTGTTGCGCAGAGAGAATTGAGTTAGTTTCTGCAAGGAATACTTATTGAAAATCATAGTTTTCAAGCTGGAGAAGGCTCCTTGTTTTCTAAATATGCTTATGAAGCTGAACCGAAGAAACACATATATCTGTATAAAGACAACCATGTGTGTTACAAGTATCGGCATCTAGAAAATTGTTTCCAAGTGAGAATTGAGTTACTGTTTGAAAGTAATACTTCTTGTAAATCATCGTTTCCTTGGTGGAGAAAGGCTCATTTTATTCCTAACGGGCTCTTAGTGTGGTAGATATGCATGTATCTCTCCCAGGAAACCATCTACGTTAGAGGCTGCAGCATCCTGCATATTGATTCCCTGTGAGCATTGAATTATTTTTTGAAAAAAGACATGTTGCAACATGGGATTTTCAAAATGGAGGTAGGCTCTGTTTGCTCCAAATCGGCCTGTTCAGCTAGGGTGAGGAAATACAGGTATGTATGAAAGGAAAACATCAGTGTTAGAAGCAGAAGTTTCAAGCACATTGTTTCCCGGGAATAATTGAGTTAGTTTTTGAAAGCAATGCTACCTGAAAATCATACTTTTCAAGGTGGAGAAAGGGTCTCTTTGTTCCAAATAGGCCTAGTCAATTGAGTTGAAGAAACACATGTATCTCTCCAAAGACATCCATCTGTGTCAGAAGCAGGAGCATCTAGAGAATTATTTCCCTGTGAGAATTGAGCTAGTTTTTCAAGGAATCCTTCCTGCACCAAGGTATCTCAAGATGGAGAAAGGCTGTGTTTGTTCCAAGTAAGCCTATTTGGCTTAGACAAAGAAACACATATATCTCTCCAAGACAACCATGTCTGTTAGAAGCAGAAGGATCTACAACACTCTTTTCCTGGGAGAATCGAGTAATTTTTGAAGCAAATACTTTCTGAACATCATAGATTTCTAGCTTGAGGCAGGGTCATGTTGTTCCAAGTAGGCCTTTTCAGGTTAGTTGAAGAAACACATATATCTCTCAAAGGAAATCCATCTATGTTTGAAGCATGAGCATTAAAAACATTGTTACCCTCTTTCAATTGTGTTACTTTTTGAAAGGAATAGTACGTGCAAATCATTGTTTTCAAGGGGAGATGGGCTCTGTGTGATCCAGATAGGCCTATTCAGCTAATTGGAAAGAATACGTGTATCCCTCAGTAGAAAACCATCCTTGTAAAAGCACGAGTATGCAGCTCCTTCTTGCTCAGTGCGAATGGAATTAGCTTTGGGAAGGAATACTTCCTGAAAATCATAGTTTTCAAGGTGGGCAGAGGCTCATTTTCTTCCAATTAGCCCTATAGAACTGAGCTGAAGAAACACATGTATCGGTCCAAAGACAACCAACTGTGTTAGAAATATTGTCATGTAGATCCTTGTTTCCTAGTGAGAATTGAGTTCGCTTTTGAAGCGAATAGTCCTGTAAACCATAGTTTTCAAAGTGGAGAAAAGCTTATATAATTCCTTATGGCCTATTCTGCTGAGTTGAAGAAACACATGTATCTCTCCTAAGGAAACCATTTATATGAAATGGTGCAGCATCCTGCACATTTAACTCTCCCCTGTGGGAGTTCAGTAAGTTTTTGAAAAGTGCATCTTGCAACATGGGTTTTTCAAGGTGGAGATTGGCTCTGTTTGCTCCAGATTGGCCTGTCCAGCTAAGGTGAGGAAACACATGTATCTGTCAAAAGAAAAGCATCAGTGTTAGAAACAGGAGCTTCAAGCTCCTTGTTTCCCTGTGACAATGGACTTAGTTTTTGAAAGAAATACTTCCTGAAAACAATAATTTTCAAAGTGCAGAAAGGATGATTTTTTTTTCCAGTTAGGCCTATTCATTTGAGTTGAAGAAACACATGTATCTCTCCAAAGACACCCATGTGTGTTAGAAGCAGGAGGATCTAGCCCATTATTTACCTGTGACAATTGTTAGTTTTTCACGGAAAACTTCTTTCAAATTATTTGTTTCAAGGTGGACACAGGCTGTGCTTACTCCAAGTAGGCCAATTCAGCTGCGATGAGGAAACACATGTATAGCCCCAAGAAAAGCACCTGAGTTAGAAGCAGGAGGCTGTGGAACACTATTTCCCTGTGAGAATTGAGTTAATTTTTGAAAGGAATGCCTTCTGAAAATCATAGTTTTCATGGTGGAGAAAGGGTCATGTTGTTCCAAATAGGCCTGTGGAGCTGAATGGAAGAAACACATGTACTTCTCCACAGACAGCCATCTGTGGTAGAAGAAGGAGGATCTAGAGCATTGATTTCCTTGACAATTATAACAAGTTTTCAAGGAATACTTCCTGCAAATTAGGTGCTTCAAGGTGGAGAGAGCTTCTGCTTGCTCCAATTAGGTCTATTCAGCAAACTTGAAGGATCCCATATATCTCTGGGAGGATAACCCTCTGTCTAAAAGAGGAGCCTGTAGCACATTGGTGTCCAGTGAGAACTGACTTACTTTTTGAAAAGAACACTTCCTGAAAATCAAAGATTTCAAGGTGGAAATAGGCTCTGTTTGCTCCAAATCGGCCTGGTTTGCAAAGGTAAGGAAACAAATGAATCTCTCCAAAGAAAACCATGGGTGCTCGAAGCAGAAACGTCAAGCATATTGTTTCCCTGTGGGAATTGAGTTAGTTTTGGAAAGGAATACTATGTCATTATGAAAATTTTCAGGATGGAGAAAGGGTCATTGGGTTCCAAATCACCTATTCAGATGATTTGGAGAAACACCTGTACATCTCCAAAGACGACCATCTCTCAAAGAAGCAGTAGCGTCAGTCACATTGTATTCAAGGGAGAACTGAGTAATTTTTTGCAATGAATACTTCCTGCAAATCTTACATTTCAAGGTACAGAAAGGCTCATTTTATTCAAAAACGGCCTATACACCTCAGTTGTGGAAACGCATGTATGCCTCCAAAGGAAACCATCTATGTTAGCGGCTGCAGCATCCTGCACATTGATTCAAAGTGGGAGTTGAGTTAGTTTTTGAAATGAATGCCTCGTGCAATGTGGGGTTTACAAGGTAGGGATAGGTTCTCTTAGTTCTAAATATGCCTATTCAGCTGAGTCAAAGAAGCACATGTATCTCTCCAAAGGCAACCAACTGTTTAGAAGCAGGATCATCTGGAACATTGTTTCCAGTGACAATTGAGTTAGTTTCTGAAAGGAATACTTCCTGCAACTTAGGTGTTTCAGCGTGGAGATAGGATCATTTGGCTACAAATAGGCTTATTCAGCTAAGTTGAAGGAACACCTGTATCACTGCAAATAAAAAAAACTTTGTTAGAAACGGAAACATGTTGCATATTGTTTCCTTGTGACAGGCGATTTATTTTTGAAAGGAATACTTCCTGAAACATAGGAGTTTCAAGGAGGAGATATGCTCTATTTGCTTCAAATAGGCCTATTCAGCTAAGTTGAAGAAACACATATATGTCTCCAAGAAAAACCATCTGTGCTGGAAGCATGAGCATCCAAAACATTGTTACCCTGTTGTAATTGTGTTCAATTTTGAAAGGAATACTTCCTGCAAATCATTGTTTTAAAGAGTCAGTTAGTCTCTGGATGACCCACCTAGGCCCACTCAGCTATTTTGAAAAAACACGTGTATCCCTCTGTAGAAATCCATCTTTGTAAGAAGCACGAGTATATAGTGCCTTGTTGCGCAGAGAGAATTGAGTTAGTTTCTGCAAGGAATACTTATTGAAAATCATAGTTTTCAAGCTGGAGAAGGCTCCTTGTTTTCTAAATATGCTTATGAAGCTGAACCGAAGAAACACATATATCTGTATAAAGACAACCATGTGTGTTACAAGTATCGGCATCTAGAAAATTGTTTCCAAGTGAGAATTGAGTTACTGTTTGAAAGGAATACTTCTTGTAAATCATCGTTTCCTTGGTGGAGAAAAGCTCATTTTATTCCTAACGGGCTCTTAGTGTGGTAGATATGCATGTATCTCTCCCAGGAAACCATCTACGTTAGAGGCTGCAGCATCCTGCATATTGATTCCCTGTGAGCATTGAATTATTTTTTGAAAAAATACATGTTGCAACATGGGATTTTCAAAATGGAGGTAGGCTCTGTTTGCTCCAAATCGGCCTGTTCAGCTAGGGTGAGGAAATACAGGTATGTATGAAAGGAAAACATCAGTGTTAGAAGCAGAAGTTTCAAGCACATTGTTTCCCGGGAATAATTGAGTTAGTTTTTGAAAGCAATGCTACCTGAAAATCATACTTTTCAAGGTGGAGAAAGGCTCTCTTTGTTCCAAATAGGCCTAGTCAATTGAGTTGAAGAAACACATGTATCTCTCCAAAGACATCCATCTGTGTCAGAAGCAGGAGCATCTAGAGAATTATTTCCCTGTGAGAATTGAGCTAGTTTTTCAAGGAATCCTTCCTGCACCAAGGTGTCTCAAGATGGAGAAAGGCTGTGTTTGCTCCAAGTAAGCCTATTTGGCTTAGACAAAGAAACACATATATCTCTCCAAGACAACCATGTCTGTTAGAAGCAGAAGGATCTACAACACTCTTTTCCTGGGAGAATCGAGTAATTTTTGAAGCAAATACTTTCTGAACATCATAGATTTCTAGCTTGAGGCAGGGTCATGTTGTTCCAAGTAGGCCTTTTCAGGTTAGTTGAAGAAACACATATATCTCTCAAAGGAAATCCATCTATGTTTGAAGCATGAGCATTAAAAACATTGTTACCCTCTTTCAATTGTGTTACTTTTTGAAAGGAATAGTACGTGCAAATCATTGTTTTCAAGGGGAGATGGGCTCTGTGTGATCCAGATAGGCCTATTCAGCTAATTGGAAAGAATACGTGTATCCCTCAGTAGAAAACCATCCTTGTAAAAGCACGAGTATGCAGCTCCTTCTTGCTCAGTGCGAATGGAATTAGCTTTGGGAAGGAATACTTCCTGAAAATCATAGTTTTCAAGGTGGGCAGAGGCTCATTTTCTTCCAATTAGCCCTATAGAACTGAGCTGAAGAAACACATGTATCGGTCCAAAGACAACCAACTGTGTTAGAAATATTGTCATGTAGATCCTTGTTTCCTAGTGAGAATTGAGTTCGCTTTTGAAGCGAATAGTCCTGTAAACCATAGTTTTCAAAGTGGAGAAAAGCTTATATAATTCCTTATGGCCTATTCTGCTGAGTTGAAGAAACACATGTATCTCTCCTAAGGAAACCATTTATATGAAATGGTGCAGCATCCTGCACATTTAACTCTCCCCTGTGGGAGTTCAGTAAGTTTTTGAAAAGTGCATCTTGCAACATGGGTTTTTCAAGGTGGAGATTGGCTCTGTTTGCTCCAGATTGGCCTGTCCAGCTAAGGTGAGGAAACACATGTATCTGTCAAAAGAAAAGCATCAGTGTTAGAAACAGGAGCTTCAAGCTCCTTGTTTCCCTGTGACAATGGACTTAGTTTTTGAAAGAAATACTTCCTGAAAACAATAATTTTCAAAGTGCAGAAAGGATGATTTTTTTCCAGTTAGGCCTATTCATTTGAGTTGAAGAAACACATGTATCTCTCCAAAGACACCCATGTGTGTTAGAAGCAGGAGGATCTAGCCCATTATTTACCTGTGACAATTGTTAGTTTTTCACGGAAAACTTCTTTCAAATTAGTTGTTTCAAGGTGGACACAGGCTGTGCTTACTCCAAGTAGGCCAATTCAGCTGCGATGAGGAAACACATGTATAGCCCCAAGAAAAGCACCTGAGTTAGAAGCAGGAGGCTGTGGAACACTATTTCCCTGTGAGAATTGAGTTAATTTTTGAAAGGAATGCCTTCTGAAAATCATAGTTTTCATGGTGGAGAAAGGGTCATGTTGTTCCAAATAGGCCTGTGGAGCTGAATGGAAGAAACACATGTACTTCTCCACAGACAGCCATCTGTGGTAGAAGAAGGAGGTTCTAGAGCATTGTTTTCCTTGACAATTATAACAAGTTTTCAAGGAATACTTCCTGCAAATTAGGTGCTTCAAGGTGGAGAGAGCTTCTGCTTGCTCCAATTAGGTCTATTCAGCAAACTTGAAGGATCCCATATATCTCTGGGAGGATAACCCTCTGTCTAAAAGAGGAGCCTGTAGCACATTGGTGTCCAGTGAGAACTGACTTACTTTTTGAAAAGAACACTTCCTGAAAATCAAAGATTTCAAGGTGGAAATAGGCTCTGTTTGCTCCAAATCGGCCTGGTTTGCAAAGGTAAGGAAACAAATGAATCTCTCCAAAGAAAACCATGGGTGCTCGAAGCAGAAACGTCAAGCATATTGTTTCCCTGTGAGAATTGAGTTAGTTTTGGAAAGGAATACTATGTGATTATGAAAATTTTCAGGATGGAGAAAGGGTCATTGGGTTCCAAATCACCTATTCAGATGATTTGGAGAAACACCTGTACATCTCCAAAGACGACCATCTCTAAAAGAAGCAGTAGCGTCAGTCACATTGTATTCAAGGGAGAACTGAGTAATTTTTTGCAATGAATACTTCCTGCAAATCTTACATTTCAAGGTACAGAAAGGCTCATTTTATTCAAAAACGGCCTATACACCTCAGTTGTGGAAACGCATGTATGCCTCCAAAGGAAACCATCTATGTTAGCGGCTGCAGCATCCTGCACATTGATTCAAAGTGGGAGTTGAGTTAGTTTTTGAAATGAATGCCTCGTGCAATGTGGGGTTTACAAGGTAGGGATAGGTTCTCTTAGTTCTAAATATGCCTATTCAGCTGAGTCAAAGAAGCACATGTATCTCTCCAAAGGCAACCAACTGTTTAGAAGCAGGATCATCTGGAACATTGTTTCCAGTGACAATTGAGTTAGTTTCTGAAAGGAATACTTCCTGCAACTTAGGTGTTTCAGCGTGGAGATAGGATCATTTGGCTACAAATAGGCTTATTCAGCTAAGTTGAAGGAACACCTGTATCACTGCAAATAAAAAAAACTTTGTTAGAAACGGAAACATGTTGCATATTGTTTCCTTGTGACAGGCGATTTATTTTTGAAAGGAATACTTCCTGAAACATAGGAGTTTCAAGGAGGAGATATGCTCTGTTTGCTTCAAATAGGCCTATTCAGCTAAGTTGAAGAAACACATATATGTCTCCAAGAAAAACCATCTGTGCTGGAAGCATGAGCATCCAAAACATTGTTACCCTGTTGTAATTGTGTTCAATTTTGAAAGGAATACTTCCTGCAAATCATTGTTTTAAAGAGTCAGTTAGTCTCTGGATGACCCACCTAGGCCCACTCAGCTATTTTGAAAAAACACGTGTATCCCTCTGTAGAAATCCATCTTTGTAAGAAGCACGAGTATATAGTGCCTTGTTGCGCAGAGAGAATTGAGTTAGTTTCTGCAAGGAATACTTATTGAAAATCATAGTTTTCAAGCTGGAGAAGGCTCCTTGTTTTCTAAATATGCTTATGAAGCTGAACCGAAGAAACACATATATCTGTATAAAGACAACCATGTGTGTTACAAGTATCGGCATCTAGAAAATTGTTTCCAAGTGAGAATTGAGTTACTGTTTGAAAGGAATACTTCTTGTAAATCATCATTTCCTTGGTGGAGAAAAGCTCATTTTATTCCTAACGGGCTCTTAGTGTGGTAGATATGCATGTATCTCTCCCAGGAAACCATCTAC
Source organism: Castor canadensis (assembly GCF_047511655.1). Lineage (NCBI taxonomy): Eukaryota > Metazoa > Chordata > Mammalia > Rodentia > Castoridae > Castor > Castor canadensis. The sequence continues at coordinate 95,208,093 of NC_133395.1, forward strand.
GTTAGAGGCTGCAGCATCCTGCATATTGATTCCCTGTGAGCATTGAATTATTTTTTGAAAAAATACATGTTGCAACATGGGATTTTCAAAATGGAGGTAGGCTCTGTTTGCTCCAAATCGGCCTGTTCAGCTAGGGTGAGGAAATACAGGTATGTATGAAAGGAAAACATCAGTGTTAGAAGCAGAAGTTTCAAGCACATTGTTTCCCGGGAATAATTGAGTTAGTTTTTGAAAGCAATGCTACCTGAAAATCATACTTTTCAAGGTGGAGAAAGGCTCTCTTTGTTCCAAATAGGCCTAGTCAATTGAGTTGAAGAAACACATGTATCTCTCCAAAGACATCCATCTGTGTCAGAAGCAGGAGCATCTAGAGAATTATTTCCATGTGAGAATTGAGCTAGTTTTTCAAGGAATCCTTCCTGCACCAAGGTGTCTCAAGATGGAGAAAGGCTGTGTTTGCTCCAAGTAAGCCTATTTGGCTTAGACAAAGAAACACATATATCTCTCCAAGACAACCATGTCTGTTAGAAGCAGAAGGATCTACAACACTCTTTTCCTGGGAGAATCGAGTAATTTTTGAAGCAAATACTTTCTGAACATCATAGATTTCTAGCTTGAGGCAGGGTCATGTTGTTCCAAGTAGGCCTTTTCAGGTTAGTTGAAGAAACACATATATCTCTCAAAGGAAATCCATCTATGTTTGAAGCATGAGCATTAAAAACATTGTTACCCTCTTTCAATTGTGTTACTTTTTGAAAGGAATAGTACGTGCAAATCATTGTTTTCAAGGGGAGATGGGCTCTGTGTGATCCAGATAGGCCTATTCAGCTAATTGGAAAGAATACGTGTATCCCTCAGTAGAAAACCATCCTTGTAAAAGCACGAGTATGCAGCTCCTTCTTGCTCAGTGCGAATGGAATTAGCTTTGGGAAGGAATACTTCCTGAAAATCATAGTTTTCAAGGTGGGCAGAGGCTCATTTTCTTCCAATTAGCCCTATAGAACTGAGCTGAAGAAACACATGTATCGGTCCAAAGACAACCAACTGTGTTAGAAATATTGTCATGTAGATCCTTGTTTCCTAGTGAGAATTGAGTTCGCTTTTGAAGCGAATAGTCCTGTAAACCATAGTTTTCAAAGTGGAGAAAAGCTTATATAATTCCTTATGGCCTATTCTGCTGAGTTGAAGAAACACATGTATCTCTCCTAAGGAAACCATTTATATGAAATGGTGCAGCATCCTGCACATTTAACTCTCCCCTGTGGGAGTTCAGTAAGTTTTTGAAAAGTGCATCTTGCAACATGGGTTTTTCAAGGTGGAGATTGGCTCTGTTTGCTCCAGATTGGCCTGTCCAGCTAAGGTGAGGAAACACATGTATCTGTCAAAAGAAAAGCATCAGTGTTAGAAACAGGAGCTTCAAGCTCCTTGTTTCCCTGTGACAATGGACTTAGTTTTTGAAAGAAATACTTCCTGAAAACAATAATTTTCAAAGTGCAGAAAGGATGATTTTTTTCCAGTTAGGCCTATTCATTTGAGTTGAAGAAACACATGTATCTCTCCAAAGACACCCATGTGTGTTAGAAGCAGGAGGATCTAGCCCATTATTTACCTGTGACAATTGTTAGTTTTTCACGGAAAACTTCTTTCAAATTAGTTGTTTCAAGGTGGACACAGGCTGTGCTTACTCCAAGTAGGCCAATTCAGCTGCGATGAGGAAACACATGTATAGCCCCAAGAAAAGCACCTGAGTTAGAAGCAGGAGGCTGTGGAACACTATTTCCCTGTGAGAATTGAGTTAATTTTTGAAAGGAATGCCTTCTGAAAATCATAGTTTTCATGGTGGAGAAAGGGTCATGTTGTTCCAAATAGGCCTGTGGAGCTGAATGGAAGAAACACATGTACTTCTCCACAGACAGCCATCTGTGGTAGAAGAAGGAGGTTCTAGAGCATTGTTTTCCTTGACAATTATAACAAGTTTTCAAGGAATACTTCCTGCAAATTAGGTGCTTCAAGGTGGAGAGAGCTTCTGCTTGCTCCAATTAGGTCTATTCAGCAAACTTGAAGGATCCCATATATCTCTGGGAGGATAACCCTCTGTCTAAAAGAGGAGCCTGTAGCACATTGGTGTCCAGTGAGAACTGACTTACTTTTTGAAAAGAACACTTCCTGAAAATCAAAGATTTCAAGGTGGAAATAGGCTCTGTTTGCTCCAAATCGGCCTGGTTTGCAAAGGTAAGGAAACAAATGAATCTCTCCAAAGAAAACCATGGGTGCTCGAAGCAGAAACGTCAAGCATATTGTTTCCCTGTGAGAATTGAGTTAGTTTTGGAAAGGAATACTATGTGATTATGAAAATTTTCAGGATGGAGAAAGGGTCATTGGGTTCCAAATCACCTATTCAGATGATTTGGAGAAACACCTGTACATCTCCAAAGACGACCATCTCTAAAAGAAGCAGTAGCGTCAGTCACATTGTATTCAAGGGAGAACTGAGTAATTTTTTGCAATGAATACTTCCTGCAAATCTTACATTTCAAGGTACAGAAAGGCTCATTTTATTCAAAAACGGCCTATACACCTCAGTTGTGGAAACGCATGTATGCCTCCAAAGGAAACCATCTATGTTAGCGGCTGCAGCATCCTGCACATTGATTCAAAGTGGGAGTTGAGTTAGTTTTTGAAATGAATGCCTCGTGCAATGTGGGGTTTACAAGGTAGGGATAGGTTCTCTTAGTTCTAAATATGCCTATTCAGCTGAGTCAAAGAAGCACATGTATCTCTCCAAAGGCAACCAACTGTTTAGAAGCAGGATCATCTGGAACATTGTTTCCAGTGACAATTGAGTTAGTTTCTGAAAGGAATACTTCCTGCAACTTAGGTGTTTCAGCGTGGAGATAGGATCATTTGGCTACAAATAGGCTTATTCAGCTAAGTTGAAGGAACACCTGTATCACTGCAAATAAAAAAAACTTTGTTAGAAACGGAAACATGTTGCATATTGTTTCCTTGTGACAGGCGATTTATTTTTGAAAGGAATACTTCCTGAAACATAGGAGTTTCAAGGAGGAGATATGCTCTGTTTGCTTCAAATAGGCCTATTCAGCTAAGTTGAAGAAACACATATATTTCTCCAAGAAAAACCATCTGTGCTGGAAGCATGAGCATCCAAAACATTGTTACCCTGTTGTAATTGTGTTCAATTTTGAAAGGAATACTTCCTGCAAATCATTGTTTTAAAGAGTCAGTTAGTCTCTGGATGAGCCACCGAGGCCCACTCAGCTATTTTGAAAAAACACGTGTATCCCTCTGTAGAAATCCATCTTTGTAAGAAGCACGAGTATATAGTGCCTTGTTGCGCAGAGAGAATTGAGTTAGTTTTTGCAAGGAATACTTATTGAAAATCATAGTTTTCAAGCTGGAGAAGGCTCCTTGTTTTCTAAATATGCTTATGAAGCTGAACCGAAGAAACACATATATCTTTATAAAGACAACCATGTGTGTTACAAGTATCGGCATCTAGAAAATTGTTTCAAAGTGAGAATTGAGTTACTGTTTGAAAGGAATACTTCTTGTAAATCATCGTTTCCTTGGTGGAGAAAGGCTCATTTTATTCCTAACGGGCTCTTAGAGTGGTAGATATGCATGTATCTCTCCCAGGAAACCATCTACGTTAGAGGCTGCAGCATCCTGCATATTGATTCCCTGTGAGCATTGAATTATTTTTTGAAAAAATACATGTTGCAACATGGGATTTTCAAAATGGAGGTAGGCTCTCTTTGCTCCAAATCGGCCTGTTCAGCTAGGGTGAGGAAATACAGGTATGTATGAAAGGAAAACATCAGTGTTAGAAGCAGAAGTTTCAAGCACATTGTTTCCCGGGAATAATTGAGTTAGTTTTTCAAAGCAATGCTCCCTGAAAATCATACTTTTCAAGGTGGAGAAAGGCTCTCTTTGTTCCAAATAGGCCTATTCAATTGAGTTGAAGAAACACATGTATCTCTCCAAAGACATCCATCTGTGTCAGAAGCAGGAGCATTTAGAGAATTATTTCCCTGTGAGAATTGAGCTAGTTTTTCAAGGAATCCTTCCTGCACCAAGGTGTCTCAAGATGGAGAAAGGCTGTGTTTGCTCCAAGTAAGCCTATTTGGCTTAGACAAAGAAACACATATATCTCTCCAAGACAACCATGTCTGTTAGAAGCAGAAGGATCTACAACACTCTTTTCCTGGAAGAATCGAGTAATTTTTGAAGCAAATACTTTCTGAACATCATAGATTTCTAGCTTGAGGCAGGGTCATGTTGTTCCAAGTAGGCCTTTTCAGGTTAGTTGAAGAAACACATATATCTCTCAAAGGAAATCCATCTATGTTTGACGTATGAGCATTAAAAACATTGTTACCCTCTTTCAATTGTGTTACTTTTTGAAAGGAATGCTACGTGCAAATCATTGTTTTCAAGGGGAGATGGGCTCTGTGTGATCCAGATAGGCCTATTCAGCTAATTGGAAAGAATACGTGTATCCCTCAGTAGAAAACCATCCTTGTAAAAGCACGAGTATGCAGCTCCTTCTTGCTCAGTGCGAATGGAATTAGCTTTGGGAAGGAATACTTCCTGAAAATCATAGTTTTCAAGGTGGGCAGAGGCTCATTTTCTTCCAATTAGCCCTATAGAACTGAGCTGAAGAAACACATGTATCGGTCCAAAGACAACCAACTGTGTTAGAAATATTGTCATGTAGATCCTTGTTTCCTAGTGAGAATTGAGTTCGCTTTTGAAGCGAATAGTCCTGTAAACCATAGTTTTCAAAGTGGAGAAAAGCTTATTTAATTCCTTATGGCCTATTCTGCTGAGTTGAAGAAACACATGTATCTCTCCTAAGGAAACCATTTATATGAAATGGTGCAGCATCCTGCACATTTAACTCTCCCCTGTGGGAGTTCAGTAAGTTTTTGAAAAGTGCATCTTGCAACATGGGTTTTTCAAGGTGGAGATTGGCTCTGTTTGCTCCAGATTGGCCTGTCCAGCTAAGGTGAGGAAACACATGTATCTGTCAAAAGAAAAGCATCAGTGTTAGAAACAGGAGCTTCAAGCTCCTTGTTTCCCTGTGACAATGGACTTAGTTTTTGAAAGAAATACTTCCTGAAAACAATAATTTTCAAAGTGCAGAAAGGATGATTTTTTTCCAGTTAGGCCTATTCATTTGAGTTGAAGAAACACATGTATCTCTCCAAAGACACCCATGTGTGTTAGAAGCAGGAGGATCTAGCCCATTATTTACCTGTGACAATTGTTAGTTTTTCACGGAAAACTTCTTTCAAATTAGTTGTTTCAAGGTGGACACAGGCTGTGCTTACTCCAAGTAGGCCAATTCAGCTGCGATGAGGAATCACATGTATAGCCCCAAGAAAAGCAACTGAATTAGAAGCAGGAGGCTGTGGAACACTATTTCCCTGTGAGAATTGAGTTAATTTTTGAAAGGAATGCCTTCTGAAAATCATAGTTTTCATGGTGGAGAAAGGGTCATGTTGTTCCAAATAGGCCTGTGGAGCTGAATGGAAGAAACACATGTACTTCTCAACAGACAGCCATCTGTGGTAGAATAAGGAGGTTCTAGAGCATTGTTTTCCTTGACAATTATAACAAGTTTTCAAGGAATACTTCCTGCAAATTAGGTGCTTCAAGGTGGAGAGAGCTTCTGCTTGCTCCAATTAGGTCTATTCAGCAAACTTGAAGGATCCCATATATCTCTGGGAGGATAACCCTCTGTCTAAAAGAGGAGCCTGTAGCACATTGGTGTCCAGTGAGAACTGACTTACTTTTTGAAAAGAACACTTCCTGAAAATCAAAGATTTCAAGGTGGAAATAGGCTCTGTTTGCTCCAAATCGGCCTGGTTTGCAAAGGTAAGGAAACAAATGAATCTCTCCAAAGAAAACCATGGGTGCTCGAAGCAGAAACGTCAAGATTATTGTTTCCCTGTGAGAATTGAGTTAGTTTTGGAAAGGAATACTATGTGATTATGAAAATTTTCAGGATGGAGAAAGGGTCATTGGGTTCCAAATCACCTATTCAGATGATTTGGAGAAACACCTGTACATCTCCAAAGACGACCATCTCTAAAAGAAGCAGTAGCGTCAGTCACATTGTATTCAAGGGAGAACTGAGTAATTTTTTGCAATGAATACTTCCTGCAAATCTTACATTTCAAGGTACAGAAAGGCTCATTTTATTCAAAAACGGCCTATACACCTCAGTTGTGGAAACGCATGTATGCCTCCAAAGGAAACCATCTATGTTAGCGGCTGCAGCATCCTGCACATTGATTCAAAGTGGGAGTTGAGTTAGTTTTTGAAATGAATGCCTCGTGCAATGTGGGGTTTACAAGGTAGGGATAGGTTCTCTTAGTTCTAAATATGCCTATTCAGCTGAGTCAAAGAAGCACATGTATCTCTCGAAAGGCAACCAACTGTTTAGAAGCAGGATCATCTGGAACATTGTTTCCAGTGACAATTGAGTTAGTTTCTGAAAGGAATACTTCCTGCAACTTAGGTGTTTCAGCGTGGAGATAGGATCATTTGGCTACAAATAGGCTTATTCAGCTAAGTTGAAGGAACACCTGTATCACTGCAAATAAAAAAAACTTTGTTAGAAACGGAAACATGTTGCATATTGTTTCCTTGTGACAGGCGATTTATTTTTGAAAGGAATACTTCCTGAAACATAGGAGTTTCAAGGAGGAGATATGCTCTGTTTGCTTCAAATAGGCCTATTCAGCTAAGTTGAAGAAACACATATATTTCTCCAAGAAAAACCATCTGTGCTGGAAGCATGAGCATCCAAAACATTGTTACCCTGTTGTAATTGTGTTCAATTTTGAAAGGAATACTTCCTGCAAATCATTGTTTTAAAGAGTCAGTTAGTCTCTGGATGAGCCACCGAGGCCCACTCAGCTATTTTGAAAAAACACGTGTATCCCTCTGTAGAAATCCATCTTTGTAAGAAGCACGAGTATATAGTGCCTTGTTGCGCAGAGAGAATTGAGTTAGTTTTTGCAAGGAATACTTATTGAAAATCATAGTTTTCAAGCTGGAGAAGGCTCCTTGTTTTCTAAATATGCTTATGAAGCTGAACCGAAGAAACACATATATCTTTATAAAGACAACCATGTGTGTTACAAGTATCGGCATCTAGAAAATTGTTTCAAAGTGAGAATTGAGTTACTGTTTGAAAGGAATACTTCTTGTAAATCATCGTTTCCTTGGTGGAGAAAGGCTCATTTTATTCCTAACGGGCTCTTAGAGTGGTAGATATGCATGTATCTCTCCCAGGAAACCATCTACGTTAGAGGCTGCAGCATCCTGCATATTGATTCCCTGTGAGCATTGAATTATTTTTTGAAAAAATACATGTTGCAACATGGGATTTTCAAAATGGAGGTAGGCTCTCTTTGCTCCAAATCGGCCTGTTCAGCTAGGGTGAGGAAATACAGGTATGTATGAAAGGAAAACATCAGTGTTAGAAGCAGAAGTTTCAAGCACATTGTTTCCCGGGAATAATTGAGTTAGTTTTTCAAAGCAATGCTCCCTGAAAATCATACTTTTCAAGGTGGAGAAAGGCTCTCTTTGTTCCAAATAGGCCTATTCAATTGAGTTGAAGAAACACATGTATCTCTCCAAAGACATCCATCTGTGTCAGAAGCAGGAGCATCTAGAGAATTATTTCCCTGTGAGAATTGAGCTAGTTTTTCAAGGAATCCTTCCTGCACCAAGGTGTCTCAAGATGGAGAAAGGCTGTGTTTGCTCCAAGTAAGCCTATTTGGCTTAGACAAAGAAACACATATATCTCTCCAAGACAACCATGTCTGTTAGAAGCAGAAGGATCTACAACACTCTTTTCCTGGAAGAATCGAGTAATTTTTGAAGCAAATACTTTCTGAACATCATAGATTTCTAGCTTGAGGCAGGGTCATGTTGTTCCAAGTAGGCCTTTTCAGGTTAGTTGAAGAAACACATATATCTCTCAAAGGAAATCCATCTATGTTTGACGTATGAGCATTAAAAACATTGTTACCCTCTTTCAATTGTGTTACTTTTTGAAAGGAATGCTACGTGCAAATCATTGTTTTCAAGGGGAGATGGGCTCTGTGTGATCCAGATAGGCCTATTCAGCTAATTGGAAAGAATACGTGTATCCCTCAGTAGAAAACCATCCTTGTAAAAGCACGAGTATGCAGCTCCTTCTTGCTCAGTGCGAATGGAATTAGCTTTGGGAAGGAATACTTCCTGAAAATCATAGTTTTCAAGGTGGGCAGAGGCTCATTTTCTTCCAATTAGCCCTATAGAACTGAGCTGAAGAAACACATGTATCGGTCCAAAGACAACCAACTGTGTTAGAAATATTGTCATGTAGATCCTTGTTTCCTAGTGAGAATTGAGTTCGCTTTTGAAGCGAATAGTCCTGTAAACCATAGTTTTCAAAGTGGAGAAAAGCTTATTTAATTCCTTATGGCCTATTCTGCTGAGTTGAAGAAACACATGTATCTCTCCTAAGGAAACCATTTATATGAAATGGTGCAGCATCCTGCACATTTAACTCTCCCCTGTGGGAGTTCAGTAAGTTTTTGAAAAGTGCATCTTGCAACATGGGTTTTTCAAGGTGGAGATTGGCTCTGTTTGCTCCAGATTGGCCTGTCCAGCTAAGGTGAGGAAACACATGTATCTGTCAAAAGAAAAGCATCAGTGTTAGAAACAGGAGCTTCAAGCTCCTTGTTTCCCTGTGACAATGGACTTAGTTTTTGAAAGAAATACTTCCTGAAAACAATAATTTTCAAAGTGCAGAAAGGATGATTTTTTTCCAGTTAGGCCTATTCATTTGAGTTGAAGAAACACATGTATCTCTCCAAAGACACCCATGTGTGTTAGAAGCAGGAGGATCTAGCCCATTATTTACCTGTGACAATTGTTAGTTTTTCACGGAAAACTTCTTTCAAATTAGTTGTTTCAAGGTGGACACAGGCTGTGCTTACTCCAAGTAGGCCAATTCAGCTGCGATGAGGAATCACATGTATAGCCCCAAGAAAAGCAACTGAATTAGAAGCAGGAGGCTGTGGAACACTATTTCCCTGTGAGAATTGAGTTAATTTTTGAAAGGAATGCCTTCTGAAAATCATAGTTTTCATGGTGGAGAAAGGGTCATGTTGTTCCAAATAGGCCTGTGGAGCTGAATGGAAGAAACACATGTACTTCTCAACAGACAGCCATCTGTGGTAGAATAAGGAGGTTCTAGAGCATTGTTTTCCTTGACAATTATAACAAGTTTTCAAGGAATACTTCCTGCAAATTAGGTGCTTCAAGGTGGAGAGAGCTTCTGCTTGCTCCAATTAGGTCTATTCAGCAAACTTGAAGGATCCCATATATCTCTGGGAGGATAACCCTCTGTCTAAAAGAGGAGCCTGTAGCACATTGGTGTCCAGTGAGAACTGACTTACTTTTTGAAAAGAACACTTCCTGAAAATCAAAGATTTCAAGGTGGAAATAGGCTCTGTTTGCTCCAAATCGGCCTGGTTTGCAAAGGTAAGGAAACAAATGAATCTCTCCAAAGAAAACCATGGGTGCTCGAAGCAGAAACGTCAAGATTATTGTTTCCCTGTGAGAATTGAGTTAGTTTTGGAAAGGAATACTATGTGATTATGAAAATTTTCAGGATGGAGAAAGGGTCATTGGGTTCCAAATCACCTATTCAGATGATTTGGAGAAACACCTGTACATCTCCAAAGACGACCATCTCTAAAAGAAGCAGTAGCGTCAGTCACATTGTATTCAAGGGAGAACTGAGTAATTTTTTGCAATGAATACTTCCTGCAAATCTTACATTTCAAGGTACAGAAAGGCTCATTTTATTCAAAAACGGCCTATACACCTCAGTTGTGGAAACGCATGTATGCCTCCAAAGGAAACCATCTATGTTAGCGGCTGCAGCATCCTGCACATTGATTCAAAGTGGGAGTTGAGTTTTTTTTGAAATGAATGCCTCGTGCAATGTGGGGTTTACAAGGTAGGGATAGGTTCTCTTAGTTCTAAATATGCCTATTCAGCTGAGTCAAAGAAGCACATGTATCTCTCCAAAGGCAACCAACTGTTTAGAAGCAGGATCATCTGGAACATTGTTTCCAGTGACAATTGAGTTAGTTTCTGAAAGGAATACTTCCTGCAACTTAGGTGTTTCAGCGTGGAGATAGGATCATTTGGCTACAAATAGGCTTATTCAGCTAAGTTGAAGGAACACCTGTATCACTGCAAATAAAAAAAACTTTGTTAGAAACGGAAACATGTTGCATATTGTTTCCTTGTGACAGGCGATTTATTTTTGAAAGGAATACTTCCTGAAACATAGGAGTTTCAAGGAGGAGATATGCTCTGTTTGCTTCAAATAGGCCTATTCAGCTAAGTTGAAGAAACACATATATTTCTCCAAGAAAAACCATCTGTGCTGGAAGCATGAGCATCCAAAACATTGTTACCCTGTTGTAATTGTGTTCAATTTTGAAAGGAATACTTCCTGCAAATCATTGTTTTAAAGAGTCAGTTAGTCTCTGGATGAGCCACCGAGGCCCACTCAGCTATTTTGAAAAAACACGTGTATCCCTCTGTAGAAATCCATCTTTGTAAGAAGCACGAGTATATAGTGCCTTGTTGCACAGAGAGAATTGAGTTAGTTTTTGCAAGGAATACTTATTGAAAATCATAGTTTTCAAGCTGGAGAAGGCTCCTTGTTTTCTAAATATGCTTATGAAGCTGAACCGAAGAAACACATATATCTTTATAAAGACAACCATGTGTGTTACAAGTATCGGCATCTAGAAAATTGTTTCAAAGTGAGAATTGAGTTACTGTTTGAAAGGAATACTTCTTGTAAATCATCGTTTCCTTGGTGGAGAAAGGCACATTTTATTCCTAACGGGCTCTTAGAGTGGTAGATATGCATGTATCTCTCCCAGGAAACCATCTACGTTAGAGGCTGCAGCATCCTGCATATTGATTCCCTGTGAGCATTGAATTATTTTTTGAAAAAATACATGTTGCAACATGGGATTTTCAAAATGGAGGTAGGCTCTCTTTGCTCCAAATCGGCCTGTTCAGCTAGGGTGAGGAAATACAGGTATGTATGAAAGGAAAACATCAGTGTTAGAAGCAGAAGTTTCAAGCACATTGTTTCCCGGGAATAATTGAGTTAGTTTTTCAAAGCAATGCTCCCTGAAAATCATACTTTTCAAGGTGGAGAAAGGCTCTCTTTGTTCCAAATAGGCCTATTCAATTGAGTTGAAGAAACACATGTATCTCTCCAAAGACATCCATCTGTGTCAGAAGCAGGAGCATCTAGAGAATTATTTCCCTGTGAGAATTGAGCTAGTTTTTCAAGGAATCCTTCCTGCACCAAGGTGTCTCAAGATGGAGAAAGGCTGTGTTTGCTCCAAGTAAGCCTATTTGGCTTAGACAAAGAAACACATATATCTCTCCAAGACAACCATGTCTGTTAGAAGCAGAAGGATCTACAACACTCTTTTCCTGGGAGAATCGAGTAATTTTTGAAGCAAATACTTTCTGAACATCATAGATTTCTAGCTTGAGGCAGGGTCATGTTGTTCCAAGTAGGCCTTTTCAGGTTAGTTGAAGAAACACATATATCTCTCAAAGGAAATCCATCTATGTTTGACGTATGAGCATTAAAAACATTGTTACCCTCTTTCAATTGTGTTACTTTTTGAAAGGAATGCTACGTGCAAATCATTGTTTTCAAGGGGAGATGGGCTCTGTGTGATCCAGATAGGCCTATTCAGCTAATTGGAAAGAATACGTGTATCCCTCAGTAGAAAACCATCCTTGTAAAAGCACGAGTATGCAGCTCCTTCTTGCTCAGTGCGAATGGAATTAGCTTTGGGAAGGAATACTTCCTGAAAATCATAGTTTTCAAGGTGGGCAGAGGCTCATTTTCTTCCAATTAGCCCTATAGAACTGAGCTGAAGAAACACATGTATCGGTCCAAAGACAACCAACTGTGTTAGAAATATTGTCATGTAGATCCTTGTTTCCTAGTGAGAATTGAGTTCGCTTTTGAAGCGAATAGTCCTGTAAACCATAGTTTTCAAAGTGGAGAAAAGCTTATTTAATTCCTTATGGCCTATTCTGCTGAGTTGAAGAAACACATGTATCTCTCCTAAGGAAACCATTTATATGAAATGGTGCAGCATCCTGCACATTTAACTCTCCCCTGTGGGAGTTCAGTAAGTTTTTGAAAAGTGCATCTTGCAACATGGGTTTTTCAAGGTGGAGATTGGCTCTGTTTGCTCCAGATTGGCCTGTCCAGCTAAGGTGAGGAAACACATGTATCTGTCAAAAGAAAAGCATCAGTGTTAGAAACAGGAGCTTCAAGCTCCTTGTTTCCCTGTGACAATGGACTTAGTTTTTGAAAGAAATACTTCCTGAAAACAATAATTTTCAAAGTGCAGAAAGGATGATTTTTTTCCAGTTAGGCCTATTCATTTGAGTTGAAGAAACACATGTATCTCTCCAAAGACACCCATGTGTGTTAGAAGCAGGAGGATCTAGCCCATTATTTACCTGTGACAATTGTTAGTTTTTCACGGAAAACTTCTTTCAAATTAGTTGTTTCAAGGTGGACACAGGCTGTGCTTACTCCAAGTAGGCCAATTCAGCTGCGATGAGGAATCACATGTATAGCCCCAAGAAAAGCAACTGAATTAGAAGCAGGAGGCTGTGGAACACTATTTCCCTGTGAGAATTGAGTTAATTTTTGAAAGGAATGCCTTCTGAAAATCATAGTTTTCATGGTGGAGAAAGGGTCATGTTGTTCCAAATAGGCCTGTGGAGCTGAATGGAAGAAACACATGTACTTCTCCACAGACAGCCATCTGTGGTAGAATAAGGAGGTTCTAGAGCATTGTTTTCCTTGACAATTATAACAAGTTTTCAAGGAATACTTCCTGCAAATTAGGTGCTTCAAGGTGGAGAGAGCTTCTGCTTGCTCCAATTAGGTCTATTCAGCAAACTTGAAGGATCCCATATATCTCTGGGAGGATAACCCTCTGTCTAAAAGAGGAGCCTGTAGCACATTGGTGTCCAGTGAGAACTGACTTACTTTTTGAAAAGAACACTTCCTGAAAATCAAAGATTTCAAGGTGGAAATAGGCTCTGTTTGCTCCAAATCGGCCTGGTTTGCAAAGGTAAGGAAACAAATGAATCTCTCCAAAGAAAACCATGGGTGCTCGAAGCAGAAACGTCAAGATTATTGTTTCCCTGTGAGAATTGAGTTAGTTTTGGAAAGGAATACTATGTGATTATGAAAATTTTCAGGATGGAGAAAGGGTCATTGGGTTCCAAATCACCTATTCAGATGATTTGGAGAAACACCTGTACATCTCCAAAGACGACCATCTCTAAAAGAAGCAGTAGCGTCAGTCACATTGTATTCAAGGGAGAACTGAGTAATTTTTTGCAATGAATACTTCCTGCAAATCTTACATTTCAAGGTACAGAAAGGCTCATTTTATTCAAAAACGGCCTATACACCTCAGTTGTGGAAACGCATGTATGCCTCCAAAGGAAACCATCTATGTTAGCGGCTGCAGCATCCTGCACATTGATTCAAAGTGGGAGTTGAGTTTTTTTTGAAATGAATGCCTCGTGCAATGTGGGGTTTACAAGGTAGGGATAGGTTCTCTTAGTTCTAAATATGCCTATTCAGCTGAGTCAAAGAAGCACATGTATCTCTCCAAAGGCAACCAACTGTTTAGAAGCAGGATCATCTGGAACATTGTTTCCAGTGACAATTGAGTTAGTTTCTGAAAGGAATACTTCCTGCAACTTAGGTGTTTCAGCGTGGAGATAGGATCATTTGGCTACAAATAGGCTTATTCAGCTAAGTTGAAGGAACACCTGTATCACTGCAAATAAAAAAAACTTTGTTAGAAACGGAAACATGTTGCATATTGTTTCCTTGTGACAGGCGATTTATTTTTGAAAGGAATACTTCCTGAAACATAGGAGTTTCAAGGAGGAGATATGCTCTGTTTGCTTCAAATAGGCCTATTCAGCTAAGTTGAAGAAACACATATATTTCTCCAAGAAAAACCATCTGTGCTGGAAGCATGAGCATCCAAAACATTGTTACCCTGTTGTAATTGTGTTCAATTTTGAAAGGAATACTTCCTGCAAATCATTGTTTTAAAGAGTCAGTTAGTCTCTGGATGAGCCACCGAGGCCCACTCAGCTATTTTGAAAAAACACGTGTATCCCTCTGTAGAAATCCATCTTTGTAAGAAGCACGAGTATATAGTGCCTTGTTGCACAGAGAGAATTGAGTTAGTTTTTGCAAGGAATACTTATTGAAAATCATAGTTTTCAAGCTGGAGAAGGCTCCTTGTTTTCTAAATATGCTTATGAAGCTGAACCGAAGAAACACATATATCTTTATAAAGACAACCATGTGTGTTACAAGTATCGGCATCTAGAAAATTGTTTCAAAGTGAGAACTGAGTTACTGTTTGAAAGGAATACTTCTTGTAAATCATCGTTTCCTTGGTGGAGAAAGGCTCATTTTATTCCTAACGGGCTCTTAGAGTGGTAGATATGCATGTATCTCTCCCAGGAAACCATCTACGTTAGAGGCTGCAGCATCCTGCATATTGATTCCCTGTGAGCATTGAATTATTTTTTGAAAAAATACATGTTGCAACATGGGATTTTCAAAATGGAGGTAGGCTCTCTTTGCTCCAAATCGGCCTGTTCAGCTAGGGTGAGGAAATACAGGTATGTATGAAAGGAAAACATCAGTGTTAGAAGCAGAAGTTTCAAGCACATTGTTTCCCGGGAATAATTGAGTTAGTTTTTCAAAGCAATGCTCCCTGAAAATCATACTTTTCAAGGTGGAGAAAGGCTCTCTTTGTTCCAAATAGGCCTATTCAATTGAGTTGAAGAAACACATGTATCTCTCCAAAGACATCCATCTGTGTCAGAAGCAGGAGCATCTAGAGAATTATTTCCCTGTGAGAATTGAGCTAGTTTTTCTAGGAATCCTTCCTGCACCAAGGTGTCTCAAGATGGAGAAAGGCTGTGTTTGCTCCAAGTAAGCCTATTTGGCTTAGACAAAGAAACACATATATCTCTCCAAGACAACCATGTCTGTTAGAAGCAGAAGGATCTACAACACTCTTTTCCTGGGAGAATCGAGTAATTTTTGAAGCAAATACTTTCTGAACATCATAGATTTCTAGCTTGAGGCAGGGTCATGTTGTTCCAAGTAGGCCTTTTCAGGTTAGTTGAAGAAACACATATATCTCTCAAAGGAAATCCATCTATGTTTGACGTATGAGCATTAAAAACATTGTTACCCTCTTTCAATTGTGTTACTTTTTGAAAGGAATGCTACGTGCAAATCATTGTTTTCAAGGGGAGATGGGCTCTGTGTGATCCAGATAGGCCTATTCAGCTAATTGGAAAGAATACGTGTATCCCTCAGTAGAAAACCATCCTTGTAAAAGCACGAGTATGCAGCTCCTTCTTGCTCAGTGCGAATGGAATTAGCTTTGGGAAGGAATACTTCCTGAAAATCATAGTTTTCAAGGTGGGCAGAGGCTCATTTTCTTCCAATTAGCCCTATAGAACTGAGCTGAAGAAACACATGTATCGGTCCAAAGACAACCAACTGTGTTAGAAATATTGTCATGTAGATCCTTGTTTCCTAGTGAGAATTGAGTTCGCTTTTGAAGCGAATAGTCCTGTAAACCATAGTTTTCAAAGTGGAGAAAAGCTTATTTAATTCCTTATGGCCTATTCTGCTGAGTTGAAGAAACACATGTATCTCTCCTAAGGAAACCATTTATATGAAATGGTGCAGCATCCTGCACATTTAACTCTCCCCTGTGGGAGTTCAGTAAGTTTTTGAAAAGTGCATCTTGCAACATGGGTTTTTCAAGGTGGAGATTGGCTCTGTTTGCTCCAGATTGGCCTGTCCAGCTAAGGTGAGGAAACACATGTATCTGTCAAAAGAAAAGCATCAGTGTTAGAAACAGGAGCTTCAAGCTCCTTGTTTCCCTGTGACAATGGACTTAGTTTTTGAAAGAAATACTTCCTGAAAACAATAATTTTCAAAGTGCAGAAAGGATGATTTTTTTCCAGTTAGGCCTATTCATTTGAGTTGAAGAAACACATGTATCTCTCCAAAGACACCCATGTGTGTTAGAAGCAGGAGGATCTAGCCCATTATTTACCTGTGACAATTGTTAGTTTTTCACGGAAAACTTCTTTCAAATTAGTTGTTTCAAGGTGGACACAGGCTGTGCTTACTCCAAGTAGGCCAATTCAGCTGCGATGAGGAATCACATGTATAGCCCCAAGAAAAGCAACTGAATTAGAAGCAGGAGGCTGTGGAACACTATTTCCCTGTGAGAATTGAGTTAATTTTTGAAAGGAATGCCTTCTGAAAATCATAGTTTTCATGGTGGAGAAAGGGTCATGTTGTTCCAAATAGGCCTGTGGAGCTGAATGGAAGAAACACATGTACTTCTCAACAGACAGCCATCTGTGGTAGAATAAGGAGGTTCTAGAGCATTGTTTTCCTTGACAATTATAACAAGTTTTCAAGGAATACTTCCTGCAAATTAGGTGCTTCAAGGTGGAGAGAGCTTCTGCTTGCTCCAATTAGGTCTATTCAGCAAACTTGAAGGATCCCATATATCTCTGGGAGGATAACCCTCTGTCTAAAAGAGGAGCCTGTAGCACATTGGTGTCCAGTGAGAACTGACTTACTTTTTGAAAAGAACACTTCCTGAAAATCAAAGATTTCAAGGTGGAAATAGGCTCTGTTTGCTCCAAATCGGCCTGGTTTGCAAAGGTAAGGAAACAAATGAATCTCTCCAAAGAAAACCATGGGTGCTCGAAGCAGAAACGTCAAGATTATTGTTTCCCTGTGAGAATTGAGTTAGTTTTGGAAAGGAATACTATGTGATTATGAAAATTTTCAGGATGGAGAAAGGGTCATTGGGTTCCAAATCACCTATTCAGATGATTTGGAGAAACACCTGTACATCTCCAAAGACGACCATCTCTAAAAGAAGCAGTAGCGTCAGTCACATTGTATTCAAGGGAGAACTGAGTAATTTTTTGCAATGAATACTTCCTGCAAATCTTACATTTCAAGGTACAGAAAGGCTCATTTTATTCAAAAACGGCCTATACACCTCAGTTGTGGAAACGCATGTATGCCTCCAAAGGAAACCATCTATGTTAGCGGCTGCAGCATCCTGCACATTGATTCAAAGTGGGAGTTGAGTTTTTTTTGAAATGAATGCCTCGTGCAATGTGGGGTTTACAAGGTAGGGATAGGTTCTCTTAGTTCTAAATATGCCTATTCAGCTGAGTCAAAGAAGCACATGTATCTCTCCAAAGGCAACCAACTGTTTAGAAGCAGGATCATCTGGAACATTGTTTCCAGTGACAATTGAGTTAGTTTCTGAAAGGAATACTTCCTGCAACTTAGGTGTTTCAGCGTGGAGATAGGATCATTTGGCTACAAATAGGCTTATTCAGCTAAGTTGAAGGAACACCTGTATCACTGCAAATAAAAAAAACTTTGTTAGAAACGGAAACATGTTGCATATTGTTTCCTTGTGACAGGCGATTTATTTTTGAAAGGAATACTTCCTGAAACATAGGAGTTTCAAGGAGGAGATATGCTCTGTTTGCTTCAAATAGGCCTATTCAGCTAAGTTGAAGAAACACATATATTTCTCCAAGAAAAACCATCTGTGCTGGAAGCATGAGCATCCAAAACATTGTTACCCTGTTGTAATTGTGTTCAATTTTGAAAGGAATACTTCCTGCAAATCATTGTTTTAAAGAGTCAGTTAGTCTCTGGATGAGCCACCGAGGCCCACTCAGCTATTTTGAAAAAACACGTGTATCCCTCTGTAGAAATCCATCTTTGTAAGAAGCACGAGTATATAGTGCCTTGTTGCACAGAGAGAATTGAGTTAGTTTTTGCAAGGAATACTTATTGAAAATCATAGTTTTCAAGCTGGAGAAGGCTCCTTGTTTTCTAAATATGCTTATGAAGCTGAACCGAAGAAACACATATATCTTTATAAAGACAACCATGTGTGTTACAAGTATCGGCATCTAGAAAATTGTTTCAAAGTGAGAATTGAGTTACTGTTTGAAAGGAATACTTCTTGTAAATCATCGTTTCCTTGGTGGAGAAAGGCACATTTTATTCCTAACGGGCTCTTAGAGTGGTAGATATGCATGTATCTCTCCCAGGAAACCATCTACGTTAGAGGCTGCAGCATCCTGCATATTGATTCCCTGTGAGCATTGAATTATTTTTTGAAAAAATACATGTTGCAACATGGGATTTTCAAAATGGAGGTAGGCTCTCTTTGCTCCAAATCGGCCTGTTCAGCTAGGGTGAGGAAATACAGGTATGTATGAAAGGAAAACATCAGTGTTAGAAGCAGAAGTTTCAAGCACATTGTTTCCCGGGAATAATTGAGTTAGTTTTTCAAAGCAATGCTCCCTGAAAATCATACTTTTCAAGGTGGAGAAAGGCTCTCTTTGTTCCAAATAGGCCTATTCAATTGAGTTGAAGAAACACATGTATCTCTCCAAAGACATCCATCTGTGTCAGAAGCAGGAGCATCTAGAGAATTATTTCCCTGTGAGAATTGAGCTAGTTTTTCTAGGAATCCTTCCTGCACCAAGGTGTCTCAAGATGGAGAAAGGCTGTGTTTGCTCCAAGTAAGCCTATTTGGCTTAGACAAAGAAACACATATATCTCTCCAAGACAACCATGTCTGTTAGAAGCAGAAGGATCTACAACACTCTTTTCCTGGGAGAATCGAGTAATTTTTGAAGCAAATACTTTCTGAACATCATAGATTTCTAGCTTGAGGCAGGGTCATGTTGTTCCAAGTAGGCCTTTTCAGGTTAGTTGAAGAAACACATATATCTCTCAAAGGAAATCCATCTATGTTTGACGTATGAGCATTAAAAACATTGTTACCCTCTTTCAATTGTGTTACTTTTTGAAAGGAATGCTACGTGCAAATCATTGTTTTCAAGGGGAGATGGGCTCTGTGTGATCCAGATAGGCCTATTCAGCTAATTGGAAAGAATACGTGTATCCCTCAGTAGAAAACCATCCTTGTAAAAGCACGAGTATGCAGCTCCTTCTTGCTCAGTGCGAATGGAATTAGCTTTGGGAAGGAATACTTCCTGAAAATCATAGTTTTCAAGGTGGGCAGAGGCTCATTTTCTTCCAATTAGCCCTATAGAACTGAGCTGAAGAAACACATGTATCGGTCCAAAGACAACCAACTGTGTTAGAAATATTGTCATGTAGATCCTTGTTTCCTAGTGAGAATTGAGTTCGCTTTTGAAGCGAATAGTCCTGTAAACCATAGTTTTCAAAGTGGAGAAAAGCTTATTTAATTCCTTATGGCCTATTCTGCTGAGTTGAAGAAACACATGTATCTCTCCTAAGGAAACCATTTATATGAAATGGTGCAGCATCCTGCACATTTAACTCTCCCCTGTGGGAGTTCAGTAAGTTTTTGAAAAGTGCATCTTGCAACATGGGTTTTTCAAGGTGGAGATTGGCTCTGTTTGCTCCAGATTGGCCTGTCCAGCTAAGGTGAGGAAACACATGTATCTGTCAAAAGAAAAGCATCAGTGTTAGAAACAGGAGCTTCAAGCTCCTTGTTTCCCTGTGACAATGGACTTAGTTTTTGAAAGAAATACTTCCTGAAAACAATAATTTTCAAAGTGCAGAAAGGATGATTTTTTTCCAGTTAGGCCTATTCATTTGAGTTGAAGAAACACATGTATCTCTCCAAAGACACCCATGTGTGTTAGAAGCAGGAGGATCTAGCCCATTATTTACCTGTGACAATTGTTAGTTTTTCACGGAAAACTTCTTTCAAATTAGTTGTTTCAAGGTGGACACAGGCTGTGCTTACTCCAAGTAGGCCAATTCAGCTGCGATGAGGAATCACATGTATAGCCCCAAGAAAAGCAACTGAATTAGAAGCAGGAGGCTGTGGAACACTATTTCCCTGTGAGAATTGAGTTAATTTTTGAAAGGAATGCCTTCTGAAAATCATAGTTTTCATGGTGGAGAAAGGGTCATGTTGTTCCAAATAGGCCTGTGGAGCTGAATGGAAGAAACACATGTACTTCTCCACAGACAGCCATCTGTGGTAGAATAAGGAGGTTCTAGAGCATTGTTTTCCTTGACAATTATAACAAGTTTTCAAGGAATACTTCCTGCAAATTAGGTGCTTCAAGGTGGAGAGAGCTTCTGCTTGCTCCAATTAGGTCTATTCAGCAAACTTGAAGGATCCCATATATCTCTGGGAGGATAACCCTCTGTCTAAAAGAGGAGCCTGTAGCACATTGGTGTCCAGTGAGAACTGACTTACTTTTTGAAAAGAACACTTCCTGAAAATCAAAGATTTCAAGGTGGAAATAGGCTCTGTTTGCTCCAAATCGGCCTGGTTTGCAAAGGTAAGGAAACAAATGAATCTCTCCAAAGAAAACCATGGGTGCTCGAAGCAGAAACGTCAAGATTATTGTTTCCCTGTGAGAATTGAGTTAGTTTTGGAAAGGAATACTATGTGATTATGAAAATTTTCAGGATGGAGAAAGGGTCATTGGGTTCCAAATCACCTATTCAGATGATTTGGAGAAACACCTGTACATCTCCAAAGACGACCATCTCTAAAAGAAGCAGTAGCGTCAGTCACATTGTATTCAAGGGAGAACTGAGTAATTTTTTGCAATGAATACTTCCTGCAAATCTTACATTTCAAGGTACAGAAAGGCTCATTTTATTCAAAAACGGCCTATACACCTCAGTTGTGGAAACGCATGTATGCCTCCAAAGGAAACCATCTATGTTAGCGGCTGCAGCATCCTGCACATTGATTCAAAGTGGGAGTTGAGTTTTTTTTGAAATGAATGCCTCGTGCAATGTGGGGTTTACAAGGTAGGGATAGGTTCTCTTAGTTCTAAATATGCCTATTCAGCTGAGTCAAAGAAGCACATGTATCTCTCCAAAGGCAACCAACTGTTTAGAAGCAGGATCATCTGGAACATTGTTTCCAGTGACAATTGAGTTAGTTTCTGAAAGGAATACTTC
Organism: Castor canadensis; assembly: GCF_047511655.1. NCBI lineage: Eukaryota > Metazoa > Chordata > Mammalia > Rodentia > Castoridae > Castor > Castor canadensis. Next base: position 95,229,301 of record NC_133395.1, read on the forward strand.
CTGCAACTTAGGTGTTTCAGCGTGGAGATAGGATCATTTGGCTACAAATAGGCTTATTCAGCTAAGTTGAAGGAACACCTGTATCACTGCAAATAAAAAAAACTTTGTTAGAAACGGAAACATGTTGCATATTGTTTCCTTGTGACAGGCGATTTATTTTTGAAAGGAATACTTCCTGAAACATAGGAGTTTCAAGGAGGAGATATGCTCTGTTTGCTTCAAATAGGCCTATTCAGCTAAGTTGAAGAAACACATATATTTCTCCAAGAAAAACCATCTGTGCTGGAAGCATGAGCATCCAAAACATTGTTACCCTGTTGTAATTGTGTTCAATTTTGAAAGGAATACTTCCTGCAAATCATTGTTTTAAAGAGTCAGTTAGTCTCTGGATGAGCCACCGAGGCCCACTCAGCTATTTTGAAAAAACACGTGTATCCCTCTGTAGAAATCCATCTTTGTAAGAAGCACGAGTATATAGTGCCTTGTTGCACAGAGAGAATTGAGTTAGTTTTTGCAAGGAATACTTATTGAAAATCATAGTTTTCAAGCTGGAGAAGGCTCCTTGTTTTCTAAATATGCTTATGAAGCTGAACCGAAGAAACACATATATCTTTATAAAGACAACCATGTGTGTTACAAGTATCGGCATCTAGAAAATTGTTTCAAAGTGAGAACTGAGTTACTGTTTGAAAGGAATACTTCTTGTAAATCATCGTTTCCTTGGTGGAGAAAGGCTCATTTTATTCCTAACGGGCTCTTAGAGTGGTAGATATGCATGTATCTCTCCCAGGAAACCATCTACGTTAGAGGCTGCAGCATCCTGCATATTGATTCCCTGTGAGCATTGAATTATTTTTTGAAAAAATACATGTTGCAACATGGGATTTTCAAAATGGAGGTAGGCTCTCTTTGCTCCAAATCGGCCTGTTCAGCTAGGGTGAGGAAATACAGGTATGTATGAAAGGAAAACATCAGTGTTAGAAGCAGAAGTTTCAAGCACATTGTTTCCCGGGAATAATTGAGTTAGTTTTTCAAAGCAATGCTCCCTGAAAATCATACTTTTCAAGGTGGAGAAAGGCTCTCTTTGTTCCAAATAGGCCTATTCAATTGAGTTGAAGAAACACATGTATCTCTCCAAAGACATCCATCTGTGTCAGAAGCAGGAGCATCTAGAGAATTATTTCCCTGTGAGAATTGAGCTAGTTTTTCTAGGAATCCTTCCTGCACCAAGGTGTCTCAAGATGGAGAAAGGCTGTGTTTGCTCCAAGTAAGCCTATTTGGCTTAGACAAAGAAACACATATATCTCTCCAAGACAACCATGTCTGTTAGAAGCAGAAGGATCTACAACACTCTTTTCCTGGGAGAATCGAGTAATTTTTGAAGCAAATACTTTCTGAACATCATAGATTTCTAGCTTGAGGCAGGGTCATGTTGTTCCAAGTAGGCCTTTTCAGGTTAGTTGAAGAAACACATATATCTCTCAAAGGAAATCCATCTATGTTTGACGTATGAGCATTAAAAACATTGTTACCCTCTTTCAATTGTGTTACTTTTTGAAAGGAATGCTACGTGCAAATCATTGTTTTCAAGGGGAGATGGGCTCTGTGTGATCCAGATAGGCCTATTCAGCTAATTGGAAAGAATACGTGTATCCCTCAGTAGAAAACCATCCTTGTAAAAGCACGAGTATGCAGCTCCTTCTTGCTCAGTGCGAATGGAATTAGCTTTGGGAAGGAATACTTCCTGAAAATCATAGTTTTCAAGGTGGGCAGAGGCTCATTTTCTTCCAATTAGCCCTATAGAACTGAGCTGAAGAAACACATGTATCGGTCCAAAGACAACCAACTGTGTTAGAAATATTGTCATGTAGATCCTTGTTTCCTAGTGAGAATTGAGTTCGCTTTTGAAGCGAATAGTCCTGTAAACCATAGTTTTCAAAGTGGAGAAAAGCTTATTTAATTCCTTATGGCCTATTCTGCTGAGTTGAAGAAACACATGTATCTCTCCTAAGGAAACCATTTATATGAAATGGTGCAGCATCCTGCACATTTAACTCTCCCCTGTGGGAGTTCAGTAAGTTTTTGAAAAGTGCATCTTGCAACATGGGTTTTTCAAGGTGGAGATTGGCTCTGTTTGCTCCAGATTGGCCTGTCCAGCTAAGGTGAGGAAACACATGTATCTGTCAAAAGAAAAGCATCAGTGTTAGAAACAGGAGCTTCAAGCTCCTTGTTTCCCTGTGACAATGGACTTAGTTTTTGAAAGAAATACTTCCTGAAAACAATAATTTTCAAAGTGCAGAAAGGATGATTTTTTTCCAGTTAGGCCTATTCATTTGAGTTGAAGAAACACATGTATCTCTCCAAAGACACCCATGTGTGTTAGAAGCAGGAGGATCTAGCCCATTATTTACCTGTGACAATTGTTAGTTTTTCACGGAAAACTTCTTTCAAATTAGTTGTTTCAAGGTGGACACAGGCTGTGCTTACTCCAAGTAGGCCAATTCAGCTGCGATGAGGAATCACATGTATAGCCCCAAGAAAAGCAACTGAATTAGAAGCAGGAGGCTGTGGAACACTATTTCCCTGTGAGAATTGAGTTAATTTTTGAAAGGAATGCCTTCTGAAAATCATAGTTTTCATGGTGGAGAAAGGGTCATGTTGTTCCAAATAGGCCTGTGGAGCTGAATGGAAGAAACACATGTACTTCTCCACAGACAGCCATCTGTGGTAGAATAAGGAGGTTCTAGAGCATTGTTTTCCTTGACAATTATAACAAGTTTTCAAGGAATACTTCCTGCAAATTAGGTGCTTCAAGGTGGAGAGAGCTTCTGCTTGCTCCAATTAGGTCTATTCAGCAAACTTGAAGGATCCCATATATCTCTGGGAGGATAACCCTCTGTCTAAAAGAGGAGCCTGTAGCACATTGGTGTCCAGTGAGAACTGACTTACTTTTTGAAAAGAACACTTCCTGAAAATCAAAGATTTCAAGGTGGAAATAGGCTCTGTTTGCTCCAAATCGGCCTGGTTTGCAAAGGTAAGGAAACAAATGAATCTCTCCAAAGAAAACCATGGGTGCTCGAAGCAGAAACGTCAAGCATATTGTTTCCCTGTGAGAATTGAGTTAGTTTTGGAAAGGAATACTATGTGATTATGAAAATTTTCAGGATGGAGAAAGGGTCATTGGGTTCCAAATCACCTATTCAGATGATTTGGAGAAACACCTGTACATCTCCAAAGACGACCATCTCTCAAAGAAGCAGTAGCGTCAGTCACATTGTATTCAACGGAGAACTGAGTAATTTTTTGCAATGAATACTTCCTGCAAATCTTACATTTCAAGGTACAGAAAGGCTCATTTTATTCAAAAACGGCCTATACACCTCAGTTGTGGAAACGCATGTATGCCTCCAAAGGAAACCATCTATGTTAGCGGCTGCAGCATCCTGCACATTGATTCAAAGTGGGAGTTGAGTTAGTTTTTGAAATGAATGCCTCGTGCAATGTGGGGTTTACAAGGTAGGGATAGGTTCTCTTAGTTCTAAATATGCCTATTCAGCTGAGTCAAAGAAGCACATGTATCTCTCCAAAGGCAACCAACTGTTTAGAAGCAGGATCATCTGGAACATTGTTTCCAGTGACAATTGAGTTAGTTTCTGAAAGGAATACTTCCTGCAACTTAGGTGTTTCAGCGTGGAGATAGGATCATTTGGCTACAAATAGGCTTATTCAGCTAAGTTGAAGGAACACCTGTATCACTGCAAATAAAAAAAACTTTGTTAGAAACGGAAACATGTTGCATATTGTTTCCTTGTGACAGGCGATTTATTTTTGAAAGGAATACTTCCTGAAACATAGGAGTTTCAAGGAGGAGATATGCTCTGTTTGCTTCAAATAGGCCTATTCAGCTAAGTTGAAGAAACACATATATGTCTCCAAGAAAAACCATCTGTGCTGGAAGCATGAGCATCCAAAACATTGTTACCCTGTTGTAATTGTGTTCAATTTTGAAAGGAATACTTCCTGCAAATCATTGTTTTAAAGAGTCAGTTAGTCTCTGGATGAGCCACCTAGGCCCACTCAGCTATTTTGAAAAAACACGTGTATCCCTCTGTAGAAATCCATCTTTGTAAGAAGCACGAGTGTATAGTGCCTTGTTGCGCAGAGAGAATTGAGTTAGTTTTTGCAAGGAATACTTATTGAAAATCATAGTTTTCAAGCTGGAGAAGGCTCCTTGTTTTCTAAATATGCTTATGAAGCTGAACCGAAGAAACACATATATCTGTATAAAGACAACCATGTGTGTTACAAGTATCGGCATCTAGAAAATTGTTTCCAAGTGAGAATTGAGTTACTGTTTGAAAGGAATACTTCTTGTAAATCATCGTTTCCTTGGTGGAGAAAGGCTCATTTTATTCCTAACGGGCTCTTAGAGTGGTAGATATGCATGTATCTCTCCCAGGAAACCATCTACGTTAGAGGCTGCAGCATCCTGCATATTGATTCCCTGTGAGCATTGAATTATTTTTTGAAAAAATACATGTTGCAACATGGGATTTTCAAAATGGAGGTAGGCTCTGTTTGCTCCAAATCGGCCTGTTCAGCTAGGGTGAGGAAATACAGGTATGTATGAAAGGAAAACATCAGTGTTAGAAGCAGAAGTTTCAAGCACATTGTTTCCCGGGAATAATTGAGTTAGTTTTTGAAAGCAATGCTACCTGAAAATCATACTTTTCAAGGTGGAGAAAGGCTCTCTTTGTTCCAAATAAGCCTATTCAATTGAGTTGAAGAAACACATGTATCTCTCCAAAGACATCCATCTGTGTCAGAAGCAGGAGCATCTAGAGAATTATTTCCCTGTGAGAATTGAGCTAGTTTTTCAAGGAATCCTTCCTGCACCAAGGTGTCTCAAGATGGAGAAAGGCTGTGTTTGCTCCAAGTAAGCCTATTTGGCTTAGACAAAGAAACACATATATCTCTCCAAGACAACCATGTCTGTTAGAAGCAGAAGGATCTACAACACTCTTTTCCTGGGAGAATCGAGTAATTTTTGGAGCAAATACTTTCTGAACATCATAGATTTCTAGCTTGAGGCAGGGTCATGTTGTTCCAAGTAGGCCTTTTCAGGTTAGTTGAAGAAACACATATATCTCTCAAAGGAAATCCATCTATGTTTGACGCATGAGCATTAAAAACATTGTTACCCTCTTTCAATTGTGTTACTTTTTGAAAGGAATAGTACGTGCAAATCATTGTTTTCAAGGGGAGATGGGCTCTGTGTGATCCAGATAGGCCTATTCAGCTAATTGGAAAGAATACGTGTATCCCTCAGTAGAAAACCATCTTGTAAAAGCACGAGTATGCAGCTCCTTCTTGCTCAGTGCGAATGGAATTAGCTTTGGGAAGGAATACTTCCTGAAAATCATAGTTTTCAAGGTGGGCAGAGGCTCATTTTCTTCCAATTAGCCCTATAGAACTGAGCTGAAGAAACACATGTATCGGTCCAAAGACAACCAACTGTGTTAGAAATATTGTCATGTAGATCCTTGTTTCCTAGTGAGAATTGAGTTCGCTTTTGAAGCGAATAGTCCTGTAAACCATAGTTTTCAAAGTGGAGAAAAGCTTATTTAATTCCTTATGGCCTATTCTGCTGAGTTGAAGAAACACATGTATCTCTCCTAAGGAAACCATTTATATGAAATGGTGCAGCATCCTGCACATTTAACTCTCCCCTGTGGGAGTTCAGTAAGTTTTTGAAAAGTGCATCTTGCAACATGGGTTTTTCAAGGTGGAGATTGGCTCTGTTTGCTCCAGATTGGCCTGTCCAGCTAAGGTGAGGAAACACATGTATCTGTCAAAAGAAAAGCATCCGTGTTAGAAACAGGAGCTTCAAGCTCCTTGTTTCCCTGTGACAATGGACTTAGTTTTTGAAAGAAATACTTCCTGAAAACAATAATTTTCAAAGTGCAGAAAGGATGATTTTTTTCCAGTTAGGCCTATTCATTTGAGTTGAAGAAACACATGTATCTCTCCAAAGACACCCATGTGTGTTAGAAGCAGGAGGATCTAGCCCATTATTTACCTGTGACAATTGTTAGTTTTTCACGGAAAACTTCTTTCAAATTAGTTGTTTCAAGGTGGACACAGGCTGTGCTTACTCCAAGTAGGCCAATTCAGCTGCGATGAGGAAACACATGTATAGCCCCAAGAAAAGCACCTGAGTTAGAAGCAGGAGGCTGTGGAACACTATTTCCCTGTGAGAATTGAGTTAATTTTTGAAAGGAATGCATTCTGAAAATCATAGTTTTCATGGTGGAGAAAGGGTCATGTTGTTCCAAATAGGCCTGTGGAGCTGAATGGAAGAAACACATGTACTTCTCCACAGACAGCCATCTGTGGTAGAAGAAGGAGGATCTAGAGCATTGTTTTCCTTGACAATTATAACAAGTTTTCAAGGAATACTTCCTGCAAATTAGGTGCTTCAAGTTGGAGAGAGCTTCTGCTTGCTCCAATTAGGTCTATTCAGCAAACTTGAAGGATCCCATATATCTCTGGGAGGATAACCCTCTGTCTAAAAGAGGAGCCTGTAGCACATTGGTGTCCAGTGAGAACTGACTTACTTTTTGAAAAGAACACTTCCTGAAAATCAAAGTTTTCAAGGTGGAAATAGGCTCTGTTTGCTCCAAATCGGCCTGGTTTGCAAAGGTAAGGAAACAAATGAATCTCTCCAAAGAAAACCATGGGTGCTCGAAGCAGAAACGTCAAGCATATTGTTTCCCTGTGAGAATTGAGTTAGTTTTGGAAAGGAATACTAGGTGATTATGAAAATTTTCAGGATGGAGAAAGGGTCATTGGGTTCCAAATCACCTATTCAGATGATTTGGAGAAACACCTGTACATCTCCAAAGACGACCATCTCTCAAAGAAGCAGTAGCGTCAGTCACATTGTATTCAAGGGAGAACTGAGTAATTTTTTCCAATGGATACTTCCTGCAAATCTTACATTTCAAGGTACAGAAAGGCTCATTTTATTCAAAAACGGCCTATACACCTCAGTTGTGGAAACGCATGTATGCCTCCAAAGGAAACCATCTATGTTAGCGGCTGCAGCATCCTGCACATTGATTCAAAGTGGGAGTTGAGTTAGTTTTTGAAATGAATGCCTCGTGCAATGTGGGGTTTACAAGGTAGGGATAGGTTCTCTTAGTTCTAAATATGCCTATTCAGCTGAGTCAAAGAAGCACATGTATCTCTCCAAAGGCAACCAACTGTTTAGAAGCAGGATCATCTGGAACATTGTTTCCAGTGACAATTGACTTAGTTTCTGAAAGGAATACTTCCTGCAACTTAGGTGTTTCAGCGTGGAGATAGGATCATTTGGCTACAAATAGGCTTATTCAGCTAAGTTGAAGGAACACCTGTATCACTGCAAATAAAAAAAACTTTGTTAGAAACGGAAACATGTTGCATATTGTTTCCTTGTGACAGGCGATTTAATTTTGAAAGGAATACTTCCTGAAACATAGGAGTTTCAAGGAGGAGATATGCTCTGTTTGCTTCAAACAGGCCTATTCAGCTAAGTTGAAGAAACACATATATGTCTCCAAGAAAAACCATCTGTGCTGGAAGCATGAGCATCCAAAACATTGTTACCCTGTTGTAATTGTGTTCAATTTTGAAAGGAATACTTCCTGCAAATCATTGTTTTAAAGAGTCAGTTAGTCTCTGGATGACCCACTTAGGCCCACTCAGCTATTTTGAAAAAACAAGTGTATCCCTCTGTAGAAATCCATCTTTGAAAGAAGCACGAGTATATAGTGCCTTGTTGCGCAGAGAGAATTGAGTTAGTTTTTGCAAGGAATACTTATTGAAAATCATAGTTTTCAAGCTGGAGAAGGCTCCTTGTTTTCTAAATATGCTTATGAAGCTGAACCGAAGAAACACATATATCTGTATAAAGACAACCATGTGTGTTACAAGTATCGGCATCTAGAAAATTGTTTCCAAGTGAGAATTGAGTTACTGTTTGAAAGGAATACTTCTTGTAAATCATCGTTTCCTTGGTGGAGAAAGGCTCATTTTATTCCTAACGGGCTCTTAGAGTGGTAGATATGCACGTATCTCTCCCAGAAAACCATCTACGTTAGAGGCTGCAGCATCCTGCATATTGATTCCCTGTGAGCATTGAATTATTTTTTGAAAAAATACATGTTGCAACATGGGATTTTCAAAATGGAGGTAGGCTCTGTTTGCTCCAAATCGGCCTGTTCAGCTAGGGTGAGGAAATACAGGTATGTATGAAAGGAAAACATCAGTGTTAGAAGCAGAAGTTTCAAGCACATTGTTTCCCGGGAATAATTGAGTTAGTTTTTGAAAGCAATGCTACCTGAAAATCATACTTTTCAAGGTGGAGAAAGGCTCTCTTTGTTCCAAATAGAACTATTCAATTGAGTTGAAGAAACACACGTATCTCTCCAAAGACATCCATCTGTGTCAGAAGCAGGAGCATCTAGAGAATTATTTCCCTGTGAGAATTGAGCTGGTTTTTCAAGGAATCCTTCCTGCACCAAGGTGTCTCAAGATGGAGAAAGGCTGTGTTTGCTCCAAGTAAGCCTATTTGGCTTAGACAAAGAAACACATATATCTCTCCAAGACAACCATGTCTGTTAGAAGCAGAAGGATCTACAACACTCTTTTCCTGGGAGAATCGAGTAATTTTTGAAGCAAATACTTTCTGAACATCATAGATTTCTAGCTTGAGGCAGGGTCATGTTGTTCCAAGTAGGCCTTTTCAGGTTAGTTGAAGAAACACATATATCTCTCAAAGGAAATCCATCTATGTTTGAAGCATGAGCATTAAAAACATTGTTACCCTCTTTCAATTGTGTTACTTTTGGAAAGGAATAGTACGTGCAAATCATTGTTTTCAAGGGGAGATGGGCTCTGTGTGATCCAGATAGGCCTATTCAGCTAATTGGAAAGAATACGTGTATCCCTCAGTAGAAAACCATCTTGTAAAAGCACAAGTATGCAGCTCCTTCTTGCTCAGTGCGAATGGAATTAGCTTTGGGAAGGAATACTTCCTGAAAATCATAGTTTTCAAGGTGGGCAGAGGCTCATTTTCTTCCAATTAGCCCTATAGAACTGAGCTGAAGAAACACATGTATCGGTCCAAAGACAACCAACTGTGTTAGAAATATTGTCATGTAGATCCTTGTTTCCTAGTGAGAATTGAGTTCGCTTTTGAAGCGAATAGTCCTGTAAACCATAGTTTTCAAAGTGGAGAAAAGCTTATTTAATTCCTTATGGCCTATTCTGCTGAGTTGAAAAAACACATGTATCTCTCCTAAGGAAACCATTTATATGAAATGGTGCAGCATCCTGCACATTTAACTCTCCCCTGTGGGAGTTCAGTAAGTTTTTGAAAAGTGCATCTTGCAACATGGGTTTTTCAAGGTGGAGATTGGCTCTGTTTGCTCCAGATTGGCCTGTCCAGCTAAGGTGAGGAAACACATGTATCTGTCAAAAGAAAAGCATCAGTGTTAGAAACTGGAGCTTCAAGCTCCTTGTTTCCCTGTGACAATGGACTTAGTTTTTGAAAGAAATACTTCCTGAAAACAATAATTTTCAAAGTGCAGAAAGGATGATTTTTTTCCAGTTAGGCCTATTCATTTGAGTTGAAGAAACACATGTATCTCTCCAAAGACACCCATGTGTGTTAGAAGCAGGAGGATCTAGCCCATTATTTACCTGTGACAATTGTTAGTTTTTCACGGAAAACTTCTTTCAAATTAGTTGTTTCAAGGTGGACACAGGCTGTGCTTACTCCAAGTAGGCCAATTCAGCTGTGATGAGGAAACACATGTATAGCCCCAAGAAAAGCACCTGAGTTAGAAGCAGGAGGCTGTGGAACACTATTTCCCTGTGAGAATTGAGTTAATTTTTGAAAGGAATGCATTCTGAAAATCATAGTTTTCATGGTGGAGAAAGGGTCATGTTGTTCCAAATAGGCCTGTGGAGCTGAATGGAAGAAACACATGTACTTCTCCACAGACAGCCATCTGTGGTAGAAGAAGGAGGATCTAGAGCATTGTTTTCCTTGACAATTATAACAAGTTTTCAAGGAATACTTCCTGCACATTAGGTGCTTCAAGGTGGAGAGAGCTTCTGCTTGCTCCAATTAGGTCTATTCAGCAAACTTGAAGGATCCCATATATCTCTGGGAGGATAACCCTCTGTCTAAAAGAGGAGCCTGTAGCACATTGGTGTCCAGTGAGAACTGACTTACTTTTTGAAAAGAACACTTCCTGAAAATCAAAGATTTCAAGGTGGAAATAGGCTCTGTTTGCTCCAAATCGGCCTGGTTTGCAAAGGTAAGGAAACAAATGAATCTCTCCAAAGAAAACCATGGGTGCTCGAAGCAAAAACGTCAAGCATATTGTTTCCCTGTGAGCATTGAGTTAGTTTTGGAAAGGAACACTATGTGATTATGAAAATTTTCAGGATGGAGAAAGGGTCATTGGGTTCCAAATCACCTATTCAGATGACTTGGAGAAACACCTGTACATCTCCAAAGACGACCATCTCTAAAAGAAGCAGTAGCGTCAGTCACATTGTATTCAAGGGAGAACTGAGTAATTTTTTGCAATGGATACTTCCTGCAAATCTTACATTTGAAGGTACAGAAAGGCTCATTTTATTCAAAAACGGCCTATATACCTCAGTTGTGGAAACGCATGTATGCCTCCAAAGGAAACCATCTATGTTAGCGGCTGCAGCATCCTGCACATTGATTCAAAGTGGGAGTTGAGTTAGTTTTTGAAATGAATGCCTCGTGCAATGTGGGGTTTACAAGGTAGGGATAGGTTCTCTTAGTTCTAAATATGCCTATTCAGCTGAGTCAAAGAAGCACATGTATCTCTCCAAAGGCAACCAACTGTTTAGAAGCAGGATCATCTGGAACATTGTTTCCAGTGACAATTGAGTTAGTTTCTGAAAGGAATACTTCCTGCAACTTAGGTGTTTCAGCGTGGAGATAGGATCATTTGGCTACAAATAGGCTTATTCAGCTAAGTTGAAGGAACACCTGTATCACTGTATCACTGCAAATAAAAAAAACTTTGTTAGAAACGGAAACATGTTGCATATTGTTTCCTTGTGACAGGCGATTTAATTTTGAAAGGAATACTTCCTGAAACATAGGAGTTTCAAGGAGGAGATATGCTCTGTTTGCTTCAAACAGGCCTATTCAGCTAAGTTGAAGAAACACATATATGTCTCCAAGAAAAACCATCTGTGCTGGAAGCATGAGCATCCAAAACATTGTTACCCTGTTGTAATTGTGTTCAATTTTGAAAGGAATACTTCCTGCAAATCATTGTTTTAAAGAGTCAGTTAGTCTCTGGATGACCCACCTAGGCCCACTCAGCTATTTTGAAAAAACAAGTGTATCCCTCTGTAGAAATCCATCTTTGTAAGAAGCACGAGTATATAGTGCCTTGTTGCGCAGAGAGAATTGAGTTAGTTTTTGCAAGGAATACTTATTGAAAATCATAGTTTTCAAGCTGGAGAAGGCTCCTTGTTTTCTAAATATGCTTATGAAGCTGAACCGAAGAAACACATATATCTGTATAAAGACAACCATGTGTGTTACAAGTATCGGCATCTAGAAAATTGTTTCCAAGTGAGAATTGAGTTACTGTTTGAAAGGAATACTTCTTGTAAATCATCGTTTCCTTGGTGGAGAAAGGCTCATTTTATTCCTAACGGGCTCTTAGAGTGGTAGATATGCACGTATCTCTCCCAGGAAACCATCTACGTTAGAGGCTGCAGCATCCTGCATATTGATTCCCTGTGAGCATTGAATTATTTTTTGAAAAAATACATGTTGCAACATGGGATTTGCAAAATGGAGGTAGGCTCTGTTTGCTCCAAATCGGCCTGTTCAGCTAGGGTGAGGAAATACAGGTATGTATGAAAGGAAAACATCAGTGTTAGAAGCAGAAGTTTCAAGCACATTGTTTCCCGGGAATAATTGAGTTAGTTTTTGAAAGCAATGCTACCTGAAAATCATACTTTTCAAGGTGGAGAAAGGCTCTCTTTGTTCCAAATAGGCCTATTCAATTGAGTTGAAGAAACACATGTATCTCTCCAAAGACATCCATCTGTGTCAGAAGCAGGAGCATCTAGAGAATTATTTCCATGTGAGAATTGAGCTAGTTTTTCAAGGAATCCTTCCTGCACCAAGGTGTCTCAAGATGGAGAAAGGCTGTGTTTGCTCCAAGTAAGCCTATTTGGCTTAGACAAAGAAACACATATATCTCTCCAAGACAACCATGTCTGTTAGAAGCAGAAGGATCTACAACACTCTTTTCCTGGGAGAATCGAGTAATTTTTGAAGCAAATACTTTCTGAACATCATAGATTTCTAGCTTGAGGCAGGGTCATGTTGTTCCAAGTAGGCCTTTTCAGGTTAGTTGAAGAAACACATATATCTCTCAAAGGAAATCCATCTATGTTTGAAGCATGAGCATTAAAAACATTGTTACCCTCTTTCAATTGTGTTACTTTTTGAAAGGAATAGTACGTGCAAATCATTGTTTTCAAGGGGAGATGGGCTCTGTGTGATCCAGATAGGCCTATTCAGCTAATTGGAAAGAATACGTGTATCCCTCAGTAGAAAACCATCTTGTAAAAGCACGAGTATGCAGCTCCTTCTTGCTCAGTGCGAATGGAATTAGCTTTGGGAAGGAATACTTCCTGAAAATCATAGTTTTCAAGGTGGGCAGAGGCTCATTTTCTTCCAATTAGCCCTATAGAACTGAGCTGAAGAAACACATGTATCGGTCCAAAGACAACCAACTGTGTTAGAAATATTGTCATGTAGATCCTTGTTTCCTAGTGAGAATTGAGTTCGCTTTTGAAGCGAATAGTCCTGTAAACCATAGTTTTCAAAGTGGAGAAAAGCTTATTTAATTCCTTATGGCCTATTCTGCTGAGTTGAAGAAACACATGTATCTCTCCTAAGGAAACCATTTATATGAAATGGTGCAGCATCCTGCACATTTAACTCTCCCCTGTGGGAGTTCAGTAAGTTTTTGAAAAGTGCATCTTGCAACATGGGTTTTTCAAGGTGGAGATTGGCTCTGTTTGCTCCAGATTGGCCTGTCCAGCTAAGGTGAGGAAACACATGTATCTGTCAAAAGAAAAGCATCCGTGTTAGAAACAGGAGCTTCAAGCTCCTTGTTTCCCTGTGACAATGGACTTAGTTTTTGAAAGAAATACTTCCTGAAAACAATAATTTTCAAAGTGCAGAAAGGATGATTTTTTTCCAGTTAGGCCTATTCATTTGAGTTGAAGAAACACATGTATCTCTCCAAAGACACCCATGTGTGTTAGAAGCAGGAGGATCTAGCCCATTATTTACCTGTGACAATTGTTAGTTTTTCACGGAAAACTTCTTTCAAATTAGTTGTTTCAAGGTGGACACAGGCTGTGCTTACTCCAAGTAGGCCAATTCAGCTGCGATGAGGAAACACATGTATAGCCCCAAGAAAAGCACCTGAGTTACAAGCAGGAGGCTGTGGAACACTATTTCCCTGTGAGAATTGAGTTAATTTTTGAAAGGAATGCATTCTGATAATCATAGTTTTCATGGTGGAGAAAGGGTCATGTTGTTCCAAATAGGCCTGTGGAGCTGAATGGAAGAAACACATGTACTTCTCCACAGACAGCCATCTGTGGTAGAAGAAGGAGGATCTAGAGCATTGTTTTCCTTGACAATTATAACAAGTTTTCAAGGAATACTTCCTGCAAATTAGGTGCTTCAAGGTGGAGAGAGCTTCTGCTTGCTCCAATTAGGTCTATTCAGCAAACTTGAAGGATCCCATATATCTCTGGGAGGATAACCCTCTGTCTAAAAGAGGAGCCTGTAGCACATTGGTGTCCAGTGAGAACTGACTTACTTTTTGAAAAGAACACTTCCTGAAAATCAAAGATTTCAAGGTGGAAATAGGCTCTGTTTGCTCCAAATCGGCCTGGTTTGCAAAGGTAAGGAAACAAATGAATCTCTCCAAAGAAAACCATGGGTGCTCGAAGCAGAAACGTCAAGCATATTGTTTCCCTGTGAGAATTGAGTTAGTTTTGGAAAGGAATACTATGTGATTATGAAAATTTTCAGGATGGAGAAAGGGTCATTGGGTTCCAAATCACCTATTCAGATGATTTGGAGAAACACTTGTACATCTCCAAAGACGACCATCTCTCAAAGAAGCAGTAGCGTCAGTCACATTGTATTCAAGGGAGAACTGAGTAATTTTTTGCAATGGATACTTCCTGCAAATCTTACATTTCAAGGTACAGAAAGGCTCATTTTATTCAAAAACGGCCTATACACCTCAGTTGTGGAAACGCATGTATGCCTCCAAAGGAAACCATCTATGTTAGCGGCTGCAGCATCCTGCACATTGATTCAAAGTGGGAGTTGAGTTAGTTTTTGAAATGAATGCCTCGTGCAATGTGGGGTTTACAAGGTAGGGATAGGTTCTCTTAGTTCTAAATATGCCTATTCAGCTGAGTCAAAGAAGCACATGTATCTCTCCAAAGGCAACCAACTGTTTAGAAGCAGGATCATCTGGAATATTGTTTCCAGTGACAATTGAGTTAGTTTCTGAAAGGAATACTTCCTGCAACTTAGGTGTTTCAGCGTGGAGATAGGATCATTTGGCTACAAATAGGCTTATTCAGCTAAGTTGAAGGAACACCTGTATCACTGCAAATAAAAAAAACTTTGTTAGAAACGGAAACATGTTGCATATTGTTTCCTTGTGACAGGCGATTTATTTTTGAAAGGAATTCTTCCTGAAACATAGGAGTTTCAAGGAGGAGATATGCTCTGTTTGCTTCAAATAGGCCTATTCAGCTAAGTTGAAGAAACACATATATGTCTCGAAGAAAAACCATCTGTGCTGGAAGCATGAGCATCCAAAACATTGTTACCCTGTTGTAATTGTGTTCAATTTTGAAAGGAATACTTCCTGCAAATCATTGTTTTAAAGAGTCAGTTAGTCTCTGGATGACCCACCTAGGCCCACTCAGCTATTTTGAAAAAACACGTGTATCCCTCTGTAGAAATCCATCTTTGTAAGAAGCACGAGTATATAGTGCCTTGTTGCGCAGAGAGAATTGAGTTAGTTTTTGCAAGGAATACTTATTGAAAATCATAGTTTTCAAGCTGGAGAAGGCTCCTTGTTTTCTAAATATGCTTATGAAGCTGAACCGAAGAAACACATATATCTGTATAAAGACAACCATGTGTGTTACAAGTATCGGCATCTAGAAAATTGTTTCCAAGTGAGAATTGAGTTACTGTTTGAAAGGAATACTTCTTGTAAATCATCGTTTCCTTGGTGGAGAAAGGCTCATTTTATTCCTAACGGGCTCTTAGAGTGGTAGATATGCATGTATCTCTCCCAGGAAACCATCTACGTTAGAGGCTGCAGCATCCTGCATATTGATTCCCTGTGAGCATTGAATTATTTTTTGAAAAAAGACATGTTGCAACATGGGATTTTCAAAATGGAGGTAGGCTCTGTTTGCTCCAAATCGGCCTGTTCAGCTAGGGTGAGGAAATACAGGTATGTATGAAAGGAAAACATCAGTGTTAGAAGCAGAAGTTTCAAGCACATTGTTTCCCGGGAATAATTGAGTTAGTTTTTGAAAGCAATGCTACCTGAAAATCATACTTTTCAAGGTGGAGAAAGGCTCTCTTTGTTCCAAATAAGCCTATTCAATTGAGTTGAAGAAACACATGTATCTCTCCAAAGACATCCATCTGTGTCAGAAGCAGGAGCATCTAGAGAATTATTTCCCTGTGAGAATTGAGCTAGTTTTTCAAGGAATCCTTCCTGCACCAAGGTGTCTCAAGATGGAGAAAGGCTGTGTTTGCTCCAAGTAAGCCTATTTGGCTTAGACAAAGAAACACATATATCTCTCCAAGACAACCATGTCTGTTAGAAGCAGAAGGATCTACAACACTCTTTTCCTGGGAGAATCGAGTAATTTTTGAAGCAAATACTTTCTGAACATCATAGATTTCTAGCTTGAGGCAGGGTCATGTTGTTCCAAGTAGGCCTTTTCAGGTTAGTTGAAGAAACACATATATCTCTCAAAGGAAATCCATCTATGTTTGATGCATGAGCATTAAAAACATTGTTACCCTCTTTCAATTGTGTTACTTTTTGAAAGGAATAGTACGGGCAAATCATTGTTTTCAAGGGGAGATGGGCTCTGTGTGATCCAGATAGGCCTATTCAGCTAATTGGAAAGAATACGTGTATCCCTCAGTAGAAAACCATCCTTGTAAAAGCACGAGTATGCAGCTCCTTCTTGCTCAGTGCGAATGGAATTAGCTTTGGGAAGGAATACTTCCTGAAAATCATAGTTTTCAAGGTGGGCAGAGGCTCATTTTCTTCCAATTAGCCCTATAGAACTGAGCTGAAGAAACACATGTATCGGTCCAAAGAAAACCAACTGTGTTAGAAATATTGTCATGTAGATCCTTGTTTCCTAGTGAGAATTGAGTTCGCTTTTGAAGCGAATAGTCCTGTAAACCATAGTTTTCAAAGTGGAGAAAAGCTTATTTAATTCCTTATGGCCTATTCTGCTGAGTTGAAGAAACACATGTATCTCTCCTAAGGAAACCATTTATATGAAATGGTGCAGCATCCTGCACATTTAACTCTCCCCTGTGGGAGTTCAGTAAGTTTTTGAAAAGTGCATCTTGCAACATGGGTTTTTCAAGGTGGAGATTGGCTCTGTTTGCTCCAGATTGGCCTGTCCAGCTAAGGTGAGGAAACACATGTATCTGTCAAAAGAAAAGCATCCGTGTTAGAAACAAGAGCTTCAAGCTCCTTGTTTCCCTGTGACAATGGACTTAGTTTTTGAAAGAAATACTTCCTGAAAACAATAATTTTCAAAGTGCAGAAAGGATGATTTTTTTCCAGTTATTCCTATTCATTTGAGTTGAAGAAACACATGTATCTCTCCAAAGACACCCATGTGTGTTAGAAGCAGGAGGATCTAGCCCATTATTTACCTGTGACAATTGTTAGTTTTTCATGGAAAACTTCTTTCAAATTAGTTGTTTCAAGGTGGACACAGGCTGTGCTTACTCCAAGTAGGCCAATTCAGCTGCGATGAGGAAACACATGTATAGCCCCAAGAAAAGCACCTGAGTTAGAAGCAGGAGGCTGTGGAACACTATTTCCCTGTGAGAATTGAGTTAATTTTTGATAGGAATGCATTCTGAAAATCATAGTTTTCATGGTGGAGAAAGGGTCATGTTGTTCCAAATAGGCCTCTGGAGCTGAATGGAAGAAACACATGTACTTCTCCACAGACAGCCAACTGTGGTAGAAGAAGGAGGATGTAGAGCATTGTTTTCCTTGACAATTATAACAAGTTTTCAAGGAATACTTCCTGCAAATTAGGTGCTTCAAGGTGGAGAGAGCTTCTGCTTGCTCCAATTAGGTCTATTCAGCAAACTTGAAGGATCCCATATATCTCTGGGAGGATAACCCTCTGTCTAAAAGAGGAGCCTGTAGCACATTGGTGTCCAGTGAGAACTGACTTACTTTTTGAAAAGAACACTTCCTGAAAATCAAAGATTTCAAGGTGGAAATAGGCTCTGTTTGCTCCAAATCGGCCTGGTTTGCAAAGGTAAGGAAACAAATGAATCTCTCCAAAGAAAACCATGGGTGCTCGAAGCAGAAACGTCAAGCATATTGTTTCCCTGTGAGAATTGAGTTAGTTTTGGAAAGGAATACTATGTGATTATGAAAATTTTCAGGATGGAGAAAGGGTCATTGGGTTCCAAATCACCTATTCAGATGACTTGGAGAAACACCTGTACATCTCCAAAGACGACCATCTCTAAAAGAAGCAGTAGCGTCAGTCACATTGTATTCAAGGGAGAACTGAGTAATTTTTTGCAATGGATACTTCCTGCAAATCTTACATTTGAAGGTACAGAAAGGCTCATTTTATTCAAAAACGGCCTATACACCTCAGTTGTGGAAACGCATGTATGCCTCCAAAGGAAACCATCTATGTTAGTGGCTGCAGCATCCTGCACATTGATTCAAAGTGGGAGTTGAGTTAGTTTTTGAAATGAATGCCTCGTGCAATGTGGGGTTTACAAAGGTAGGGATAGGTTCTCTTAGTTCTAAATATGCCTATTCAGCTGAGTCAAAGAAGCACATGTATCTCTCCAAAGGCAACCAACTGTTTAGAAGCAGGATCATCTGGAACATTGTTTCCAGTGACAATTGAGTTAGTTTCTGAAAGGAATACTTCCTGCAACTTAGGTGTTTCAGCGTGGAGATAGGATCATTTGGCTACAAATAGGCTTATTCAGCTAAGTTGAAGGAACACCTGTATCACTGCAAATAAAAAAAACTTTGTTAGAAACGGAAACATGTTGCATATTGTTTCCTTGTGACAGGCGATTTAATTTTGAAAGGAATACTTCCTGAAACATAGGAGTTTCAAGGAGGAGATATGCTCTGTTTGCTTCAAATAGGCCTATTCAGCTAAGTTGAAGAAACACATATATGTCTCCAAGAAAAACCATCTGTGCTGGAAGCATGAGCATCCAAAACATTGTTACCCTGTTGTAATTGTGTTCAATTTTGAAAGGAATACTTCCTGCAAATCATTGTTTTAAAGAGTCAGTTAGTCTCTGGATGAGCCACCTAGGCCCACTCAGCTATTTTGAAAAAACACGTGTATCCCTCTGTAGAAATCCATCTTTGTAAGAAGCACGAGTATATAGTGCCTTGTTGCGCAGAGAGAATTGAGTTAGTTTTTGCAAGGAATACTTATTGAAAATCATAGTTTTCAAGCTGGAGAAGGCTCCTTGTTTTCTAAATATGCTTATGAAGCTGAACCGAAGAAACACATATATCTGTATAAAGACAACCATGTGTGTTACAAGTATCGGCATCTAGAAAATTGTTTCCAAGTGAGAATTGAGTTCTGTTTGAAAGGAATACTTCTTGTAAATCATCGTTTCCTTGGTGGAGAAAGGCTCATTTTATTCCTAACGGGCTCTTAGAGTGGTAGATATGCATGTATCTCTCCCAGGAAACCATCTACGTTAGAGGCTGCAGCATCCTGCATATTGATTCCCTGTGAGCATTGAATTATTTTTTGAAAAAATACATGTTGCAACATGGGATTTTCAAAATGGAGGTAGGCTCTGTTTGCTCCAAATCGGCCTGTTCAGCCATGGTGAGGAAATACAGGTATGTATGAAAGGAAAACATCAGTGTTAGAAGCAGAAGTTTCAAGCACATTGTTTCCCGGGAATAATTGAGTTAGTTTTTGAAAGCAATGCTACCTGAAAATCATACTTTTCAAGGTGGAGAAAGGCTCTCTTTGTTCCAAATAAGCCTATTCAAATGAGTTGAAGAAACACATGTATCTCTCCAAAGACATCCATCTGTGTCAGAAGCAGGAGCATCTAGAGAATTATTTCCCTGTGAGAATTGAGCTAGTTTTTCAAGGAATCCTTCCTGCACCAAGGTGTCTCAAGATGGAGAAAGGCTGTGTTTGCTCCAAGTAAGCCTATTTGGCTTAGACAAAGAAACACATATATCTCTCCAAGACAACCATGTCTGTTAGAAGCAGAAGGATCTACAACACTCTTTTCCTGGGAGAATCGAGTAATTTTTGAAGCAAATACTTTCTGAACATCATAGATTTCTAGCTTGAGGCAGGGTCATGTTGTTCCAAGTAGGCCTTTTCAGGTTAGTTGAAGAAACACATATATCTCTCAAAGGAAATCCATCTATGTTTGAAGCATGAGCATTAAAAACATTGTTACCCTCTTTCAATTGTGTTACTTTTTGAAAGGAATAGTACGTGCAAATCATTGTTTTCAAGGGGAGATGGGCTCTGTGTGATCCAGATAGGCCTATTCAGCTAATTGGAAAGAATACGTGTATCCCTCAGTAGAAAACCATCCTTGTAAAAGCACGAGTATGCAGCTCCTTCTTGCTCAGTGCGAATGGAATTAGCTTTGGGAAGGAATACTTCCTGAAAATCATAGTTTTCAAGGTGGGCAGAGGCTCATTTTCTTCCAATTAGCCCTATAGAACTGAGCTGAAGAAACACATGTATCGGTCCAAAGACAACCAACTGTGTTAGAAATATTGTCATGTAGATCCTTGTTTCCTAGTGAGAATTGAGTTCGCTTTTGAAGCGAATAGTCCTGTAAACCATAGTTTTCAAAGTGGAGAAAAGCTTATTTAATTCCTTATGGCCTATTCTGCTGAGTTGAAGAAACACATGTATCTCTCCTAAGGAAACCATTTATATGAAATGGTGCAGCATCCTGCACATTTAACTCTCCCCTGTGGGAGTTCAGTAAGTTTTTGAAAAGTGCATCTTGCAACATGGGTTTTTCAAGGTGGAGATTGGCTCTGTTTGCTCCAGATTGGCCTGTCCAGCTAAGGTGAGGAAACACATGTATCTGTCAAAAGAAAAGCATCCGTGTTAGAAACAGGAGCTTCAAGCTCCTTGTTTCCCTGTGACAATGGACTTAGTTTTTGAAAGAAATACTTCCTGAAAACAATAATTTTCAAAGTGCAGAAAGGATGATTTTTTCCAGTTAGGCCTATTCATTTGAGTTGAAGAAACACATGTATCTCTCCAAAGACACCCATGTGTGTTAGAAGCAGGAGGATCTAGCCCATTATTTACCTGTGACAATTGTTGGTTTTTCATGGAAAACTTCTTTCAAATTAGATGTTTCAAGGTGGACACAGGCTGTGCTTACTCGAAGTAGGCCAATTCAGCTGCGATGAGGAAACACATGTATAGCCCCAAGAAAAGCACCTGAGTTAGAAGCAGGAGGCTGTGGAACACTATTTCCCTGTGAGAATTGAGTTAATTTTTGATAGGAATGCATTCTGAAAATCATAGTTTTCATGGTGGAGAAAGGGTCATGTTGTTCCAAATAGGCCTGTGGAGCTGAATGGAAGAAACACATGTACTTCTCCACAGACAGCCAACTGTGGTAGAAGAAGGAGGATCTAGAGCATTGTTTTCCTTGACAATTATAACAAGTTTTCAAGGAATACTTCCTGCAAATTAGGTGCTTCAAGGTGGAGAGAGCTTCTGCTTGCTCCAATTAGGTCTATTCAGCAAACTTGAAGGATCCCATATATCTCTGGGAGGATAACCCTCTGTCTAAAAGAGGAGCCTGTAGCACATTGGTGTCCAGTGACAACTGACTTACTTTTTGAAAAGAACACTTCCTGAAAATCAAAGATTTCAAGGTGGAAATAGGCTCTGTTTGCTCCAAATCGGCCTGGTTTGCAAAGGTAAGGAAACAAATGAATCTCTCCAAAGAAAACCATGGGTGCTCGAAGCAGAAACGTCAAGCATATTGTTTCCCTGTGAGAATTGAGTTAGTTTTGGAAAGGAATAGTATGTGATTATGAAAATTTTCAGGATGGAGAAAGGGTCATTGGGTTCCAAATCACCTATTCAGATGACTTGGAGAAACACCTGTACATCTCCAAAGACGACCATCTCTAAAAGAAGCAGTAGCGTCAGTCACATTGTATTCAAGGGAGAACTGAGTAATTTTTTGCAATGGATACTTCCTGCAAATCTTACATTTGAAGGTACAGAAAGGCTCATTTTATTCAAAAACGGCCTATACACCTCAGTTGTGGAAACGCATGTATGCCTCCAAAGGAAACCATCTATGTTAGTGGCTGCAGCATCCTGCACATTGATTCAAAGTGGGAGTTGAGTTAGTTTTTGAAATGAATGCCTCGTGCAATGTGGGGTTTACAAAGGTAGGGATAGGTTCTCTTAGTTCTAAATATGCCTATTCAGCTGAGTCAAAGAAGCACATGTATCTCTCCAAAGGCAACCAACTGTTTAGAAGCAGGATCATCTGGAACATTGTTTCCAGTGACAATTGAGTTAGTTTCTGAAAGGAATACTTCCTGCAACTTAGGTGTTTCAGCGTGGAGATAGGATCATTTGGCTACAAATAGGCTTATTCAGCTAAGTTGAAGGAACACCTGTATCACTGCAAATAAAAAAAACTTTGTTAGAAACGGAAACATGTTGCATATTGTTTCCTTGTGACAGGCGATTTAATTTTGAAAGGAATACTTCCTGAAACATAGGAGTTTCAAGGAGGAGATATGCTCTGTTTGCTTCAAATAGGCCTATTCAGCTAAGTTGAAGAAACACATATATGTCTCCAAGAAAAACCATCTGTGCTGGAAGCATGAGCATCCAAAACATTGTTACCCTGTTGTAATTGTGTTCAATTTTGAAAGGAATACTTCCTGCAAATCATTGTTTTAAAGAGTCAGTTAGTCTCTGGATGAGCCACCTAGGCCCACTCAGCTATTTTGAAAAAACACGTGTATCCCTCTGTAGAAATCCATCTTTGTAAGAAGCACGAGTATATAGTGCCTTGTTGCGCAGAGAGAATTGAGTTAGTTTTTGCAAGGAATACTTATTGAAAATCATAGTTTTCAAGCTGGAGAAGGCTCCTTGTTTTCTAAATATGCTTATGAAGCTGAACCGAAGAAACACATATATCTGTATATAGACAACCATGTGTGTTACAAGTATCGGCATCTAGAAAATTGTTTCCAAGTGAGAATTGAGTTCTGTTTGAAAGGAATACTTCTTGTAAATCATCGTTTCCTTGGTGGAGAAAGGCTCATTTTATTCCTAACGGGCTCTTAGAGTGGTAGATATGCATGTATCTCTCCCAGGAAACCATCTACGTTAGAGGCTGCAGCATCCTGCATATTGATTCCCTGTGAGCATTGAATTATTTTTTGAAAAAATACATGTTGCAACATGGGATTTTCAAAATGGAGGTAGGCTCTGTTTGCTCCAAATCGGCCTGTTCAGCCATGGTGAGGAAATACAGGTATGTATGAAAGGAAAACATCAGTGTTAGAAGCAGAAGTTTCAAGCACATTGTTTCCCGGGAATAATTGAGTTAGTTTTTGAAAGCAATGCTACCTGAAAATCATACTTTTCAAGGTGGAGAAAGGCTCTCTTTGTTCCAAATAAGCCTATTCAAATGAGTTGAAGAAACACATGTATCTCTCCAAAGACATCCATCTGTGTCAGAAGCAGGAGCATCTAGAGAATTATTTCCCTGTGAGAATTGAGCTAGTTTTTCAAGGAATCCTTCCTGCACCAAGGTGTCTCAAGATGGAGAAAGGCTGTGTTTGCTCCAAGTAAGCCTATTTGGCTTAGACAAAGAAACACATATATCTCTCCAAGACAACCATGTCTGTTAGAAGCAGAAGGATCTACAACACTCTTTTCCTGGGAGAATCGAGTAATTTTTGAAGCAAATACTTTCTGAACATCATAGATTTCTAGCTTGAGGCAGGGTCATGTTGTTCCAAGTAGGCCTTTTCAGGTTAGTTGAAGAAACACATATATCTCTCAAAGGAAATCCATCTATGTTTGAAGCATGAGCATTAAAAACATTGTTACCCTCTTTCAATTGTGTTACTTTTTGAAAGGAATAGTACGTGCAAATCATTGTTTTCAAGGGGAGATGGGCTCTGTGTGATCCAGATAGGCCTATTCAGCTAATTGGAAAGAATACGTGTATCCCTCAGTAGAAAACCATCCTTGTAAAAGCACGAGTATGCAGCTCCTTCTTGCTCAGTGCGAATGGAATTAGCTTTGGGAAGGAATACTTCCTGAAAATCATAGTTTTCAAGGTGGGCAGAGGCTCATTTTCTTCCAATTAGCCCTATAGAACTGAGCTGAAGAAACACATGTATCGGTCCAAAGACAACCAACTGTGTTAGAAATATTGTCATGTAGATCCTTGTTTCCTAGTGACAATTGAGTTCGCTTTTGAAGCGAATAGTCCTGTAAACCATAGTTTTCAAAGTGGAGAAAAGCTTATTTAATTCCTTATGGCCTATTCTGCTGAGTTGAAGAAACACATGTATCTCTCCTAAGGAAACCATTTATATGAAATGGTGCAGCATCCTGCACATTTAACTCTCCCCTGTGGGAGTTCAGTAAGTTTTTGAAAAGTGCATCTTGCAACATGGGTTTTTCAAGGTGGAGATTGGCTCTGTTTGCTCCAGATTGGCCTGTCCAGCTAAGGTGAGGAAACACATGTATCTGTCAAAAGAAAAGCATCCGTGTTAGAAACAGGAGCTTCAAGCTCCTTGTTTCCCTGTGACAATGGACTTAGTTTTTGAAAGAAATACTTCCTGAAAACAATAATTTTCAAAGTGCAG